>NC_080056.1:1510000-2197500 GCF_026212465.1 Amaranthus tricolor
TATATATATATATATATATATATATATATATATATATATATATATATATATATTAAATCTATGATTAAATAAGAAATTAAAAAGAAGAAATCCTTGCATCGTGCATGTTGCCCTAGTGACTAGCCATAATGGATTTAATTCCTTTGAAGGCAAAAGATTCTCTTTGATCTTAAACAGATGAAGCACTAGATTGATGAACTTGCACTCTAATTAAACAGGACCAGAATGTTTGGTATTCCTTTGGTTGATTTATTTTAAGCATCTTTGAAAGTGAAAAAGGAAAAGCTTTTGTTTACCAAACTATCCATCTAAAATAATATTGAGAATATAAAAATTATATATTTTTTCTTTGAGTCTATCTATTTAAATTATATTTAATTATTTATTAACTAATTATAAATTGTAAATTTATAATTGGGAAAAAGACTTACAATTACAAGGCTGGCATTATGATTGGTTAATTTTAAGTCTTTTGATTTCAAATCTACAAAAAGTTGTTTGTTTTGATAGAAAGTAAGGAATAATCTTGATGTTATATAATTGTAGAAAGCCATGAAATTGCCATGGTCAATGATTATTGGGGTGATGAAAATTTAGCATTTTACTCAAATTTATACACAAATTAAATTTTACTCAAATTTATACACAAATTAAACAATCTACGATATTTTAATAACTTCACATAAATTTAGGTATTATTGTAAATTTAATGAGAAATAGGAATATATATTCTTAAATTTTCACTAAAATAATGATCTTTTTTTTTTGCATATTCCTTCCAATGCAAAAATATTCGTAAAAATTATGAGGTTATCTTCAATTTGAAAATTATTCTTTTATTTATTTTTATAATAGAGGTTTAATTATTATACATGTATAAGATAAATAATCAACACTCACTCTTTTATGTATGGATTTCATCCTTATCAAGAAAACATACATATTTGGAGAATAACATTTAAGTTTTTGCAACGCTATGTGTAATACAATATTAAGCTTCCTCGTGTGTTTTTTGTCATTACTCATCCATTAATCTTAGTTTTTATTTTAATTTTAATTTATAAGTTAAACCGTTAAACATAATTAAATGAAATTTTGTGTGATTCGTCTAATTAAATTATATTATAATTTTATAATTGTTAATTATATAAAATTGGTTGTATTAAGAGTTGAAGCAGTGTATTAATAATAATATTAATAAAGTTGAAAAGCAAATAAAAACTTAATGGTGGAAGGGAGGAGTATATTGTTGTTAGAAAGTAGAAACTTCAGGATAATTGAATTAGGTATGGATTTGGCCAATTTAGGTTAGAGCACTTATAATATTTGAAAGGAAATACCTTTAATTTTACTTCTATTACAGCGTACTTTCAAGTAAATATTATTGGATGATTTTTTTGGTATATAACGAAATAGTATTGCCTCTGTTTTATTTTAAATGTCTTATTTGCTTTTTTGCAGGTTTATCAATGTGTTAGTTCGATACTTAATGGCGATAATTATATATAATTAAAAATTATAAAACCAAATATTAATATGGTGTCGTTCTGAGACAATTTAAAATTTTGAGTTAAATAGATCAACTAAATGAATTGGACAAATTCTTTATTAAGATCGTCTCATCATGAGACGGGGGCTAATCCAATTCTACTTTATTAAAAAAATTTCGAAAAACAGTTTAGACTAAATTACGACAATTATCTACTATTTAAGTTTAAATAATTTAATTTTTTTAAATATAAAGAATTTGGGCTTCTTGTATGGGCCCTTCTCAGACTTGCTAAATTAATTAAAGTTTTCACTTTCATAGTTAAAAACTTAAATTTTAATTGTTTAATATTTTACACATTATTTGATGTTAAAATTTAAACTTTGAATATTAATATACTCATATTTTTTAATTTGAGCGTTATATATACCATGAGATAATCTCATAAAAAATCGTTCATTTCTTTGTTCGGCCCAAAGCAAATTAAATGTTTTGAAAATAGCCAGAATGTTGGCTTTTTTTTTTTTGAGAAGAAGTTAACTTTGTTAAATAATAGTATAGGATCTTACTAAATACATCTCCCTTTCTTATATTAAGTACTCAATGTTTTTATAATTGGCCCCTAAAAAATTGCAAATAACTATTGTATATCTTCTTGTATTCCTCAATTCCAACTCAATTATTTAATATAAACAAACTTATTGAACAAAATAAAGTAAAAATAAGTAAAGTATGCTATAATAAAAATGTAAAATCCAACTTGTACCAAAAAAGAGATTTTATGCAAGTAGTGGTGAGTGTGCTACCTAATAACCATTATTGTGGGATCAAATATAAAGATAATAAATAACATATAGTTATATATCGGTTTTTCTGATTTACGTACCAGTTTTTCTAATTTACGTATTTGGTGTATATGTTTAAATTACAAAATATATTAATTTGTTGAAATCGAATTGATGTATTCTCTAAAGAAGCATAGAAAAACCATTTATAAATATATTTGAATTAAATTGTTAAAAAAGAATTGCAAGTTGTGCATCTAATATCTTTTCTAAAGAAGATTATCTTAAGGAATTGTGATTATGTTGTATGTTTTGAGCATGTTCATAAAATCCAAATACATTGAACACAACCAACCATGTACATATATGTTTTCATATTTTTTAAGTAAGTCATGTGTAGTAGTACTTGTGGGTAATTATTTAATTAACTCTAATCTATATTTGTATCTTTTATGTAGTATTTTCTTAAGTGAATCATGTCATGTTTACTTCTAGGGAGTTGAGTTTAATCTCTAAGAAGCAAGTAATTTTGACTAGGGAAATTTTGTAATATGTGCAAATAAAACTTAAATATTAAAATAATGATAAATAATATATTAAAATTAATGATGTAAATACTAAATAGACATATTAACTAGAAAAAGTTTAACAACCAATTAGAGAAATATATTAAATTCCTATAGTTAAATTATTTTTGATTAATTTGTTATTTGCCATGTATAATATTTTTCTCAATATGAGTGTTTAAAAAATGCCGTTCTAAGTAAAACATTTTTTTTAATAAGGAAACTTCCTTAGAATTGTGCAATTATAGTACTATTTCCTTCCATTTACGTAATCCAATGTGTTATTTTGTTTATTTATATATTAATCAAAACACATTTAAAAATATAAAAAATTAATATTTTAAAAATATGCTATTAGATAATTTAAACAAGATCCCACCAAACTATTTTTTTTTCTAATGATAATCATGTGCAAAAGATTGTATAAAATGTACGCAAGATTCAGTCTTTTGGTTAATTAGACTCTACAATGTGAATGGGATCAAAATACTAGCCCAAGATTAATTATTCAATTTTTTTCTTGTAAATTGATTTTTCTTTCGTAAGGCATTTATGTATTTTTAGAATATTGGTAACCTTTTAGTCTCTTTCATACCATTTCAAAATCAAAGTCACACTTATTTTTTTTATCAACAAACTTATCTTTTCATTTTATTTATTCATTTATTTATTTTAAACGATTTGAAACTAAAATTGTTAAGAATGCAAAATACTAAATAATGCATGATTTTGTTATTTTTTAGAATTAAAATACAATAAGTTAACGGTCAGAATATAGATATATTGCAATATTTGACAATAGAAAGAACCAAAGTTTTTATAATAGTATTCAATAATTAGAACTTTGCATTCACTCTATTATAATATATTACTATTCTTATGTTTCATTGAGATTGTTGCATTATATTATTATTTTCCTTATTAATGTGAAAATATTCGAAAAATCTAATAATCAGCATTGACTTATATCACAACTACTTGTTGCGCCTTCGTTTTGTAACACTACAAAATCAAATAATTTCATCATTTTAATATTCCGTTTAAAAATAGAATCTAAATGAGGAAAAATAAAAGACGATAAGAATTAAGATTTAAGATGTATGCCATGTAAATGTTATGGGATAAATAGGGGAATAGTGACCTCAAGAGATGGCCATGGGAAACAAATCTTAAAAGGGAATCAAAAGAAATTGGCTTCTCTTTGTACCACACCTCCACCTGCTCAAGATATGGTAAAAACCTCCAAATGATTTCATGCCTTAGCAAAAAGGCACCATTTCTTACATCACCTGTATCCTTTAGAGGATTTTGGTGGGCCCCTTCACCCACCATTCTCTCCTATTTTCTTTTTCTTCTTCATCATAAAAAAGTCTCCTTTAATTTTTTTCCTGTCTTCCTCTATTTTCCTCTTTTCTTTATTTTTCCATTCTTATTGTACTACATAGTAATCTAGATTTGTTAAAAAATAAAGATTTTTTATATGCTCACATAAATTAACAAATCTTCTCCACCTCCACATTACAATTATTATGCTTAAATCCCATTTTTATAATAAAATTATTTAATTAATTTCTTTATTTCTCGAATTTGTCATCATTTGTGTTTTAGTTAGTTTTATCTGTTATATTTTTTAATATAATTTTTGAAAATTTATTTTTTTCATTTTATTCTAACAATTAAACAAATTCCTCTTGTTAGAATTGATAAATATTCCCACTGAAATAAGACTCCACGTTAAATAAATAAATATTTTAATTTCTTTGTTTAATGGCATTGATTTGCTTAGCTAACTAGTAATTGAAAAACCCACTTGACAAAGAAAATACTCTTGAAATTTGAGAGGAAAATCCTGTAACCCAAATCTGGTCAGATCTTACTTTGTGGGATTTTGGTGGGTCTTATATGAACAGAAAAACCCAATATCCCTCTTTCTTTTCTTCTATTTCCCTCTTCATTTCTTCCCTTCTTTTGAACACTCATCAATCCCACCACCATTATCAACAATTAAAAGAATCATATGTTGAAAAGATAGACACTTATTAAATTAATTCCAATAATTTATTGGATCTTGAAATAATTTTAATTAATTGAAAAAAATTTCAAAAAATTTGATTTGGGTTATTTTTATTTTTGTGTTTTGGTCTAAAAATGGGAATGGCAGCTGAACCTCAGTTTCATGTTTTAGCTGTTGATGATAGTTTAATAGATAGAAAGCTTATTGAAAGGCTTCTCAAGAGTTCTTCTTACCAAGGTATAAAGATGCAAACTTTTCAAATTTTGATTGTTTTTTTTTGTATTTTTTGGGTAGATTTATTGTAAAGAATCAATCTTTTTTTAGTTTTTAGTGTGAAACTAATTATTTTTTACATTATTTTTGCAGTTACAACAGTGGATTCTGGTAGTAAAGCTTTAGAATTTCTGGGTTGGCAAGAACAACCTCCTTCTGTTTCTCCTGGTAGTCATCAGGTTGGTAGTCAATTCAACCAAAAGCCTAAGCTTATACTTAATCTTTTGTATTTAGTATTCTATCAAGTAGGGCCAATTTCAGAGTGCTAGTATAGGGTGAGATGACTTGTGCGGGATACATAGGCTGACGATAGAGTATATGGTGGGAGGTGAGCCAAAGAGTCATTCTTGCATGTCTTCTAATTTTTCTTTGTTATACTTCTTCCATTCTAAAATACTCTGTATCCGATTGTACCTATCACGTTGAAAAATATGACTATCAATAACAAGTATAAAGAACAGAAGAAGTTAATTCACAATTTAATATTAATAAGCTTTTTAGATCGATGACCTGAGCCATAGCTTAGACAGGTGCAAACCTAACTTCCTTTACAATCAAGTCTTCGAGCTAGAGTTGTGATTTGCGATACAACTATATACTTATATTCAAAGTTAAATATTTTCCGTTTTTGTCGCATTAACTTCTGATATTTCATTTCTTCCCTTTTATCTCATTTATTTTGAATTTCTCTTAATTTTTATACAAATTAATAATTTTTTGGGGAATTTATTTTCAGGAAGTAGAAGTGAATCTTATTATAACAGACTATTGTATGCCTGGAATGACTGGCTATGATTTGCTAAAGAAAGTCAAGGTATTCTTCATTCATTCTTTTACCACCCTTTGTCCTTTCTTTTTTCTTTTATGTAATTTTGTATTCTTTACCTTTTTTGACTGTCCTTCTCACTTAGGATCAAATATTCATATTCTTTTTACTCCTAAAAAATAAAATATTTATGTGATCTCTAGAAAAATTCCTTTTTCTTTTACCCATTTTAGTATGTATGAGAATTTCTTTTATTAGGGGGACTACCAATTTTGCCATACTCTGATTTTGTTCAGCTATTAGCCTATTATACTTCCACAATGCTCAAAGGTTGACTTGTTCCCTTTTTTATTTTATGGGTTTTTAAATCTTTTTGCTTTACTTTTTTGGAAAAAAAGATTTGAGATAAGATATTCTAGTACTATTTTAGACCTGATTAAACACCGGGCCGGGCCGAAGTGCGGGCCTAAAAGTTCCTGCCCAAACCCGTAATATGCGGGCTTGCGGGTTTTTTTGCAGGCTTGTGGGCCTATGTTATATATTATTTATACATAATTAAAATATTGATTAGAATAAATTTTTGTGTTAATTTTCAAAAAATATAATAGGAGAATTACATTATTATAAAAAAATAAACTATTATCTTTAAAAAAATGTTGTTTTTAATAGGTTAAATTTTTGAAGAAACCATTAGAGTATTATGATATGCATAATTATAAACCTTGTTAAATACTTTCCATTAGAATGTATTGTCATTTTATTTTTTACAAATTAATAATATCTTATCAAGTGATTATAAGAATTCATGCATTCACCTTTGGAGCCCAACCAGCAATCACATACTCCTTCGTTGCTTTGTTTTCTCAAATGACTCACGAGAGAAGAGAGAGTACAAATTCATGAAATCTTTTAATGTTCAACACAAAGAAAATGGACGCCACTTGATGCGGGCCGGGCCAGCTCGTGGGCCAAACGTCAATCCTAAACCCGTCCCCAAAAAATTCGGGCCACTTATTTTCTGCCCAAACCCGCCCATCGGGCCATATTTTGGTACCCAAACACTCACTTTTTCGGGCCGAGCCGCCCATGATCAGGTCTATACTATTTGATCCACCCAATTTTGTTTTTGGGTTTTTTTTTATTGTTTTTTCTTTTATAAGTTTGAATATTTTGTTGAATTTTTAGAATGAGTCTTATTTTACTAGTTGTTAGGAGCATGTATAAATGGGCAGGGGAATCTAGATCTGAGTCTGCACTTTAGGCATGATAGGGTATTCTAGATACAGGCATGCATAGACCGTAACCAGAGTTATTTGATTAATAATCATATAAATATTGAATTGTGTATTAACAAATAACACAAAAGAGTAGTAGCGGAGTTGCTTCTGTATATATGTAGAGAGCGAGTGTTCGGAGCTGTACTAGTATTTTTGGATTCGCCTTTGCAATTGAGAATTTAATAATGAAGGGGGATAATGGGATGATAAAGAAGTAACGATCTTTGTTATTCTTAAGGAGTATGTATGAATGGATAGAGAATCTAGATCCGAGTCTGCCTAAGACATGATAGGAAAATTTGGGTACGGGCCTGCATAGACCATGACCCAAGATATTTGAATAAAAATCATATTAATATTGAATTGTGTATTAACATATAACATAAAAGAGTAATAGCAAAGTTGCTTTAGTATATATGTTGAGAGCGAGTGTTCACAACTGTACTAGTATTCTAGATTCGCCCCCGAATTTGATAATTAAGAGGGGAGATAGTGGATGATAAAAGAGTAATGATCTAGTTGCGAATTTTCGGGCTTTCCTGCTCTCTTATTCGATGAAATCTTTTTATGATTCAATAACCATAACATTCCATCAATCTAATGTCATCAAGTGGCTCTCGTCTAGGCTTCCAGACTTTGGCTTTTGAGGGTTCGAATTTGCATGATTTGTACTTTCATGGGGTTGTTTCTTTGCGGGTTTTTGCTGGTGTTGTCGAACATAATGATTCGTATGAAGCCTCAAAATATGTTCGAAAATGACAAATACGATGTTGGTTATGGTTAATGGTCCAAGGCTAACAATCAGTATTCAATTCTGCAGGAATCCTCATCACTGAAAAACATACCAGTAGTTATAATGTCATCTGAGAATGTCCCTTCTAGAATCACCAGGTAATTTTAGAAGTACTAAGAAACGAAATAATTATAGAATGTCTTTCGACAATTGATTCATTATTGTGGTGCAAAAAAGCGGTAATAGTGGCGGTCGCTGTAGCGACACGCGGTATTGCCAAATTGGCCGAAAGCAAGGAATAGTTCTTGAAAAAGCCCGAAATCATGGTTTTATTACACCTTTGCCACGTGGGAATATTGGTTTGGTTTTTTGGTAACCTTTACAGTGGGGCTGATGCTTTGCGATGCAACCTAGTTTTTGCGCTATCTTAAAACTGTTGATTTCATATCAATGACCAAGAATGGAAAGTTCTTATAAATAGTTCTATAAAATCTGTTTCCGTACCTTGAAAATGTTGGAGTATATAACATATCCCGGGGTTTCAACCATCAACTTAAGCTTTTGGTTGAATTTGTTCCTTAAAATGATATCAGAAGCCAACGTGACAAGTTTGAATTTCAATCAGCACTCATTTAATGTGGAATATTTAGCGCCAGGTATGAGGAGGGTCTGTGCTGTATCCACAATTCTTGCCCAAAGGGCTCTCGTGTGAGGGGTATATTAGTGTATATAACAAATCCTGGGCTTTCAACAATCAGCTTAAGCTTTTAGTTGAGTTGGTTCCTTGACAGAAATAACAATTTGGCTCTTGATTATGTCCTAGAAAATGCAATCACTGAGCAAATCTAAACTGTTTCAATATATCAGATGCTTGGAGGAAGGCGCGGAAGAATTCTTCCTTAAGCCCATGCGGTTGTCTGATGTAAATCGGCTCAAACCCCACATGTTGAGAGCCAAATATGGGAAACAACAGCAACAATTGCTTGAAGATTGTCAAAAACCGGAGCCAATACCCGTCGATCAACCACCACCTCCGCCTCCACCACAACAAGAACAAGAACAAGAACCAAAACAACAAAAGGAAGAGCTTCATAAAATTCAACAAGAACAGCCGCAACAAACGCAAGTACAGGTACATCAACAACAAAACAATAGCAAGCGAAAATCCATGGAAGATGGACTCTCGCCCGATAGAACTAGACCAAGATACAATGATCTTACCACTGTGGTCTAATAATATAGGGCAGTATCCTCTTTTACTTCACTGGCAGTTTAATCGATTTCAATGTTACATAACTCATCGGCCAATTCGTTTTTTTAAGTCGCAATTCACTCGAAATTTCCCAAATCCTAAAACCGATCATATACGCTTTTTCAGGATTTGCTCCTAATGGCCTTTAAATTGCGAAAAACTGACCATGATTCACTTTTTGATTCAAGATTCACGAGGAAATCAACAAATCATGTGACCTGATCAAAGTAGATCCATTTATTTTCCTATTTAACCTCAACTTTTTTATATTCACCCTTTGCTATTTTTTCTTGTAATGAAGAAAATCTACCCTAATAGAGTTTGTAGAGATGATAAGGAGAGATGTATATTATGAAGGGTTGGGGGGGATAGAAAGAGAGGTGTTGATCAAACTGATGAAAACCTGTATACATCTTACGCTGAACATAAATGTAATTTAATTTTTGTTCAATGTAATTAAGTGGTTCCTATTTAGGGATCTACCTCGGCAGTATTTTGTGAGTAGTTGATTATTCGTAATTTTATCCATGTTAGGTCGTTTCGATATAATTTATTTTAACACCGTCAAACTTGCATAGATAGTATGTTGATGCGGTCATCATAACGCCAAATATCAAACATATTTCTGAAACGACTTAAAATGTGATTTTTTTTCACACCTTTGTAACGCGGGAAATATAATTAATTTTGTTAAAAATCTTTACAATGCGATCAATGTAATTTTTGCACTACGCAAACTTATTTAATTTTTTGTTAATCTCTATGGGAGACAATTAGCATAATCCAATCTGGATTAGTGTTATTTTATTATAGTACCAAGAAAAATTGTGTATATTAAAGTACAAATATTCTGACATTTTGATTATGAGTTGGATAAGATCCATGTTAGGGTGTTTTTAGCAAACAAATCTTATGAATATCTTCACAACCTGTATATGCAAAGCTTAATGCTTAAGTTATGGTTATGTGAAGATCATTACTTGTTTATGGTAATGCAAACTTTTTTTTCCACTAAATTGTGATTATGCTTTGATTAACAATAATGATCTTTAAGTCAATATTGGAATTTTCACATGTTCATACTTCTGTAAGACTCATAATTGCATATTATGTCTTTCATGGCATTTTAAGGAAAATAATAGAGACAAACTCTTATATATTTGTGATTATTATTATAAATATAGATCGTCAATCCTTCTTAATTGATAAAAGAATTAATCTAAAAAAATGCAAGATGAGTTGAAGTATTAAATTAAAGTAAAGTTACAATTTTACAAACAGTATTTTATGTTCCACGTGATAATATTTGTTGAGTTGATATATTAAGCCCCTTTTTTATTCTGAACCTCAGGTAAAATGTCTATCTTGCCTAGGGTAGTTGTATCAGAAAACTTTAAGTCTAATCCCAGAGATATAAACTTCAATCACGTCAAAATATGTTATATACTTTTTATGTCCCTTAAAAGTAGTCTAATTTTTCTTTTAATTTATCTATTAAATTTACCTAATTTTTATTTTTATACATAATCTACACTCTATCTTTAATTCTCATCAACATATTTAAATTTAATTTTTTATCTTATCCATACTTTTTCACATTTTGACGCACTTTTAATTGTTTTAAATTTTTGACCTTGGCAATTGTATATATCACCTTCTTTGAAATTCTTTAGGATGCAGTAACAATATTGATTGATTATCAAAATGAATACAATTAATTGAAATTAGACTATTTGCAGTTTAATTAGTTAAATGTTAAAATTTAATTAGTTGTTCATGGTCAATGAGAGCAACAGGATTTATTCATTTTCAGGAACAGTAACATGTCAAATCTTCATAGTACTCTCTCTTAATCAACATTGTACGAAAATTAGTACTATTAACTCAGGTTAGGATTCACATGAAATTATTTAAAAATTCCTAATCAATAACAGTGATTTGTAAATCATCATAAAAAAAATAAATAATATTAAAATAAATAAAATTAAAAAAGATAAAGTAAAATAACAACACTCTTACTCTATCACATCTTACCACATAAGAATTATTTATTAACCTCACAAATATATAATTATTAAAATCTATAATTTATTTTTATCTCATGTATTAAAATATATAATTATTTTATTAAAAGAAATGAATCCACCTAAAATATTAGTACACTAAATAAGTAAATAGTAAATACACACTTTCTCTCTTTTTCAAACATTCCTAGATTGTTGTGTTCATGTTATAGTATGCTTCTATTGTCTAATTTTATTAAAATTGTTAAATTCGGGATAGAGAGTATTTCCAATTTGCAAAAGGGGATGAGGAATTGATTTTCAGTCGATGATGAAAATTAAGCTTTTATCAAAAGGGTTGAAAATATGGTCTTTAACAATTAGATCAACCTTTGATTATTATATCACATCATGTTACATTGGTTATTAATTTTAAGTTGATTGCGTATATAGTGTGAGTTTAAAATGTATGTAAATAGTACATCCTTTAATGTTCAGCGTAAGTACATTTGTTAATACCATTATTATTATTATTATATTGTTATTATTATCACAAATTCTCATATGTGACGACTGACGGTCTCATGGTGAGATCATTTGTAATTGGGTTGGCCCAATATATATTTATTTTTAAAGTGATGTTTTTTTTATAATCTTAAAAGTTAACGCTTATAACTTTAAAGTGATCACTTATAATATCAGTTGTACGATAGCGAAACTCGGGTCGTTGAACAATAATGAAACAATAGGGAAATTCAAACAAACAATAAGAAAATGACACAAAAGATTTAACGTGGTTCACTATTAATGTGATAGCTATGTCCATCGGCACCGAGATCGAGCAATTTCACTATGAATGCAAAGATTACAAGATGAATTACAATCACGCTCACAAATAATAATTGCTTTCTTGTGGTCTCTTTTAATTTGTGAATCATAAAACCCTAGCACTAATAAAAGGAGATATATATACTAAAACCTAACTAAAAGATACTTGGGCTCCAAGAAACTCAAATAACCATCAAAACCCACGTGAAAATAAGACAAAACGCATAACCGTCAAAAGCGACGAGTCATCTCCAGTGAGCAATGACTCGTTGCAAACATTTTGACCCAAAAATGCAACTTCAAAGGAGAAGCTACGACTCGTCGCTCAGCTTCTGACCTCCATCTTCACTCATTCGACTTCAATTCATCTACAATCATGATCAAGACTCGATTCGAGTCACCAATAATCAACAGTTTCAAAGTGATCACTTAGAGAAATGTGCTTACTTGTATGGACTCGTCTCATAATGAGACGGTTTCATAGAAAACGGACTATATTATTATTATTATTATTATTGAGACCTTAAAGTCATTTGAGCACATGAATTGGTTAGTAAAAAAGGAGTATTACTTAAATTTTTTCCCTTTTCTGATCTATAAGGCTAAGTAATGGGCTCGAACTACATTCAATTGAATATAGGTAATAAAGTGATGGACCAGCCCATGAAGAATTTAAACACAACTTATATCATTGTTTACTGTCAAATAGTGGATGGCAATGATAATGAATACCCAAACTTGATTACAAGATCGATGATTGGGTTGGGTTGGATCCAGGATGGGTCTAGATTTCTAAATGTGCTTTAAACTTTTTAACTAATAATAGTTCATATATCATTAATTTTACTTTCGTAATGTCTGGTTTGGTGTATAATGTATTTAGGTCAAATATATGGAGAGATTTTCTTTTGGTGAGACGACCCTAAACAAGAAGTCTATAAGCTTAAAATTTGTATAAGTTGGACTATTCAACTAATATTTGGGATGCGTCTCCCGCTGTGACCGTCTCATACAAGAATTTGCGAAAATAAAATGGTTTATAAATTGGATAATGAGCCAGTTATGAGTTTAGTGCAAACTTAGATCGTATTTGTGTTTAGGGTGGGTTTGGGGTTTGAGTTTAAAGCTTATCCTAGGCAGGTGTAGGTTTGAGGACCTTGAAAACATAATACTCTCTTCAATTCATAGAAAAATTGACATTTACTTTTTCACATTATTGAATGTACTTATTCAATGCTTAATATCTCTTATTATACATCACGAAATATTATAAAAAGTGGATATTAATAATTTTTACATTGAGACGAATCAAACAAAATTTCGCTTCAGTATGTTTCAATTTATAATTTAAGAATAAACTACAAGTTAAGAGTAATAAGTGAATAGTGTCAAAAAGTAAATGTCCCTTTTTCAATAAATTGGAGGGAGTATAATTTTTTGGGCTTAAACCTAGACCCAGATCTAAACCGATTAAATCTAAAAAAATTAAACCCCAATATAAATTAGTGTTGGATTTGAGGTGAGTCCAATAAAATCTTAAAACCAGATTCATTTTTGGTTGAATCTCTAATACTCCATCTGTCCTATTTACATCATTTAACTTTTGAGTGGCACAAAAGAGTAGTCAATTGGGATTAATAACAAAAAAAGGCTACCCCAATTACAATTTCACACTTCAACAGAGCTGTACAAAAGATTAATAGGAGAGTAATCAGGATTTGGTAAACAAGTCAATCAGCTACAGAATAGAGTCATTTACCACCACTTATCAAAATCTGATTAAACTCTTTATTCGTAGTCTACTGTCTACTACTACAATTGTTCCTACTCAAACCACCCACGTATCCACAACCTACCCAAAACAAAACATACCCAAAAAAAAATGAGTAAAAGTTCAGATATGGTGCTGACAGCATCAGCACTTTTAGCATTATCAACACTAATAGCTCTTTATCTTCCTCCATTGTTATCTCCTCTTCCATTATCAGCTTTTCCCACAGATTCCCATAACCTTCTTCATCTTTCTGAGAATATTTCATTGCCCTCTGCCTTTGGACCTGAGAGCTTGGCTTTTGATCCTTCTGGTGTGGGTCCTTATACTGGTGTTGCTGATGGGAGGATTCTTAAGTGGGATTCTGCTTCCTCTTCTTGGGTTCCTTTTGCTTTCACCTCTTCTTCTAGGTATTTTTGCTCCATTTGTTCTTCACTTTCAAATAATGTCATTTTTGTTTTGGAATTAAAAAATTAGAAGATATATTCTCTTCCTTTCTTAACGAAGTTTCTCAAAAGAATAAGAAAAATATAGAATCATTTTTATAGTGGATATATTTTTTTATTAAATATTCTTTCTTATTCTTATTACATGTCTTATTTACTTTTTTGTTATTATTTACTAATTACTCTTAATCTATATTTTATTGTTAATCAATAAGTTAAAATATAGTCAAGTAAAATTTTATTTCATTCATTGTCAATTTTTCATAATTTTTATTTATGCACAAATAAAAATATTAAAGGTTAAAATATTATATTGGTAACTGTAAAAAAATAAATGGGACAAATAAATTGAATAAGAGGAAGTAATAAATTGAAGGAAAGAAAATTAAACACCATAAACATTTAAAAAATTTTGTATTGAACTTGTGCGTATGTTTGACAAGGTTGTAATAGGTCAGCCAGATTTTGTCATAAATTTGTGTGATTGTGTCTAATGTTTCTTAAATATGGTGGTACAGTTTTTGTGCAATAACTTATTATTAGAGGCAAATAAATGGACAATAGTTAATGAGGTGAATTTATAGGAGTACTACTTTTGGAAAAGAATCTAAATGCAATTTTTACCTATTTTTCTCCTTTCCCCATTTTATACCGTACTAGACTACTCGTAAAAAGGTTATAGCAACAAGCCAATAACAATAAAATTATAATAAATCTCTCGAATCCCGACTCATTGGACTCAAAAAAACTCGATTGGTTGTTTTGACAAGTCTTGATGGAATATGAAACTATGCTAAGACATTTAACATGCTCATTAGAATCACTCTTCTGTGCCACTAATATTGCTACATTTGACCTGAAAAACTCTCAACTTATCGATTCTCATCCTCGTTTGATTTTTTTGTATTTGAAGAAAGGAGTGTACGCGCCCATTTGCACCAGAACTGGAACATTTATGTGGACGACCATTAGGTCTAAGATTTGAGCAGAAAAGCGGAGATCTTTATATTGCTGATGCTTACCTAGGTCTTCATAGAGTCGGGTCTGAAGGAGGTTTGGCCTCGTTGGTGGTGGATGAGGCTGAAGGCGAGCCCCTTTACTTCACCAATGACATGGATATTGATGAAGAAGAGGATATCATCTACTTCACTGATTCGAGCACGAAACTTCGTAGAAGGTATGCATTTATGTTGAATATTTGGTAGTAGCTTGTAACTTGGTTCCTTAAGACATAAAGGTATGTGTTCTATATTGCTACAAACAGAACAAAAATTTTGGGTAGCTTTGCTTACATTAAGTCATTCTAGAGTGCCTTAATTAACTGATAGCTACTCTTAGTTAAAACAATTAGCTGATCACACCCTCCGAGTCTAGTGAAACCATGTTACTCATGCGCTTGTGCTAGCTTGTCACCCAAGTATCAACTTGCTTGTTTGAACTTGATTCCAACCGGTAATATGAAATTCTGATAGAGTATATAACATATTCTGAGCTACAACCAACAACTTAAGCTTTTGGTTGAGTTAATTCCTTGACATAGTATCAAAGCCAATGTGACAGAAAGTCACGAGTTAAAATATTTAGCTGCAAGTATGAGGAAAACTTGTACTATTTCCACACCTTTTTAGCCTAAAGGACTGAGGGGACGTGATAGACTTAGAGTGTATAACATATATCCGGGCCGTAACAATCAACTTATACTTTTGGCTGAGTTGTTTCCTTGACACTTGTATTTAGATTCACGTATAGTATCAACTCTTTCCTTGATCATGCTTGATGGGGCCTAATTCACCTATATTTGTGTCTTAGTGATGTAAATTGTCATATAAATCCATGAATGTATTAGTTAATTCTTTGTAAAAGTATTGTTCTTCTATGTAGGCATTTCATGCATTCAATTCTAAGCGGAGATACGACAGGAAGATTCATCAAGTATAACAAATCAACCAAACAAACAACTGTCCTAGTCCGCGATCTTGCCTTTGCAAACGGAGTGGCCTTAAGCCAAGACCGTTCATTTGTGCTCGTAGCAGAAACTAGAGCGTGTAGGATCTTAAGGCTGTGGCTTAAGGGTCCCAATGCAGGTCGACTTGACACTTTCATCGAGTTGCCTGGCTATCCCGACAATGTAAGGAGAAACCAAAACGGTGAGTTTTGGGTTGCAATTCATGCTAAGAAAACCGTTTTGGCTGATTGGATGCTTAGAAACATTTGGTTCAGGAACGCGCTGATTAAGGTCCCGCCTAGTGTTGTACAAAAACTACACGCTTTGTTTGTCGGAGGGCACCATGCGATTGCAGTGAAATTGAGTGAACGAGGACAAGTGATTAAAGTTTTGGAAGATGCTCAAGGGAAGAAAGTGAGGTATGCTAGTGAAGTAGATGAGAGGAATGGAAAGTTGTGGATTGGTTCTGTTATGATGCCTTCTATTTGGGTTTACAATGTGGATCAGTAATAAGTATTAGGCCATGTAGTTTATGTGCATATGTAATAATCTAGAATGGGAGATTGTACCACTAATATGGCCCGGAATAGTACTGATTTATAGTTTTTTGGTTTCGGTTTATAATGGACTAAATTTAGATAGATTATTCAATCATATGTCCTTTTTATTCATGTGAAATAGAAAATGCTATTTGCTAACAAGGATAAGATTAAATTGTGTAATTCGATTTTTCAAACTATGCTTAGGTGGGAGTCAATGACATCAATTAATCAAATGTTGTACTTGTACAAAATACCTTCCTCAATTAACCAAAATAATATTTCATTTAGTTGAATATTCCAAACCCAGTTTAATATTAATATGATTGAAAAGATATAGATTATGCTTTCATATTTATATTCTGGGTATATAACAAAGGTGAATTTACGATACTAGTATAAAATAAGATTAGATACTCATATTTGTATATTGTATAAATTAAATATTAATAAATTATTAATTAAATGATCCGTGTCATGGAATATTAGATGATAATACTCAACTCATATTTATCTCTTCCTATCAAAAGAAAGTGAAGACAAACTCATATAATCCCTTAGGTCTACCAAACAACATTTTTGTTTTCTTCATCATATGTATTTAACCTCCACCTTACCTATTTCCTAGCTTCAACAATTGTCCTCATTCTTGTTTTGTTTACTACCACACATTTCTATCTGATCTTATTTACTTCAATCTTATATAAGAAAAATCTAAATCCGAGCCAGTCTAAGTCATGATTTAAATCATTTGATTAACAACTCTGTTAATATTAAATTCTATAACATATAAAACTTAAAAATAATTATTGAATTAGTTCAGCAAATATATAAAGGTGGGTGTTTAATAATCCACGATATAGAAATATCCTATACTCGCCCCTAATTTTATTGATCTTATACATACCTCATCATATTCTTCATATAAATCCCTTTTGCCTAACAAACAACAAATTGTCATTTACATATATTGCACCTCCATTTCTTTTCCTAGTTCTCTTTGATAGAATCAAATGAATTCATTAAATTTTCTTTTTACTTCAACAATTTTCCAAAATGTTTCTTTTATCATTACTACGTAATCGTGTATCGTCGGAAACACTACGTACGGCCCTTGGAAATTTTTCGGCCCTAAAACGCCTTATATCGGCAAAACTTGTAAAAATTTATTTTGAACCCTTTTTTCTCCTTGGTGTAACGAATATATGTAGTAATGAGCAAAGAAAAAAATTGGATAATTTTTGAAAATAAAGAAAATTAGTTGATTTCATCAAATGTGCTTCTACTAGGTTAGGAAAAGAGTTAAAGAAGAAAAAGGGATTTATATGATGATGATGTATATGAGTTTGTCTCTAACTTCTTTTGATTAAAATGAGTAAATATTCATACCATTAATAAGATAGGCTTTGGGAGTTGGGTGTTACAAAGTCTATGAATATTCAAGCATATATATATATATATATATATATATATATATATATATATATATATATATATTATATCATCAAGATATGAATAATATTTTTTTAAAATCTTATTAAGATGTTATTGGAAGTTGACAATTATTTTAACCGCAAAGCTCTATTTCCTATGAAAAGGATATAGTTTAATGTCTTTCAAACCTTTTCATAAGACTCTGATGATCATAGCTTCTTTAAGTGTGATATATTAGATATGACGATCGATAATGATTATTACTATATTATAGGAGTTTTGATGAATATTGACTTATGGATAAGTTCACTATAACTATGTTACGGTCAATAGAATGGAGCAGATTTGAATATTCGTAGATTTGTTTACATAATTTATAATTCAACTATATAAATTCCAAACAAATATCACAAATCATAGAATCTAAAACATAAAAATATACCTTAATAGCATACTCGCAAAAACTACATATGTGCTAGCTTGTGATTAGTGACTCAAGAACTACTAACTCCCCCTAAAATGTATAGTTAGTAATGTTCCTATGGACTAATTGTAAATCCTAAGTGATTATAAAATATAAATAATTAGTTCAATTGAATAATATTTAATTTGATTATAACCCCTTTAATATTGTAATCATCATCATACCCAATATTTCATCCAAAAGCATAGTCTGGGTGAGAGAAGATGACGGACAATCCATATCCGTACTTTCTTGACAGAGAGGACTAGAGGAAAGCGATCAGTTTTACCCCAAACAATAGGAGCCCTACAAAAAGAGGATATAAATAACAACAATATCTTTTTAAGTCATAATTGATGATATACTTGTATATGCTTTAATATTCATATTCTTTGTAACACCCAACTAGCTACTCCCAAATCTAAAAATATTTATTTCATTTCAACCAAAAAGGAAGTTGAAGACAAACTTATATATATCATCATCATATATATCACTTTTGCCTACTAAAAAACAACATATTCATTTTCATATATTGAACCTCCACCTTTCTTTTCTTAGCTCTCTATCTAATAGAAGAAAATGAAATCATCAAAGTTTCTTATAACTTCAATAATTGTCCTAATTTTTTCTTTAATCAATACTACATATAAGTTTCGTTACACCAAGAAGAAAATAGGTCCAAAATTATTGCAAACTCTTCCAATAGAAACCGCTTTTGGACCGGAAAGTTTCGCCTTTGATGCGGCCAGTCAAGAGCCATATGCCGGAGTTTCCGACGGTCGGATTGTGAAGTGGGTTCAACGTGAACGGCGTTGGGTGGACTTTGCCTTCACTTCTTCATTAAGGTGCATTTTCTTGTAACTATATAATTATTGTATTATTATATAGAAATATTCAAATTAGAATTTGCAAAATGTTTAAGACCGACCTTATAATAGGATAAGTGAGACTTATGCTCTAAATCCATTCAAAAATATTAGAAAAACATAAAGCAACATATCCCAAATCTTAGGAGCTATAATTAAAATTGTTGATTCTTTCATGTTGTATATATAATAATTAGGAGTCCATAATATTTGTTTTCCTGACATCCTAAATCTCAAAGCCAATTTTTTCGATAATTATAATGTATAATTAATTTTTAAATTAATTTATAAAATCATGAATCATCATCATCATTATATCTAATGTCCCGCTCGGAAGTAGGATGTAGGTAAGGGAAGGTGACGGACAACCTATTCTTGTACTCCTTTCACAGGGAGTACTAAGTAATGCGGTCGGTTTTACCCCAAACATGTAGGAGCCTTGCATAAAGAAGATATGAGTGATAACATTTTCACAAGAAAACAACTAAAACGGCATGAACAATAACAAAGCTTAAAAAATAAAAAAAATAAAAATAAAATCATGATTATATCTTGTTATTCTAATATGAATTAGTGCATAAATGTTATCAAGATTAAACCTTTTGGCTCCTTTAAGATTCTTTGGATTAGTGCATGTTATCAAGATTCTTTTGGTCATAGTTTTGAAAGCAATGCATGTGAGTACACAATGATAACAACTCACGCAACATAAGTACTCGTATCATATAGAGAAACATATTATATTTGAAGTGCGGATGACTAGCTTACTATTTAAATTAAAAAAACAAATTTATCAAATTAAAATATTAAGTTTAATTTTATTGGGATAACTCCACATTAACTAAATTATTTAAATATCTAATCATTTTTAATTAGCATAAATGCCAATAATTCAGATTTTACAATAGAGTATTTAACACTTAAGGTTTCATGAATATTTAATTTTGATTCATATTTGATGTAAGTTGTCTCTCTCATTTTGGGTTGTTTGGTTTAGTATTTTTTGCTATAGGTAACGGATTTCATTAACACAATCTATTACTTGTTTGTTATAAAAATTGGATAATTATTACTATTACTTGAGGGTAATGGTTATCATTACTTTGTTATCTCTTAAAAAGTTATGAAAACAATTATCCTTTCTCTCCACAGTCTCACAAAATTATATACAATAAGCTCCATCATTAATGGCCCTCTTGTTAGTTTTATTGTTTGTTACTCATACTTTTAAATTTTTTATACCAAACAAAATTTAACAATAACACAAACTGTTATCTTTACCCTTTCTTATACATTCCCTTTTCATTTTCTTTTCTCTCTTAATACCAAACGCTCCCTTAGAGAGTGCATCTATAAATGAAATAAGAAAATGGAAAATACATATATATTTACGGTACTTCAATAGTTGTAGTTATCAAAAGCTTTTAATGTATTAAATTCATGATAGTGTTGATAAATATATATATGTAGAAAATATTCACAAGAACTTAATTTTCATATATATTTTATTCTTTTAAGGCAAATATCTAACAATATTAATTTGTAAAGTCATTTTAAATATTCCTCCTTTGAATAGAATATATGTCACATTTTTCTTCTTATATGCTACAGATATTTTAAGATAAATGTAGCAAATTTATTAGAATAGAAAAACATCAGATTAGTATTTTAAGGGAAATTCTACATGGTAGTATTCAATTTTTATAAAATGCCAATGGTAGCACTTTTTAAAAAAATTCCACATGGTAGCATCCAGTTTATGCACAAACTAATTGCCGTAGGATTTTCCGTTAAGTTCTTGTTAAATTTCGTTTAATTCATCTTTTTGTAAGTTTTTTCCACATGGTAGCATCCAGTTTTTGTTTATTTCACAATTTTAACTTTAAATTCACCAATTTAATGTTTAAATAATGCCAACAATTTGAGTGAAAACAAAATTATTACAACATTTATGGACGTTAATGAATTAAACGGTGAATTAAACATTAAATTGGTGAATTTAAAGTTAAAATTGTGTATTAAACAAAACTGGATGTTACCATATGGAAAAAACTTACAAAATGATGAATTAAACGGAATTTAACAAGAACTTAACGGAAAATGCTACGGCAATTAGTTTGTGCATAAACTGAATGCTACCATGTGGAATTTTCTTAAAAAGTGCTATCATTGGCATTGCATGAAAACTAAATGCTACAATGTGGAATTTCCCATATTTTAAATTGAATTATTGATGTTAGCTCCTCTTTGTTTACTAATTTATCCGTGTAGGACTATTAAAACTTGAGGAAGTTCAACTATCTCTTTCAAAGATTAATCATGAACCTAATTTCTTAAAATATTTGCTTAATTAATTTAGTGCTCTTTCTCTTGGAGACATAATTAAGACAAATTTCCTACTTTTGTTTAGAATTAGGCAATTAGCTTTCATCTCATTTTGCCAAGAAAATCCAACCCTAGAATTGAATATAATCAATGATTCAGCAGTGTTAAGTTTCTAATATCTTTTTCTTTATTTATCAAGAAAGCTATGACTAGGGATGGCAATGGGTCGGACTCGGCTCGGATTATACATACTCTGACTTTGCTCCGAATTTTAGTCGAACTTTTTTTTTCAGTCCACCTCCACTCGGAGTCGGATTATGCATACTCCAAGTTTGCCCCGACTCGGACTCTCGGACCTTCAACGGAATCGGATACGGAGTTGGATTATTATCAAACTTTATCGTTGTGATATTGTACTAATGATTTAAAGCATACGAAGTTAACAAAATATATTTTTCAAATACAATTTAACAAAAAAATATGTACTTTGAATTCAAGTTTAACATGAGAAACATTCCTAATACTACAATTTAACAAAATTTTCTCGCATTTTGATTTGGCGTATTTTATTTCTCTTGATCTGATTTGTCGTATTTTAATTGATTGATCTAAATAAAAATACCAAGTAGTTTTTCAAAATCGAAAATTACAATTAGTATGAGAGAGAGCTTGAATTAGTCACGTCCAGAGTTTTAAAGGAAAAAAAATATTGGGTTAAAAGTCAAATTCAAAGTCTGATTTCCTTCAGAGTTAGAGTCGGGTCGGAGTGTCGGATTTTTAATAAGATTCAACTCCGATCCGTCTCTAACTCGGATACGAATCGTGAAGTTGGAGTTGGAGTCGGATAACCTTTTCCTCGGACTCGAATCGTATTATTTTCCTCGGATCGAATCGGATTAGGGTCGAATTCGGACCGAATTGCCAATCCAAATTATTAACATCATCTTTTTTTTTTTTTCTACAAATGCACTAAAACGAACTTTATCAATGTTTGGTATACCTACGCATATGGGTATTAGAAATCTAATTCTACAAAATTGTTTCACTTTGTTATTACTCAAAATACTCATACATTTAAAAAATATAAGGAAAATATATTTTTAAAAGTTCATTTCCTTATATACATATCAATCAAAGACATTTTTCATATATTATAAATAAGTAATAAAGAATTTATATTTAATAAATTTAGTATCGATCAATAAAAAGGTGAAAAATAAATAATAGTAATAATAATAATAATAATAATAATAATAATAATGAAAAATTGTTCAGATTAATCCCACCTATTGTCCATCTGCAATGAATAATCCATAATATTGATTATTTCTAAATAATCCAACCTTTGTATATTATTTGCTGAAAGCACCCATTTTCACATTTTAACCGGCTACTGTAGGTATCTACTAGCCGTTACACTCACTTCTTCTTTCCCCTTATGCTTCTTTGTTGGTCTTACCCTACTCCTCTTCGGTGGT
The DNA here is from genome assembly GCF_026212465.1 of Amaranthus tricolor. NCBI lineage: Eukaryota > Viridiplantae > Streptophyta > Magnoliopsida > Caryophyllales > Amaranthaceae > Amaranthus > Amaranthus tricolor. The sequence goes on from NC_080056.1 coordinate 1,533,257, forward strand.
AGGTACCTATATAATAGCCGATTAAAATATAGAAAGGGGTGCTATCATCAAATAATATACAAAGGTCGAATTATTTAAAAATAATCAATAATATGGATTATTCACAAACAGATAAATAATGAATGAGATTATTATTCTGAAAAAATTTTCCTAATCATAATGATGATTTTAGTAAAACTCTATTCCATATTTGAGGACCCAGTGTCCCAATAAGATGGAACTTATAAATGCTAGAATTCATATAGCAACTACAACATATTTTATTCTGGACAAATCTTTGTGCTCTTCTTTTTACCTTCAACAGCATCCAAAATTTTTTTTAAGAAAAAACATTTTATCATCATATAAATCTTAATGATAAAATGAAAATTTTAACGTATTCCACAATTGTTCTCATTTGTGCCGTACTTATCACCACATATTTTCGTTACACCAACGAAATTAATGGCTCAAAATTTTCCAAGTTATTAGATGTTTTCTCAATAGAAGGCGCTTTCGGCCCCGAAAGTTTCACGTTTGATCCTGCCGGAGATGGTCCGTATGCTGGTGTTTCAGATGGCCGGATTATTAAGTGGGACCCTCTTCTATGGCGTTGGGTCGATTTTGCCTTTACTTCTTCTCTAAGGTGTATTTCTTGTTTCTCTATTTTATTTTAAGTATCATGGGATGGAAAATCTTCTCCAAAAAATTAAATAAATAAATAAATCTTCTCCAAAAAATTAAATAAATAAATAAACATAATAAATAAATAATAAAAAAATTTTATGTGAAGGGTGAGCCAATATTATTAATGAATTAAAGCAGCGAGAATAATGTTCGATCCCTAAATCTCCATTATGCGACACCTCATCTAATAAATAAATAAATAAAACTATCTCCTATTAATCCATTAGTTTCATTTAGTTTTTTATACTCGTCAAAACAACTTTTTAACTCTTAATATTTTTAATTATTCTTAACTAAAATTTATAAAAAGTAATAATCCTTGTGTTGAGACGAATCAAATAAGATCCGACATAACTACGCCTTAACTTATAATTTAAAAATAAAAAACAAATTAAGAGTGAAAAGTGAATAGTGACAGAAAAAATAAAAGGAACTAATGGGTAGAATAGGTATATAATATGACGTGGGAACATGCTTGAGTGTAGGTCTTGACTTAGGTAGACGGTAAATTGGTGAAAAGAATAAAAAAAATTTTAATGTCATAACAATAAATAAGGACTAATACTTTAATACCTAGTCTTGATTTAGAGTAGAATTTAGGAATGTATTTTATCTTAATGAATAAAATGTTTTGTATCAATTTTATTGTTCAAGTATTTAAAAGTTACACCATGCATGAAAAATAGAATATTTGGGGAAGTTTTAGAGGCCAGTGTATTTAAGTTTTATAGGACACACTTTATTTCCATTCATGTGTATTGGGATTTTTTTTTTAAAAGAAATCACTCATTCTAAAACTAATTCGTACCAATCACGTTGCGTAAAGGGTGATTGTTTGACAAAAAATAATTTTCTCTTTATTTGAGTTGCTTTATTTTTTATTTCAATATGTTTTAATAGATTTATTCTATTTTTATTTTTAGATATGACTGATTTGTTTATATTATATAAATATTTTTTCTATTATTTTAAAATATCCCACTACTATTATTTCTAAATATCTCACTACTTTAACTTACTTTGTTCTATTTTTTTACTTTTCTATAAAAAATAAAAGGGATAAAATAGTTGACATGAAGGAATAATTATTATAAATGCTTATACAAGTAATTATTAATTGGTTATAAGTTGGAGTGAAATGATTAAATATACTAAATACCATAAAAATAGTTGATGCATGATGTAAGGTGTAAGTAGTAGAGACAGTTAGAGCTACTTCATTGTTTTGTTTGTAAAGATAACCTAATTTTGGTGAAATTAAACAAACCATCACTCTCAAATGAATATAATCATGAATGCGATATCCAACTAATTTGCTTCTTCTCCCTCATTCTTAGTTACAAAATACGGTTTTAGTTATGCTCACAAAATAAAATTTTCAATCGAAACACATGATTTTAGTCAATGCGGCCCATTTTATGCTCGCGATGAACTCAAAAACTATTATTATGATAAGATGGTAATACATTTAATCTTATTTTCTCATTAACAATTTACAATCAAATTAAAAACATATATTTATGAAGTCTACCAAATTCTTTAAACAAAGTAGTCTATTCAAACTTTAATCAATTATCAATTACTCTGGTAAGAGATTATTTCTCTGTAAGACAACCTTAAAATAAGAAATTATATTCTCTTAATTTGAATGAGTTTCGGCTGTGTTACCGAAAGGTGTTAATTCAGGTCATTGGGTCGATTTTGAATCAAATATTTCGGGTTGGTTCAATGTCAGTTCTTTTGTCCAAATTGTTTTTTACATAATTATAGATCATTTTTAAAGTCGGATCAAATCGAATTCGGTTACAAGATTAAATAAATGTCGAATCATTGAGTCTATTTTAAACAATCCTATTTTAATTCAAGTATGAAGACCGTTTTTTAGTGAGACCGTTTTTTAGTGAGACCGTCTAAAATAACCATTTATGTTGAAACTATTTATAAATTTGGGCCTTGCATATGACCCATTTTCTACGGTTTGGTAACAGGGATGAGTGTCAAAATCGATCCAATCACGAAGAAACAGAACATAAATGCGGACGGCCATTGGGCCTACGCTTCAATGAAAGGACAGGGGAACTGTTCATAGCTGATGCTTATTTGGGCCTATTAGTTGTGGGCCCAAATGGTGGGCTTGCTACTCCAGTAGTAACAGAAGTTGAAGGTGTACCATTAGGGTTTACTAATGGGCTGGACATTGATCAGAAGACTGGTATTGTTTACTTTACTTCTAGCAGTACTCTTTATCCTAGAAGGTAACTCAACATCTCACTACTTTTTCGATTCATCTTACATGAGACCGTCTCATCATTAAACTAATCCATATAATTATCCTTTTTATGTAATTGATCACTTTAAAATTGTAAATAATCCTTTTAGCACATTAAATGTACATGGATCAACCTAATAGAGATGGTCTTACCATGAGACCGTTTCGTTTAAGAATATAAATTTTTAAATGAGACGGTCTCATGGTGAAACCATCTTTATAGGATTTACCCATGTACATTTAGTGTGTTAAAGTAATCACTTATAATTTCAAAGTGATGAATTAAAGAAATTGACTAATTATATAAACCGTCTAGCGATGAAACAGTCTCATATAAAACAAGCAGTATATATTAATATATCATTGGAGTTAGTTTTTAGAGTCAATAATTATAATAGTAATTTAATTTAAAACGTTGTCTTGAATCTCAATTATTGATTTTTCTTAATAAAAAAAATAAGAAAAAAATTACCAAGAATAATCCAACCTTTTCATGATTTTTCTACAATAATCACATTTATTGATTAACCATGAATAATCCTAACTTTTGAGGTATTTGCCTAGAGTAAGCTTGGGTAACCTAATGATCTGCTATAGTAGGTAATTAGAGAAAAATTAAAAATCAATGTAAAATTAGAGAAAAATTTTGACACATAAAAATTCTGGACTATTAAAAAAATCAGAATTTTTTTTAATATTTTTTTCGATATTTTATTTTAATTTATCTTTTTGAAAAAAAAATTAAAACTTGCTCTAACAATTCATCGGGTTACCGGGTTCACTCAAGAAAAATACCCTCTAAGGTTGAGATTATTCGTGGTTAATCAATAGGTGGAATTATTGTAAGAAAATCATGAAAAGTTCGAATTATTATGTGTAATTATTTTGCAAAAAATAATACGCATTATATGAGACAGTCTCACCATGAGACATGCCTTATATTTAGGTTAAATAGCTCAATAATAAAAGCTTTTATGACAGTCTTATATAAGACAAAGTGTAATACACAAATGCAATTAAGTTAGCAAATTAAATGACTTTGTTTGCAGGAAATATATGTCGTTGATTCTAAGCAATGATAAATCAGGAAGGCTTCTAACATACAACCCAGAAACAAAACAAGCAAGGAAGGTTCTAGACAACCTAACATTCCCAAATGGAGTATCCTTAGACAAAGATGGGAAATTTCTTCTAATTGTTGAGACAACTACTTGTAAAATCATCAAATATTGGCTTGAAAACACCCAAAAAGCAGGAAGTACTGAACTTTTAGCTGAACTTTCAGGTTATCCGGACAATATAAGGAGGAATTCAAAAGGGGAATATTGGGTTGGACTTTATTCTAAAAGAGGAAAGTTTTTGAAGTGGATTCTTTCATTTCCTTTTATAGGAAATGCTATTCTTAAACTTCCATTTAATGGTGTTGAATTAGTTAAAGTTTTTGTTAGATTAAGAGCAATTGGTTTGGCTGTAAAAATAGATGAAAATGGTAATGTGTTACAAGTTTTGGAGGATAATACTGGTAAATTGAAATTTGTTAGTGAAGTGGTGGAAAAAGATAGGAATTTGTGGTTTGGTTCCGTCATTTTGCCCTATGCAAGCTTGTATAAGGATTATAATCTACCATAATAAATAATATAAAGGAACATAAATGTTTTTATCGGATATGTATCCAGTCAATTCTCTTCTTGAACAAGTTTATTAAATAACTAGCCTTTGTCATTTGATTAGCTAAGACATAAGAGGATCTTAAATAATAGAAAGCAAAGTTGTATGAATAGGATAAATTATCAAGAATAAACTAATTTTTGCTCGATCTGATGAAAATAAACTCACTTATTTATTGTCATTAAAATTAATACAAACCCGTTTATTGGGTATAATTGCTGAAATAAACTTATCTATTATTTTTTCGTTATTTCTTTTTCCTTCACCTTTGTAACAAAATTTTGATTTTCATAACCACCTACGACCTTTAGAGATTATCCACCCTTATCCCGAAAAAAAAAATTAAATATATCAAATAATATTTCCAGTTTGATATCATTATTAAAACAATTAGGTCGATTTTAAATTGGGTGAGATATGTGTGAGAGGTATTCATTCATACTATTAGGTCGATTTTAAATTGGGTTAAAATTAAATCTTGTACATATCAACATTTATTTTATATCATTATAAATTCATTTTAAAAATTGATCAAAGTTCGATTCAATTATCTGTTTTGAATGCCTCCAGTACGAATCTATATAGACTATGATCGACAAACTAATGGCATTATTGTAATATTGGTATAAATAAAAGACCACTTACTTATCTATGAGTATGAACCCATATTATTTTTCAATCCCGCCCTTCCCTCCCTCCCTCCTTGATCCTTGCTTCTTTCCTTCACCCTCCTTTTTTCCTATTTTGTTATTTCACTCTCAAAATCAAAAACCAGTCCCAAAATTAGCAATCATTCAAACCAGGAAAATATATAAAATCCCTAATTATCCTTCTTTAGATTAGAACTAATACATAGTACTAAACTTTCTAAAACAAAAATCTCTGCAAAAATGGGTATGTTAAGAAACAAGATAGTTACCCAGATACTAAAAAGAAGCAAAAATAAGATAATTACCCAGAAAACGTACTCAGAATTAATATCAGCAGCAGTATCAGACCCAGAAATGGGAAATGGGTTTTGGTCAAAAGATTATGAAGATTATAGAAAATCATTGTATGGTGGTAATATTACTCATAAAGCTTTATTTGTTGATGCTGTTGGCACTGTTCTTGTTCCCGCTCAATCTACTTCTAAGGTATTTGCCTTTTCTATGATCCTACAGTTACTATATGTTATTTAGAGAACTTCGGTTCGAGTATAACACAGAAGAATGTTATTCTTATTAATTTGATTTATATAAACTGATATGATGTTTCATATGGAAAAGGGCATTTTAATCATTTTTAGCATTTATTCTTCCATATTTTCGAGAAATCATTGGTGTTGAATTTAAAAATTTATTGGGTTTTGTTCAAAATGAGGCAATTAGTGGGTTTAAGATATGGACGAATTGCTAATTAATTGATTTTGATTCCTAATATCTATTGATTTTTGTTTTGAAAGTAGTATTTAGTGGCTTTTAGAAATGTTTTATTAAAATATATAAAAAAATTAAGTGTTATGAATAATTTTTTAATTGAAATCAGATTTTTAAATCAAGAAATTGAAGAAAAAAATGGTGGGTCATGGGTATTATGAAGTGTACCATTCAACAACATATTGTGGATATTGTTGGATGCAGATATATAGGCAAATAGGGGAGAAGTATGGTGTGAAGTATTCAGAAAATGAGATTTTGAGTAGATATAGATGGGCTTATGAACAACCTTGGAGAAGATCTAGTCTCAGGTTTGATTACATCTTCTTCTTAATTGTTTTTTAATTTATGATTAAACGCTTTCATTCGAAATAATGTTTGTTATTAAGGATTGTGTATATCTAATTCTACAACTTTGTATAAGGAAAGTCACTTAATAACATTGGATAATTGGATAAAGAATTATCAAATGTTGCTTAATTATGATAGTTATTATAACTTCTGCTATTAGCCGTCCAGTTTTTCCTTTTTGTTCTGTAATTAATGTTCTGCTTCTTAATCCTTATCCAAATCGTAATTAGAAGGATATGTTAATTGAATAAATTATAACAGTTTCTTCAGCAAGATTCAAGCTGGCTATGTACTTTGTGTAATATGTTATATTTCAACATGAGTGTGTTAGTTATGTCTGATCCCATATGTGGACTTATGAATTTGTTCCCCTATGTTGTATTCTCTTTCTTTCCTAATATTCTTTTCGTTTACAATATTCTATTTTGGTGTGAGAAATTTGATTAAGATTTTTTAAGATATATAGATGATAAAAAATATCCATGTGAGATATCGTTAGATTCGTCTTAAGGTATACTTTTTTATCATATATTTTTTATAATTTTGTATGATTCGTATTTAGATATATATAAAGGCTCAAAATTTATTTTAAAAAATGTGCAAAAGGTTAACGAGGAAAACAAAAAAGAACAGAGAGAGGAAATTGTAATACTTATTACTCTCCCCGTCCCCACCAAATTTGTCTCAAATTTATCCGATAGGCATTTGGTGAGAAAACTAAGAAAAATCAGACAAAAAAAATTTTGCGGGTCGTAGGAGAAATATGTGGATGAGACGAAAAACTTAAGATAAATGAGTGGGTTAGAGTTAAAGAAAGAATGTGGATTAAAATAGAAATTGGGCAAATTGGTGAGAAGGACTAAAAAGGAAAGTGAGGTAAATTTGGTGGAATAGAGGAAGTAGTAGCTAGGTTTGATTCCCTGGTGACTTTTCGATAGAAGTGGTGACTTGTGATTCCTTTGTGACTTTTTGAATTCGTTCCCTTACGTTGACTTAACAACTAATAAAAAAGTCAATGTTATCAACTAGTCATACAGCTAACAACTAACAACCAATAACTAACAATCGATTGTAAAACACTCTATAAGTTAGCTTCTTGTTTTTGTTAATAAAATAGTATGTTGGATGCCACTTCACTCAAAAATTGTGAATTCAAGTTTGGTTATGGTCATCCTTGTCTCTATACAAGTTTCTATGTGTATTTTGTGAGTGGTTTTTGTTGGTATGTTGTGCCCATTTGTGATCCTATAATTCCATTTTCTAGACAGGATGGTAATATGACATAAATGATAATTACCAATGTTTTATAGAATATTGGTAGAGAATCAGTTCTTGTCTCAGGTGAAACATGCATCACTTTTTTCATGTAAGGTCAGACTTATAGGTTCGATTCTCGTAGCCCCCTCCCTTCTCTCGGCCTATCCTGTACTTAAAAAAACTAACATCTAATGGTAATGACTCGAAACAGAGGAATTAATTATCATGACACTCCTTATGCAGATATGTTGATGATGGTAGACCATTCTGGCAATTCATTGTATCTTTTTCCACTGGTTGTTCAGACAAGCAGTATTTTGAAGAGCTATATAACTACTATATGACGGAGAAGGTAGATTAGTAACATTCATAAGTTGATCATATGCTTCGTGTCTCTCTAAGGAACTAGTCTAATTTTCCAGTAAAACTGATTATTACTGATTAGCATTGATATATGTCAAACCAGACAGAGTATATAACATATCCTGAAGCCTCAACCATCAGCTTAAGCTTTTGGTTGAGATGTATCTATGACATGGTATCAGAAGCCAGCGTGACAATAGGTCACGGGTTCAAATCTCAACCACGAGGGGGCGTGTTAGATTATATAACATATCCTGGGGCCTCAACCATCAGCTTAAGTTTTTCGTTGAGATGGTTCCTTGACAATATATATCGATTGATCAAAACTCATTGTCTCTCGTAAGGAATTTGACTTGTTTCCTAGTAACTATAGGTTCGTACGTGGAGGATTTATGCTGATGTTAGTTTTTGCTTCAAGGCGTGGAAGCTTTGTGACCCAAATGCAGGAAATGTATTTCGGGCTCTAAGAAATGAGGGTGTACGAGTAGCAATCGTCTCAAACTTTGATACGCGACTAAGGCCTTTATTAAGGGCTCTGAATTGTGAAAACTGGTTCGATGCAGTTGCTGTTTCAGCTGAAGTAAGAGGCTTTCGTGTGCACTGTATTTTTCTGCTTGGATGTGTTTCTGTTACTGCTTCTAAATCGGATTTCTTTGTGAAATGTTGAGAGCAGGTTGCAGCAGAGAAGCCAAACCCGATTATATTTCTGAAGGCGTGTGATCTTGTAGGAGTAAATCCGGAGGATGCTGTTCATGTCGGTGATGATCGGAGAAACGATATATGGGGTGCGAGAGATGCAGGTTGTGACACTTGGCTTTGGGGTTGCGATGTTCATACTTTTAAAGAGGTACGTTCATGTTGAGTTCGAAATGAATGGCAGTAGATTAAGCGGGCGTTCAAACCAGACCAACCTTGTAACCAAATCTGATTCGACCTGATTTGAAAAACGAATTTATAACAATGTAAAAAGCAACATACAAAGGACCCGACTTTGAACCAATTTGAAATCAACCCGATGAACCGAATGAACACCCTCTACATCAATTAGTGATTTATGACGCCAATTTTACATGATGTGCTAACTTAGCTTTTAGAGCAAATAAGAACAAATGATTAACATAAAGCGTCATTCTAACTCACGAATTTTGGACCGTTAATCATTTCACTAACATATAAAATAATTTAGCCCCTTTTGGAAATTTGCTCTCGTATGATCGGTGAAGACGGATTAGGGAGTCCCTAGCTAGTCCCGGATGTTTTGTTAGAACCAAGAAAGGTCTTGGGAAAAAAACTGTACAATGTTGTGGCTAAGGATAAGTATTTGGATATCATTCAAATCTACTACCAAAGAAAACTAAACAACAATGAGATAAAGATAAAGTTAATATGGAGTTAGCTATATAAACCAAACAGATTAACGTAAGATTGTCGCTAAAAGACTATAATTTATTTCAATATTGTAATAGAAGTATTAATTTATAATCGTTCATATCTACTATATCAAATGCTTGTGCAAATTTCAATGAGATAAATAATGTTTTTGGATCCAGGTAGCACAAAGAATAGGTGTAGATACCTAAGCATGCATATCACTCGTATTCTTTCGGCAACAATCAAGATGAGTTAAGGCCTGAGACTATCTATGGAACTTGAGTTTGTACAGCTAGTTGTATGTAAACAGTAATCCATAAGATATAAGAAAACTGAGTGGTGTACTATCTCAGAAAATAAATGTGTTTTCACTTTTTTGGCTATTCAACAGCCAATAGCCAACAGTATCTGAGAAAATAAATTATGTTATAATTTCGTGACACTTATTTCGTAATAATTTTACACTTATTTTGTAAAAAAGTAGTTTGTGACACTTTTTGGTAACAATTTTGTGACACAATTTCATGACAAATTTGTGACATTTTATCATAAAAATTTTGTTTGTGACACTATTTTGATGGGAGGTTTGTGACACTTTCTCAGTAAATATTTGTGACAATTATTTTGTGAAATTTATGTCACCTTTCCTAAAATAGTAGTGAGACTTTTTTGGTGTAAACTTTGTGACAATTTATCCTGTACTTCTTTTGTAAAAATATTGACAATTTGTGTGAAAATATTTTGACGCTGTTGGGTAAATGTTATGTGACACTTTATTGTGAAAGAAAACAAATTTGTGGCACTTTTTAGCAAAAAATTTGTCACTTTTTATAAATAATAAGCAAAAATATTTTGTGACGAATTTATAAAAATTTTGTGACACTTTTTGATAAGTATTCAGGGACATCTATTTCAAGATAATTTGTATAAAAAATTGGTAGAAGAATTCGTGAAACTTTTCGTAAAATATTATGACACATATTTCATTAATAATTTTGTGACATTGTCTCAAAAATTTTTGTGAGACTTATTTGTAAAATATTTGTGACATTTTTGTAAATATTTGTTAACACTTTTTGTTAAATTTTTGTGAATTTTTTTTATAAAATTTGTGACACTTTTTTTGTGAAAATTTGTGACACTTTTTTTGTGAAAATTTGTGACATTTATTCTAAAATTTTTGTGTTACTTTCTAGAATAAATTGACATTTTTGTAAGTTTGGGATACTTGTTTGGTAAGAATTTTGTTACACTTTTTTCGTAAAATTTTGTTTTACCTTTAATTTTGAAGTCATGTGACACTTGTTTTTAATTTGGGAGATTTTTGGCTGACATTTTGTGGCACTTTTTAGTAAAAATTATGCACTTTATTAAACATGTTTTAACACTATTTATCGAAAAATTTTGTGGCACTTTTGAACAAAAGCTTGTGAACTTTATGTCACATGGATAATGTTTGGGACACCATTGTGTAAGAATTTGTTTTAACACTTTATTAACAAAATTTGTGCAGTATTTACATAAAGAATTAGTGATACTTTATGATAAAAGTATTTGTGACACCTTTTCGTCAAATATTTTGACACTTTGATTTAAATTTGTGACTTCTTTAAAAGAAATTTGATACTTGTTTTTGAAAACTTTGCGATACCTTTTTTGAAATATTTCGATATTTTTATTGGATGAAACTTAAGACACTTTTTATAATATTGATGACAAATTATTTTAATTGTTACGTTTGATTAAAAAATTTGACGCAATTTTGACTATGTTTTTGATAAAACATATTTGATATTTTATTAGACTTATTTTGTGACCCATTTAATAATATTTTTGACATCAAAATGGTTACAACATATAAAATAGTTCGCAACACATTTTCCCTTTCATTATTGCAATTAGGAAAAAAAGTTTGTCACTCTTTTTTCTTGTATTTTGTGAAACTTCGTTTGAAAAAAATTGGGAAACTTTAGGATGGATAAAATTTGTGACACCAATTTGGAAAATAGTTGTATACATTTCTATGCATAATTTTAACCATTCCATATCATTGTAGACACTACAATTGAAATAAATTGTGATACTTTTTGGATCAAATTTGTGCCCTACTCATTGACAAACTATTCGACAGCTTTTACGGAAAAAAATGACACTCTTTTTCTTTAGAATTTTGACAATTTAATAAGATTGTGACACTTTGTTTTTGATAAAACTGGAGTTTTATTTTGAATTTTTTTGACAGTTTGTTTTGGAAAAATAACATACGACACTTTTGAAAATAATTTCGTGGGTTCTGCAACCCCTTCTACAACCCGGCTTGGTAAAAAACTATTTATAATCACTAATTATTTATTGAGATCGTCTCACCATAAAATGGTCTCAATTGGGTCAGCCCAAACTTAAAAAAAACAATTTTTAACTTTGAACAATTCGAATTCCGTTGTTTTTCTTTATATTTTCCCTAATGGGCTGCTTGTATGGACTCGTTTCACGGTGAGACGGTCTCATACAAGACATGCTGATTTATAATAGCATCGGGTAATGCATGTCTTTAAATCCAAATTATTCAAGCAAATATCATTCAGAAAACACAACTAAACTTCATTTATAACGAGTGTTTATTGATTAGGAACATTATTCAAAACATAAACACTCTTTTATCGTAATTGATAACACAAACGATTGAACAACAATTCAAATTGAATATAATGCAAAGATAAATATGTAGAAGTATAATAATCATATGGAATTACAAATAAGGGCAGTTATAAGCTCATTCCAGGTGTCCGACTATCTAAGGCTTTAGGAAAAAGAGGCTTTATGTATTCAACTATTCTTGTGAGAGACTGTATCTCAAAGAAATAACCTCAAAACAAAAAGCTCACATTCTTATTTAGCCCATATATCTAATGCGTCTCTCGGCAATACCGTCTCTCATAACAATTTGTGTTATGTATCAACAAATTCCATATAGTTCATTAGTCAAGTGTAGCCCTACTGGTGATGTGTCTTCCAGTTATATTATTGGCGAAAAGTACAAAACCTACCAACGTAAATTTTAATCCCTATTTTATCATCAATGGTTAACAAAGGACCTCAATCTTTTAAAGATCATACAATAAAAAAGAGATATAATAACCCACAATAATAAGAATTGAGAGGTTTACGCCTTCAGGGATTTTAATAAAATGAATCTACAATTCTCTTGTAATCTATTAATTTATGAACATGCTTTATTGAGTAAAGTCATTACAAGACAAACTAAACTTAGGTATGAAATGAAACAACAAAGTGCAAAAGATCAATACAAAAAGGCCTAACAAATACTCTTAAGAGATAAGGCCCAATAACCAAAAGTCTATCATCTTATTGGACCACTTTTTTGGTATTTAATCATAAAAATATAATTAACAATGCCACATGTAATAATAATATATAATTAAACATGAAAGCTTAAGGACACCACATGTACATCATCTACATAACACACTTTCATCATAATATAAAATACAAATCTCACACTCAATCTACCACTTACAAATTTTAGATAATTAATTGATGACCTTAACCACACTTAACCAAACCTAATAGCTTAGTCATCATGCTAAGCACTCACGCACACTTTTAACTAAATTAACTTTAATTACTTGATTGTGATGCATAATTGGTTCAAGTAATTAATATATCACCAAACATTTTTTATATACGTCCTCAATTTTGAAATACATCCTACAACATTACGGTCATTTTATTATTCATTATATGTTGTATATTACGGCTAATATGTAAAGAAAAATATAGTTATGCATATTTTAATATAACTTTTAGTTATGCATGCTTCAATATATAAATTAAAATAACACATTAGATTGCGCAAAAAGTCAAACAAAACATGTAAAAGAACGGAGAAAGTATACCAGTTACGATATATGCGAAGGTACGAGCTGTGTATAAGCATTAATTATATTGTTCAAGACAATTATTTTTGAGTGTTGTGAGTTAACCTAATGGTTAAAGACTTATTGTAAGAGATTTTCCTTATTTCAAATCAAAAAATCAACATTATACTATAAGGGTTATTTTACAAATTTCCATATGAAACGATATAATTAGTATAATAATTTTTTTTTATTTTCTATATACTTTTAAGAGTTATGAATATCATTTTTTTTTTCCAAGTAATCTAGGTTATATAAACCCAACTTCTCTTGGACGCTATTGTCTTTCACAAGATATCCCCAAAAACTAAGCATCTAAGAAAACAACCCTTATAATCTACCAAGTGAAAAATGTGTCCTTTTGTACCATGTGAATACCCTATTCCTATTGAAATAGGATCAAATGAAGCCTTTGGAGATTTTGACTTAGACAACATATTTCTTCCTGATTTTTATTGCTCACAAGTTCAAGTTAAAGACCATGATGATCATCATGTTAAGCAAAGCGAATCGCCCCCGAGTACGAGCTCGGCTGATCTTGGTGGTGGTGGTGGTGGTGGTGTAGTTGCGGCGACTGATAGAAAAATGAACCATAATGCAAGTGAGAGAGATAGGAGGAAGAAGATCAATGGTCTGTATTCCTCTTTACGTGCTTTGCTTCCCTCAACTGATCATATGGTAAGTATTTTATTTAAAAAAATTATTAGAGATTGCTTAGATGTTAGAGTATATAACATACTCCGGGTTCCAACCATCAGCTTAAGCCAAGCTGATGGTTGTGTTGGTTTCTTAACATGATCAGAGTTAACATGACAAGAGGTCACGAGTTAAAATCACACCCACCACTCATATAAATATTTAGCATTGGATATGCGGAAGATTTGTGCTGCATCCACACTTCTAGATCAAACGGCTCTCGTATGACAGAGCGTGTTAGAATATATAACATATTCTGGATGTTCAACTATCAGCTTAAACTTTTAGTTTAGTTGGTTTCTTGACAATTAATCATTAACGCTACAATCGATACATGATTTAATTCCAAGTTTTTTTTTCTACAGAAAAAACTAAGTATTCCTGCAACAGTTTCAAGGGTGTTAAAGTACATACCAGAACTACAAAAAGAAGTGAAGGATTTAGCACAGAAAAAAGAAGAGCTCTTATTATCAGAATCTTCATTTTCACAAAGAAATTCAGTGGAATTAATAAAAGAAAAGAGTGGAAAAATAAGAAGTAATATTGAAGAGAAATCATCATCAAAATATTCAGTTTCAGTAAATAAGATGAGTGATAAGGAGATGGTAATCCAAATATCAACATTGGAAAGAATATCATTATCAGAAGTTCTAATGCAAGTAGAGAAGGGTGGTTATCTTATTCTACATGTTTCCTCTTTTCAATCCTTTACTGGAAGAGCTTTTCACACTATACATTTGTTGGTAAGTATTTTTTTTTTTCATCTTTCTAGACTTTAGGAGAATATATGATAGGCTGATATAAATAACATATTCTACGGCTTTAATTTTCAAATTAATTTTTTGGTCGATTATTACTCCCTTCATTTTTACAAGATTATAGCTTTTAACTCCCGAGCTTTAACTTTCTATCCTTCTTATTGATTCGTTTAGTCTTTGCTCAAGCCCAAATCATTTAAACAATTCTATTTTATCTTTTCTTCAATGTTTGCAGCTCCTAAATTCTTTTTTATATTTCGTTTTAAATTTTATCCCTTAAAATATGTCCATTTTTCCATCAAAACACTCGTATTAATTGATTTTTAATTTATAATCATAAAATATGACTAGATTTACTGAATTTATTATCACTAACCTTAACGTTGAAATCATTTGATGATCTCATGCTAGCAACTGCGTGCCGATGTCCTCTAAATTTCTTATACAAATAATAAAAATAATAATAATATTATTACTATTATTGCTATATATCGTGGCTTTTTTTAGTTAGACTCATACATTCTATTATTATCATGATGATGTACGATTTAGATCTGTTAAATCTTAATAGTATTTAGATATCTAATTGAATTCGATTGATACAATTTATTTTCTAAAAAGTAGGTAAATTTTGTGTTTTATGTCAATAAATTTGAGCTACACTATACTAATTTTTCCGCTATTTTTTGTTTTGGGTCAATATCTAACAATTATAATTTGTAAATTTTTTTTGGTCTCAATACTGAAAAACTAATTTTAGAATTTTAGCAAAAAAAAATTATGTTATTTTCATATATTATACCCCAAAGACCATGCTTGCACAATAATAATTTTTTATTTTATTTTCCTCATAAATTCTGATTCATAGAATCTAACCTCGAATCTAATTCATAAAGTAAACTATAATTATCTACTTTTATTTAAATAATAGTTTTAATGAGGTAAAGTTAGGTGTTAAGTAATGGTCATGATTTTAGTAAGAAGAATAAAATTTTGTTGCCAGAAAAGGAAGGTAATTATTATTTTTATTCTATTTTCTTTATAATTAATGGTAATAAGTTCAAATATATATTTTAATTAATTAACATGTCATGTTTGTCAATTGTCACAGATGGAAGGAATACATGTAAAGAAATATGGAAACTTAAACGGAGATCAACTGCAAATCTTGATACAAAATCAAAGGCAGATGTACTTCTAGAATAACAGCACAATTTACATTTTGATCTCTGTATTAATTTTGGAAAAGTCAAAACTAAAAATCAAACCTTTAAGTGGTTAACTTTTAAAAATTCTACATTTGATTTATTTTTTTTTTTAAAAAAAAAAAAACTCGCATTTTTATCATAGCCGCTTGTAGAGGGCAAAATGACTTTGAGCATGATCAATGGGTCACATTTGTCATTTTAATTGACATTTTTTAGACTAATTTCTTTTGTAATTTAAATATGCAAATAAACAACAATAATGTCCGACTCTTAATTCCAAAAAGTTATATATAAGTAAATAAATAATCTAACAAAGGAAATTATGAAATTGGGTGCTTTAAATTGGTTCGAAATTGGACATTGTGCTCATATTGGTTTTTGCATAGTTGGTCAAAATCGAATTCGGTTATAAGGTCGGTCCATTAAAAATCAAATCACCGTATCAGCTTTGAACACCTTTAGTCATGCAACATGGTCGTGCAGGAATTAATAGTCATTTTGAATCTAAGTTTGAGATAAGGTAGATGTTTTCCCCACAAATCTTGATGAAATACCATTAGTTCCCACATATCAAGAAGGCAAATTCAAGATAACTCAACACTTATGTAAACAAGGCAAACAAAGTTTAAATACTTACCTTCCATCAAACATATATGCTGATGCCAATGCATCCATAAACCTCGACATCTTCGACACAGAAGAGAAACGGAGATGAACAAGGACACGAACACCACCTTCTTCTATAATCCGCAGTGCATTACAACGGTTGAAGGCAAGGTTCCAAAGAGCTCCAGTAGCTGCTTCATGAACATCCTACAAGACATCAATAGTTCAATTTTTTTAATAGGTGAACAAGATACTACTGAAGGGATATTAAGGGAAGGAGCTAAAACAAATTGTCAGAAATTCAGGATCAAAAAACATTAACCATGAGATCTATTCATACACACACAATAAAAAAAGAAAAAAGAAAACAAGATAAAAACCCATGTCCACATGACCACAACCCATGAGATCTATTCAAAATCACAGCTTATACAATGCAACCTATGTTACTCGCACTCTTCATTTTGCTTTACGTACCTGTGCCCAATCCTTGATGCTTGGACATTGGTATGACACTTAGACACTTCATTTTAGGTGTAACATTGAATATTTAGACGTATCCGGCATTTAAACACGTACCAGTATCCGACATCAGTACCCGAGTCCAAGTAACATAGAATGCAACCCTCATGACAATAAAAACTCTCACCACGAACAAATACATTTCAAAATAATGTCTCCAAAATGTAACAATAACTATACAAAACTCGTGGAGGGTAAGCCACTAGAGCACCAGGTCATAGTTCATACTTTTATCAATAACAAAGATATGATGGGTATTAATGTACTCACTTCAGCTTTGGAACTAGCCAATGCAATAAGAGGCGCACCAACTCCTCCATGGCCAATAGCAATACTATGAGTTTCTGACAAAAATAACATCATAACATCAATGAATACAGAAAAACAAATTTGTTAGCATTGTATACCATATTAACAAAAATTCTAGTTACTTATTCCTTGGCTATATCTAAATCAGAAAAGAAAAGCAACACAAATTAAAAGACCATCAAAGAGCCAATAACACATTTCTAACGGCTTCACCTTCCTCGCAAAACAAATATTACATAGATGACCCTTACGTTCAGTTTTTCTGGGTTCCTCGTCTTTGCCTGGACACTTACTCAATGAACATTTGTGACAATTGCCAACAAAAGAGTTCTTAACTCCAGTCCTGCAATGTGAAGTGTGGAGCCACATAAAAAATAAAATACAAGATCCGTTAAGCGGAGAAGATGGTTAACATATATTTCCTCTTTACAGCAAAACCTGGAATGACTAGCAAAGATCTCTAGAGAATCGTACCTGAAAATTCCACATGAGATTCATATCATTATGTGTGTTAACATCTAGTTCAAGTTCCTCCAAGCTCTTCATTGTCGGCCATATCTACAAAGTTGAAAGAACGGTTGTTACATTTTGTACCATGGGGATGACATTTAGATTGTCACAGGACAGGAGTATCATTTTTACAGCTATTGCTCAAGACCCAGAACTCAGAAGTAATCCCTAATTCAATGCTGTAAGAAAAAGATTTTATTTTCATTCAGTCAGTAATCTAACAGCCTGTACATCCATTTGTCTATATGTGCAACTACTAACTTGAATAGTGGGTGACATAATATTTACTGAACAGTATCACAAGGAATTATCAGCTTTACTTGTCATAACCATCAATCTGTTGGGTACTAATACAGCTTCATGCAATATTTTCACATAAAAATCATTACTCATAGGATTTCAAATACAAGTATGAGATAATGGACTTCAAGTACAAAAAATCATATCCCATGTTTGTCTGGTTCCCCAACACATAGACTGATAGGCATTTCAAAACCCTATCACATCCTTTCAAGAAAAAGACTCATATCCCTTTAAACTTTAGTAGTCCACGTGGTATATGCTGATTTCCAACTTTGCAACATAATAACCATGCCTTCAATACTTCGAAAACAAGAGATATTTGTATTGGTTTAGGCAAAAAAGACATTTACATTATTAAATCATATCCCGGTCAAGTTAAAAGTTCATACAAAAACCACAATGCAACAAATCACTCACTTCCATTGAAAAGAAACAAAGGACGAATGCCTTTAAATCAAACCTCCTTCTCAAGTGATTGCATTCTAACACCCTTAAGCCGAAACTCTCCAAATCGGTTCTTATACAGTTCCTCATTATTACTCCAAGTCTCTAACTCCAAGAGCTCTTTCAAAGTTTCACGTGAAACTATCTGAACAGATTCCTTTCTAATATTTGACACCATATAATTAATTTCCCAAGAAAATACCAACTTCATCCATCCCCTAAGCACAAAAGGTTTGAAAATTTTCCCAATCATCAACACTTCCACAAAATATCAGAAGCAGAAAACTCTTGCCTTGGTTCTGTGCACTTCTTTCTTTGGAACAAAAACAAAGATGGCTAAAAACACTCGTCTCTAACGATCAAAAGATGGCTAAACACTTCCTAAAATACTTAAGATTCTTGAAACTTTTGACGAATAACCATAATATATCAATCCATCAAGAAGTAAGATTGATAGAAGGTTTTTTCTACTAAAAGCTACCATTCAGTTCATCATTCATGTAATATCTCAACTTTGTTTTCAACTTTTCCCATTCACAATATAAGAACAAGCTTGAATTAAACCCAAGGCAAACGGTCCTACAAGCATACAAATTGGGTTGCTATGCCCTCACCTACAAATTGGGTTGCTATCTCATATCTCACTAAAAGAACTGACCATTAACGATCTATCTCAATGGGCAAATAAGTGTCTCAAAGTAAGCAATCAAGTCATATGCGGAAGTATAGTATAAACATAAAGCTAAAGGCCGGTAATGAAATCACAGAAAAACAAAGGCCGCCAAAAATATGTTGATACAAAATGAATAACTCATAAAATATATCACAGAGCACAAAAATTCAATAATGGAAAACAAAAAAAATTGTGGATGTAACTCAAAGATGCATCATGTAAGTACCTATTTGCCTCTGACACAATAAGGCACCATAATGCTTGAAAAGCATATGCATAAAATTGTGCAAGGGCAACTCAAAGAAGACAACAAGAGTTTGTAAAATATAATAAACAAATGCAACTGGAAGATAATACAACACATGTAAGTCTTTATTCTTATGCGGGTAGGTAACAGAATGGTGGAGATTTGGAGAGCATTTCCTAGCAATCCACGATGCTGCTGGCTAAAGGTCTTATGAAGTGATAATTGACACAAATGTAGTTCAACAAGTTTTTTAAAAAAAATATATAATAGAACTACAGTATTGCTCCAATGCCTTCAAAAAGGCTCCCACCTAGGCATTAAGGGGAGTTGGATGGTATTCAACCTCACTCTTGTATTAATAAAAAAGGTTGTTTTAAATAATACTTGATTGTGAAATCTCGTGTACTACATCAAAGATCCATTTTGCTTATATCCATTATGATAATTAATCAAGCATGAGATTAATACCTTGGCCGCCTTTGTCCGTAGTCCAAGTTCTTACGGCCATGAGCTGGCAATCTTGACAAGAAGTTGCACATCCTTGCATGATTGTTTTTGCTCTTTGATTATCAATTCACTTATTTTCATCATCAATAAACACAAAACTAATATTAATAACTTTGCACCAAGCTAAGCAATGATTCAGCACCTTGATTCCCCAAAAATCTATCCAAACCAAGAGGATTACTCTATACAATCTGCAAGAGTGAATACGAAAGAGCACATTCCAACCAAATCATGGTCTCATCTAGTTTCTTCCCTTTCCTCTTTGTACCTCACCAATCCAGGAAGAAATTCCTTCCTTTCATTGGATTATCCACAAAATAACTCTGCATCAAACTAAGCAACAAGTTAGCACCTTGATACCACAAAAAATTACCAAACCAAAAGGATTACTCTATACAATCCGCAAGAGTGACAAAAGAGAACATTCCAACCAAATCACATCCATTTTCTTCTCTTTCCTCTTTGATTACAGCAAACCAAGAAGACATTCATCCCTTCCATTGAATTATCCTCGTATAATGAACCTAAATCCATTAAAAACATCACTCAAAAGTGTCAACAATAATTTCCCTTACTCCCATTAATGCTCATTAAAAATTTAGCATCATCCTCAACATTTGTACAAATCAATGCACACAACACCCTCAAATGCTGACAATACAACGTACTGGAAACTATTGTAGGACCAATATATTTCCTAGAACTACTTAACCCAACTCAATTTGGAAGTTTACACAAAAGAGACATCAAAACTTTAGGGGCAAAGCAATGTACCTGCGTCTCTAGGACCATCTTGAAGAAAGAAATCTTTTGAATATTGTGTAATAGCATAGTGAAACGAGAAGATAGAGTGCAATACTTTAAGCAACTAGATTATGTGGTTTGAGGGGGAACACTTTAACGACACATTTGGAGAAAGCCAAAAGAATGTATACTTTAACTTCAATAAAGCTAAAGTAAAGATATTAACAAGTAACAACATTATCAAACGAAGAAATTGAAATTCATGTAGTGAGCAACTGAGCATAAACATAATGCAATAAAGTTGAATAACAATGTTAGAGCCTTAACATTGTAAATCATGGTTAAAAATTCGAATTGAATTACATACATTGTTAGATCTTTAAATTTGTACAATTGATTCCTTTTGTGAATCACTAACATTGTCACGAGTCAATAAACTTTGAAACAATGAAGTTGTAGACTTGTGGTAACATTAGTCTTGAATTGTTTGTTAGTCATAAGATTTATTACCTCAAAAACCTTGCTAAGATGATTAGCATTAAATATTCCCATGATTATCGTGTTCATGGCAAGTGCATCAGAAGAATATTCATCATTCTCCATTTTCTTGAAGAGCTCATATGCTTCACCAATTAAACACCCTTTACAAAGTCCTCTAATCATTATAGTGTAAGTATGTAAACATGGAGTTAATCTTTCAGATGTGAGGGATAAAAACACATCTATTCCTTTTCTAAGTTGTCCAACTTTACATAAGCCACCTATTAGAGTATTATAGGTGACAATATTAGGAGACACCCCTTCACTCACCATTTTATCCATCAACTCCATTGCTAAGATCATGGAAGATTGGTAGTGAACAACTGAGCATGAACATAATGCAATGATGTTGAACAACAATATCAGAGCCTTAGATCCGTCAAAATATAATCAAAGTTAAAAATTCAAATTGAATTACATACATTGTTAGATCTCAAAATTTGTACAATTAATTCCTTTTGTGCATCACTAACATTGTCATGAGTTAATAAACCTTGAAACAATAAAGTTGTGGTAGCATTAGCCTTGAATTGTTTGTTAGTCATACGATTTACAAGCTCAAAAACCTTGCAAAGATGATTAGCTTTAAATAATCCCGTGATTATCGTGTTCATGGCACACGCATCCGGAGAACATCCATCATCCTCCATTTTCTTGAAGAGCTCATATGCTTCACCAACTAAACCTCCTTTACAAAGTCCTCTAATCATTATGGTGTGAGTATGTAAATCTGGCTTTAATCTTTTAGATGTGAGAGATAAAAACACATCTATTGCCTTTTTAAGTTGTCCAACTTTACATAAGCCATCTAGTAGAGTATTATAGGTGACAATATTAGGAGAAACCCCTTCAATCACCATTTTATCTATCAACTCCATTGCCTCGTCCAATTGTCCAGCTTCACAAAATCCATGAAGTAATGAAGCCCATGTAATGATGTCCGGGAAAATGCCCTTCTTTTTCATCTTAGCAAAGAGGTTGAGAGCTTGTGGTAAAAGTTGATCTTTACATAGACTATCAATAATAGTACTATATATAACAATATCAGGAATACAATGTCCATGACATTCCAATTTATCAAGTAAACGAAGAGCACCAACATTGTTTCCTACTTTACAAAGACCTTTAAACATAGCTCCATAAGTAACAACGGTAGCTTGAAAGCCAAGATAGATAATTTTATCTAGCAACAAATCCACTTGATGGAATCGATGAGACCGAATAAGACCATTTAGTAAAGTATTGAAGGTAACCATATTAGCTTCATGTCCTAACTTAATGATAATGGCAAGTATCGAAAACCCATAATCTACATAGCCTAATCGACAGAAACAATTAGCTAATATGTTGAGGGAAAACAAATCTGGACGGATTTCTGACAAATAAAGCTCCCTAGAAAGAGAAATAACAGTAGAAAAAGGGGGATTCGGTTTCATCTTCAACATGGTCGAAAACAATAGATTAAAATCAATGATAGAAGGTGGAGGATGTAACGATTTCAATTGGCGAAACAGATAAAGGGCATCATCAATTTTAGTAAACCCTAAATTACATTGAATAATCAATTGACGATAATCATAACTTTGGCAATGTAATCGTTCAATAGAAGACTGGTAAAACAGGGGGAAATAGAAAGAAAAAGTACCAGTATGAGGAAATGAAGGACCACGAAGATGTGTAGTAAAGAATGAAGATCCTACTCTCTTCATCACCATTGACATCGTCGTGAAAATTTCTGGCTTTTGTTTGTATTTGTTCTTGTTGGACAGTAATGGATTATTGTGGTTCTTCTTGTTGGACAGTAATGGAGGTTTGAGGATATGGAAGGACAAGTTTCAGGCAGTGATAGAGATTGAAATGGAGGATAATTAATGGAGATCAAGCAAGAAAGAGTGGTTGTGTCTTCTGAGACTGAGACTGAAACTGAGACTGAGGTTAAGCCCTCCTAGGTTTAGTGATGAAGTCGAAAAAACGAAGTTGTTTTTTTCTCCTTTCATTTATCCAAATTTTGTTTTTCTTAAAAAAATTTAAAAATATCGTATTAGTTTTAAATATTTTTAAATATAATATTTTTTAATATTGAACAAAAAAAAATTAAAAATAAAAAATCTTATATTTATGGAATAAAGTTTGCTATATTTTTTATTTTTCTTAAGATTACATTTTAATCTTAATTATTTGTTGATAACCCATTTATCAAGGTAGAAAATTAGCAAGCCATCATGAATTTGTATCATACAAAAATTTGAATTGACTTTTATTTTAGTTAAATAGTAAATATTATTTTTTCTGAAAAATATCTTAGGTTCATTTATTTTCTCACCCTTTTTTTTCAGCTAGCCTACCTTATGATAAAAAAATATACAAAAATTAATTGTTTTACTTAAGACAAGCAGTCAAATTAAAATTGAATAAGTACAAATAGGTAAAACCACATTTTGATGCTCAATTAAATGGTTTAAACTAACCTAGAATTGTAGGCGGGTAAGATTTTACGTTTTGCACTATATTCGTCCTATTCAAGATAGATTAGGTATAAATTTTGGTAAGAAGCGGTGAGTATAGGGAAGAACAATTTTACCAACCCCAAGGGTTGTATGATGAGGCTTTATCTATCAAGCCCATATAATATTCACTCGTTTTATCCCTAAACTCATGTGCTCCATATTCGCTTGCTTCATGATTCATAATTCATAATTCACAATTCATACCCACAAATTACTACTTTATTATAATTCTGTATTTTAATTATTAAAATTATGGACAAAAATTATAAAATGCTAAATTTATGAAATGGCCGAATCTCAAGTATGGTGGTAAAGCCCTTGATTGACGGAAACCACAAAATTATATATATATATATATATATATATATATATATATATATATGAGCAATAATTATAAAATCAATGCTATCAATCAACATTGAGAGTTACTGAGATTTATCCAATATAAGTTATGTCCTTAGGCCTATATTTATTTATCAATTAGTAAAAAGTATATTTTTCTAAGAAATTCAATGGAGGTGATCTATAAATGGAGGTTTCTAATATTGAAGAATAGAACTAGGTATTTAGGGCTTAAAAGTTTAGGATTACAATTGAGATAGAATTACTTATAATGAGAATTACATAACGACGTACGTGTATTATGAGGTATTTATAGATCATATACTCACAAACAAGTACAATATGCTGAGAAAACAAAACATGTAACAACCCGACTTATCGTTGACTAAGTAAATAGGGTTATCACGGGGATTATTTTCCAAGAAATTAAAATCACACTTCTAAAACTTGAGCAAAAGAGTCACCAGTTCTTTAACGTAACTAACTCAACTAATTCTCAAACCAAACATCTAACTAAAATACAAAGTAATCATAAAAGTTATTCTAAAAGTCCAATATAACCAACACAACCAAGTCTAATATACATTTATCAAAAACCTAATACAATACTACAAATTCTCATGAACTCGGCTCAATATATCATCCATGTAACTCTAATCATCACCACTAGCCCATCATTTCCGACCGGTTCCGATTTGTAAACAATCTAAAAGATGGAAACAACAGGGAGTCAGGTTGAACAGAATGAGAAGTAACAATCCAAAACAACAAAACACAATAATTCAAATCATAGGTTTAAAAGAACATTAGTTTCCTAAATCTATGTGCGCACAGGGAGTCTAGTTTGAAGGTGCCCCATAGCTCTAAGGCCATGTCGCTCTCAAGTGAAGCTAGTCAATATCCAAATGACATCTCGCCTCGGCAATGTCCCTCAACTCCGTCAATGACCAGCTCGCAAGCCCGAACCATTGACCAATCATAATATCAACATAAGCGGTCACACAACATTTGTCTCAACAAATTTTAATTTCCAAATAGTTTCAATAAAATTATTTTCAAGAAATATAGTCTGATCAGACCCCTTTAAGGGACTGTTACTACTCAACAATCACCAAAGACGCTTCAAGGAGCTAAGTCTGGTTCTCTGCGATCACTAGAAAGGATCCTCAATGATATCGCCTCCTAAAGCATAACAAATCACAACATCACGAAAGAGCATTCGATGCTAAACTACAAACCTACAATGAAGTTTCTCAATTAAGAACTCATCTAATTAACTCATAAATTTCCAAGATTTATCAAAATTTAGGGTTTAATACATGGTAAGGAAAAGCAAAAAGGAATCAGGAAGGATTTACCTTCTGTTTGACAGCAGCAAGGAACGAACAAAAAATAAGATTCGAAAACAAATTTCCAGCTTGAACCTCGATGCCTAATCAAACAGAACCAAACCTCATTTGTTTTCCCCCATTCGGCAGAATTTTAAGGTCTTGGAAAGAGGGATTCGACTGCTGCTTTATGAATTCTCCTTCAATGGAGAAAAATAACCACAAAATGTTGATGTAAATTGAAAATCCAATCAAAGATGGGCTAGGGTTCGATTCTTGAGAGGAAAATCAGAAGAATGAGAGAAGAATGGAGTAAAATAACACATAGAAATTGAGAGATTCAAACCTTAATTTTGTTTACACCAATAATCAATCAAGAAAAATAGCACACTCATGGAGTTTTGGTTCACTCGAAAATGATGGCAAGGAGATGAAGCTTGCAATGAATCTTGTGAGTACTCAAGCTAGGAGATGAATGAAATTTAGTTTGCCCTAAATTTCGATTATCAGGAGAAGGAAGGGTTTAATCTGCTTTCCTTTTTGGGTCTCTGGTTCGAAGGTGAAGAAGGAAAGATTAGATTGTTTGCCTTATTCTTTTGAGTGACTAAAAAAAACAAGGGCTTAGTTTATGGACCAAAATGAAATGGAAAGGAGAGGAAGAATTAAATTGAGAATCATTATATTATGTATATCTATTAGCACTTAAACCCAACTTGATGATATATTTAAATTCAAGCACATTATTGTACTAATAATTTTTTTAATTCACTCGTTTTAAATGATTAATTTCTCAAATGTTATAAAACCTTAACCCTTTTAAAATTTGTCCTTGCAAATATAAGTCGAGTCAACTTTTAGTAGGCCAAATAAAAGTAAACTTGACTTTTTTTTAAAGGCTCTTCAAGAGAAGTTGGCTCCACTTTTTCTCTGCCAGTAAATCTTCGACATTTTCCTCCATTACTTAAATAACCCTTTTATTTTCAAAACCAAACCTCATACATAGCTTAACAATATCGAACACTTAGAAAAATACCCACACATGAACCGGCTATGCTAGGGCAAAGTCAAGAGACGTAAATATTAGTACTACCTCATATGTTGAAAATCTTGTTACATTTCTACTAATATAATTATAATGGTTTGTTTGGGACATTAACAAACATCTAGTACACCTTTTTCGAACAATGGCGTCTCTTCTTCACCAAGCATATCACGTTCAATTTTTTTCTTTATGTCATCTCTAATATAATCATACTCCATGTCTAGAACTAATTGCTAGGCTTATTACTTAACTTGGTGCAATGTATGTAACTAGATTTGTATGATTGTCTTTTGTGTCAAATATACTCAAAATATTGGCGTACATCTTTTTTATTAACTTCATAACAATAATATTAACAATTGAAAGTATTAAGAAATTTGTAAAGACAATTAAATTGTTGTAGATATGATTAAAGTGAAGAAATAAAAAAAAATATGTTGAAAATAATTAAAGAAAATAATGAGAATACTAGCTAAAATAAAAATATTTTAAATTTAAAGTAACGTGCTAAACTAAAACGTGTGAAGAATAAAATTGAAATTTGAGTACCCCGATTAACCATGTTTACAATTGGTCATTGATTCTATGAGTTTTTGGGGAATAAAATCATGAGATGGTCTATTTGTTTTAAAGTTAAATTGGGCTCCACGTTAGGTGTTCAATCAAAATAAACATAACGATTTGATATTTACCTAAATATGTAATTGGATTTGTCTTTGATCCTACTTCAAACTGAATCTAAAATTACATAAAAACCATGTAAATAAAAGATTCAATTTTACCAACCCGAAATATATACCCGACTCAAAATCAACTCAATAATCCAAATGAACACCTCTACCTCCATATATATGTTGGTGGTACTCCCTCTGTTCTTTAATGTTCTTTCCGTTTAGAATATTTCACTTTAAGGAATGAGGAATTTATTTAAGGTTTTTGATATATATATATATATATATATATATATATATATATATATATATATATATATATATATATATATATATATATATATATATAAGATAAAATGTATTCATGTGACATCTCGTTAGATTTTTTGTGCGACAGCGGAAGTAAGGTCGATAAACAATAATGAAACAATAAGATATTCAATGCAAACTATAAGAAAATGACACAAAAGATTTAACGTGTTTTACTATCAATGTGATAGCTACGTCCACCGGCACCGAGATCAAATAATTTCACTATGATCGCAAAGAATTTACAAGATGAATTGCAATCACACTCACAAATTATAATGGCTCTCTTGTGATCTCTCTCAATTTGTGAATCATTAGCCCTAGTACTAATAAAACGAAGTATTTATAATAAAACATAAATACAAAACACTTGGGTACCAAGTATCACAAAATAACCGGCCAAAGGAAATTGAAAACTGCTCCTCGCACAAAATGTAACCGCAGCCGACTCAGCTTTTCTCTATCCCGTATTGCCGCCGAGTCGGCTTCTTCTTCTGGAATAAATGCATTTTGGCAGCCATCACAGCCGAGTCGGCTGTCTTCCAAACACCACGGACGCCGACTCGACGTTAGTCTCTGGAAATTTGCTTCAAGAACAGCATACCACGCCGAGTCCTCTTCAACATTGGCCACACCGACGCCAATTCGGCGTTTGCTACTGTTCATCATCTTCAACAATGGTAACTTACTAGATTGAGTCACCATTAACAACAAGATTCATCTTGATATATACTTTTTTATTATATATTTTTTATAACTTTTTATGATGCGTATTTAGAGATATTAAAATTTGCCTTGAAAACTGTGCCAAAAGTAAACGAGAAGAATAAAAAAGAACAAAGGGTTTAATAAATAATTTTTTTTTCACACAACTTCAATCAAACAATTAGGAAAACAATTAAGATTTATATTGTAGCATACTTTTCTCATGAAAATGATTTTTAATAAGATGAATTCTAGAAAAAGTGAAGATGATATGAACAAGTTGATTAGTTATTGACTAACTAGTTAACAATATACTAATTTAAATATTTTGAATTGTATTTTTCATAAGAAAATGGAAAAAGATGGTGGAACATGTAAGTTGACTAACGTCTAACTATATATGAAAGGATTAGACTTGACAAATTCGGGTAATGTGAGGATGATTAGGATATGAGAAGGAGATTAATCCTTTTAGATATAGTACTATGCAATGCACAACTTTATTTTTTTTTCGTCATATTTATATGTATTACAAAATTAATTTGAAGAAATTAATAACATTAGGAGTATATTCTTTCACTTCACAAAGCTGTATGCGTTGTATTCTTTTTATTTAATAATTAATTTTGAAAATTTAGTTCACGGAATATTTCAATATATATATATATATATATATATATATATATATATATATATATATATATATATATATATATATTATTTTTTTATTCTGAAAAAGAGAAAATGATTCGTACTTACTACTTAGACAATATATAGGAGTAATAATTATGGATTTAAAGACACCCCATTTTTTGCTACAAATAAATATATTTTTCCAATATTAAATTTTGTAACTATTAATAACACGTGTAAAAATATATTATAGAAAACATAATAATTTCAATAAAATTTAAATTCAAACAAAAAATACCAAATTTTAAATAAATAATATAATTAACTTACAAAGAGATAGTCATATTTAAATGTTGACAAAACGTATGTTACTTATAATTTAAGTAAAATGTTGGAAGGAAATTTTTGCAATGAATAGTCGACACTTAAGCTTTTTATGAGTTTGATGATGTAACTGTCTTCTGATTTAGAAATATTTATTATAAATAATTACCGAAATTTATAGAGTGGATGGGAGTAATTAGACTTTATTTTGTTTGAACATAAGATGAATCGAGAAAAATAAAAACGCAACGATAATAAATTGAAAATGTTATAAAAAAATAATACATACTTCATCTTATATAAAATTCAATTTTCAAATGTGACTGAACTTAAAAAGTTAATAAGAGGGCACGAAACCGTAAAATCAAAAAAGACCTAGAATGAATAAATAGGGAGGTGACATAAGAAGTTTGAGGTCAATTAAGTAGGTTTAAGTTAAACAAAGTTAATTAGGTTAAATGAATGCAGCCACGCCCTTTATTATTGTAAAATAATCAACGTAACAATCTAACATAATAATCATCAATACTTTTTTGTTCCATTTAATTAATTTGTCTTATTTTATTTTAATATGTGTCATTAAATTTTTCTAATTTTCATTTTTAGATATTATACTATAATTTTACTTTTTATATTATCTTTTTTATTTCTAAATATTTTACTACTCTAACCTAAATGGTTATACTCAATTTCTTAATCACTGTACCAAAGGTAAATAATATTATTGGACCGGATTAAGAAGTATTTCTTGCTCATGGCAACCCTCTTTTTATTTATGATCAATAATTACTATGCATCAATAAAATAAATGTGGGTTTTTTATATATTAATTCAAATATGAGATATTTATTATATCACGGAGGAAAAATATACGATCTTTTAATTTTAATTTTCTAAAATAAATGAATTATTTAAAGAATTACTCAAATGGTAAAATATGTACTTCCTCTTATTTTAATTACTTGCACCCATTTTGAATTTGTCAATTCACTTTTCACCAAATTCTCTTTTTTCTGTGGTTAATCTAAAAATTAAAATAACATATTTATATGAGATTTTATTTGAATCGTCTCAATTTAAATTGATCAATTCAAATTGAATTGATTTTCAGTTAATTTTATAATTGTTAATGCACGTAATTAGATTATATCAATGATTAAATTAATAAATTAAATGTATAAAAGTGTACTTGAATGTAAGTGAATAAATCAGAATTAATATATATTTTTTAATTAGACTGTAAATTATGAAAAAAAAATTAAATAAACAAGGCTTGGAAATTTCATGTGTATTTTACCCCACCCTATAACGTACTTACCTAATTTGGAAAATCACAAAACAGAATATTCTTTGCTTGATAAAAAATAATATTAAACCCACAAGTTACATGCACCTCATTTTCATTTGAAATGATATATGATTTTGTAAAAAACATAAAGTTACATCATATACATGGATTTTTCTTGAAAAGTTTACTCCAACAAGCAAGGCACTAATCCATAAATAGTGTCCTTTTTTCATTTTTCATTTTGAAAACATAAATGTAATTCCGATTGTAAGAACATGTACACTAAATAATTGTTTGTATGAATCTTATAAAAAGATATTTATGATTTGTATTTTAGTGCTCCCTGAGTCACTCGGATAAAATATAACAAGTTTATGAAGTATTAAGGGATACAAATAAATTACTTATTTAATTTTCATAACGATATAACTTATAGCATTTCAAAATCAGTAACAACAATTTAAGTTATCTTTACATTTTTCTCAACAAATTATATTCCAACAGCTAACAAAATCGTTATGTTTACCTAATAGTTACATAGCTGCATAAATAGGTAAATTTATAACAAATTACAATATTATACAACAATTACAACTAGGTTGATACTTAGATAATGTTGAAAGTAATTCACATGTGAGAAAGATCTCACATCACTAAAATAGTGGATTGTGAACTTGCATATAATGTTTGGTAGATAATCCTTCTAATATCATGATTCATATGGTTTTGGAATATAGTAAACCTCATCAAGTGAGTATATATGCAAGTCAACGTTCATTAATTACCATGAGTTCTTAGCTTTTTGCTTAGCTTTTTAGTTGGCTTTTGGTTTTTGGCTTTTGACTTTTAGCTTGTTAGTTGGTCAAACAGCCAAAAAATGTGTTTAGTAAATGACTTTTAAAGCAGCTGAAAAGTTGTCTTTTAAGCCAAAATGAAAAGCTGCTCCAGCTAGCTTTTTGGTTAGCTTTTGACTTGTTGACCCACTTTTTCTCTAACAAATAATTAATTGTCAATACTTAAATTTACTAAAGATCTAATAGTCGCACAACTATCTTACATGGTACATATAACCTTGAACGTAACAATACATGAAAAACCGCCACCAATTCAAGGTAATTTCGTGCAACCCAAAACATGTTGAAAAAAGAAAGTAGTAATATTAGGAATGCACAATACAAAGACCGTCCAAGACGCATGTAATGCATGATATGAGTCAACCAAAACCCATGTCGTAACACACATGCATTATTGGTTACTTGTATCAAGACATCTTATTTTATAGCAGACAACAAACAACGAAAAGAAATCTCAACACAATTTGATCAACATTTGGTCCACATTACAGCACTACATTTCCCCCACATTTTTTCTTCACCTTTATTTCATGTGGACCCCATCACATACAAGGTTATAAACCTAAAATCTTAACTTTACAAATTCTTAAATGAGATCGTCTTATAGTAAGACCATATCTATTGGACTAGATTATGTATAGTTAGTATGTTAAAGTGATTAATTACAATTTCAAAGTATTAATAATTAATTGTATAAGTCTGTCTCATGGTGAAACAATCTTATACATGATAAGTTGTTACTTGTTTAAACATAGCTCGAGTTATTTAGTTAAAAATACTATTAATATTGAATTATTTAATATAAGTGTATAATAAAAAAATCACGTTCGAATTGGTTCAATATACATGCCGACAATGCAAGGTGAACCCGACCTAGCCTCTAGTTCACTTTGGGATATATTTTTTCAACCCCTTAATTTTTATTTTGTAACTTTATCGCCTATTTCACAATCTATAAAAGTGTTCTAAATTCAGCCCAA
This sequence comes from Amaranthus tricolor, assembly GCF_026212465.1. Lineage (NCBI taxonomy): Eukaryota > Viridiplantae > Streptophyta > Magnoliopsida > Caryophyllales > Amaranthaceae > Amaranthus > Amaranthus tricolor. The sequence continues at coordinate 1,565,608 of NC_080056.1, forward strand.
ATGACTATATAATCCTCCTTCATTCTAAACCAGCTTTCCATATAAATATACCCAACAAACTCCTCTTTAGCTTAGTCATTAAAAACGTTATATCATTTCCACATCTTTAATCATTTATATTTATATCTTGTTCATATATTATTGTTATATAATTATATTGTATATTTATTAGTCTATATATGAAGATGAAACACAATATATACGTTAAGAGTGGATATAGATCGATTATGGGCATGATGATAACAGCTTTGTGTTTGCTTGTTTTGCCTCAAATGTTACCGCCGACGTTGCCGCCGCCGCCGTCACTGCTGCTCTTCCTTCCCGTCGTAATAATGGTGATTTTGTTGCATTTTGCCTTGTGCTTATCATCACCAAAACTTCCTATTATTACTGATGCTGATTGCTGATTATGCCTGCATTTGATCAGTTGAATTGATTTATTATCAATAATCTCTTTTATTATCACTTTTGATAAAGGGTTTGGTCCGCCTCATTCAACCTACCCGCACCCTCATCCTAATTTGTACGTGCGACATGACCATCAATTAGCATGTGCGGTCTACAACATAAGGCTCCGTTATCAATGAGCCCCAAAAATCCATTTTTGTACTTATTTGATTTATTATTTCAATTATCTCGAGCAGATATATGTTATTTTATACGAGAGTAATAAACTAATAAAAAATTAAATATTAATATTTTTAATAGATAGAGAAATTTTATCATATACTAGTATTTTTTTTTTATTTTCTTGAATTCTAAAAGTTTTTAAGATAAAATTAATACATAGGGCCCTAAAACTTAAGAGATGACCGCCGGGATATATGGATTACAGTCAAGCTTTGCTTATATATTTTTATATTATACTCTCTCCGAACCAATTTAGTTGTCCCATTTGCTTGGGCACGGTTATTAAGGATAGTGTGGGGTCCATTAAAAAGAGTAAATAGTGAAGGGTAAGTAGTGAAGGGTAGTTGGGTAAGTAAGGTATATGGGGTTATATTCGTAATTACATGTGTGAACTAAGGATATTTAGGTAAAAAAAGATTGACAAAAATAGAAATGTGACAACTAAAATGACTTTGCCAAATAAGGAAATGGGACAACTAAAATGGTTCGGAGGGAGTACTATTTACTCCAACTTGACAAGATTCGATTCTTGATCATATATACTTTGGTATTAAGTTTAATACATGATCAACCTGGAGATGAATGTAATGCTAACTGCATTAGTTACATTTTTGAAATCGGGTATAATTGAATTCAATTACAATTTTATAGAATTTGGGTTGGCCATAATGTGAATTCAATTGATTTAGAAATTTATGTGTTTGCTTCTGATATTGCTGTTTCTTGACACTACTATTCAAAGTGAGATTTAGTGTGGAGAGTTAGACAAATAGTTGATAGTTGATTAAAATGACTAATTAAATAATAGAGTATATAAAACATTATAGGGCTTCTACCATCACTCTTAGTTAACATATTAATACTCGAAGCCTATGTCACGAGTTTAAATTTCTTTCATCCCTCATTATGTCAAATTCAATATTAAACACTTTGTATAAGCACTACAAAAAAATAATAAAATGGAGACAAACCATTTCATCGCCATTTGATAGCTAAATGGTCAAAAAGTGGACCGGGCAACGGGCTAACGACAGTCCTAAGGCGAACGCCTTTTTGGTGGTCGCTTAAATAAAAGTGGACGCTATTTTCTCGCCATTTTTCATGTGAGAGAATGGCCTAAAATGGTGAGAGAATGGCGACCAACATATCCTGTCGCCAACCCCTCACCTCTTTCTTCAGAACTTGGTGACCAACACAACCCCTCGCCAGCCCCTCGCCACTATATTTTAGATTTTGTATTTTTTTTTGCTTTTTTTTCGTGCATATATATATATATAACATCATAATACTAAAATTATAACAAAAAATACATACTATATACTCCCTCCGATCTTATGAATTAGTCTCATTTCCTTATTTGGCAAAACCTTTGAATTAGTCCCATTTTTATTTTTGGCAATCCTTTTTTACTTAAATACCCTTACTTCACACAAGTAATTACGAATATACCCCTATATACCTTACTTATCCAACTACCCTTCACTACTTATCCTTCACTACTTACCCTTTACTATTTACCCTTTTTAATGGACCCCACACAATTCTTAATATCCGTGCCCAAGCAAATGGGACTAATTCATAAGATCGGAGGGAGTATAAAATAAAAGTTTATGTTACAAAGTCATATAAAAGTTTAGGGAACTAGAAGAAGAAACTATTCCAAATCTCAGTAAAAACCCGAATAATAGTCCCATAAAGAGAAGGACAATTTAGCTTCAAGAAACAGTTTAAGAGTTGCTTAAGATCATCTTTAGTATATATCTCATTTTCTACAATAATTTGAAGCATGGACTGCCTGAAATCTACATATGGGCCATTTGAATCCTTTTGAACAGCAACCGACTTAAGACCCGACCCGACTTAACCCATCAACCATAATTGAAGCTGGAACGTTAGAGGAAGAAGAAGAGGAAGTGGTAGTATCCATATATGGTGAGAAAGTGGAGTTCCTAGAATAATGACCATATTGATCATGAAAAGAAGAAAAATTGCTACTGTTGTTTCTAGTAATAGTGCTTGAAGATGAAGAATTAGAGTAGGAATAGTTATGGTATTTTTGATATTTGGGTGTTTTTGATTTTGGTTTGGGGTTTAAGATTGAAGAAAGCTTTGGTCTTCTATACGACTACAACTTAAGTTTAATGAGTGTGGAGAAATTTTGTGAAAGAGTGAAGAAATTTAGAGGGAGAAGAATAGAGAAGGACAGAGCACTTAAAATAGACTGGAGGTGGGCGACAACCCTATGGTGGTAGTCGTGCCATCGCCAAGTGCCTTGGAAAAGAAACAATTCAGAGTGTTTGACATTTGGGCACTGGCGACGATCATAATATGGTAGCCTGTCCGTCGCCCGCGTGTGGGAAATCAGCACAACTGACTCGAATTTGACAAGAGCAACATAGTTGATCAGCTTTTTCTGGGGCGAGCAGAATTTTCTCCTAGCCTGCCCGTCGCCAGGTGTTTTTAAAAATTTTAAAATGGCGACGAGCTGGCTATGAACTCCAGTCATCGCATTTTAAATTTAAAAAGAAATTGAGTGTTGCAGATACAGACGACGAGAGTAGTTCATCGCCATTCCGTCGCCATCTTGATTCATCACCTAGCGACAATCTATTTCCGTCACCCATTCTTCTCCAACTTCCAGATTTCAAAAGGCGATAGCGCGATGAGTAGCTTCAAGTCGCCTTTTTGCCATCGCTATTTTACCACTTATTTATAGTAAAGGAAGACATGTGTTGCATCCACAACTGCAGTCTAAAAACTTCTTTTATGAGGGGGAGTATAGTACATGATATATCCTGGGGCTATAATTATCATTTTAAACTTTTCATTGAATTGATTTCTTGATATTTGACTAAATAATTTATAAACAGATTTGATCAGTTAATCTTAAACTTATTGGTGTAAACAACTTATTGTATATTAGTTAATTTCATGACATTAAATTTTTTCAACCAAATAGCATTTAATAGTTTGATTACCCAATATTTGTACGTTATTAAGCTATAAACATGCATGTAACTCATCTAGAAGGTATAGTTCATGTGTCATTGTGTGACAAAAAAGGTTACATGTTTGTACGACTCCTAATTGTAGGGTAAAGTTTGTCTCTATAAAACCTTTACTCTTAATTCTTTGGACCTTCACTTCGTGGAAATACTTTGAGCACTGCTCTGTCTTTATTAAAGATGACTTTGATTAGCATTAAATAATATTAATGTATTAAATATTATTTTTAAAAACATTGATAATAAGGTTTGAATCTAAGACAATGTTGTCTTACAATCTTAAATAACTTAACAAATATACTTAGTTATTAACAGTTTCAAAGATATAACTTGTTAAATAGTGTAAGTTAAAACAGTTAAAACATTAAACAAGGCTACATCTAAATCTATTGTCGTTTACTTCACTCCAATTCACCTTGGTGTATTACTAAATTTCTAAATATCTTTTATCACGAAATTTAAAACTTGATAACTTACAATAGCTTGGTATGTAATCATAGCCATAAATTATCTTAACTAACCTAATGTTATTAGACCAGAATCGTTACTTCTAATTTACATGATGACATATAATTGAATGGACAAAATTTTGGAATGTCACTATTTCCTTTGTCTTTAACCACTTTCTTGTCACAACTCATAACTCACAAGTCTATTGCAAAGTTCACTACAGGCAATTTCTAGCGGTGAGCATCGGAATGCTGGTTGTATTTAAGAATAAATATTTCATTTTAAATTGTGTATTTTAATTATGAAAAATTATTAATGAAAAATTTTGAGAAGTCATTTTCAAATTCTGATCTTTAACCACTTTTATAACAATTGTGGATTTAACTCAAATCCAAATTTAAATTCTTTTTTATTTATCAAACACTAAATTTTAGTCAAATCTATATTTTTAAATGAAATTAATATTTCCAAATTACACCCATACTATTAAGTAATTTAGAGGGCTATAGTAATTTCTTAATCAAAATCAATAACTATTTCCGACTTCGTGAGCATCGGCAATTTTAAAGAATTTAAATTCATATGATTAATTGAAAATTAAAAAAAAATATAAATAATAGTACTGTTAGGGAGGCACGAGCCCTGCGGTAGGCCAAGTAGGATAAGTTCGTTTCAGTGTACTCTATACTACACCATGGCACGCGCGGTTTACATGCCCTTAATTTAATTTAGTGCCCTTAAATCCTTTTTTGTAATATATAAAAATAAAAATAATAAAAAAATTAGAAATTAGAAAAAGAAGTAAGCAACCTAGAATGCATGCATCCCACTATGTAGCAAACTCGAATAATGTTGAGATCATTGGTGTCCAAAAGAATCTTTTTGTATTTAAATTATCATGATTATAATATTTTATACTTCTATTAAATGTCAAATTGTACTTTGAAAAATAATTATCATAATAGAAAGTAGATATAGAAGTATTTGAATAATGAGAATATTTTATTATTATTTCTATAATTTATCATTATTCTTAGAGATCAATAAGTTGTCTTTATTGTTTATTTTTAAAACTTTTTATAATAAGAAAAAGTGCATTAATTTAATGACTTTTAGTTTTAGACTTTTAGTAGTACACTAGTGTGTACAGACTTCAACATGGGGTATCATTAATTCATAAAGTGCTAGATTCAAGGTTCAGAGTCTTAGAGGACATTAACTAATGAAAGAAATTTCTATAGAGTTTTATTTATAAAATTAACAACTATTTTACCCTTACTTGCTAAAATTTTAAATACGATATACCATAAAAGGAAATGAAACAAAATAAATCAACTGACCTAACTAAAAAAATTAGATAAAATAAATAAATAAGACAAAATTACTAAAATGAGAGAGTATTTATCATCAAAAGATTTTAGTATTAATTTACACTCTTACTCTTACCAATAAAAGAGTCTACTTTGAATTTTTTTATAAAAACGTCTAAGGTCACATGATCCCGTGGGCTCCAACGTGGCTCCGCCACTAAATTCATTTAATATATTACAGCTAGTCTTTTGAGAGACCGTCTCTATAAGAGATGTATCTCAAGCCCAGTCCATTAAAGATTAATGTCTACTTACCGTACTCTTAATGCACACTTACATTATCTTTAATGCTTAATTACCGTATCTTTAATGCCTACTTTCAATATCTTAAATGTTTACTTACATCATTGTAATGCCTACATATAATATTTTAAAAAATATATAATAAGCCGGTCCAATTAAAGATAATCTTTAAAAAAACCTTCTCTCGGAATAATTTGTGATTATATTAACTTCTTGTCGTTATATTTTACCATTTAAGTTATTACATTTTTATTATAAACCTAGTTTAACTTCCAGTACAAATACGTTTAATATCGTTGATTTAGTTAAAATTGAAGTTTGATTTTCACTTTAAATCAAAACCAAAATTTTGAATTAAAACATCTAACTGAATTGAATCGGTTTCAGTTTCAACAATTCAAATCAAACCGTGATTCCGTAAATTAAATTATTTTTAGCAAATTTCTTGTAGAATGATTCTTAATGGTGGATATGATCATGATTCAAATTATTTATCCTTCAACGTCTTCTATTTGACGTTAATTTTATAATAATACCATAACTTCATATTACTTTAATATTAAACAAATAATTAAACACGTCATAAATTAAAAATAATTTTGGATGAACAACTATAGCCTCAAATATTCGATAATGACACTAGCGGCCCATTTGGTAGTTAATAATAAACGGTGGTAATGAGAATGAAACTAGTGTAATTTTAGTTGAAAAATCTCTTGGCTATCTTGATGGCCATGCTTGTCCAACTCTAATCATCTCATTTTCTTCATAAATGCATTACCATTGGAAGAGGTGGTATTAGGTGGTAATATAAATTTATAAACAAAATATTTTTTGTAATCAAAGTTTCATTACCATAGGAATGATATGGAACTTTTGATGAAATTTTACACTATAAATATAAATTATTCATATTACCACCATTTAGTATCACTAACCAAACGGGTCGTAAATGCTAGAAAGTAAATTAGATCTTATCTTATTTAATGATGAGTAAGCATAAAATAATAGGGCACGAGCATACACAGGACATGCACGTTACCAATTGGACTAATATTTTAAATATACATGTATATGATTAATACAAAGTTAATACATTAAGCTACTTTGTAAGAGACTGTCTCTTGATAAGACAATCTCATAGTAAAGAATTCATATACTAAATAATTTGTACTAATTAGTTAGGTTATTCAAATCATGTATAAAACGCGTATCAAGGAGAAACAGTCTCATATATAAAAATGTGTGTAATACATATTCTTATCCCATGATAATATTGAAGATGACTAGATTTACCTAGAGTCAAGTAGCATAATAATTTACTTCTTATTTACAAATTGGACAGCATATATGCTATATCGGTCATAAGCAGATATGTTAAGTTGTGAATTGTACCAATTATATATAAAAAATTATGTATAATAAATTAAAATAGATTTTTTAAAATGTATGTAGCGTCAACTTTTTACTCTTAATTAATTTTCACTCTCCTCTTATCTGTAAAATATTATAAAGAGTATAATCCTTATCTTGGTAATAAAAAAATAGACAACTTAGTATTTTTAAAACCTCTCCATCCTCATACTATATATAGAGAGCTTAATTGATTTGGCCCTTAACAAAAAAAGTAAACCCCAAGAAAAAGCTAATCACACCCTTAAAAAAGTCAATCTCCAATTTCAAAAAATATTTCCAGAAAAATGTTGGCAATGTCTCCATTATTAAGCCCTAATTTGGGATGGGATTATCCCATACAATTAGAGACTAATCATGTATTTGATAATTTTGCCTTAGATAATAGTACATTTATTTCTAATTATTCACAAATAACTCAATTAGATCAAAATTATCATAATAATCAAGATCAATCAAATGATCATGATCATGATCATGATCATGATCAAATTAAACGAAGTGGATCGCCAAAAGGTACAAGTTCTACTAATTATTGTGATAATCCAATAATAAACAAGAAGCTTAATCATAATGCAAGTGAAAGAGAACGAAGAAAGAAGATTAACAACATGTATTCTTCGTTACGTGCTTTGCTCCCTGCAATTCATCAAAAGGTATGTAATTAATTTCATTATCCAATCTTGCATTGTCCAATTTTAGATAAATATTACTATGTGATATATCTAGAATCCTCAGCTATCTTGCGCAAAATTAATTTATTAGATTTTGAAATAACTTTTTATTTGTGAAATAACATTTTAAATTTTCTTTATCACTTTTAAGTTTTATTTTTCAATATAAAATTTATTTATAATAAATTTATTACCATTATTTGATAGGATTAAATAAATCATAATCATTTAAAACAATAATAATCAACTATCTTTAATTAATTTATTTCGTGCTTAAAAATTATTTAATTACATAAAATAAAACCTTCTAGCAATGGTTACATGAATTATCCTATCAAATCTTGCAAAAAATTACTCCTTATTAATTAGATATTGTGAGTTGTTGAAACTCTCTAATTGTGAAAATATTTCATCTATTCTTTTTACTTATACTCAACACTTTTTTTTATGCAGTTCTAAATTAAAGTTATACGTGATTAAAAATTTGATATTTTGAAAATATGCAGCGATTTAAGTAAAATAAAATTTCAAATGATTATATTTTTTCTCTTAAAATATTAAATATTATGTTTTGTTTTACTCCTATTAGCGGAATACATCGGAAATGATGATGTTTTATTTTACCTAGAAATTTACGATGGAGCATTAATTAGATGATAGAGTCGAACAAATCTTATTATATTATTGTCGATTAAGATTTTAACATTATTATTTCGTGTAGTAATTAATTACATTATTTGGTTTAAATTAATTAAAAATTGTTACAGAAAAAACAAAGCATTCCAGCAACGGTAACACGAGTGCTGGAGTATATCCCGAAGTTACAAATGGAAGTAGAAAATCTTACTCATAAAAAGAAACTCATTTTATCAAAAATTTCAAGCCTACAAGGAGATTTTGGTGATATAATTAAGGATGATGATGAAAAATCAAAAAATTGCATAATTAAGGAAACGACGTCGTCCTGTTCAATTAGTATGAGTAAAATTGATGATAAAGAAATGGTGATACAAATATCAGCAACATTGGAAAGAATAATAATATCTGAAGTGCTTCTATTGCTTGAAATCAATGGTCATTTTATTATTCATGTTTCTTCTTTCCAATCCTTTGGTGGAAGGTCATTTTACAACTTACATTTCTGGGTAAGTGGAGTATATTTTTTATTATTATTATTTTTTTAAAAAATTATTTTTGTTTGAGGATTATAGGTTAGTCTAGTGGTTGAAAGTTTTTTTGAAGTTAAATATAAAAATTACTAAAACAAAAAAATAATATAAATTGTTAAATGAGACAGACTCATGATGAAACTACGTCTATTAGCCTGACCCTTGAATATTTAGTGTGTTAAAATGATAACTTACAATTTTAAAATATTCAATTAGAGAAAAAACAAATTATATGAACCCGTCTTATGCTAAACCCAACTCATACCAGACAAGTTGAAAAAATAAAGGGTCATATTTAAATTTTTTACTATTTTTTAATGAAAATCAATTAAAATTTATACATAATGTTGTATGATGAGGTTTTCCTCACAATGAAATTATTTTGGACATTCAAAATTCTAATAACTTTATTGTCGTTATAATTGAAATATAATACTATAGTGATTTAACCTGCATAAGATTATTTAAATTACAATAAAATTTATATTTACAATAAGAAAATAAATAAGTAAATTTATTTTCTAAAATTTTTTTTATGATTTTAAGATATGTTGCACATAACATATATAATTATTTAATTAGTAATTATTTTTCATAAAATATATTTTTATATTTGGCTTTTTATAAGTACAACCATCCTAAAAGCATATTCTTCTACAATTTAAATGCAAAATTAAAACTTCAGAAATTTCAAATCTAATTCACGCTGAATTAAGTTTTTTTTATTAATATTTATTTACAACATATATTAAATATATATATATATATTTCATTCTAAATTTGTAACAGATGGGCGGAAGCAATAACATAAACTTTGAAAAGCTGAAAGGAGTGTTGCTGTCCCTTCTTCAAAAGCAAGAGCAAATGCCAATGTATTCATAGTGACTAGTGTATAAAATATTAAAATTACTTCATTTCAATTAAATTGTATATTTTCCTAAAAGAATCTTTTACTTAGAAAGATAAAAATGTGGCAATTTTAATGAAACGTAAAGAGTATAAATTTACTAATGATTTAACAATATAAGCTAAATATAAAATAGATATGATGGGTTTATTAATCCGGAGATTTATGAATTATGATGTTGAATGTTCTTTGAGATATATTCCAATACAACTGTTAGATTTAACGAATTAACACAATTGTTGAAAGAGAATCTTTTTGAGAGGCCATCTTTAAGAGCATGCCCAAATTTTAAAAAAATAGGAAAATAGATAAACACTTGCTTGATATATCATATATACTTGACATGCCATAGACATTTACTTTACTTACCAAAAACACTTACTTACTAGTACTACAGTATGCACAAAATTTATGGTATGCGAAGTAGGTGTTTGTAGAACGTAAATTATGTATTTATGATATGTGAAATATTTACGAAAAAAGATAAACACCTACATTACTTATTATGAACACATACTTCGCAAGATATTAAACACCTATTTACATATCATGAACATCAACTTCACATATCATAAACATCTACTTCACATATTATAAACACCTACTTCACATGCCATAATCACCATCTTCACATATTATAAACACGTGCAATAAGTGAATTTTTTAAGAATCTATTGATCTGCTTGTGAGAGGGCCGCCTTTTAGAGAGACGGTCTCTTACAATAACTTTTGATCAATTTATTAAATTGAAATTAAATTTAAATGAATTAATTTCAATTGAAAGTTAATAGATCAGTAGAAACCACAATAGCCTTTATAACCAGATCTAAATTTTCAAAAGTTGCCCAAATTCTTCCTAGCCCAAAATTAAACTTGTGGACTGACCCAATGAAAGGTAAACCAAATCATACCCAATTATAAAGGTATAATTTTACAGATACTCTCATGTGAGACGGCTTTAGCCGTGCAACTGGCTCAGGTACAATAAGTTTTTTAGAATATTCTGACATACTAATTTTAAAACTTAAAAGGACAATAAGACTTAAAAAGGACAATATTAAGTATTGAAATTGACCTTTTAAGTCTTAAAATTGTCAAATTTCATGACTTAAAATGTTAATTTTAAATCCTTAAAATTAATCTTTTAAGCCTTCAAATTGGTCTTTTAACTCTTGAAATTGACATTTTAATTTGTAAAATTGGTAAAAAATACATACAATTGAGCCGGCCCAATAAGACGCGTCTCACAAGTGAGACGGTCTCACCCAAGTTTTTGTGATAATTTTGAGAATATACCCCTCAATTTTAAATCACAACTTCTAATACGAGGCATATTTATAGTGAGACCATCTTTATGTATTGATTTAATGTACATTTTAGTTTTAAATTGATTACTTATAACTTTAATAAATTGATTATATGGACTCCGTCTCATGGTGAAACAGTTTCTTATAAAACGAGCTGATTTTAGATTTGAGAAAAGTATCTTCTAAATACGTAAATATAGAGTAATATTTTAGAGAATATTCTAAATTATTAAAAGGTTATCAATTTTATTGTCCAAAGGATCCCAAAAAACATAACCCCACCTACACACACCCACTAAAATAGGAGTATTTTTTTTTTCCTTTTTCTTGATTTATGCATAAAAATCCTTGAAAAGAAAACTCAGATAATGGAACAGTAAAGTTTATTCTCATCAAATTTGTACCGTGGGTATGATAATACCACAAAATCTAACATCTCTTGGAGACAATACACTATTTGCTAGGTGTTAGTGTATCCCTACCTCTTCTTGTTGTCAAACAATATGAGTGTTTACTTGACGATTCAATATCTATCCGACTAACTGATTTTGTTATCAAACTTGACTTTAAAACCCGACTTTAAAAATAAATTTAATTATATAAAAACTCACATGGACGTCAGACCCGATACTAAACTAATCCAAATTATATGATCCGAAATCGACCACATAACTTGAACAAAATACTCAATCTGATCTAAAATGGTAATTTATTGAAATTTCAAAATGACCAAATACATTGGAAATTAATCAAGAGTAAAATAAATGTTCAACAAAGTAGGCAAAGTGAAGAGACAAGTAACTACTTGCTATTTCATGCTTTGAAAACTTCCTCCTTTGGAGACAAAAATAAAACACCAACATTTATTACTTTCCCAATAGTTTCCCTTTTGTCAACTCAACTCAAATCATACCTCCTTCCAATTACTAGTTAATATTTCATTTATTTCAATTACCTTGTTGCTAATGATGATATTTTTTTATTTATTATATATTATTATTAATGGTAATATTTTAAAAGCAGAGTATAATTTAAGTTTGAATTTAATCTACTTAGATTATAAATTGAGTTATTTAAAATAGAAATTTTGTTGCTTTTAAATCATGTATAATACTAAATAAAACAGAAAATTAGCGACTTGAATTTTAATGTATTGTGTGTGCTTCTTAAAACTATTGTTTTGATAAAATTATCTTTATACAATATAAAAACAATAGGAAAGTTATGTACGTATAAAAGACTACACATAATTTATGATAAAGTATATTCTATATATTATGGGTTATAACTTATATGATTTGTAACCATTAGTTCAACCTTATTCTTTGATATGGTATCGAAGATCAACACCAGAAAAAGTCTGAGTTCTAATATATTTTAGCTTCATTTTAAAAGGAATATATTTAACATCAAATTTATCATTAGATTTGAAGAGATGAAATATTATATTTAAATTTCTAATTTAAAGAGTTCTCATATAAAAAACGTGATAGAATATTTATAAATTGGAAAAACTTTTGAAGGTTCAAAATGTTAGACCATTTTTTGATTATAGTGGAAGCATATGGACAACGAAAATGACATACGTTCGAAGAACAATCATGCAAAAGTCAATGATTTTTCTCACCTCTCTTTAAAAAAAACCCTAATCTCTATAATTTGTTTGGGGCTATTATTAACCTTTTGGTTGATAGTAAGCCTTTAATTTTTTCGTTTTTAAGTTTTTTGAATATGGTTGGAATAAATATTTGTCTTGTTCCTACAAAAGAGTTGTTCTACCTATTTATTAAGTTGTATCCCATATATTGGGTTTTGATATCTCTCCTCGTGAGAATTTAGAGTTATGAATTTTAGTCTCTTATTAATTTGTTGGTAGAAATTAATGCGATAATGTAGCAGACACCAAAATTGCAATTACCATCAACTACATCAAATTCAATTCAATGCCAAGACTACAACAGATTGAAATACCCCTCGTAGAAGATTGTGTCAAACAGCGATGTGGAAGAAGATATTCAGAATTGTCAGATCTCATATACAACGATCGTAGTTTTGTTAATTTTAAATTATAATTGGTTAAAATTGTTATGTACTTGCTAATTTTTAGCTCTACTATAAATATCATATGACTCTTTATTAATGAATTAGTTATTATTAAAAAAATTCAATCAAATATATTGGTGAAAATGAGTTAACAAAATTAGTAGCATAATCAATGGCTACCTAAAATAGTTAGGTCAATTGAATGGAGTACATGTTCTAGAAACTAAAAACTAGAAAGAATGCTAATAGTAAAAACATAATCATCATTCATCACTATATAAAAGGGCAAAAGCTGACCACATGAGTGTTTTTTAATAAGAATAATAGCATATTTAAAAGATTAAATCAAAAAATAAAATAAAAAATAAAAAATAAAATATATTTTATAGCTTAATTAATGATAGATTATAAATTTATTATGCTATATTTAGTTAATACTCCACACCCTTATTGACAATTGCCTTGAGGCGTTGGTTAGCAAGATTCTATATAAAATTCTTAAGTTACTAAATTTATGATAGCGTGTAATTTAATGTTTCCTCTATTTTTTTAGTTGCACGATTTGCTTTTTCACATTTCAATGTACGAATTTTATTGTTAACATCTTGAATTATTCATATACAATAATTATAGAAACTAGAAATTAATGAACGTTGAATTTAAAAGATTCAAATAAGATTTCAAGTGACTGTGTTTTAACTTACACACTATCGACAATATGAAAGTCAATTTGCTTGATAAATAGTGCCGAAGTCAAGTATGATGAAGTAAAAAAAAAAAAACAAGGAAAGAAAAAGTACAATATTAGATAATACTCCTTCTACTTCATTTCAAATATCTCATTTACTTTTTACACGTTTGCCAATATACTAATTCTATACTTAATAGCGATAATTGTATATAATTAAAATTATAAAAACTAGATATTAATGAATCATGGCACGAGTCAAACAAGATCTCCTTTGTTTATGTTTAATGCATGCATTAATAATCAATCAATCATCAATAATCAATCAATAATCAATAAATCAATAAAATATGTTAATGAAGATATGACTTGAAACACGTGTTACACTGTCATTAAAATTTTTTTCGCTTTTTATCTATTATTGACAGGAAAACTTTTGATATTTAACTTAATATTTTGGAAAACAATTAATTCATTAATATTTGTTAATTGACTATAATTATATGTGATGATCTATTAAAATATTATATTTTCTTATATAACCAAAAAAACATGTAAATCTTCATTTTAACTTAGATAATAAATATTTTATTACCATAAAATGAATAAGCTAACTAATTTGACTATTTTTTCAGCTACATCCTTCCTTATATCTATCACAGTTGAAGTCTTGAAGAATTTTTAAATATAAATTTTTCAATTATCAATAATTACTAGGAATATATATTTTAATAATGTTGTATAATAAAGGAAAATTCCACATGGTAGCATCCAGTTTTCATGAAATGCTAGTGGTAGCACTTCTATAAGATTTTTCCACATGGTAGTATCCAGTTTATGCACTATCTAAGTGTCGTAGCATTATCCGTTAAATTCTTGTTAGTTTCCGTTTGATTCATCATTTGACAGGATTTTTCCACATGGAAGCATTCAGTCTTTGCTCTCAAATGTTGAATTCACCATTTTAATGTTTAATTTACCGATTAATTTATCAACGCCCTTAAATGTTGTAACAATTAAGTAGATATGTATTAGTGCTTGGAATGCACCTTTTGAACTTATAAAAATGCATCTTTTGAGCTTTTAAAATGCTTCTTTTGAATTATTTATTAGTGTTTGTAATGCACATTTTGAACTTTATAATGTCAATAATTTGAATGAAAATAAAATTGTTACAACATCTAAGAGCGTTGATAAATTAATCGGTGAATTAAACGTTAAAATGGTGAATTAAACATCTGAGAGCAAAAACTGAATGCAGTGTAGAAAAATCTTACAAAATGATGAATTAAACAAAAATTAACAAGAATTTAACGGAAAATGCTACGGCAGTTAGATAGCGCATAAACTGGATGTTACCATGTAGAAAAATCTTACAAAAGTAACTACCACTGACGTTTCATAAAAATTAGATGTTACCATGTGGAATTTCAATATAATATATTATCTACTCACTTTAATAATGATAATATCATAACAAATTCAAAAATTTAGTAATTAAATTTATGTTGTAAATGAATTAATTTTAGAAAATAATATCATTATTTATATCAATAAATATTTATAAAACCCGTGTTTTACACGAGAATCTATCTAGTAAAATACAAATTGTGATTCATCAAATGGAGCAGAACCGATAACCTTAAGTTTGACCCTTTCTCTTCTAATGCCAACAACAACACATTCATTTAATTCACCAGTTCCCTCTCGCTTCTTCTCATTACTTCATCTCTTCAAAATTCTTTGAATATTTTCAAAAAAAACACACAAAATTTGTACTACTAAGCAGTAAGCAGCAATCCAAGAGTCAAATCCCACAAGATGAGCTGAACTTAAACCATTCTTCAACAAAGAACAAGTACAAGTACAACTTTTTTTTATTATTTTTTTTTCATTTACTTTTTACACGATTTATAAAGTAAATTTTAAATCTAATATATTATATATATCTATAAAAAAATATATATTAAGACGAATTTAACATATCTTAAAAAATGAAAAATACACATTAATTAAATACATATGCCTCAAAAATCTTAATTAAATTTCTCTTCTTAAATGAAATAATCCAAACGAAAAAAAACTTTAAATAGCAATTAAGTTGAAAAACAAATATTGCTTTTCACACACATACTTCATTATTATTTATCTTTTTTCATTCTCACAATCTACCCTATAATATAATCAAAAGAAGTACAACCCTTCTTATTAGAACTAGTTATTAGTATATATTGAATATTCCTCCTACAATATTATATACTATATCAGGAAAAAACATATACTTCATTTTCTTCTAAAAAAATTAAGTTTGGGATATTAATTTCATATATATAATACTCCAATATAGTTGATATTGGATGAGTTATTGTAGTAGAAGATCAGCAATAATGGTGATGGTGGTTATAACGGCGGTTCTAGCGGTGTTGCCACTTTTTCTGCCACCGCTTCCACCGCCACCGTTGATGCTTCTGTTTGTTCCTGTTTTGCTTTTGGCTCTTCTTTTTTGTTTGGCCTTTAGTCCTTCTAATAAAATATTTCTCGATCTTCATCCTAATCTTGTTTTCTCCACCACTGTTTAGTTTTTTTATGTGTATTTTTATAACTTCGTCTGCAGAATTTTGATTAGAACTGTGATGATTATCTTTTTGTTACTTTATTATAAAAAATACTAGTACAAAAGACATTCTATTCTGTTCCTCCAAAATAGTCATTTGATTTTAAAGGTTCGTCTCCTCCTTTAAAATACTCTCAAAATATTAACTTTTTCACGTTTTCACGCTATTTAATATTTTTTATAAGATATAATAAAATATGATAAGAGTAAATATTAATAATCTTTGCATTGATATGAATTAAATTAGATCTTATCTGATTATGTTTTAATTTATAAATATTAAAAATAAAATACAAATTAAGAGTAATAAGTAAATTGTGCTAACAAATAATTTGATTTAAAGAGTTTTCATTTAGTTGAGTTAATGATGTTATGTAAGAGAATAGGTAAATAGTTGCTAATTAGAATACAATATACAAGCTTGCTTTGATCAGTAGATTTTTTTTAAATTTTTCTAGCTATTTTTTATTGTTGCATGTAGTAATATTAATACTTAAAATAAAATATATTGTGTTACTTTTTTTTTTATTGGAGGTCCCACTGAAAAATCTCATAAAGGAATTTAATTTTTTTGGCAACGAATGTCTAATCGTAAAAATATTATTTTATTTTTTTCTATGAATTAGAGTATTCTCCAAATTTATCAAAGAAGGAAGAATATAATAAATATCTCACTTTTCAATTCTTCAACCATATAAAACACTTTGATTTCAAAAAATTTAAGTTAAATTAAAGAATTTGCATTTTTATTGTACATAATAAAAAAATTTTAAACTTCAACATAACGAGCATTATATGTCAAATTTAATAAAATATGATACATAATTATTTATTTTGAGTAAAATTTTAAAAAATAAAACACATAATTATTTATTTTTGATGTATACGAAAAAAACATAATTAAATGAAATCCCGTATGATTCGTACAATGCATATTTCAAAAAGTAGAGATATATTTAGGGTTAAAATAATCAAATTGTTTTGCATGGATTAGTGCACACTAATTAGTGTGAACTAACCTTTTAAGAAATACGAGTTAGAGAGTATAACTAAGTAAAATGGAATGTAAGGAGTGTCGACTTATGAATGAAAGATTAAGAAATAGTGCATAATAAAATGTTATAAAGTTATTGTATTAAGACATACACAAAATAATACTTATACAAAAAATAAAATAATACAATAAATCAAATAACGTAAAAACAAGGATTGTTTGTAATGAATAATTAGGAAGCAGAAAATTGATATTGGAGTGGTGACCGGTAATTAGTAGTGTACGTTGATGAGGTATGTTTATGATTATCCTACCACGAGTTGATGAATGATGAATAAGAATATTATGTCTACTCTATTCAGAGATGCAATGCATCTATTTCAGTTTCTGACAATCCAAATTGCACCCAATCAGTAGTTATCATCACACTTCAAAATTGGCTTCAGAAAAGTCTAAAATTCATGAGTCTCTACTCATATCATCAAAATATGAATGTATAGCTGTCACATTAGTAACAATCTCGATGAAACAGATAGCTATCCAATTTTTTCAAAAAGACTAAAGGGAATCCAACTCAAAAACTGAAAAATACACAATACTCATAACGTATATAGAATATAGCATTTCATATAACTAAGGATATCAAATATCAATATGACTTGATGGCTTGTGGGCTACTCAAGTTCAAAATGGTGAAAACTCAGTCCTAAGCTTTGGCTCAATTCGAGTTTTGTTAAGCCGACTCAGCAATTTTTTCATGCACACCATTAAATTTAGACATAAGCAGTCAAAATAAAGTTCCCGACATCTCCAAGTTCTTAAGTCACGGAACATGATATCATAGCAGTTTCGTGGATTAGAAATCAGCAATATATTGATTCAAATTATTAAGCATCTGCACAAGTTATCCATAAATTACACATAGCACTGGTCTGTCTGCAGGCCAATAATAATCAATAACGAATAACAATGATCCAAACATGATCATGTGAACTTTTAAGAACTCAGAAGAGATCTCAAGAAAATAACACCCAAGAAAAAAGGGAGTATTTAAGTACAAGAGAATTTACAGTTGCGTTATATACGGTTCCCCTTATAGAAGACATTCATGAATGGATCAGGTCCCAAGTCGAGATAATGAAGACCTTCATTTCGTGCCAGTAGAATTCAGCTGAAGTATGGGGTTTTGGCATAGACGAGCTCCATAATCGATCCCTATACATTCAACAAAATGGGAAACTGAGGCTCTTCTTCAACTCCAAGCTTATCTGATTTCAAATACTATTTGCAAAGAGTCATACTATGAGTCTGGACATGTTTAGGCAGAGGTTGTGATGTATTTCAGCAGTTTCTCTATGCAGACTGTAAGGTGGCCTCAGTAGTCTTCTGGTCGAATATTGCAGAAGCCTCAGGGGTGTCTTCTTCACTAGGTGGAACCAACTGCCAAAAGAGTGGTAGATATTTGTCCCATTCCTTCAAAATGGCAGCACCTTTGGTACTTCCAGTTTTTTCCTATACAATTAGAAGTTAATTATGGAAGGTTAGTTGTATCTTATTAAAAGTGGATGCTACATTTGTTGCAAGTAAATTTGCAATCCTTTTACACAAAAAAGATCTACAACGTAATTAAACATATATTCTAAGATTATATATTATAAATTTGTAATTACATCAATCAATACTTTTTCATTAATACCATGATTTGACTTTAAAATTTCCATCACTAGAAACAGATTGACTGAGTAGTGAGTACCAACTAATCCAAATCAAGAGCCATGACATAAGCCTTATACTTATGGAGCATGTTTCTCTCCATGTGTATTCAAGAATAATAAAAATGTTACAGAAACTATCATTTCTTTCGTTTAAACCGTGTATGTAAAAGCTCATAAAATAATATATATGCAAAGGCTACAATAGAAAATACACAATGTTAGTGATCTTTAATCATCAAAATTTTCTAGTTTCCTAAATTATATTGTGTTAAACTTCATTATAAGTCATGGTTCCTACAGTAACATAGTACTTGTGAAATAATTACGATGATCGTTTTTCTTTAGGAAAAAAGAAAATAGCTCGGCATTAAAGAGATATAAAAAATGTAGTGGATCAGTTGATTTGTATTTGTAATGTCCATTGTCAAACTTCACTAGAGGATTAAACAAACTAACTTAAATTAAAAGCACGGTCACATTGTCTTTCATAAATTCACGGTTGTTAAGCAATGATCTAATGTATGCCTGGGTCAACTTTCAAATCTTGGCAGAATTATGAAAACCCAAGGTTAGATAAGAAGTAAACTGGATGCTAAATTGCTAATGCATGTGAATCACGGGAAGTCTACAAGATTTTTTGATGACGAATATTATACATGTCGTTATTACATGAAGCTTCAACAATTCAATTCAATTAAATTACTTACAACATGAGCTTCAATAAGGCTCTTTAGTTGCATCTGCCCAACAGGAGCTGTCACTCGCTGAATTTTCACAATTTCCTTGTTTACCTGTATGTAATAGTACATGCAGCAATCAGAATCAGAATATAAATTTCACAAGCAATTCAAAATAAAAAAAGAGGCAGAATAGAGTTGAACAGAGTATAGATCCAAGCTATAGATAAGCCAGTATCAGGTTTTTTAATCAGTTTCAACCGTTAGGAATAGAATGACAAAGCAACAACTATTTCATGTCTGTATACATGAAAATATATGTATCCCTCTGCAATTATATATGTAAGTTTGAAAATAATTTCAGAAATGAAATTTAACCTTCGGAATGAGAGTATTATCTTCATCAAGTATATATGCCAGACCTCCAGTCATACCAGCAGCAACATTTCTACCAACTCTGCCAAATGTAATGGAAGTGAAAGATAAGAAAAGCGTCTTCATTATCTGTGCCACTCATAAAGTACTAATCAAATAAACTGTACTTACTTTCCAAGTACGACAACACAACCACCAGTCATATATTCACAACAGTGGTCACCGGTACCCTCAACAACAGCCTCAGCAAGTGAATTCCTTACGGCAAAACGTTCCCCAGCTTTACCTCTAACAAAAAATTGACCTCCAGTTGCTCCATATAGACACGTATTCCCAACAATTGTAGCATCTTCCGGGCAGAATCCAGGATTTTCGGCAGGAGTAACTACCACCTCACCTCCAGCCATACCCTGCAAATATTCAATTGTTACCATACTAATTGGAAATCCATATAGGATATAAATACAATCCAAATTGTTGGCCATGTTGTAAGATAGAGATGAAGGATACAGGATAAGTGGGTGATAGATTCATACATATGTTGTGCTCACTGTTCACCGTAAGCTCAAATACAAAGTTGTTCCTTATTGTCAAAATTAAAACAATGACAATCTAGGGCAAAAGAACCCGATATAGTCAATTTAAAAACTATTGTGATTTTCTGAACTTTTCAGTCAACTTTCTTACTTAGTGTATATTTAGTGCTAGACGGGGCTAAATGATGTACTCCCTTCCCTCCTTCTCATTCAGCATCGTTTTTCATTTTGGATTATCCCTCTTATTTTGCATCATTTCTATTTTTAAACAATGGTCCACCACTTTTTTTAATCTCATCCATATATTTCAACTCTCTTTTAGTTTCATCTATAAAATTCATTCTCTCTTCATTTATCACCAAATAACCACATTTCCTTGAAAAAAATACAAATATCCTCTTTGCTAATATCCTTAGAGGGACAGAGGATTATAACTATTGTTACCCACAGGGGCAGAGGAGAGGGCAGATGGCTAGAAGCCTAGAATAGACCATGCCCGCCATAACTTCTAAAATTTTCTTATCAAATATGGATTTTGACCCGTCTGACAACTATGATCTAGCTTTTCAGCCTGCTTCTCCTCACCTAGCCACTAGTCATTGACAATCTCTCATGACAATTTCGATTAGTATTGGTTCATGTTGCAAATCACATATTTTGGGATTAAGTCTTTGCATTGTTGCTCAATTTTGGGGATAATAAATTAGTTCAAGTGTACTAGTCTCAACAGCTCTAAGCTTAAGTTGATTACTGAAGTATTTGAAACATAATATCGAGCATAAAACCACTACTTTACCAAGAGTTCATAAACTTGTAATCTTGACCTTTTCAAATTTAACAGAATGGTACCAGTCTAATTTCTCAAAGCAGTTTGAATTTAGAAAAATGTACTCCATAAAGTTCTAGGAAATCCTGCTTGCTGTTTACGTGAAACAGTTGTATACATCTGAAACTACACGAACTCATGAATAACTACAATTGGCCAGTAAATATATTATACAAAGAACATAAATGATTCAATTGAAATGAGAATGTTAGAGCTCGCTGCAGATTCTCCTATAATGAAGTTAAGTTCGAGAATAACAGTGAATTGAATAGCCATACCTTTCCTACATAGTCATTAGCTTCTCCAACAAGGCGGATATTCATTCCAGGTGTCAAAAAGACAGCAAAAGATTGACCAGCACTCCCTGTAAAGCTGCAAGGGAAGAAGGTTGAATGCTCTGAAAGTTTTCAAAGGAATAAAAGTAGAGGAATGAAAGGCAACTCTTCTGCTAAACGATTTTTCATCACAAAGAGACATCTTACGTTATATTCAACTGCCCAGCAAAACCAGTGTCACCATATTTCTTGGCAATAACACCTGCTATACGGCCACAAACAGCACGGTCCACATTGAAAATCTGAACTGTTTTATTGACAATCTTTTCATTCTCAATAGCATCCATAATCTGTAAGGATATCAGAGAAAGCATGTTAAAATTTTGCACAGATAAGCAATACCAATAGAACCTTTGACATATAAATGTATCAATTTTAAAAACTCATCAAGAACAGCTTCTATGGCTTCAAATATCCAAATATTTTGACATATGACAATTCTAACCAACTTACAAACCAGAGAATCAAGAAAGAAACTCAAATTAATCCAAAACAATCCAACTTGTTTTGTGTTTCTGCGACAGACACTCAAGGAGAAAGTCTTCGCAACATAACCGTGAGGCAAGGAGATGACTGACCATCGCTAAATCTTTTTCCAGCGTGTATAGGCTCACTTTTTCATCTCTGAAAATTGCAGTCACGGTAAAATCTTGATTTATTTAATTTAATTATCAGATTCTCCCCAAAAAATTGTAAGGTGAGCTATCCCCTTAAGGACGAACTTTATATAGCGGGTTCACCTTCAAGCAGAGATTGACCTTTCAATTAATGCAGATGATATATTTGAAAACCTTTGTTCATAAATGGAAGTATTGTCAAATTCACTAATGAAGACAGGTAAGCAGAACATATAGTCATTTACATTAATGTGGCCTAATCTATTCCATACACAAATAATTCTTCCTCTCACTAAGTCTGTCACTCTTCATTTTTGCAATTGTTCAATACAACCATCATCGTTACGTTTGTCTCAATGCACTTACAAGACAATACTCTACCAAACTTACTGTTCGTAAAAAGTATCCATGTAGATTAATGAGTGGGTTATTGAACCACCAGCGTATTAGCACAGTGATAATTCAGAAAGACATTATAAAAGGGAACCAAAAATAGGAAAGTGAGCTATAACATGGAAAACAAAAGAGCATTTCTTTTTCACTTTGTTAGTAGTCCAACCGTGAAATGATAGTAGTGAGAAATACCAGCATAAAGACTATCTACACAAAACTGAGCCTCGAAAGAATAGCCTGTTGCATACCCAAACATTAACGGTAATCCTATCTGGTAAACTAGCTACAAAGCTTTTTCTCCCAACTAGCAAGCTAGGTAATAAAAGAATGTGCCAAAGTCAAACAAACATGTATAAGCCATTGCAAGACTCTCAAGGAGAATAAGAAAATACGAACAATACCAACTGCAGCATCAACATAAAAGACAACACATTTGAATCAAAAATGAAAAATTGACATGTTGATCGGACCAAAAGCAATTAATAATTCATTTCAATTTCATTATTCAGATGTTAATCTCTTTGGCTAAAACTTACCTCAGGATCCATAAGTATTCTATCATCCAGTACAGGCCCGTTGGTATGAACTTCCTGGTTCCTGATGGCAGTGCTGCTCAAATTTGGTAGGCCAACACTCTGAAAATAGACGGGAAGGATTTCGCTCCAGTAAGAAGGAAAATAAAACATGCTTTAAGAGATACAGACTATCTAGATAAAAAGGACATACAGAGAGTATATAGCTGAGATCAAGATGTTGGGTTTTCATCAAAGAGATGTCTCTTGGTTTTAAAACCTCTGTTCTCCCAATTATATCATCCAACTTCTCAAAACCCAGCTGTGCCAAGATCCCTCTTACCTGAAATTCATTTTTTTTTAAAAAAGTTATTGCATAAGATAAGGACTAGGCAAGCTTGCTTTCAAACTTTGACCACTCTCCAGCTACATTTATCAATCCTATAACAGCAAAACCAGCACATGTCCCACCAATTTCAGAAAAAACTTAGAGCTCAGAAGCTTAAGCATCAGGCAAAAGGTTAATTACCTCCTCAGCAACATATAAAAAGTAGTTCACAAGATCACCAGGTACACCAGGAAACCGGGCACGTAGTTCTTCTCTCTGAGTAATTTATGCAAGAATAAACACATTAGAAAGACAACCACAGGACAAAAAGGTGATTATAATGTTTATAACAAAATGCTCCATATACCTGGCTAGCAACTCCAACAGGACAGTTGTTCGTGTGGCAAATGCGAGCCATTACACAACCAGTAGCTATCATTGCCAAGGAACCAAAACCATACTCATCAGCACCCATTGCCGCAGCCATCATGACATCAACCCCACTTTTTAATCCTCCATCAACTCTAAGAATGACCCTTTCTCTAAGTCCATTTGCAAGAAGGGTCTGAAATATATTTTCAGAAATATATTATTAAAGATATTATAGCCAACAAGGTACTCTTTGTGACATTTTTGCTACACAAACCTGGTGGGTTTCTGTGAGTCCAAGTTCCCAAGGACCACCGGCATGCTTAATAGAACTTATAGGGCTGGCTCCAGTTCCACCATCATGTCCTGATACCTGTAAATCAATCAACAGCAAGTTGAGTCCATTGCAAAACTGGAAAAAAAACATATGCATGTCCCAATAAAGGATTTCTGTAAACACAATTCTAGCATCCTAAAAGCCATGAGAAAAGGATCATCAATTCTTGTAAATCTACATGAGCAAATAGCTCTTTGATTGGGCCTCTAATATCAAGTAATAACAAAAATAATCTATTAGATGTTCATATAACACCATAATAAAAAAGGAAGTAATGAACATTCATTTGCAAGAAAACCTCTTGCAGTTAGGATCCCATGCTTCAGATTCAAAATGTATCTTATGACTTATCAGGCCATGACAATGAGACATCTGTCCCAAAGTTAAAGAAAAACGAAGAACTGACCATTTCAAAGCTGACATGCAAGCATGGCATAAACATTGATATATCCAGAAAGAATTCTCACAATAAGACCCACCATTCGCAATTTATACGATGGAAGCTGAAAAGTGACAGAATCGGTTGAAATATTGCACATGAATTACTCACAATAAACCTTATCACTATTCACTACAAACTACACGTCACTAGTGAGTAGTGACCATACCAGTTCAATAAAAATGAACTAATATTCGATACTTTATCCCATACTTGCCAGTCACCAAATAAACATGATTACAATAATACCCAATCCTTAATCCCATACAGCATATCTAAAAACAAAAGGAAAATATAAAGCTTTTAAATCCATTTATTATTTTCAATATATTTTCCGCTAAATCAGATGTTCATTAATCAAGTATAAAGTATCAAAACATTTGACCTTCATAGTAACAGAACCAAATTACAACAAGCAACCGAGAAGAAATGAAAATTGAAGAAGCGGTTAATAATCACCTATGAGGCAGAGGAAGGCAACTATGTTAAATGAAGGTACAAAAAAAGACTCAAATACCTGGATAACGTCAGCATTACCCTTGGCTACACCAGAAGCTACTGTGCCAATACCAGCTTCCGCGACGAGTTTCACTGATACCTTGGCTTTTGGATTAATCTGTTTAATTTCCACAATTAGCAAGAGCTACATTTATCGCATGGGGATTTTCTATGATCTCATAGGCTTTTTACCTGATGAAGGTCATAAATTAACTGTGCAAGATCTTCTATAGAATAAATGTCATGATGAGGTGGTGGAGAAATAAGAGGAACACCGGGTTTTGAGTTCCTCAGTCGGGCAATATATGCACTAACTTTCTTCCCTGGCAACTGGCCCCCTTCACCAGGCTTCGCACCCTGTGCAATTTTGATTTCCAATTGATCGGAATTAACCAAAAATGTTGGAGTAACACCAAAACGACCGGATGCAACCTGAAAAAGATCAAAAACTCTCATTATTCAAAAATTAAGTGTCAACTTTCCATAAGAACAGAATCAAGAATCTGTATGAAATTATATCTAAATTTTTGGACTCCACAGATGCTCATCTGAAGCAATCAGAAAACTATGATAGCTACGACAACGCAAGGAACTAACTAAACCGCAAGTAATATCAAATTACCTGTTTGATGGCACTGGTTGCAGTATCCCCATTTTGAAGACCTTTTAGATGAGGAAGGGTAGGAGAATACCCATCAACGACATCTGTGAGGGGGCGCCATCTGATTGGATCCTGAGAAAAACTAATACCATCACTAACAACGACCCAAACACTGGAGAAAATGGTATTCACAATAAGAGGATAAAGATGGTTAAGAGGAGATTTTTCTAGAAGACACTGAATACCTCACCACCTTCTCCTGAGTTAGATTTCCCACCCAACCTATTCATTGCAATGGCAATTGCTTCATGAGTTTCCCTAGAGATAGCTCCAAGAGACATCCCACCAGTACAAAAGCGCTCAACAATAGACGTAGCAGGTTCCACTTTACCAATAGGGATTGGTGATCGGTCACTTGTGAACTCCAAAAGATCACGAAGCACCTAACAAAAGGAACATGCTATTTTAGTAAAGCTCCACTCTATAGCTATTTTCTCCAAAAATCGTAAATAGTCACAGGACAAAACATCCATCACTTATCCCTGGTGGGATAATGGTGTTCATGAATACAGGAGCAAGCAACAAAAATAAGAATATAAATCCTAATTTGATGCAAAAATTAGCTCTCTAATTGGAAACTTTTCGCCGCAGGAACTATTACAAGGTTAAGTAAAGAAATTTTGAGAAACGGGATATAATTATTCAACACAATGACAGATTAGCGAATTAGTTCAATTCTCAAATCAGAAGATTCAGATACAAGCTCTCAAGATACTCTAACTATAAAGTCTAACAGTGAAGCAAGTGATAAGAATGCAAGAGAAAGCAAGTGAAGCAAGTGATTAGCGAATTAGTTCAATTCTCAAATCAATATGGAACAACAGAGAAACAAGGAGCCCATATATAGACTGAAAATCTAACAAACTGAATTAAGACAACAGTAAATAAAACAAGAGATACTATAAGCGCATTCCTCTAGTTGTACAGTATGAGCAAAATAGTCAAAATTAGGCAATCAGAATGAGATGCAAGATTACTTCTATGTCAATAAGGGCTAAATAAAAACTCACGCTGACAGGTCTGCTAGCCAAATGCTGTTGATAAACTGCATAAGCACTTTCACTTTTGTTGCGGACAGCTTTGTGCAGCAACTTTGACATCTCTGGATTGTTTACATGATATTCCCCTTTGAAAAAGAAAAACAAAGTCAGAAATCACACAACATTTTCAACATCAAGTAGACAAAATGAAGACTTAAATGAGCTACAAGGGTATTTTTATGTATAAAACCCTGTTTAATTGCTTCACAGCAACAAAATAATAAAATGTTAAATAGCAGAGTCAAACATATTTACATTAGGAAGATCATGTTCCAATATTCTAATATGAAGCATAGAGAAAAATCAAGCAAAAAGAAACATTATTTTAAAATACAGAACCAGGATTGGGATTACGGCCCAAGACCTGTACTGTATAGTCATGTCAACACCTTTTCCATTTAGATTACACAAGCGCAAAGGTGGCATTGTAAAATACTGCTTCTTTCCCTTTGAAATTAACCTTTTATTTGAAGTTGGAATATTGATTTGTAGTTGGAGAATAAGACAAAACACAAGTGGATGAGAATATGAGATGAACTGATGAAGAGAGAGAATGAGTTTGCGGATGAGATTAAAAGAGAGGGAGTAAGACCATTCCCAAAAAAATGGTGCAAAGTAAGTGGGATGAATCAGAATAAACATGTGAAAGAGGGAGTAGCAAGTAAACAATCAATTTTTAAATATAGACAAGGAAATAATTCAAAAGATTTGAACACATATACTAGATAACTTCTCAAAACCCCAAGAATCTATTTACTGACTATAATATAAAGTCATAAACTCCCTGACCCTCACAAAACAGAGCAGCAATGCAGCAGCCTGCAAGGCCTTCTAGAATAAGTTATTCAAAACCATTAAGTTAAAAAAGGTAACATAACATGAACCTTCCCAACACAATTATATATTCGTGTTTGGAGAAAATCAAAACCAGGGGAGTGGGATTATTCTGAGAAAATCCAGAGGAATTAATCAAAAAAATTGTAAACGTTGATATTATTTCTGAAGATTTTTCTGTTAACAAGATAATCTAATTTATTTTAAAGTTTTTCAAGCTGCAAATACTTTCAGAATATTGAGTACCCAAAAACCATCAACTCAGACTTTTCATCATAGCTGATACTGGCGGACACTTGACACTCCAACAAGGATAAGGGATCTTTATGTGACACTTTAATGTTCACCCCAACACTTTCGAAGGACATTAACAGATGAAACGTGTAAAGAGAGAAAAGAAACATCTGAAACATGAGATTGTAAGTATACATAAAATTAGAATAGGAACACGAACGATGAACCAATAAAAAAGTCAACTTGAAACATTTACATGTTGGTTATAAAGACCATGCAAACGTTTTCTACTATCCCAAATATATCTATACAAATGACTAGTCACGGGCACCCAACTCTAGCTATATGTCAACATCCCAGCTCCCTATGTCCAGGGGCAGAGCAAAGATAATGGAGGCCGTGTTTGTACTTTCCTTTTCTAAAAAAACGGGCCCTCTATTAACTATTTTTAATGAGCAATTTCATTTGAAATAAAAGTCAAACCTAGAATAGAGCATACCTTTTTAACAAGCAACGAAAATCAATCCCACATAGTAATTTATGTAAGATATTAACATGATAAAAACATAAAGTAGATGTATGAAAACCAACCCAAATATTTCGAAAACGATAAAAGTAACATATGGTTGGATATTAAACTAAAGAGACATAATGAAGACTGAAGAGTTGCTTGAGGATTTAGTCATTTAGCCATGTTTTGAGGAGACATAAAATTAGGAGGGTCAGTGAATCATCTTGGGAGGATAATAAAATAGTAGTAAATAGCATGCCCATTTTCCAAAAATTAAGTTCGTGGGGTTCAAACTCAATACAATGCATTTAATGTAAAAAGCTTATCAATTTTTCTACTCTAAGTTACTGATTCACTTCGTATTTTTCAATATAAGAGGCCCTTAATTTTGGGGGCCTTGTGCGGTCCAGCACCCAGCACGCCCTTACAACCGCCCCTACGCATGTCAAAAATCATGAAAGCTGACAAGTCTAACCTAGAATATGACTCATACCTGATACCACCCATATGAGTAAACAGCAAAAAAAAAAAAAAAAAAAAAAAAAAAAAAAACACTAAAGGCGGGTAAATCTGGCCCAACATGACAGCACAAAATAAGCTATTTGTTACTATTGTGGCCATACACTTCAAAATTCAAAACTCTAGTTAGTCAAGTGCAAAGTTTCCTCACTCAAAAAGGAAAACCAGTGAAAAGACACCATGTCATTATCTTGTCAAACTCTGGAACACGCACAACTAAACAACAGCAAGCAAGCAATACCTCCAGGCCTAAATTGTATGAATCCGAAATTCTCCAGTCTTTTGGCTGTATCCTCGGAAAACGCCTTCACCCAAAACGACAAAGTCTCTCGTGCAAGCTACAGAAAAGAATACAGCAGAAAAGTCAAAATTAACCATGGACTGTAATCACCATAACAAAAATTAGCAATTATCACCAATTGTTATCTAAAGAACATGCTCATCATAAAGCTAGTTTTATGCATGTAAAGCTAAGGCACTTTTTTATCACTATAGATATAGAATATAGTTGCTAAAAGTATCTCTATCTCTCCACACACCACCAATATACCTTCACCAGCAGTTATTTATTAAATATGGACAGGGACTACCAAGATTAATCTAACATTGTGCACGAGTATCGTGTGCTCGAAAACTTGTTATTTACGATGATAAATTTAAAACTACAGTTACCCTATTAGTGATAAGTCCAAGGATTTAAAAATTTGGATAAAAAATGTTCTCCAATATACTTCCTCTGTTATTTTCTTCATTAATTGTATAGTTTCTCCTTTTATACGAGAGCTTTTGAGGATAAATAGTCCGTTCGGAAAAGGGAAAACAAGCTACTTTGTGAAATCAGAAATCAAATAAATTCAAACAGCTGGGTAAAAGCAAATCCATCTAAATGTGTGTGTGTTATTTGATTAGCACATAATAACCATTCTCATAGTTACAAGAATCCGGAAACTTCCCTCCGAATTCCGTTTAGGAACCTTCGTTTCCAAAACGCTACATTAAAGTTTCTGAAACTACGTGTCCTTTTTTTTTCAAACCCCAAAACATTTAGTGCCAAAACCTTCTTTTTCCTTTGCTTTTTTATTGTTCCATTTTATTATTATCTTACATTTTTTTACT
This sequence comes from Amaranthus tricolor, assembly GCF_026212465.1. Taxonomy (NCBI): domain Eukaryota; kingdom Viridiplantae; phylum Streptophyta; class Magnoliopsida; order Caryophyllales; family Amaranthaceae; genus Amaranthus; species Amaranthus tricolor. The sequence continues at coordinate 1,595,987 of NC_080056.1, forward strand.
CCTTTTATTTTTTGTTGTGAACAAAAATTGTACCTAAGTTTCCCAAACTCTAAATTAGCGTTTGTTGTTCCATATTCCGTTTCTTGTATCGTATCGAATTTCGTTTTAAGTAACAATGACTATTCCATATGCATGCTGTCAAATGCATGAATGTCATACTATAAGATGACATATAATGAACTATAAAGATTTATATACAGATCCATCAGCAACTTAAGCTTACCTCATCAAGAGTCAATCCACCAATGCTAGAGACACTCCCTCTGAAAGCTATATCCATAACATCTTTTCCCAATCCATATATCTCAAATATTTGAGCCCCACAGTAACTACAGTATGAAGTGAGAGCAAAACTCAATTCATTTAGAATTGCGGAAAATTTGAAGGACTACCAGGGGGAAGGAAGGGGAACAGACCACAAGAAAGTAATAATGTTGAAACTAGAAGTTAAGAAACACATACCTAGAAAGCAGTGAGATACCCATTTTTGAAAGAATCTTCAGCAGACCAGATTTAACAGCCTACAAGCAACATGAAATAATTAATTAAATAAGAATTAATGACAATCAATCCATCATTCTTTTTTCCTATTTTGAGGAGGAGGGGGGAGGTTACTGCCGCTAGTCAGCTATAGCATCAATTGGTTAGAAGAAGTTAACTATGTTTTACATGAATAGAGTCAAAACCCACCTAAGGTGTCAATAGGGGTTCTAGCCATGGGAGCATATTATGACAACAAAATTTGCAATTTATACTATATAAGTTTAATGATTCCATAAGACCTTTAACATAATATCTAGCTTACAATATCATGCCAAAAGTTAAGGCATTCCATCACCCCAATGCCACTACGTGGCTCCTGACCGCTGGTTTGGGGTCAGATATAATCAACCTGAACGTAGTAATAACAATGAAAAACTTAAAAAAAATCTCTTTTAGATGTAATACAGGAGATATGAACAAATTCTTACAGCTATTAAATAACTATCTCTGAACCTTTTCTAAGAAAGCCATTAGTTTCTTTAGAACAATATACTTCATGGGCTTTAACCATCCAGCACTTCCAGTCTAGCACACTAACATTCTAACTATCTATTTTTTTTATCTTTTTTATTATTTAGAAAGGAATACTCCAACTGCACTCTCTGGATGAACATATTCTAAACTCTTTAATTGTTTGTATCCATATCTAAAAAAATTATGAACTTCCATTATCATGAAACCACTTCTTTCCCTCTTTGATTTCATAACTGGCCTCCTGAAACTTCATTTCTTGAACAGCCATTACAATAAACCCAGACTGTCTTTAACAAAAAAAATAATTTGCCATTCATAAGAAAATAGTTTTAACATAGTCTTAGTGGTAGAAAAAAGTAGAATTCTTTTCACTTGATTGATTCAATTGATTTTATCTTAACAATGTCAGTAGGGGTAAGCAGTCCAGCTGGAGGGATTTGAGGATTTAAACCCAAGGGGCAGGTGACAAGGGTGGATGGTGAAAGCCATGTAAAGTTTAGCAACAACATTTAAGGATACAAAGGACAAAAAAAGCTTAGGCATCTCGTTCAGGGTTGGGAGGCAGTAGCATATCATAAGAAATTCACAAACCTTGGAAAAATTCTTTTGTGCTTGCTCGATAGTAACTGTGGGCATTTTCCCAGTTCGCATCAAATTCACAGTTTTATTGCTCAACCGCCATTGCCTACATGTCTCCAATGCCAAGTACGGGCAAATGGCACTGCAAAATGATCCATACATTACCATCAATGCCTTTCAAATAGCTAAGCTAAGGGAAAACACCAAGCTAAAAACTGAAACAACAAAAAAGGAAAATTCCCATTAAGTTCTTGTAGTTTTGATAAGGGTAAGATTCAACATTAACCTGTATTATCAAATTTATACCAAAATACTTAAGCCACACCCTGCAACATTCACTGATTAAAATTTTGAGATAATGAACTAGCTAATACATCCTTTTCTTATATCATCCTAATTTTATATCAGCATCCTAATTTTATACCATTGCCATAATTTTAGGATGTCCCACAATGGCAGTTCATTGAAGCAACATAACATTGTGAATGGCATTGGCATAGCACATGAAAACAAGTCATACACATTTAGGCATCAACGCTTCATCCATTAGTTGACATTTCACCAAGTGAATTGTGTCCCTAACAATATTGATTTGAGCGTACAGAAAAAGTTATATATTACTACTTCTTTGCTCTCACTTCTGCCTCTTAAATTTAAGGATTTCCTTTATAGGGTACAAAGTACAAACATGCTTTATTTACCATCCAACCTTCAATCACAAACACCATGAAGGAATTGTCACCAGATTTTGCATTAAATTTTTTTCAATATTCAAAGCAAAAGAGAGGCACAGACATACTACTTTGATGGATTTCAAGCTTTTGGATGATTCCTTAAATCCTATCATCGACACATTCACAATCCTCGTTGCCCTTGTTTCTTAGTTGAGGTTTTAGAGTGGTTATTACTTCAGGTACAGCCGTACAGTCTAATCTGAATAACTGAAGACTTCTAGAGGATGTGGTCCTCTCATTTTCAAGGGTTGTGCCTCTGGAGGCCACAATGTTTCCAAGGAAAGGAAAGCATAACCAAGTTTCAAAAGCAAAAATAAAAACAGACCTTGCACCGTATCCAATCAAACAAGCAAACTGATGGGTACTGAAACACTGAGCAGTTTCAGCCACAATAGAAGTATACATCCTCAAGCCATTTTGAATTAAATGCTGGTGGACAGCACCAACAGCAAGGAGTATCGGGATGGCAGGCCGAGTTGCTTCCTGGAGAAAAAATAACAGTAAAACTTTTTAAAAACCATGAAGACATTGATTCCTATGCCAACAAACAACATACATATACACATCTCAAAGCTAGCTATGCTTATGAGAATCAGGTACTAGAGCAGTGACTCTAGCATCATCTCCCAGGGATTTTTCCCAGATTAGATCCTCATGGGGGAAATGTTCTTTTTAATAGGGCTGAGGGGTTTTGCATTGCATAAGAAAGTAATGCAAAAACACATGTGTGAAGTAGAGAGCACAACTTTCCTATTAGATGGCAAAGTTGTGAAGGCCATCATTAAATTCGTAGTCTTGTACTACAGATGGTATATACTTTTACCTAATTGCACCATTTCTCCCAGAAACTCTCACATCGCAGGAAGATGCGGTGCACTTAAAAAAACATGAAATATTAATCATCCCAACTTCTATATTTATTTTATTAATATGTTCTGACATCTGCTCCTACAGTGTTCCTAATTATTCCTATCCATCACCTACAGATTTTCTTTCATTGTCTTTCATTTATCATCTTCTTTACCCTAAAACATAATTACATGCATTTACTAACTTAAATTTCCCTATTTTATGAAAACCAAAAGAATAAGGGAATTGTATTATCAAATTAACAAGTCATGCAAAGGCTGGGTTTAATGCTCAGCATTACAGGATGACAAAGACAGATAAAAAGCTCAGAATAGGGACATTTGCTATCATTATGTGAACCTCAATTCTAAGATCAGTCATCCAGCAATTGGCCGAAGATTGGAGGGATGAGGCAGTCATGATAGGTTTGTTCATTTGGCCAGCAGATAAAAACAATGCTAGTCTCGCTAGTCTTCACTGTTTATCATGTCCAACTCGGCTTGAAGAAGCCAAGCAAATGGGCTATCGTTAATGTAGGGACAAAGTTTAGCCAGCGGACATATCTTAACAAGGCCCAGAACTGGTTTTCTCACTCGTGAAGGGAATGAAGAGTTACAAAAACACCAAAAGGTGCTCAGAGAAAAAGAGCATACCAAATCATCAGAACGGTCGGAGAGAACAAGCAGCTGGGAACCATTTCTAACAGCTTCATCAGCAGCTTCACTTAACCGATTAAGTCTTTTCTCTAAAGAGCCTTCAACTCCTTTCCTTATGTCAAAAAAAGTTGGCAGTACTTGGGCCTTCAGCAAGGGATCACTTTTTAAAGCTTCCAGCTCCCCTTCATTCAGTACAGGACTGGGCAAACTAACCTAAACCATAGAAATACATCAAATGTCAAACTTAGAATATCATAAAAACATAAACCATTGATCCAAAATGATGAACCCATAAATAAACCCGAACATTCAAATTAGCAGTGAGGATAATGACACTGACAAACCTGTGAAGCATTCTCAGGTCCAACCTCCAATATATTCCCACGCTTACCAATGTTGACCTCAAGTGACATGACTAATCCTTCCCTCAAAGGATCAATAGCTGGATTAGTAACCTATAGAAAAGAAAGGTGGACTGCATAGTAAGATTCCAAATATAATCATAAGAAAATTCCATTGTAGGATGCAATAGTGCTTTTTATAGTGCATTTCTTGTGAAAGGATCCATTTCTCATATAAACATGACGTCACACACAACTACTTGCAAGCTAAAGAGTAAAAATCAAAGAAATTTGATGATTCATACATGTATTAAAGTCTTTTTTTTTTGGGAAGTCCCAAATATAAACTTCATGATTCTAGTTTCATCAAACTTTTTCTTTCCTCTGTCCAGTACATTAACCCACATTTTGTCTCACTTAAAAAGAATTAATTTCAGAGGTAACTTTAGGGAAGAGTCAACCAAGACCACAGCGTACATTATTATCTGGAAAAAGAATTATTTACAAAAGATAAAATTAATTGCATAAAGTGTTAGGGCTCAATCGATGACTTGATGTAGCAAGGTCTGGAGCCTTAAAATAAAAATGAGGGATAAGCTCACCCTTATTCTTACTTTTTTTTCTCACCATCCACTACCAAATTGTTACGCTCACTTAAAAATATCCTTAGATTTGTGCCGTATCACAAGATCAACAAGTGCCCAAATTTATTTAAAAGCTTCACAAAGCAAACCTGGGCGAATCGTTGCTTGAAATAATCATAAAGCATGTGTGGCTTCTGAGACATGACAGCCAAAGGAATATCATCTCCCATACAAAATGTTGGCTCTTTTCCTTGGGAAGCCATACTTTCAATAACCATTTGGACATCCTCACTCGAATAACCAAATGCCCTGTCAAGAAGAGCATTTAAAAAAAAAATCAAGAACAATTTAAATGCATTTAATTTAACAAAAAAACAATCATCCAGATTTCAAGTTGTTCAGACTTCATCAAAAGATATGTCAGTCGGTGGAAATGGACCAGCGCTCAGGACATGGACCGAGGCTGAAAAGCATGTGCTTTATATCTTTTATTTGTTTCAAAATACCCTTATTAATTTGTTCTCTTTGAAACATCTCAGGCCACCGACTTGTAGAATACATCTAAGAACTGTCTATCAAAACTTCATTTATGCAGAAGGCATCATCATCAGCCCATCGACAGAAAACAACATGGAAGTGCTCTAAGAAATTTCAGTACTAGCAGGGAATAACCTGAAAGCAAGTCAGGCAGCTTAAGAGCACCACTGAACATACAAGAAATGCCCACAAACTTTTCCAATTTCCTCTCATAATCAATACAACTCCAGCATCAGAAAATCTTACTAGTTCTGCTCAAATTCATAATTGATGCAAATGCAAGCAAATCACTTCTTACAGCATGGAAATTCAAGTTTAATAAAAAAATTCAAGAATCAGTATTCTAAAACCTTAATTGGTCATATTTCTGCCCGTGAAGAGAGGGGAATCTGTTCCACAAACTTTTTAAGCCTCTCACCATTCAGCATGTCAGTGAAGTTTTACCACACATTACAAGTGCAATGTAAAAGAGGCAAACAGGTAGATGGTTTAACATCTCAAAAAGCAGTCATGATGGCGAGTCTACAAATATGGTCATAGAACCACTAATTCCATGCAATAGAGATGGTTTGTGGATACTGTGTCATAGTATCATGCAGCAGCAAGCAGACCACAGAACATGAGCCCAGGTTTACTCTAATAATCTACTCCCTCCATTTCTTAATGAAGTTCCCACAGGGAATGTTCACGGGAATTAAGAAAAATAGAATCTTTTAGATGGTAGATATATTTATTGAATGATAAATTTGATGAAGGAAAAGAGGGGATCATAAACTTTAAAAAAGTTATTAAAAGAAAGTTAGTGGAAAAAATATGAGACCACAACAATTATAAAAGTAATTTTATAAAGTTAGTGGAAAACATATAGGGACCATAAGCAATATAAAAATGCTAAAATGAAGTTAGTAGAAGATATGTGGGGACCACAAGCTTTATTAAAATATTAAAATGAGATGAACAAGGTAAATTATTTCCAAAATTTGTGATGTAAATAAAAAGATTTTTTATAGGAACAACAAATGTAGCAACTCAAAATAACAAATGGGAACAACTTTATGGAACGGAAGGAGTAATAGTTAAATATAAATTGCAACCATTATATGGTTATTGATCCGTCCAAGATCCTTCCACGGTCACATGACACATAGCCAATTCACCAAGTTCATATTAGAAACATTATTTCATAATTGGCAGACAAAAACGAAAACAAATTCGGTCAATCAACTAAATTCATTATTTGACCGAGATTCCCAATTTTGACACAATAATTATCCTGAAAGGCGCCCTTACCGATGCCACCAATAAAACAAATCTTTAGGCGATGTTCAAGTCTGGAACATTGTTGATGGCTAGTTACTAGTCATCAGTTCACCTTGAAAAATATATGAATTAGTAATACCAACTTTCACACCGCCAGAGAACAGCAAGTTCTTAGTCCATACAAGTAGATTATAAAATAACTTAGTGATAAAGGAACTTGCACATCAAAAGGGGAGAATTATTGAGATCATCTAAAGACAAAAACTACCACTCAGGTCTTATGCCCAGCACACCAAGGAAATTTAATCAGTATAATTACAAAAAACTTACTGTTGGTATCTTAATATCATATCGTTTTCTAAAACTGCTCCTGAAAGAAAGTTTTCGGCCTTCAATAAACGCATATTTTCCTTCACCCACTTTCCATAAGGATTGGATGATGCTACTCGTTTCTTGACCTCAGTATTCTCATAAATCTGCAGTTTCAATCCACAAGAATAAATGGCTGAAGCAACTGTGTAACTCTTGCTAAACAGCTAGTGAACCGTCAATGTGTTTCAATTGAGACTTCCTTTATAGATATGAAACTGGCAGAATAAAACTACACTAACAAGACGAATTCACTCATAAAGGAAAAGGCATGCGTTATTTTTTAAAAAGAAACCAAATTGACCACTCAAATAGAAACAAATCCACCATGATGATTCAAATTCGTAAGTAAATGCAGTTATCCATGCTGCATAGTTATAAATGTAGATTATTTTCTAGAGTAGAATTTTTCCAAGAGTATTGTATACCACCAAAAACATAAGGTTCCACGAAATAAGAAAAGTAGATACAAGTGATGTCTTATAAGTATCCATTCAATGGGAAAATCTTTTCACAAAATTTGAACATACAGCAAACTGTTCAGTAGATAGGAGTCAGGAAACTATTCTTTTTCTTTTCATTCTTTTATCATGAAGAGACATTATCATTAAAAAAAATTTAAAAAAATTCCAGAATCAGAACTGTAAAGCAGAATGAAAGAAAAAGTAGGAATGCATCATCAGAATATGTAAAAACTACATTCAAGCAAGTAGCAATCAATTGGATTTTTTCAAAGAACAGTTTAAAATGAAAAATATCCACTGGCATTTGTTGAAAAATAGTAAGATACAACCAAGAAAATACAATTTCATCATCAAGCAATTGCAAAGTAGTAAAACGTACAAACCTGACCACTAAGAAGATCAACTGATATCATCATCCCAGGTCCTAAACGGCCTTTCATTGTAACTTTAGATTCATCCATTGGCAGAACTCCCACCTATATGAGGATAAGACCTGGAAGAATTAATGTCTTTGTTGAATATACTCAAGATAATAAGCCTACATGAGGATAGGACCCGGAAGAATCAATTTCTTGGTGAAATATACACAGATATGCATAAGCAGCCCAGGAACACCACTTAAATATGCCAATAGATTTTGATACAAGAGATTAGTAACTCAACAATCCAAGAGTTCACATATCTGAGGAATCTTGTATAGTGTAATTCAAGTGACCCCAATGAGTATAAGTTATGCGCCCTTAATTTTCTCGAGATATTCTTCATGGGGCTAAAGATTGAGTAGCGTATTGGCCAATAAAATTACATATAAGAGATAAGTAACTTGCAAGTCTCCTTGAAAAGTTGAAATTTTGGATTTCAATCTCATCTTTATGTGCTGTTTGGGTTGATACCACTGCCCTAGTGACCTTTTAATACAAATTTTTATTATCTATCAAAGGAAAAAAAAAATGAAAAAATCATGAAAAGCATGGTGTGACACTAAGAACTCCAACCACTAAATAACACAGATATATACCAGATTGCCATCAGCTCCACTTATTGGTTCTTCGAAATATACAAAACTTGAAACTACAAACTCTAGTGACCTTTTAATGCAAATTTTTATTACCTATCAAAGGACCGAAAAGGAAACGCCAAAAATCACGAAAAGCATGATCTGACACTAAGACTCCAACCACTAAATAACACAGATATATAGCAAATTGCCACCAGCTCCACTTTATTGATTCTTCATAAGCAACAAACTTGAAATTACAACTAGCTATCTCAATTCCTAAAAATCTCTGGGTCCATGAGACCAGAAAAAGAAAGAAGATAGCACTGAAAAGGGATACCTCAGATGCAACATAGACGACATTGTCTACAGTGCGCCAGTATCTAGCCGGACGAAGACCATTTCGATCAAGACAAGCACCAACAGTTTTTCCATCACTACGAGACATTGACAACATGAAATGAAAATGTAGTTTAGTCAAGGAAACACAAGAAGAATGATTTCAATATCTAAACTTCCAAATTGTCAAGTCAGTCAAACAAAACTCAGCATTTTGAGATCCAAAGCATCTAACCCATGCATTTTCATTCTTGAACTTAGTGTCATCGAGTGGCTGCTACTTACGCTCCTGCCTAGGTGGGTTAGGGGGTTGGATATGTGCAACCTAACCCTTGTAAAACAAGGTTTATTCCCAAATGACCTTATAGCAAACACATCTACAACTAGACATAACTGAGAAATACATATGAGCCTTGCAACAAGAAACATCATTGCAAAATCACAACACAGAAGAAACCAAATTGCTTATCTGAACTAATGAAATAATTCTAAAAATTTCAACTCTCAAGTCAACCAATTGGAACTTCACAGTATAAAATGTACATTCAACCCAAGGTTCATTCTTTTGTGGTAGATATACAGTTTAAAAAAGAGAAGATTATTTCACAAAACTTAATATAAAAAAATTTCAAAAGGCTTACAATTCAATCAGTTAACTATCCTACCTTTTATAAAGTTTATAAGACAAAACAAGCAAAAGCTTGTTCTGTGCCACTTGGTCAAATGTCTCAAATCTTAGTTCTAGTATGCAATACTTTAGTTCTTTCAACAGTGAAATAATGCAGATGGAAAGGTGCCCACTCCACCCCACCCCCAAACAGATAAAATTGCCCCAAATCAGTTAAATTTACCACTTCCAATCCAATAAGTGGCAAATATTGATGGTCAATAAAACACAACTGCAATCCATGCCTGTATCTTTTGTCATTTCCACAAGGACAAAGGCCTCAAATCTACGAGTGAACTATGTTACATGGCCTGAGGTAATAGTATCAAACACAGGCATGTGTCCATAATTTCAACTTAACTATTACAGTGAATTCTTAAGACACACATTCAATAATGAACTAAATTTAGCACCAATTCACCTAAATAAAAGCAAGGCAGGTCCATCCCAAGCTTCCATCTGCCCCTTGTAGTAATCATAGAAGTCCGCAACCTAAAAACAAGCATTAGAAAAGAAAAAGTTACAGTTAGCCAACTAAACACAACACTTACCTTACTGAAGTTGTGTAAGAGAAGATTCAAATTTTTGTTTAATTGTACATCGCAATCCAACAAACTAAAATATGCCCCCAATAGTTCTTGTATCTAGACTCTAGAGCCATTTCACATGCATTCGTGCAAATCACATATATCTGGAGAAAAATTAACTTCAGCTCGTAAAAGAATCACCTCAGGGTATTTGATTGACAAGGTTGGATGGTTCTTATATGCCTCTGGGACAAGAATCATTAATGCTTCCTCTGGAGCACGGCCACTTCTTATCAGCAACTGCAGAGGAAAAGGAGACCAGAGAAAAGAGAAGGGAAAGCATAGTTAGGGCATACTCCAGCTTGCCAATAGACTATAGAAGGAGATTAGCAGAGTAAAACAACAAAATTTCAAAGCCCTTCTTACTTCCTAAATTCCTTTATCAACATCAAACAGCGAAACTCGTGAAACAACAGCATCAGGGTGATATATAAAGTAAAAAATAAATTAATGGATCAGCAGGAATGCCCATGAACGCATAAGTTGGTCTTAGTATACAATCTGCAAAACTTCAGTGTTCAGTCTTCCTCTTGGAAAAATGCAAGAAAAGAAAACAAAGGGGGAATATCTAAAAGAACTTTTCACTTCATTCTCCTGAATCAGTTACATTGCCAACACACCTCCCCAGAGAATACATCAGTCAGGTGCCAAATGATGCCTCATGGGCTTGCCTGTAAGTACCCCAGAAATGTTTTTATAAATTTTCTCGGGGACTATTGTTGTGAACAAAATTTTCATCAAGTAAAAGACAGACATGGCATGTTGATCTTCAACCTTATTATGACATGGAAATCAAACAATGACTCTTGCTTTGGTATTAAAAGTGCTCTTATAGCACACATTTGCATGTGTTGCAAGCATGAGTTCGCTTTGCGGAAAAAAATATCATTTAACCCTTGAAAGTTGGAAACATTTTAATAAAAGGTTTTCAACTTTGTGTATATCATCTACAGAAAATGTATATCACCTACAGAAAAGAAAAGTAAACTACCTCTGCTGCACTATCAAGATTGGCAGAATCAGATGCCTTGGGATTTCCATAAGGACGAATTTCATTTTCACGGCCATGCCAAACAGGCGACTGTAGTGAGGTCTCTCGAGAACGCATCCAGTTCAAGTTTCCCTGAATAAGAATCGCACATTTCGTTATTGATGATTAAAGAATTGAAATTTGGCCATATGTAAACTCAAATGAAGACTCAAAAGTCAACCTGTATGGTATTGATCTCCCCATTATGACCGAGAAACCTCATTGGTTGGGCAAGTGGCCACCTAGGACTAGTGTTTGTGCTGTACCTTCGATGGTAAATAGCAAATGGTGATGAGTAACTTTCATTCTGAAGATCATAGTAAAACATCCCAAGAACCTCTGAACGAAGCATTCCCTTGTAAATAATAGTCTGATTAGACAAAGAGCAAAAGTAAAGGTCAGCCGCCCAGGGTTCAGAACTCGCAGCTCTTTCTATCAATTTCCGACAAATGTAGAGCTCTCTTTCAATATCATCAACACTATCATCTTTAAAATCTCTAACAAAAACTTGTTGTATGTTGGGCATGGTTTCTTTAGCATTTCGACCGACAACAGAAACATTTGTGGGGACAGACCTCCAACCAATCACCTCAAGACCCTCTTGAGCAAAAATTTTTAGAACAACTGCAAAAATAAGTGAGATTGTAGAAACTTTAATGCCTCCTTATCTTTAAGCAAGACCAAAAATAAAATGGTATAACTAAAAAGAGCAGCATGCACAGAAGTCATTATGAAAGCAAAAAGAACAAAAGATGCTTAGTATGCGAAAATTTTCATTCAATGCTAAATTTACTCTATATGCAATTCAATGTCCAGCCTGTGCATTATCATCTAAAACTTTTAATACACAGAACACCACTAGACATTCAGATCTACATTTTATTTCCATTCACATATAAAATAAATGAATCACACCAATTGGTTTATGATTAAATTCTAAGCACTAATTATTCCCAGGAAAACAGATTAATGTTCTACAAAAGAAAGTATAAGATATTTCTACCTGTTTCCATACAGCTTTGTACCATTATACTCTTTCCCATCTCAAAAACAAGAAAAATAAGAATTTCAAAGAAATAAGATTGTGGGTTGTTTGGCAAATGGTCATTGGTTGTTGGCTTTTTAATTGGCTTATTTGACCAACTAAAAGTGTTAGCGGTTTTTGTAGGCTTTTAAGCTAGTTAAATAAGTCCGCGAGATGTTTGGTAAAATTAAGTATTGGTTAGAGGAAAAGTAGGCCAACAAGCCAAAAGTTATTGAAAAAAGCTTACAAAGATAGCCTTTTCATTTTACCTGGCTAAAAAGTCATTTAACAAACACGTAGTTTTGGCTTTTTGACCAACCAATACACCAAAAGCCAAAAGTCAATCCAAAAGTCATTTACAACAGCTCAAGTCTTTTACCTTTTTTGGCTTCTTCTGCAAGTAGATCATCTTTAGGCAGAAATACCATTCCAACACCAGTGTTTGACCGATCAAAGGGTGCAATACCTTGGTCTTTTGCCCAGTCATCAAAGAGATCCCAAGGAATCGCAGTCATAACTCCTGAACCATCACCTGAATCATTATCTGATCCACATCCCCCTCGATGCTCCATGCAGCCAAGAGCAGTAAGGGCGTCCTTGACTAATTGGTGTGACCCCTTATTATCTAAATTTGCAATAAAACCAACACCGCAAGCTCCTCTCTCTGCAAGTATATCCTCCAAATTTACAACCTGGAAAATATGAAAGTTAAAAGGAGAGAATCAACATTACAAATTAATCCTCACCACTCCCCTACAGCCAACACCAACAAAAAAATATCTATAACATCAATGTCAAAGTCTTAATCCCAACCCGACAAAATTGAGAGAAAATTATTCAAAATGAAATAAAACTGCTACTCCAGTCACTAATATACTTCAAAAATCTTATGACCGTAGAGTGTAAAGCTAAATTTAGTCCCCTGTAAAGGTTAAGTCTCATAGCTAAAACTATGATTACATGGCATCAAATTAACAAACACGCCAATCAAGGAATGATTTATCGTTAGTTTTAATATAAATACTAATTAAAAAGTATATTTAATACCAATAAAAATTAGTAAAAAATAAAAAATTATAAGAAATAAAAACAAAGCTTCATAGTAAAAAAAAATTGCACAAAATTCTATGACAAATAACAATTACTGCTATGCTACACCAATATGCTATCACTATGCAACAACACTTTGGGATCTAGACGCTAGAGCATTTTTCCATATTATCTTTTACCTTAATTTGTTTATAGGATCATTCATTACATATTTGAAATTATGTAGCATCTCTCACACCCCTTTTATATTTCTTACTTAATTTTGTTGATTCATCAATGGTGAATGGTGGCGCAAGTGAACGACGAATCAACTTCATCAGCGTCTTCACAAATCAAATAAAAAGATGAAAAAAAAACTACATCATTCTTCCAAATTCTTACCCATCATCATCAAAGCTAAACCCTTAAAAGAAGTCTAGTTGCAATTGTTTATCATCTATCAATGTAAATAGTAGTTTGAACATCCTCCTCTCATAGAGGATCCATTTTTCTCTAGAAGAATTTCTCCTCACACTTCAAAGCTTTTTAAAAATTTAATCCTTCAAAAATCAATTAATTGTCTGACTACAAACTTTTTTCTCAATTAGTTTTTCAAAAAAGAATTAAGGTGAGATTTTTATGATTTTGCTCTGGTTCTTCCATGCCCACATTGATATTTGACTACCTAAAGACACCAAAGGAAAATTCATTGGGTTGAAGGAGGAAAGAGGTCCATTACAACTTAACTTTATCAACATTAATTAAATTAAAGAACTTCTAGATCTTACAGTGGTGACTATAACAAGATTTAATTGACCGCTACAACTTAACTTTATTGCTAATGCAAGTCGACAGGTACCTTTCAACAATTAGTAACATTGACCATCTCAACTGATAGTCTAGATGAAGAGAGAAACAAAATTTAAAAAATGAAGAAACAAAGTATATCACATTGAACTAAAAACAACTATTTTGAAATGCAATCCAAAAAATAGAAACATGTTTGAAAAGATACAAATTCTCATTTTGGTATTTATTGAAAGATAATTCAAATCAGAGTTCTTGTAGGTAAGGAGCTAGATTTTTTGGTTTGGAGACTCGAAGCCTCTATCTTTTCAGAAGTACTTAAAGAATGTTAAGCTCTAAAACTCAAAATAACTCCTAAATATAAACAATTACTATTGACAATAAGCGTCAATGAAAAAATATCATTTTGAAATATGCATTGTCCATCAATGCTAATTATTCTCCCTCATTACTTTGAATATCAATTCACAAGCTTATAGTGATTAATTGGTGATGAGAAAACCAAGTCAAACAAAATCATCTTTACACTTATTTTTTAAGTCCATAAATTTCTATTTTTGTAGTCATTATAATACAAGTACGGAACTCTCATGTAAGTATAAATCTTTTCATCACATATATCATTGTTACATTGTACTTCTTTTGGATAGGTTATTTCAAAAAATAAAACAAGAGATATGATGATCAAAATTATAGCAATAATCTAAAAACTAAAGTTTTATTGTGGTATTTACTTTAGTTCACTATGTAGGACTTGCAACTATTTAAACACCTCTCTAGCAAAATGCATCATATGCTCTAGAGTCTAAATTGATTCAAGAACTTGATTATCTTTTTTGCTTTAGCTATATCTTAGATTTTGATACCTCATGAAGTACAAATTATAGTAGTACAATTTATTATTCTCCTATTTCATATTTTTATAGAATAGCTTGAATTTTGAAAAAAAAAAGTGCAATTCCTTTCAAAAGAATCATTAAGTACTTTTAAAAAACAAAAGCTAGAGGCTTGGAGTCTCCAACCAAAAAAATTATAAATAAGTAAATTTCATTACCTACAAGAACACTAATATGAGAAATATTTTTCAATGAACAACAAAGTAGGAATTTTTATCTAGTATCTTGTCTAACTCTACTTTAGCAAATCACTGCCTTTATAAAAATGTCGCCACTTAAGAGTCAAAAATCCATAGTCCATACATTTCAATAATTTCACATAAATAATTAAAAATAAAGCAGTCAAAATTTAGAATGCAATTTGACTCAAAGCATCGAGCTAAACAATTACCAAATAAACAAAACTGATAATTATAACTAAGTAAACTAACAGAGATTGATGAAACTTCATAAACTGTTGTCATCAGCCTAAAATTTCAACTCAAAGCAACTTATTAAACTAGTCAACAAAGCTTCACCGGATTAACAACCGATAGGCGTAATACATCAAGCGAATACAAACTAGAAAAAAACAGAAATTCCGAGAAAAAAAAAATCTTCACTTAAAAAATGATAATATTATAAAACAAAAATTGATCGAGCTTCACATACTGTAATCACTTAAGAATTTCATATTTCAACTCACAATTCCACAAGACTTCATCCGATTATCACATCCAAAAACATATATAGACACAACAGCTAAAATAGTGCAGAAACTCCAAGAAAATAAGTAGCAAATAATAATAATAAACCTGTTGGTCAAAGTTACTAGAAGATGTAGATTCTGTATTGGAAACAGAATCACTGCGATTAACACGATCAACATCAACCACCGCTTTAACAGTCGAAAAAATAGCAGAAAAGGCCGGTAAGTTTCTAGAACCTCCAACGATTCTCCGACGACGAGAACGCTTCTTAGAAAGACCGACAAAATCAGCGAAAACAAGACGTTCATTGACTGAAAAAACCGAAGGCGAAGAGTATAAAAGCTTCGGCGCCGATTGAAGCGCCATTGATGAACAATCAATCAGTATTCAAAACCTCAAAGACTGAACTCTGGAGGAGAAGATAGGGAGAGAAAGAGTGTGTGGAAGAGAGAGAAAATGGAAATGAATAGGATGAGGAAATGCTGAGGACCACCCGAAGAGTGGAATGGTAAAGTGGTAAGATTTTCTCTCTCCTCTGTAGGATTAGAGAGTTGTTATCAGTTGGTTTTGGCCTCTCGTATTGGTTTTATATGAAGGGAACGATACAGACGAAGAAATAGGAGGCGTCGTGTTGTGGGGAATGGGGAAAGGGAAGCGTTGTTTTTTTTTTTCTTTGCCTCTCATGGGAAAAGAAAGAAGTGTGGATGTATGGATGTTTTATCTGATCTTGTTATTTTAAATCTTTGGCCCTAATTTATTTGGAACTTTTGCTCAAATAATGCTTTAATTATGTCAGGATGTATAGTAAATGATGATATTTGGTAGTTGATAGTTGATTATAGTGACTGATTTAATCAGTTAATTTTGTTAATTGTTTTAACCAGCTGATTTTAAATTCGCTGCTATAAACACTTGGTTCAAAAGCAGTTTATTCATAACAGTAAGTTGTTTCAACCAATTAATATACCGAACATTAGCATTGGATGACCATTCAACTCTCTATTTGTATCAAAATAAGCTACTCATAAGCTAATTTGTCAAATTAGAGATATTAATGATAGAAATAAGCTAATTTGTCAAATATGTCCACTACCTTCTATTCAGCATAAGTATCTCATTTGACTTGACACTATTCATCAATCATTCTTAAGTTGTATTTTATTTTTTAATCTCTAAACTATAACATTCTATGCTAGATTTTGATTGATTCTTCTCAATAAAAAGATTATTAATATCAATTTTTTTATAATTTTATTATTCACAATTAGAGATATTAATGATAGAAATAGTAAATTTGCAAATGTGATCAGTTAATTAGAACACTTAATATGAATAAAAAAAAGTATAAATTTTCAATGTAATGTGTAAATGAATAAAATTTCTAAGAACTTCAATTTATTGGTCTACCATCTTCATAACTATTAACTAACAATGTGTGTTCATATGACCTATAATTCAAATCATGCATAAAAACATCCAAAATTTACAAAATAGTAACTAAAAATAAACAAAGTAGTAAAGAATGATAAACAATTCAAAAGTTAATAAGATAGTCATAGAAATTATCATAAAATTTTCCAACTATATAAATTATGTATTTTTTTTAAGTGTGTGGTGCTCATGCATGACACAATTTTTAAGCTATTAGCTTTCTAAATAAAAAACTTATTGTAGTGAATAGTAATATTGTTCAAAAAATTTATGTATATATCTGGTGATTAACTTAATTTCAAATAAAAAAAATATTATTATTCAAAATAAAAATATGACACTTACTCGCAAGCGGGATGATTATTACTCCCTTCTATTCAGCTTATGTGTCCCATTTTCTTTTATGGTCAAGTTACCTTAATTGTTCTATTTCTATTTTTGGTATGGGTTTTTGACTTTTATGCCCTTAGTAACTTTATTCTATTTTCAATTATACTTTTCGTTACCCATACTAATTTTCCTTCTTTATATTAAAAAACTCATAATATCACTCTCTTTCCTACCCTTAAGATCCCACTTTTAACTCTCCTTAAAATCTGTAAAAAGTCAAATAGAACTCTTAAGATAAATAGGAGGGAGTATAATTTTATTAGTTGCAACTCGCAAGTTGCAAGAGGACTTTTCAAAGTATCTAAAGGTCAAGAGTAAAGACATTGTGGGTCCTAGTAGCCATCTTATTCCCTCTTAGAAGTGTTATTTTTTTCTTCGAATTAAAATTGTGAGCATGTCTTGAATGCTCACCTTTAAATTTTAATGGCATATCGACACTTATCCGTTATAACAGCCACATGCTATAGAATCTTACCAAATTGACCCAAAGAAAAACACCTCATTTCGAGCAATAGGAACTAATTCCTAAAATCATCCAAAAAAAAAATATTCCCCACCCTTTATCCTATTCTCTACAAAATTACTTTCCGATTATTTAGAATTTGTCTCATCTGATCAAAAAATATTATTAAATATAAAAATGGAATAAATTTAAAGGCACGAAATAGTAGTTTAGTAGTTGTTATTTTTAATTCCGATCGACTTTTCATAGTCTTGTCACTTGTAGTGGCTCTTTTAAGTTGGAATTTATTGCTACTATACATTGTGTTTCAAGTTCAAACACATACATGATACATCTATTGTCTAGCATGAGTAGAGTACCTTATACTAAGTTACGGTACAACTGTCTAGTATCTTTAGAAATAATGGTCTAAGTATACTTTTTATTGTCCATGTAGTATGCTTGAAACACACAAGTAAAGGTAAAACGAATTGACGCATGTATTACATTTTTCGTGTAAATCAATTCAATTTTCACTAACCTTATTTTAAATTCTCACTTCCTTAACTTACCCAGTATTATAAAAGAGTTGGATCATATATATGAACAAATATGGGTAACCACAGGTTGTATCATGTGTTATTCATCAAAAGCCAAGCCTTTGACATGTCACGACATGATAAAGGAGGGTCACCCATGCCAAGTCATGTCATGTCGCGTGCCTGTCCATCTTTTCCTTTTTTTCTATCAATTTTTTAGTGTCTATTGGAAACTATCAAGTCTAAGGGGCCATACATTTAAGAATGAGTAAAGCTAATTAATAGTGCTGCTAGCACTAGTCGTATTGTGTTGTGCTCATGCCGCCTACATCATGGCTAAAACCTTGCTCAACTTTACCCGAAATTTTGTAAAAAATAAACTTTCTAAAAAAAATTCTCAAAGTGAGCATGGTAAAATTTTGTTTCCCAAAATAAGCGTCTTTCAGTCAAAGCCTAAAGAATGGCATTGTTCGCTATTACTAAAAATAAGCAATTACTAAAACCGAGTTAAAAAATCATTCAACAATCGTTCGTTGGTATTAACAGAGGACGATTAATGGGCTGACTTTTTAACTTGATTGACTGCCCTTATCTTAAACGTTAATGGCCCACCGGCCACCATTAATAACGAGCGATTACTAAAACTAAGTCAAGTGAGAGCTATCTATCCTCTTAAGCTACACACCAATGATTGTTGATCCAAGTTAGATACTTGTTCAATACGAGAATGAATATAGATTTAGGGCTTCAAGTGAGAGCTATCTATCCTCTTAGAGCTACACACCAATGATTTTAATACTCCTTTCGAACCAATTTAGTTGTCCCATTTGTTTGGGCACGGTTATTAAAAATGGTGTGGGGTCCATTAAAAAGGATAAGTAGTGAAGGGTAGTTGGGTAAGTAAGGTATGTGGAGGTATATTCGTAATTACGTGTGTGAACTAGAGATATTTAGGTAAAAAAAGATTGACAAAAATAGAAATGTGACAACTAAAATGACTTTGCCAAATAAGAAAATGGGACAACTAAATTGGTTCGGAGGGAGTATAAACTAAAACCAAACGAAATGAAATTTGATTTGCTTAAATTACAAACATAATATTAGATATTTCGATGTGCCATATAACGAACAAAGGAAGTAGAAACAAGGGGTAGGAACAACTACATACTTTTCACAAAACAGGTCGAATAACCGCAGGACAAAACATTTGCCGAAACAGGTTTCCTACCATCTTCTATAGTATACAAAAGGCAAATTTACACAATGCCCGAAAAAGGGGAACTCAAGCCTCACACTCCTAACTCGCCCCACGCGTTTGTATGCTCTATAAGCACGCTGTACAATGTCTGATTTTACTCAGTTTCATAGCAGCGATACCCAAACATGGACAATCAGCTGGTAACGCTCCGAGTGCTGCGCCTGATGAAAAAAATACCACTGGGACAACTAGCACACAAAATGGCCCCAAGTATCACATGTTTCAAATAGGCGCGTCTCATTTTAGCATAGTCAACGAATATTTGGCTGGGTACCTGAATCCTGTCGAGGGTTCTGTGGAACCATAAATCAATCCGAGAGAAGAAACAGATGGGTCCTTATTTGGCAGCATACCAGTTTTGAGCGCATTTAGCATCTACGGAAAGCTCGACAGTAAGAATGTTTTTTCCGTTAAAGGGTTTCGACATGCATTCAACTACTATTGCCTTTGCTGTTTCTGCTGATTCTGAAGGTCCTTCCAATATCACTTCATCATGAACCTGCTTTAAGAATAATAATGATCGTTATATTCCACTAAAATAGAGTAGTTCATTACATGAGTCACACTCATTGTGTAAAAACAAGGCTGCATCGCATCAGCAGTGTTATAAAGATTTTCAAAATAAACGACCTGATATTTCCCGTGTTGTAAAAGATGTAAAAAGACCCGCATTTTAGGCTGTATCAAGGATATCTTATGGTTTCAAGTGATATTTAGGAATTAAAATAACCGAATTACTCCCGTTATTGCATCACTGTTCCGTTACCGTAATCGCAACCGTTACCGCATTTTTACATTATAAACACACTCGAGAATGAATGAGAATTTGGTAAAATTTACAATCGCATCCAACATATATTGAACTAAGAAGCAATTTCTCAGCACAAATCTTGGAGAAAATAGACATTAAACTGAATCAAATTTACATTTTTAAGTCAAAACTGATACCCTACCCATGTCATTGATGGAATTTTTGTACTAACATTTCATGTAAAATACCTAGGGTGATGATCCGTTGTTATGATTCTTTTTTCTTTTTCCGGCACATAGTGACCATCTAAAAAGAGTAGATTTCTTCCCAAGGCAAAGAAATGAAAGAAGAGACATGATAGTCAATTCAGAACTTCAATTAAATGGCTCCCATTTAGGCAGGGCTTGGGGAGGCTGTATACACACAACCTTCTCTTTCTAATAAGTTACAAATGACCATTGTTTACAAACACCATTAACTTCACAAAAATAAGACGTGCACATGATTTAACGAGTCATTTTACAATAGTCTATTTTATTCTCAAACCAAAGAACTACAAATCTTTGGGTCCATTAAAAAATAGAAAAAATTTGGTAATTACGCAAATGCAAAAATATACTATCCTCATTATTTTAATACCTATTCTCCCAAAATGCTCTTACATAATAGTGAGAAGTGTAGCTATTAAAAAAACTACGGCAGCATTTGAGAGAATGGGTCTTGTCTCAGTGTGAGCAAGTGTCACTTCCTCGAGTAAGGTTCTGGATTCGATTCTCACTTGGTCCCACCTAGCTTACCCCTTCCCTCAGCCTAGCTTTTAATAAGTTTGTGTGTGAAGTAATCTTGAAACTTGTTTGAGGGAATCAGCGAATCATTATTTTAGACAGGTGCACAAACTGAAGATAGTGAAAGTATTTTGTCTTCTTTCAACATATCTGAAGTGGGTGACCGGTGATAGTAAGGCAAATGCAGACAAATAGGGAAAGGTCGACAAGAAGAGAGAGGAAAGGGAGGAGTGAAGGGTGAAACCAACAAAACCTGCAAAAGCAACTTCCAACCAAGTTCTTTCAGCTGATTATTTCTGTCTAATTCTAGCATGGCACACATGGCAACATCAGCAGCACTTCCCTGCATAAATAATTTGAAAAGTTTCCGAACATAAGGTCGTAAAGCAAGAGCATATGAGAATCAAAGGTAAGAAAGGAAGGGGTAAATAGAGACCTGCACAGGCGTGTTGATAGCAGCTCGCTCAATATGACTTTTTTGAGGTTTAGAAGCTTCTGCCATTGAAGGGAAACGACGAGCTCTCCCGAGTAGGGTGTGAACACAACCATGTTTTGCAGCTTCTTTTTTTCGTGCTTCTTGCCATCTCAGAACCTCCTGGCGTTCTTTATACCATAAATCAACAGTTTCCTTAGCTTCTGCGACAGAAACCTAAAGCAGAAAAGCACAATATACTAAACAGTAAACATACGACAGTTTCAAAATCAGCAACACGCCGTTTAAACCAAAACTCAGTTAGTCACCTGCTACAGGAAAAAGAACATTAACATACTCGGTAGCTACAAACAATTTAGCAGGAAGAGAAGAAACCTTCCAGTCTTTAGCAAGTCCAATGGGAGTTTTCCCATAAGCAATGGAAAAATTGAGCATCTTTGCTTTCCTTCTTTCTGAGCCAAAAGCATCCTGCAATTTGCAAATTGGAGATTTTATAAGAAATCAAGTTTAACGGAATCATAAAATTGGAAAATTACCTAGAAATGAAAAGGTCCCTTATTTCCATTGAGCCAAAGATTAATGACTTCTAATCGTGAGACGGCTTAATATGGGCAACCCCAATCCCAATATTTAGTTTTAAAAAGAAATCGGAAAAAAGAAAATAGTTTTTCATTTACTTAATTAATTATGTAAAAAAACATTAAATGGGTTGCTTGCATGGACCCGTCTCATGGTGAGACGGTCTCATACAAGACCTGCAGTTATGTGAAGTTGCAAATGATGTATGCTACCAAGGGTCAACTGAAAACAACCTTTATGTTATCTCTAATAAGGGAAAGGCGTACATTTGACCCTCCAAATATTTGTAAAACAAGCATTTAGGTAACAGAATGTTATTGTAACTAGAAACAAAAAGAATAGTGACTTGCAAAACAGAACACCAAAATTAAAAGCAACTCAACATGCAAGTAACTTGTAATAAAAAAATTCTACTCGCACCCTATCTTACACGGCCATGTCATTTCCAAATCCACATGTCTCACGGCTGTTCAAATGAATCATTCTAGCTCGTCCATCACATATCAAACCCTCTATTACAATTTGCATTACAAAGATAAGAGTCAATATTTTTGTGTACCTTAAGTAGAGGAACAGGAGGCTTTTCTTGACCAGGTTGAGGATGCCATTCAAGAAATACTTCTTCTCGTTGAACCGCTTCCCGAATATATGGATACATATTCATGGCTGTTCTTGAATGGAAATCTCCACCAGCTTCAAATGCTTCTTTCATACTCTTACAGTCCGCAAGATGTGCAAGAATCCTAAGTTCAAGCTACAATAAGGGTATAACAATTAAATCTATATCATAATTAGGAACTTTTTTAATAGTGTATATAGATAAGTGAAGCATTAAAAGGCAGTAGACCAACCTGCCCATAATCAGCAACAATAAGTGAGTTTCCAGGGGCAGCAACAAATGCTTGGCGAATTTTGTATCGGTCTTTCTCTAAAGCAGGTTGATTCTGATGGGTGGCAGAAAAATGTATCGGTATTCCAAAACACATAATTTAAAAGTTTAGCTTATGTGGTATTGTACAATCACTCCTAGCAATGTATGAAAACAGAATGGCATAAATTACATAACAAAGCTAAACTTACAGAGCATGAATGTAATATTTATGCACTATGTATCTCTGTAAATTCAAAAAAAAAATGTTCGCAGTTATACTTATGCTCAAAGCTGTTATCTCAGAAAAATAAGTACCTGTAAGTTTGGTCTCCTAGCAGACAAGCGGCCAGTTTCTGTATTTATGTTTAATGAGCAATGAATACGCTTGTTTCTCCCAGACACATGACTTCCCTGAGATATATAGCACAAACGTTCAGATTTAGCTTCCAGATCTTGAGTTTAAACTGGCCCAAAGATCGGAATGTTTTAACTCCAACCAAGCATATCCAACCCTTTATTGTGATGCATTAGAAGGCAAAAAGGAAGATTTTATTGTATGCGTGTTCTTCTAGATCTCGCTTGTGCTATAACCTCGTTTTGCGCTAGGAACTGGCCTAGAATGATAGTTGGTGCTATAACCTCGTTTTGAGCAAGCTTTCAAATGTGATGATTTCTTCACTTACAATCTAACGTTATAACCTCGTTTCAGTTTCTTTTTTACTGCTTCAATAGAATTTGTCCTTCCCAGCCCTCTACTCGAATACCCTTCTACATAAGCGTCAAGTCCATGTTTATGTGTGCACACTCTCAGTGTGTATGAGTAAGCTGTTAGTAGACACTTGACCCTCACACAAACGCATCAATCATGACTGATGATAGTAAGCATGACCCATGAAGGTTTCTAACAAGTAAAAAGTGAAGGGCATAGTTCAAACTGGTGAACATGGATACCAACACCATGAATCAACATCAAGACTTACAAGAGCCCAACGATGAACTAAGATTTAAGCACAAATGGAGGCCTTATGGGATCTGACAAGATATTTAAGCATTGTTTGTATTTTCTTTTAGCATGACTACATATAATCATATATATATGTATGTATGTATCGTATATATACACACATACAAATGTATATATACGCAAGCCTGCACGCATAAACACAAAACACACATGCATGAAAAGTTGAGGGGGGAGTATTTACCTGTAAAGGAAGAATGAAGTTTGATATCAATGAATCAATAGAGCAAATTTCAATCAAGGCAGCAATAGCATGACAGGCCTCCATCCCTTCTTTTCCTCTTCCAAAAGCATCATAAGCTGTTCCGTAAGCAGAAAGGTCGACGTCTTTTTTTCCCGGGTTATGTGATTCATCAACCAGAGGATCTTCAAAGGCATCACCTGCAAAATCATATTCTGCAGATACTTTCCCAGCAATAGCTTTTAAGGCATCTCCGCTCACCGATGGCCAACCACTCGGGGCAAAAAAGTCAGTTTGTATACTATCACCAATTTTATGCAACGTAATGTCACGAAACTTTTTTGCAGTCTTCTTTCCTTCTTCAATAACGTTATCAATATTTGGGATCTTAAACTTTCTCTCAGTTGGGAGACATTCGTTATGGTTTTTCCTGTAACAATTGAAAAAAAAAAGCTGATGTCAACAAAGATAACAGAAAGGCTCTAAATCCTTTGTCTTTGCAAAAATCTATTTTTTATCATCTTAAATAAGCCACGATATATAGAGTCGGGGACATAAACAAAAAATAAATGTAAGATATCATCGGTAACAATTCATTTGTTGCCAATAATGAATAACTTCCATAAAATAATCAACCTCACATAAAACCAAACTGGTTCTCAAAAGCATATGCGATGCTAATCAATCACTCGTTCACAGGACTTCGTGGTGTGGCTCATTAGCTTATTTCCCGTATGCATCCCTTTTTCTTTGAGTTTTTTTTTTTAAAAAAATAGGTACTATATCTTTTAATTTATCCTCACATCTTGTTTGTTCTCCAAAGAGGTACGTTTATCAATTCATTCCAATTTCCAACTTGCCTAAACATTTCCGGGCCCCAAATTGAACAGGAATACCATCTAACTATCAAAAAACACAATGTTATTTCATTTTCTTTAAAACTATCCAGACAGACATAGCAAGAATGGTTCGACCCAAGTTCTGGGCAACACTGAACTAGACAATTCAACTAAATCAAAATTTCTGATCTGCATTAATCAAGCCTAGGATCCTCCAACTTTCTTCCACAAAAATTAAACTCCAAAAAATGAAATTATGCGAAAGGAAAAGTTTTTAAAGCTGAATCACGCGTTCCGGAATCCTCTAACTTGCTAAGTAGTCCAATCAAATCAATAACGATAGACGATTTCCCAGGATGGATGAAAAGGCACAGATTGTCAAAAGGGAGCATTGAAATGAATAATATGAAGTAGAATAGAATTGGTAGTGTTACTCTTATACTGATAGGTTCTCCACTCCCACATCATTAACATTTTGAAATAACAACACCAACAATTGTGTGTCACCAAAAAACATTTTAAATGTCTAAACAAAAGGCAAACGAGATAAGGCACCCAATCCAACATATAAAAAATTGATGGGATTGACGAGAAAAAAATTCATGGCATTCAAGGGATAAAATGTTTTCTGCAAAAAATTTAAAGGACACAACAAGAGATGATGATGGAATTAAAACAACAAATACCTGTTGCATATGCCACCAAAAAGAAGTGTTCTCAATTGTGTGTCACTTCCTACATTCATATACATAGCATCACTGCAGTATTTAGAAGCCCAATTTCGAAAACGATCAGCAGCAACTTCTTGCTGGACGATAGCCACTTTCTCCACTTCCGAGAGATATGCTCGGTCAACTAGCATACCTTCAGTTTCCATTTGCACAAGAAGTTCACCAAATGGCTTCCAATAGTTCTCATAGAAACCAAGCATATTTCCCATACATTTACCATCCATTATCCATAGCATTTTTGATAACTTTGACTTCAGGCTCTCATAAAGCTTCAAAGTACTGATGGAATCTAATGAAGAATAGCATATCCATGGTTGCCTTTCTTCTCTTTGCAGCTCCTCAACTGAAGGAAGAGTGATGGTTTTCCCCAAAGAACCATCTTTTTTTATTTTTCTCTTGCCAAAAATGGTTTTCATTGAAACTTTTCCCATTAGATCTTCATTTAGGGACACCTTATTCTCAGACATGACATTGGGATTACTTGTTAGTGCCTCAAGGGAGTACCCACCATCAGTCCGTCTTGAAGAATCCCACAATCGAGCCATGTGCATTGTATCAGCATGGAATCCAGAAAGCTTAATCCCATAGTTCTCTATAACATGGCAATCAAAGCTGTAATTGTGCCACACCTACATAATGAAACCAAAAACCAATCATAGACAGCAACAAGTCTGAATATCCAAGCAAGGTAGTTACTATCATAATCTAATGGTTGAACTAGAAAGAAACATTATTACATTTTATATGTAGTAAGGTCGGTGATGAGTGCTATTTTATAGCACTTTTGTGTGACTTTTAATTCAATGCAGGTTTAGAGGTGCTTGCTCTATGTAAATGTGATATTTTGAGCTAAGGATGCGTTTAGAGCAAAAATGTCGACTCCTTGCAGTTTGCTATGTACTAAAGACATGAAATTATTTTGGGGCCTTATCGTGAGGTTGAGTTGATAGAGAAGATCAAGATAAAGAAAATGAACAAAAGCCATATCAAGTTGTCACGACTCATAGGAGCACAAGAAAGTCTCCTTAGAGCTCAAGAGAAGACACCTCGAGCCCTGTAGTTGAGGGGCCCACCATGGGTGTTGCCTTGTTCAACAACTATAGTCTAGAGCACTATAGTTAGTCTAGAACTACTACAATTGCATACCACCATTCATTTAAAAACTGGAATGTTCCTGTAGAAACATTCAATATCAATCATATTTTGACAGGCATTGGTGACGGACAGAGGCATATACTTGTATTCATTTGACATTATTTGCTTCAAACCTGAATAAGTATAAAGTATGCAACTGAGCACACTTTTCAAAATTGATCCTTGGTGCCAAATTTGTCAGATTTTTTTAAGTAATATATCACCCAAAGTATTGATCCAAAATACTTAAAGATAACTCACCTTTTTTATCGATGAGTCTTCAAAGAATGGAGCAAATTCAGCCAATATATCCTTGCCACCACCATCTAGAACGTCTACCCATATACAATTTTTCCCATTTCCATAATCGACGTCTTTCCCTGAATAAATACTGAAGCAAATTATCTGCCCATGATCTACAGGTGTTTCGAGCTTCACATCAATCGTGGACACCTATCATCATACATTAATCATGCATTGAAAAATGCAATTTCAAACAAACACATTGAAAAAGTGGATACAGACTATAGACATCAAAAAGACCAAACTGCCATGCAATAACACTAGAATTTCTACTGCCCTTCTACTGGTTCCAAAGCCTGCAGCCGTAGAGCGTAGACATCCACAAAGATCATAACTTAGTGCAATAATACTAGAA
The DNA here is from genome assembly GCF_026212465.1 of Amaranthus tricolor. Classification (NCBI taxonomy): domain Eukaryota; kingdom Viridiplantae; phylum Streptophyta; class Magnoliopsida; order Caryophyllales; family Amaranthaceae; genus Amaranthus; species Amaranthus tricolor. The sequence goes on from NC_080056.1 coordinate 1,623,485, forward strand.
TATTTACAAAGGCAAGAGCTCCCTTTTCCCAACAAGTGTGGGGTCTGACTGGGGCCTCAGCACCCCCGACTTAGGAATTTTTCATATAAGGTAAAACATCAAGATTTTTTTTAAATGAGATGAAATTTCCATTCTACATGCCTCTTAATTTTTAAAAAATTCTCCATTGATCTCACAAAAAAAACTGTTTGGTGTCACTCCCAACAACAAGAACACCAATCATGATTCATGATGATTAATAATTACAGAAAAGGAGTCCTAAGCAACATACCAATCTCAAAAAAACCAAAAATGCCCTTCACAAATGAAAAAATTATTTTTGTAGCAGCAAAGGTACCTCAGTATCACATGCATGTACACGATGCCTGTGTTCATGTGTAAGTAAATGCACAACTTTCCTAGCTGCCAGGACATTATCAACTACAAGAACCTCGTCAAAGATACAGCACAGCCTCCTCTGAAGTGCTTGTTGTTCATCAGATTGTGAATCATTAAGATCAAGTAAAACAGAATTCTCATTTAAATCATCTGTTTCCTGAAGAACATCCAATTCTTTCACCGAGGACAGGCCATTGGCAGACAGGGCCGTTTTTGACTCCCTGAGCAATTGATTATCGTCAAGAGCGGACTTCAGAGTCACATTACTCCATTCATCAGATAGGTTTATATTGGATAAATCATTTTTTGTTGATAAGCCATTGGCACAAGGGGCTTTTCTAGAGACATCTGTTCAAGATAAACAGGTATGTTCTTAGCTATTGTGAATTCTATGGTTCAGAGGATAAACAATCATTAAACAAAAAAGAAAACACTACCATCAGATTCATGTAGTTCTTCACCAATTTCCTCGTTAGTTTGATCAAAATGGTCTTCTACATCAACAGCAGAGGCAGCAAAACAGTGGGATGCTGTAGTAGAAGATATGCCAGTAAACCCAGAACTTGCGTTTATGCTCTCACCAACAGAGTTCTGATCACAATTCTCTAATGTGTCCTTAGATGATGATACTTCTGGCTCTTTTGCACTTTGTCTATACATCATTTTACTATTTTTAACAGACAAAGTCTGTTGAATCCAAAGTGCTTTGTCAGGGAGTCTAACCATCGTTGGTTGGGAAGATTCTTCATATTTCCTTGGCCTCAAAGTCATTCCTAAATGACATATAGCAAGAGTTGAGAAAACAGAAAGTGTGGGGTTTTTATCTCAAAATGGCAAAAGATACTCCATCCAGGAATGTCACTTTATCAAACCAGACACATTTAATGCTCTATGTACTTCTCAAAAGACACCTTTATTTTAAGTTGGAACTCGTTTGTTTTAGCTGAGGTTGAAATGCTATGTGATAAGTTTCACAAAGGGAAGCACTCATTAATTTTCAATTTACAATCTTCAGCCAACAATACCTTTGTTATAGAATATACAAGAGAACTCACCCAAAGACTAGCCTAGTAGGTGATAGAGCTCATTTAGTCTATAAAACTCACATTAGTTGCCCATACAACCAATGTGGGAGAAAGTCCCATTAACCTTGTAATGGCTTCAAATCCAATCCATTACATTCGATCCCCCATAAGTTACAACATCCTTGTAGGTCACAGCTGGCTTAACCCATGACACCACTCCATAGGCAACCACTCCAAGTCGGCTTGGAGTAGCATATATTAGGTACAAAATGAAGTCGTAAGAAAAGAAAAGAACTCAAATGAAAACATTAGATTATTGAAATGTGTATCTTAAGATAACCATAGCACATGTGGAAAACCAAACAACAAATCAAATTTTCACCCGTATCATTGTAGGAAAATAAAGTTAGTTGAGATGCATATCTTATAAGAATATAGATATTCCATGTTGATTTGTGTTAGTTCATGTACTCAACCCTATAAGTTAGGATTAGGGCTATAGCATCCTTGTTGTTTTATGAGTCTTATAACATGCGCTAAAGTACATAAACAACGAAAAATAGAGAAATGCATTCTTCTGGGAACAAACTATAACAGAGAAATTTGCATTGCCAGCGGCCAAAATAAAGTATTACATGGAGATAGAGTGCACACCATTAGTTTTTATTGAGTTTGCATATGGTCCAGTTGAAAACATTGATTCGGGATGTTTTAACTCCATGACAGTTAGGATTTCATCATCTTCTGAACGCTTGTATTGTATGGGACGATGTCGCATATCCTCCCTGTAAACTAATGACGAATATCTAAATAACAGAGATTATACAAAGCATAGTAGGCTGGACCATCATTTCTAAAGTGTATCTACCCTCTTAAAGAGTTTTGATAACAACATCAATAGAATATGTGAGTAATTCCAACATCGCACAATCAAATAGATATCTGTAAAGCTTGTGCAAGACCATCATTTCTAAAGTGTATCCAACCTTTATAAAAGGTGGAATTGTTTTAATCCATAAATTCGATCCTATGTTTTTGGATTAAGGTTTTGGCATCGTTGTAGTATTTTTGTTTTTAGGACAAACATGACCTGCTTTCACAATAATGAGGACCTAAACCTTTCAAACAAGCAACTTGGTTGATAAAGAAATGTCACTAAACTTTTCATAAACACAACACAACACAAGTACACACAACCTAAGTCATGTATTCTGTGTGTAGGTCACGTGGTTAGATCATGACTAGGCCTCAACATTGAACCATGTTGACATGAAGGCATGACACGGCATGACCCAATGACAATGTGCCATCACTAGTTTGGAAGCCAAACACCACAATTCCTTCAAGATTATTAGTCAATAGACATTCATAATTGACATTTTTTTCCTATAAGGTAACAACACTCGGTCACACATTATAACAACCCTACTTGGCTACCACTAATGTTGCCACAACAACAACAGTACCAAAGCCTCTAATACCCAAGATTAAAGTCAAGTACATAAACTATGCATCAATACCATTGGATGTCCACATAAGCTCACCTTCCCCATTTCTTCCCATCATCTATCATCCCAAATCATAATATTATATTTTTTATATCTTTTTTTTCTACAACCATCCAAATCATTTTTGGTCTTCATTTGCTTTTTGAATCTTTAAGCTCCAACTTTCTATCTTCCTTACAAGTTTGCCAACACTAAATCGTTGCACATATCCAAACCCCTTACAGGATTCTCACAAATCTTAACCTCTAGGCCAAAACCTCTTTTAATGTCTTTGTTTCACTACCTCACCTTCAAAGTATGACCATATATCCATTTGAGCATCCACATTTCGACTATATCATCTTCCATCAATAATATTTCCTAAAAGCCCTACATGTTGATCCATATAGTATCACTATCTTTAAGCTATAGCGCACACCTCAACCACATAATATCTCAATTGTGCTCTTTAATTTTGCCACCAACAATGCCAGCGTGCCACCCTTGAAAATCTTCTCAACTTCAATCAAGTTAATTCCATTCTATCTAGATAATATCAAAACTACTCCATTCATCCATTGTATTCAGGTAGCTGAGCTACGAAATAGATGATGCGATACTAAGCACCATTTCAGGATATACTATAACAAAAACAGAACAGTTCTCAAATGACAAAAATAGTACTCCTAAAACCCAACCCAAACACTCGAAATACACTTCAAAATACCAAATCAGCACACATAACATTCAAAATAATACCAACCCATTAGATATTTATCAAAAAGATCAGCCAACAAAGTCTACATTGCCCTGTTTGATTATTAGTAAAATCAAATTCAGCGGGATTTTTGTGTCATATGCCCAACAATACTCAGTGATGAGGGTATTGGTCTGTCTTTTTTCCCGCCCTTCCCAGACCCAATGTTTCCGGATAAACTAACTCACAATGTTTATCATTATGCGTCAGTTATTCTAATTTTTTCCTACCATCCATAATCACTCAGATATAAAAGCTTACTTACCATGAGAATAACAACACATTTTAACAAAAAAATAACAAAAAAAATCCATTCTCAACACCACCATTTAATACTAATAACCAAACGGGCACATACAAGTGAAATGGAGGAAAAAAGTAACTGACCATTTTCTGCTGGAACGGAAGAAACGAGTATGAAATGGAACAACCCACGAAGGAGAGCGATGATGAGAACAAACCCATAAAAGGGGAGGATAATAAGAAGCTTTAGAAGAGAAAGCATTAGCAGAAAGCGTCATAGCTATGGCTTCAGAAGCTGAAACTTTGCCAAGCTTATGGCTTCTGCGGATAATACAACCCGCCGTTTTGAGGGATTTTTGTTGGGTACTTTGATTTTATGGGTGGCACCTTACAAGTTGCAGAAAATGACAATTTTATTGAATTATTGAAGGGTTTTTGAAGAGGTGGGGATTGGGATTTTCAGTTCATGGGAAATGCTTAGAAAGAGGAAGCAAAAAGGGGGAAACTAAATAGGGTAAAAGACAAAATTTGTCAAGGAGAATTGAAGCTTGATAATGATGAAGGATTCATTAATGGAAATGAAAGCTAAAACCCTACTAGGCTCTTGTCTGCTTAAGTAGTTAGAAGTGATTAATGAGTATCATTAGTTGTTAAACTTTTTTTTATTTTTAATAAAAAGGTAGGAAAAAAAATCAAATTGAAAATATTTTTTAAATAAATAACTTTTTTTAGTAAAACAAACTAAATTTGTTGGTCTATTATAGGTCAAAAATTATGGGTTAATCTAATCATACATAAAGGATAATACTTTGTGATAGAGGTTTAATTTTTTCACTTGCAAAAAGACTAAAATCTCTTTCACTTTTACATGAGGATGATTCTCTTTACTCCAAATCCAAAATGATATAAATATATAAATAAATAATATTTGTGTTTCTATGAGAAATAAATATTCATAACGGCCTAATTTACTGAGTAATTTAGTGATTTTTCTTATTATAGTGAATTATTTTTATGTCAAAAAGAAAACAAATGGCAAAAATTCATAGGCATAATAGTTTGATGATATCAAAACTAAGTCGAACAACTACTCCCTCAATCATGATATAGCAATTGAGTGAACTAATTTAATTTCTTTTGAATTTAACTCAATAATTTAATTACCTGTTTTTTTTTTTTTTAATTTATTCTAATACCATCTTATGTGAATAAATAATTAAAAACTTAATTTATTCAAATTATCGTCAAAAATACACATAAATAAGTTTTCCTCGACATATAGGGATAATGTTTTTCTTCATATATTTTTAATATTTAGAAAAATATACAAAGAAAACAAGGCACCTCACTTGTAGACAATAGTTTGTTGTAGCTTGTAGTCCCGAGTTATAAAAACAGAGCAAAAATACAAACTTGCAGTGCCTGCAACTGTCCAACCTAAAGAAATACTCACCAATCAAACTAAATAATCACCTCTTTCTCAAGGAACCTCCATAAATATTGAAGTGTTTTACAAAACTTATATTTATTAATTTAAGTTTTTATCATCTACATTTTGGCATTTGCAATTTTGTCATCACCATTACCAATTACCATCATAAATATATATACCCACCACCTCTGTTTTTTCTGTTTCTTTGCCAAAGTTCTCGTCTTTTTATTAATTTCTTAATACCCATTTTCTTCTTTTTTCCTGGGAAATAATAAAGATTCAATCTTTCCTATTATAAAAGTTTTTTGGGTTGTTGGGTAATTTTATTAATTTTCAGTGGTTATGGAGGAAAAAGTGAAAGATGATACCCTGTTTTCAATGGAAGATGAGAATGATTTAGAAGATTATAATGTTGATGTTGATGGGGTTTTTCTTAGTGATGATAATGAAGAGGATGATAATGTTGTTGATAATGAGGATGATAATGAAACTTTTACTTCTCAAAATTGGCCTCAAAGTTTCAGGTAATTTTACTATTTTTTCAAAATTGTATGTATATGTTTGTTTATAATAGTTAGATGCATAATGCATTAATGGCTTGTGGTATGTACTAATTTTGAATAAATTGGGAATTGTTTTTGTATATAAGAAATAAATGTAGAAGAAAAGTCCATCATGTGAATGACTGTTTGAAATAATGTATTGGGTTCATTTGAATCAAGGGTTATGCAATGTTATTGTTGTTGTGCATTAAAATTTCACAAATTCTTGTGTGATAGGGTATCGGTCTCACCGTGAAACATTGTTCGTATATGGATTTGGGTTGAATAGCTCTATTTGAGATTCTTGTTTTGAGGACGGTTACTCTTAAAATTTTGGATTCTTTGACCTATAGCTAGCAAGTACTCCTATAAAAAGGATATACTTTTCCAAGAATTTATATGAAAAATTGATGCTTTCATCTAGACTTGTATTTATGTGGGTACTATTTTCTTGTAGTTGGGTGCTAATGTCTAGAAACATTTTTTCACAATAAGTGTTGCTTAGTTCTATGCTTCTACAAAAAATTACTTCAAGATAATAATTTTCATAAATTGTCCCATGATATGTATTGTTTTCTGTAATTGTTGAGTGCTTACCATTCTCCCATATTGTTGGGATCAAGTCTAGGACATTGTTATTGTATGTTGGTGTGCATCAATCCTCTTGTACTTTCATTAGCTTAATCCAATACTTATCCCATGCTAAGTGTTGTTTGATATCCCCTCAATCCTCATGAAATTAGCCCACTTGCCTTTTTGGGTTGTCCTCATGAGATTGCCTCATTTCCATATTTAGAAAATTTGTTTCATATGCCATACTTTATTGGTTTTAGGATTGTGATGGAAAATGTTTCATTGAATCATATGCACTCTGCACTCCTATTAAGTGAAATTGTAGATGGTATCTATTAATTAAGGGTTAATTAAAAACAAAACAAGGTAGGTAGTGCACATCTAACTCCCCTTACCTTGCCTAGACAGGAGCCATTGTAACTACATAAATTGGGATGGTGTAATGTTGTTGTTGCTATCCGTTTATAATGGTTATGTTTTTGACAGAGAGACGACAGACTCATATACGCTTGCTGCATCCCCCGGCTTCGCACTGCTTGGTCGGACTCCAAGCATGCTTAGCATGCATAGTAAAAGTAGCATAGATGTTGATGGAAACAAAGCCCCTTTGCTTCCGGAGTATGACAATAAATACAAGGAAGAAGAGCATGAAACGTTGTCTAAAGTTTCATCAAGAATATCTTCTTTGAAATCTTTGCACGAAGATTTTGGTGGAGAACTACCAATTGGTCAAGGATGCACCTTTACTCAAACTGTATTCAATGGTAAGAGTATTTTGTATCTTCATTTAGGATATTATTTTGGACGTGTTTAACGTAGCAGTTTAAGAAACTTATTAGTGGTTTTGATAAAGTTAAAATACTGCTTTCTCCATTCAGAATTAAAGTTGTATCATTATGGACGTGTTTGACGTAGCAGTTTAAGAAAGTTATTTGTGGTTCGATAAAGGTAAAACGTTTTTACTAAAAAGTATCATTGTTAGGCAAAATAGATGTTTGAGTAGCGTTTAGTGGTGCATGCAACTGTTCTTAGAACATTAAAACTATAATTGTACAACTATAACTATAGCTACCCACAACCAATGTTACTCAGACTCTTCATTTTGCTTCACGTTCCCGTGTCCGATCCTTAATACTCGGACATTGGTATAACACTTAGACACTTCATTTTAGGCGTAAAATTGAATATTTAGACGTATCGAACACTTGGACACGTACCAGTATCATACATCAGTACCCTAATCCAAGTAACATAGCCCACAACTAACTACTACTTAGACCACATGTTGTATGTTTTTATAGTACAACGAGTCTAAGTAACATAGCCTATGTTTCTATGCTTGTTTTCCTACAGGGTTAAATGTTATGGCTGGAATCGGGCTTCTATCTACTCCATATATAATTAAAGAAGCTGGCTGGCTCAGCCTTGTTTTCTTATTCCTCTTTGCTATAGTATGTTGTTATACAGCTTCCCTTATGAGACATTGCTTTGAAAGTAGACCTGGGATTACAACTTTTCCGGACATTGGGGAAGCTGCATTTGGGAAATATGGGCGTCTATTTCTATCAGTGAGTTCTGTACTAGTAATATTGCGTATGAGTTATAAGCTTGACAATTCTCTATTAACTTTCTGTTGTTTTTCTTACAGATTACGTTGTATGTGGAGCTATACGTAAGTAAAAGATGCTAATTCTAAATGATTATCTTACAATATGCCCTCAAAGTTCGCCAACTATCTTCATATTTTGCGCAGTCGTATTGTGTGGAGTTCATTATTTTGGAGGGCGACAATCTTTCTCGACTATTCCCCGGGGCAGCCTTACATTGGGGTAGTTTTAACCTTGACCCCACGCATTTGTTTGCATTGCTAACTGCCCTAATTGTACTACCAACGGTGTGGTTGAAGGATCTACGTGTGATCTCTTACCTTTCAGGTAGTATATTTTACTACGCTCTGATGTCCTAAACTTAGTTCTAACACAAATTCTTGTATGAGACGATGTCGCCGTCATACTTGGGTTAAATAGCTTAATAATCGAAACTTTTAGTATAATGGACCTTTTGAATGGACTCGTATCCCAGGACACGGTCATATACAAGAGGGGTTGTAGTTTTAAAAGGTGTGAGGTGCTTCAAGGCGTTAAGGGTTCCTAGAACCTAAGCTCTAGGCACCACGTGAAGGTGCTAGCTTTTGGTTGTTAGGCGCCCCGAAATCCAATGAAAAATAAATCAAGAATCCTAGAAAGAGTATATAACATATCGTGGGACCTCAACCATTAGCTTAAGCTTTTGGTTGAGGTCCCAGGATATGTTATATACTCTAACAGAAAGAATCCAAAAACGAAAGGGAATAAAAAAGAAGAGAAAACATACGGATGGGTGTTCGCATCAAATAATTCTTCTTTTAAGGCTAAGACCAAAAAGCGTCTCTAAGGCACTCTGGGGCACATGTCTTTAGGTATTAAATGGCGCTTGCCTTAAGGAATCGCCTCGCCTGGCCCAAAGCGCTAGTCTTAGGTGCACCTAGACAAACTGTTTTAAACTAAGATTGTGAACACATGATAATACACAATGTTGTGTTTTTTTTTTACTTTGCAGCTGGTGGTGCTATTACGACAGTGTTGATTGTGGTTTGTATTGTGCTTCTTGGAGTTGTCGATGACATTGGTTTTCGCCACTCAGCAAAAGTTGTAAATTGGAGCGGAATGCCCTTTGCTATCGGCGTGTATGGATTCTGTTATTCGGGTCATTCAGTTTTCCCAAACATCTATCAATCAATGGCTAACAAGAAACAATTTACAGCAGCGCTGATGATCAGGTACAAAGTCTTCACTCATGATATTTAGGCCATCTTCGCTTCAACATTAAATAATGAATTGTAGTTAAAATCATTGTGTTAAGCAATATCTTTAAGCTAAAGCGACAAATCAGTTATAATTAGTAAAAAAGAGGTACTACCTGTGTTGAAAACAATAAAGATATTGCTAAATCAATTTGAAGCTGAAGTAATCATAAAATTTGAACGAGTCATAGTGTGTTATGGTTGATTTTAGAACAATTAAGATCAGTTTAAGTTTTTCGTTAAGTTGGTTTCTTGATATGCTATTAGCAGTGTAACATGATTCGCCAGTTAATTCGTTTTTTGGATTCGCAGTTCACTCAAAATGACCCTAAAATAGCCCAAAACCGACCATAATCCGCTTTTTTTTATTCGCGATTCACAAGGAGATTAGTGAATCATGTGATAGTGGCTATTAGGGTTCGAATCTCATCTACCCTTCTTCTAAGTGGGATTATTAGCGCCAAGTATGGCGTTGAGTACTTGTGCTGCATCCACAATTCTAGCCCAAAGGGCCCACTCATGTGAGGGAGCGTGATATAACATATTTTTGGGGTCTTAACTATCATCTTAAACATTTGGTTGAGTCGGTTCTATGATCCGTTTTTGCAGTTTTTCTGTGTGTGTTGTGATATATGGAAGTGTTGCTGTTATGGGATATCTCATGTTTGGCCAAGGCACATTGTCCCAGATCACTCTAAACATGCCAAAGCATTCTGTTGCTGCTAATGTTGCACTCTGGACAACTGTAAGTAATGGGCTTAAACTTGAAATACTTTTATATCTTTTTAATTGTCTAATAATCAACTCAACTAAAGGGATTTTCTCAATTGTCTCTATTGTTTGTGCAGGTGATCAACCCTTTTACAAAATATCCTTTTTACACATAAACATAATGTCTTTTTATATGCCTAATGTATTATACATTGATAGATAATTTAACATTTTAGGGCAACACCATAAACTTACGCTTTTGGTTGATTTGGTCGGTTGGTCCCTTATATGGTAATAGTCTAAGAGAAACCAACATGACGAAATTTACGAGTTCAAATTCCATACACACCTCATTTCAAGTGGAAATTTAAGGTCAGGTCTTATACTACATTGATGAGGTGTAATAAAGTATCAGCCCCTCTTGTATGAGACCTTCTCATTTGAGACGGGTCATATAAAAGGTCCAAAGGTCCATTAGTAAAAAAAAACATTAAAAAAAAACAAAATTTAAATTCACACTTGTACAGGTAGCACTTTTTCAAAATAGTGAAGGCTAATCCAATTAAAATCATCTCACAGTGAGACAATCTCAATAAAATATTAGTGATAAAGTATATACCTGCATATCTTAGGACTACGACTTGTTCTTATTTGCTTCCTTGACATCAAGACACATATGCATTATTGTTAAACCCACTAGCTCGAGGCTTAGAAGAGTTGTTACCTCCCCATATTGCTAACAGCAACTGGTGTTTCTTCACTTTAAGGACCAGTCTCGTTGTTTCTACACTTTGCGTAGCTTTCCTTGTTCCGTTTTTCAGTAAGTACTTCACACTGGGATTCAATGTGCATTATGGTCATAAGTTTTGGGTGTTTTCATGCATTGAAGTGGTCGTATAAAGAATTTATATATGAATGCTTTTAAGCTAGAATAGATATACTATCTAAGCTATGTTACTTGGAAGTTGTTACATGTTTAAGTTTCCCAATGATACGGGTGTGTGTTTGAGTGTTTGACTCGGCTAGTTTACGGAAGATTTTGGAATTTCGATTATCATGTACGATTCTACGATCTTACGATCTAAAAATAGGCGACCAATTCTGATCGTAGGTTGGATCTTAATATTAGTAAAATCGTGCAATCCTACTTATCTCAAGAATTTAGGTAGTGGGATCATAACAGGAATTTAACATAACGATATGATCCTACAAGGGTCTACAAGGTTAGTTTCAATTGTAAAAAACTTCATATTTACACCTTAAAACATAAAAAAATAACAACTATAATTAATAATTAGTTATTCAAAGCACACTAATACATATTTGTAGGATCACTCGATTCTACTCAGTTAACGATCCTACGTAGAATCCTGATTTTAACAACCTTGGTCTTATCTTTGTTTGATTGTCTGAGGATTTGACATAGGATAGTGAGTGTAAATTGTGCTACTCATTCATTATATTGGCTTTTCTGCAGGTCTTCTAATGGCATTGATCGGTTCACTTTTGAGCATACTTGTGGTAGGCCGCTCATGCTCTTAATCAATTGAGAGTACACTATTTTTTCTACCATTAGAACTCTATTTGGATTATGTTTAAGTAACTTGGAAACATTCAACAATGTTTGTAGAGCTAAAAGTTTAAAACAAAATGCAAAGAAATAAAGTCTTAACCTTGAACATCTACCGCCCATGGCGTCCTGTATTTGAACTTTCACTGTGAGACAGGTCCTTATAAAAGGGTCATTAGTAAAAAATAAAACAAAAAGAAAAATGAAAAACAATAAACCTTACTTTCCACTTTTACAGAAAGCGGTTTTTATTTAAATAGTTTGATTGACCCAATTAAAATCGTCTTATGATGATACGGTCTCAATAGAAAATTAGTGAAACATCTGTCCCTTTCCTTGGGTTCTTTAATCAAAATTAAGTCCCTAACCCTATTCTTCTTTATGTATAAATTCTCATTCTATCCCCATATTCCTCTAATTAAACACCCTTGATAGTGCAGTGTGTGATGTTTCCAGCAATAAGCTTCTTAAAAATTGTGGGCAAGAAGGCAACAAAGATGCAGGTTTGATTTAACTATTTAACTTATGTATGATTATCGATTAGTGTGTTATTATATTTAGAATTTATTGGGATGGTTTATCTCATATGGAAATGTCGTGCATGCTTTATAAGTGATTGAAATCCTTTTCATTACTATATGGTTTTAGGATGATATATATCTTGGAGTGTGTGCAACTCGTATTTCCCCTCTAATATACTAGCATTCATAGAGGGTGTTTGGCAATTGGCTGTTAGCTATTGGTTTTTTTGGTTGGCTTGTTTGACCAGTTGAAAATGTTAACTATTTTTGTTGGCTTTTAAAAATCAGTTGTTTATGAAGATATTTGGTAAATTTAGGTACTTGCTGTTGACTACTTATTAGAAAAAAGTGGATCAACAAACCAAAAGCAAACCAAAAAAGCTAATTAGAGTAGCATTTTTGTTTTGGCTTAAAAGCCAGTTTTTTAGTTGCCTTAAAAGCCATTTACCAAACACTTTTTAACTGTTTGACCAACCAACAACCAAAAGCTAAAAGCCAACCAAAAGGTCAATGTAAAAGCTAACTACCAAACACCTTACAATAAATTCTGCTTAATTTAACAGAATTCACAATGCTTTATTTAGTCATATTACTGTATTTGATTAACCATTGATGTTACCTCCTCCTACCTTCAGGTGATAATAAGCTCTACCATTATTGTGTTCGGTGTTATCAGCGCAATCTTGGGGACTTATTCTTCAGTGAAAGGCATAATCGATAGTTACTAATGCGTTGAACTAGCTAGTCGACAGCTATGCATTAATTTACGCATTCGAATCATCGGGTCTTAGTTATTAAGGGTACTTAGGTTGGATCGCTCCGAAAGTAGTTCGATTTTTATGGGTCAAAGCTAGCGGATGTATATCTTGTACAAGTGTAAGATGGGCCGAACCATTATTTTTGCATGCAAATCGAAACAACTCGGTTATGCTAAATTTTGGAGGTTCTAAGATCATTTAACAAAAAGGATTTGTATTTATATATTCAAGACATGTGGATAAGGTAAAGGTAAAGAGAACACTCGCAATATTTCGCACAACGTAGGGTTCGAGTGAGGTTTTTTTTTCTGAAAGATTCGGACAAATTAAATATGTTCCCCTCAATGAGTGAGTAAAGAGAATGCACGCAATCAAGAAATCCTTTGCAGATACCTGTGCCTAATAGGGGTTAAACTCAAACCTTCTGCTCAATATGTAGATACTCTATTCATTGAGCCACAAGCGCTTTTGGTTTTTACATAATATTTTTTATTTTTTTATCTAGTTTTTTATGTATTTTATTTTATTTATATGTTTTTGACTATTAAGTTTTTTCTGGAGTTCATCTATGGATCTTTCTCGAGTCGAGGGACTTTTTTTCGGCACTTTCTTTTATGAATATGAGTTTTCACCTTCCTTTCCTCTTCAAATCCTGATCATAGTTTCTATGAGCGGGATACACTAAATATGATAATGATAATCTTGTCCACAGGTCTTGAATGTTGATGGTACTTGTATCCTAATAGTGCTTTTGAAGGTGATCTTTTATTGTACTATAATTGATGATCAAATTAAAATGCATAATGCCAGATCTTTTATATATATATATATATATATATATATATATATATATATATATATATATATATATATATGAAATTTGAATTTACATAGACACTAGTGGTGGAAAATTTGTGAATGCTATTAATTTTAGCCCTACAAAAATTTTTTGACATTAAATGCGAAATTTTCTTATAATAAGTCATGTATTCTAATTAATAATGCGATGAAGACTAAGCACAAGAAAAATTAGATATGCTAATATTGGAGTAACATAGAAGTTACAATTGTCTCTAGTGGGGGATTTACTTAGTATTATTAGGATAAAACATTATTGTTGTTGACTTGTTAGGTAGTAAACAACTATCAATAAAATATTTCCCTTTTCATATCCATAAAAGCAACGTTTCACGTTGTATACTTTACTAGTATAGATATGAATGGGTACAAAACGTTTTTTTTAATGTTTCATATAGTAAGTCTCGTGTTTTGAGTCTAAATTTTTACCATTATTGTTATACGTTACAAATACAATTAAAAATATCAACATTTAGTTTTACTATATGACATAACATCGTGTCGAGTCATATTGGAATAGTCTGCCAACAGAAACAAAACGTGCCTTTACTGTACTCAAATTCACCAAACAATATCCCGTAACACAATAAGTGTCGTGCATAGCCATGTATATGTTGCCTGTATGTCAGCGCTTCTCATGCCCATGTCTTGGGGCAATATCGATTTAGAACCAATCCGAATCTCGAAAATTTGAATCATTTAAGCAAAATAATATAAAAATATCTTAAAATAAGCATGGGATAAACTTATTTTTCAAAATAAACACGAATTTCCCAAAATTGAGGTTTGAGCTTGTTCGCTGTCACAAACAATGGACAAAGAGAGCTGGTAAAAAAAGTCAAGTTCTTTGTTCGCTATTAGTAACAGCGAAGATAGCTATTATGTAATACCCCAGATTTAGCATGAAAAAAGATTGATAGACTACTCATATCAATAAGGTGTATTTTTTTTCTAGGGAGCTCATTTGCTAAGAACTCCACAGTTAAGCGTGCTTGGTGGGGAGCAATCTTAGGATGGGTGACCTCCTGGGAAGTGTTCTCGGGTGCGCACGAGTGAGGCCAAAGTGCGCTGGAAAGACTTGTGTTGGTTTGTGGGGCCAGTCTACAGTCTCCATGAGTAGTCACCAGCGGTCCGAGGGGTCGGGGTGTTACATATTACCTGGTCAAACTTTGTTCGCTGTTACTAATAGCGAACAAAGAACTTTACTTTTTTTACCAGCCTTCTTTATACTCCAAACCTCAGCTCTGAAAAATTCGTGCTTATTTTGGAAAATGAGTTTATCGCATACCTATATTTTTTTATACAGGTCCTCTCTTGAGAGACCGTTTTTTGTAAAGACGGCTCTCAAGAGCCCAACCCACATCTCCTTTTTAAATTCTTATTTTTTTAAAAAAAAAACTGTTGTTTTCTTCCCATGCGCGTGTATTATATTCAGGAGTATGAAAAGTTTAATCATTAACTGTCTCTTCCCCATGTTAACTTATCCCTTGAAAATGAAGAAATCAATTTTTCATACTACAATGGAAGATTTAGTGATTGAATTCCATTGTAGTTTTTTTCTTTAACTAAGCTTCATCAATGATGGAGAACAATGATATTGAAGAAGCGAACAATATCTACTGTTGGGGGAAGGTAATAAAAGAAATCATGGTCTGTTTTTTTAAATTAAGCTTCATGAATGGTGGAAAACGATGATGTTAAAAAAGACAACAATGACTAATTTTTGGAGAAGGGTAATAAAAGCAATTGTAGTTATAAATTCATATATTTGGGATATAACCAAATATAATTGGTATTATAACTGCAAAATATTTGACATAAGTTGATGTAGTTGAGAGTATAACATTGTATATTATAAAATCAATTGTGTAATTTAATAATATCAAGGTTGTAGTATTATAATCTCAACTATATAGTATTATAATACCAATTTTATAAAATTATAAATCCAACAACTGTAATTTGGCAATAATAAAAAAATGTAAATCATTATAACTCCAATTGTATACTATTATAATACCAATTATGTAATTTTATAATACCAACTTTGTCCTATTTAAATAACAATAGTCAAATATATCAACTTAATAATTTATGTTCTTGTCAAAACCACAATATACACTAAAACTCGTATAAATGTTCTTGTCAAAATTACAATATAAACCAAAGGCTTTATGATCTTGAACAATCCTTCAAATCCAATAATCATAACATCCTCGATTTGTTTGGAAGTTAGCTTCAGAACCTCTTTTCCATTGGTGAGAAATAAATGAGGTTTACAGTTTGCGTATTTGTTCTTGTCAACACTACAATAAACAAATTGCAAATTTATTACATAATCATATTTATAAAAAATGTATAACTAAGGAACATAAAAAGAGGAACAAGGGATTTATGTTATGGCCCCAAATATATTATGTTATAACCACAAATATATTATGTTATAACCCCAAATAAATTAAGTTATAACTTCAAATATATTACTTATAACTCCAAAATAACACCAATTATTTTAGTTTTATCCCCAAATATATGAACTTATAACCATAATTGCTTTTATTACCTTTCTCAAAAAGTAGGCATTGTTGTCTTCTTCAACATCATTATTTTTCACCATTGATGAAGCTTAATTTAAAAAAAAAAATCAAAAGAACCACAATTGCTTTTATTACTTTCCCCAAACAGTGGACGTTGTTGTCTTCTTCACATTATTGTTTTTCACAATTGATGAAGCTTAATTTTTTTTTTTTAAAAAAAAACTAGAAGATTGTAATTCCAAATATAACACAACTAACCCCAAAAAAATTAAAATAAAAGCTTTAATGGAACCATAAAATCAGAATATTGTAATTTCACCTTTGAGAGAAGAATGAATACATATCTTTAATGGAAGCGCAACTATTGAAAACTAAAATCAGAGGATGAAAGGAACGAGTTTGAGAAGCCTTGAACATGACAATGAAACCGTAAGAAATCATTAATGGAAGTTTGAAAGGGAAGTAGTTTTAGAGATTAAGTTTGAGAGAGAAAGTTATGTTAGAAAACAGAGTAAAAAAGTGTAAATGAAAGTTGAACAGTTACTCAGCTTGATATGAAACACGCGTGTTTTGAGACTTAATTTTATTATTTTAATTTTTTTTTTAAATTTAAAATTTGGGCTGGCCCAAAATTAAGAAGTCTTTTGTAGAGACGGTCTCAAGTAAGAATTTGTGTTTTTTATATTTTTCACTTAAATGATTCAAATTTCCCTTAATCTCTCAATTTTCTCTATCAACCCGGCCCATTACCCTGGCCCTAATCAACCCTACCATCCTCTTTCTTCCACCTTTACTTTCCACAATGTAATTTGATTGTAACCGACATCACATCATCCATCCCTACCCTTTTTTGTTTTCAGTTGTAATTTCCTTTTTCCTCTCTCTTTCTGCGAAAGAACCGCGAATAGAACAATAACAAACTGTAGTATCCTCTCATTCATCCTTCATTTTTAAAAAATTATGTACAACAATGTTTTATTGCATTCAAAATCAAATTTTAGTCAAAATTAATTCATGGGTTTTTCTTGAAATTGAATGATTCATTTATTAATTATTTAAAGGAGTAATCTCTGTACTTTTTGATTGATTTTGAAAAGTGGGTTTAGTTATGAGATTCATTGTTGAAAATGGGTCCTTTTGGAGTTTGTGAGAAAGGAGGAAACATGTCTGAATTGGTTGCTCGAACTGGTCGTCTTCAACAACGCTATGAAGATGGTTGTCGTCTTGTTGCAGGGTTTCTTTCACATTCCCATTCATTATTTTCATTATTGTTGTGTTTAATTCATATGATTATGATCTTTTTCTTATTAAATCGACCTTTTTTTTCGTAAATCTTGAATTCCATTTAATTTTCCTTATTCTATATTGATTATTTATTGGATATGGGATTGTGGGCATTGTTATATTTTTGGGATGATTATATAATTCATGTTGCAAAACAATTGTTGAATGGTCTATCATCTCTATTTTACTGTTCGATTTTGTTAATGAAATGGATATAATACATGGTAAAATGTGGAGAAAATGGGGTCTTAAATCTTACAAGTGTTGTGCTATGCATTTTTTTCATTGCTAAAATTGCTCTTGCTATTGGGTTTATATGATTTTCTTGGTTGGGGACTTAGGCTGAATGGGTTAGGGCATTGTGCATTTGCAAGATCTAGGCTTGAGGTTGGATTTGTAAATTGAAGCTTGATTATATGTAGAAGTAAATTTATTGTGTTTTGTTGATTGATTGTGTTTGCTCTTATGATGTTAGCAAAAAATATTGTGAATTCTGACTCCAAGCATGTTCTTTAGATGTAATATCGATTGAGTTTGATCCGGTTGTGTAGGGGTTTTAGTGGCGTACATTTTCAGGTCTTCAACCTTTATGAGTTTGAATAAGTGGAGGGATTTTCGCAAATTGTTAATCTTTTCGGGTAGAGGATCATAGTAGCAGATAAAATCACTGCTAGAAGACGGATTGGTTATCAGAATGGTGGTTATACTTGTTTGTAAGCATGCGCATAATGGTTTGGTTTTTTATTGAGTGGTTTTTATGGTTTTGTTTAGATAAGCCAATTTTTGTATTTCCTAAGGAGGAAAAAAAGATACTGTACTTCCCCTTTTACAGTCCCTTAGATCTTTTTTTCGTACTATGATCAACTTTATTCTCGTGGAAAATTTACGAGAAGTTTATTTGCAGGTGTATCCCCTTTAGATATAGAAGCTGTGATGAAAGTGATGGAACCGAATCTGAGAAGATTGTGGAAGTACTTATGATCAACTCAACTAGTGGACCCGGTCTTTTGTTTCCTAAGGTATTTGTTGCTTACTCACTTTATTACCTATTAGAATTAGATTAGTTTTAACTAATTTTATGGTTGCGAAACTATTGCGTTTAACTGCAATGGCAAGAACCTTACACACAATGTATCTCCAATTGCATCTCCGAAGCACCTTTAAAAAAGTCCAGGGGCTTTAGCCCCCAAAGAAGATAGAGAAGTCACTTTATCCTGTTCTAAGTCACAATGACGGAGTTGACTTTAAGAATGTGTATAATTTGCAATCCGCATCACCTGTCTCTAGATGAAATTGGTGGTGAAACGGGGTGACAAGGTTAATAAATGCATGAGAACGGCATGCAGAAAAACTTCTTTAAAGGATTTTTCACTTCTTACCTCTGGTGAATGCAAATGGAAAATATCCACCATAAGCTCATGAACCTCCTTATCACCGGGTATACATTGTAGAAATCTAGTGATCTTTTAACATTGACATCAGACTTTGAAGTTTCTAAAACTATCCTTTTTTGTAGCCACTGTGTGAATGGAGCACTTGGGGTTGAGGCTCACCGACATCATAAAATAAAAGAAATTTTATGTGTTGGGAAACAATAAGATGCAAAGGATAAATATAAACCTATTATTGGCATGCATTATTCCTTAAACCGGCTCATGACTTCCTCGGTTTCATTAATGTCAAAGCCTTAATCCCAAAACAATATTACCCTTTAAGCCTTTCATATTGTCAATTTGTTAACCATACTTGCTCTTGATAATTTAGTGCCTAAAGGGCTTCTGTTGATAACTGAAAGAGAAATAAAGTTATTCAGCTTCTCATTTTTTTGGAAGAGGGGTGGGGTGGAGACGTAGGGAGGATTGTGTGAACAAGTTATTGGTGTAGTGGAACTTGTTTGAAGGTCTTTGTTCTTTGAAATATCATGTCTAAAGAATGGTAATGATCGGTAATTGATATGAGATAGTTGTTGGGTAGTTGGTTAGTTGGGTAATTGGGTATATGCTTATAACTGAGTTGGATCATCAAGTTTCTTTTCTTGAATTATATTGTGATATTTACCAATATGAACTTATCTGTATTGCAGAAAAGTGTGGGTGATGCATATTTTTAGAGTAACTAGGAACATGGCTTCTTTTCCGAGATGTGCTTTTTTATCTAAGTGTTTTAGTAAAACAACTTATGTTGCTCATTTCAAATACAAAAATTTATGTGCAAAAAGATTTACGGGGTTGGGGTGGAAAATTAACCTAATTGTTGGATTTTAGCTTAAAAAATTCTTTCAAGCCCTGATTATTCCAAATTCAAAACCGAACATCTACTTAACGTTCTTTACAAATGGCCATCTTATTCTGGTCATCTTTTCAATTTGTGATTTTTCGTTCTTTTGCATGTTTTTATATATTTGCAAGGTTTGAACATTGATCTAGCGTTAGTTTTATCAACTAATTTTCCGTTAACAATGATCCTCAATGTGTAAATTTTACAACAATATGTTTTGATTTGCTTTAGCAGAAGTTAGTTGAAAATTTCTTTTCTAAATTTGTTACGGATGGGATGTCCATAGCTAACTAGGCAACACTAGGCTGATGAGATTTTCTTTTTTATTTTTTCTGCTTTTGCCTATACCTTTTGTGCTCGTTAAAATTCTGGCTTTATGATAGACAGAAGGTGAGACTTCTGGGATAAGATTTGGAGTAAATTTGCTGAAATTATATGTTATATGGACTACTAAAGAAAAGGAAAGTAATCGAATAGGGGTTATGAGAGGAACAAAAGCTTTGCCACAAAAAAGGAAAGAAATTTGAAAATGAAAAAATTCATATCCTCTCTTCTCTCACCAAATTGGCTCTTTGTCCCATTGCCACCGACCACGCCCTACTTCCTGGTCCTTGCTGGCTTGGCTCTTGCTACTTGTTGCCACACATACTGATGCATTCACCTCTGTTCCCAGTTGTCACCATTGATAGACGCATTTGTGGTCAAAATTATTCGGTGTTGATTAAGTGTTGATTAAATAATTCTTAGCAATTAACCCAAACTTGAGATAGCTTAAATGGTAAGAGGATGTGCGTGTCATAACCAAACACCCAAGTTCCATTCTGCTTTTTAAATGACTTACGTAACGTAATAAAAGGTAATTGGTCACGAGGATCTAATATTGGGTCAGATACAAGTATTATTTTCTTTCTTCGTACTAGTATTGATAAAATATAAGGGTGTCGGGGTGGCCTCATTGGAAATCTGAAATGGATTAGAATGGAGATAAATCCACTTATCCACTTCATTTTGGTTGATTTTTTAATAGATGGAAGCTGCACCCTTATCCATTGTAATCAAAGACTTACCCTCTGAGATTTAAATCTCTATTCCGATCTAAAATACTAATTCTTGAGTGGCCGAGAAGAGTTATAGCCGTTGTTTATAACTCAGCATTTTTTCTGATGAGTCGGTTGGTTGTAGATTAATGTTGCCTCTTTAATGTGTAACCAAATAATTGTTTCTGCGTCTAAAGATGGGTGGTGATACCTAGAACGTTACCTGCATCTGGTACAGATCTGTTGTATGTGAAATAGAGGTGTTCAACAGGGCGGGTGGGGAGGTTGATTTCTTAACAGGACAGGCGGGGTCGGGTTGGGTCAGAGAAACCTAAACGGGCCGGGAAAATTTGAGACTTGATTGCTTATTATGAACATCAGTATTGAAAATAATTTTTTCCCCTTGTGTTCCGTTAGCTTATATTTTGCTCGATAATGAAATTTAGGGTGGCTGGGAAAATGATGAAACTGTTGAAGAGGCAGCGAGGCGTGAAGCAATAGAAGAGGCTGGTGTGAAAGGTGACTTATTGGTGAGAGATTTTTAGTTGAGAATGTGCTGTTGTTTACAATTTTGCACAATCTAATATATTACATGTTAAAATTCCTTTCTATGCTTTAACATTTTATTGTTACGAAGTCTAAATAGTTTTTCTGGAATAAAGAACTTTTGGGTGTCCTATTTTTCCTTGTTATATTAATTGTTCTTTAATTTTTTATCGTCTATGTTGTTCCTTAGTGCTGATAGTTCGTTTAAATTGTTCTATCAAATGTCCATTTCCTCTAATATAGGCTGTATTGACAAACACCCATATTGACCGCAAAATTCATTTCATGACCGTTACCCCGACAATATTTCTACACTATGAATCAAACTATCTTGTAAACTTGAAAACCCTGTTTCTAATTTTTGTTTATTATCGAGTTCTAAATTTATTGTCGAATCAAACTATATATTGATCGAGTGGTCTTTAGAAAGGAATACTGTCTCCAGTTTTTTTCTAAAAAATCATTCAACCTGCTGTGTATTTTCGGCTAGTTTACGTTCTAGCTATAACAATTATAGTTTTTGAAAAGGGTTCTTTTCATTTACAGGATTGTGTGGGTTACTACAACTTTAAGAGCAAAACTCTGCAAGATGATTTTAGTCCAGAAGGCTTATGCAAGGCCGCTATGTTTGCATTACTTGTGAAGGAAGAGCTCGAATATTGGCCTGAACAGAGCACTCGGCAGAGAAAATGGCTAACCATACCCGAAGCTTTAGAATGCTGCCGACACCCATGGATGCGGAAAGCCCTCGAAGAAGGCTTCATGGAGTGGCATGCTAGGTTCACAAACACCGAGTAAGAACTAGAAATTTATCCATACGAAACCGACTTGTTGGATTGAAGACAAATGCATATATATGTAGTCAAGCTAAAACTTTTTCGCTTTCGTTTCCTCCTTCAAGTTTCGCTTGATTTCAATTCACGACGCGTACTCAGGATGTCTGTAGGAGCTTTTGCTTTGAATTTTTGGTCCCTAGGAAGGGCTGCCATCTCTTGTTTATTCTTTTTTCCCTTTTTTCTTTTTTTTTTCCTATGAAAAACTATTTAGGCTCAACATTTTCTAGAACAGTATTCTGATTTCCATTAGAAAACTGTACATTGTGAAGAGGTCTATATGGAGATTAGACAATTAATAATATAATTAATACAATTATAATATATTAATACTACACTAGTAAGACTAATAATACACTAATATGACTATACGAGTAATACAATACGAACTAATATATACTAATACCACATTGTTCAAAAGCAACTCTCAAAATCGAATCGTAAAATCGTATGGTAATAATGCACTAATACGAGTAATAATATACTAATACAACTAATATTATAATAATAACACAATAATACAACTAACAATAAACTCATAAGACTAAAATAACTAATCATCATTCTATATACTAAAGCAAAGACCACCTAATGACACGTGTTATCCTCTATAAAAAAAAATTTTCCACTTAATTTAGCTTCTGAAATACATTTTCTTATAACTTTATTGTAGCTTTCATGACAAAATTACTATACATAAATGCATACAATTGCAATAAGTTTGACTATTAATTTTGCCTATTTAAAATTAAGGAGATTTATATCTTTATATGCGTTGGAATATTATATGTGATTTTAGTAAGATTGAAAACAAATTTTCTTCCCTTTATCTGCGTTGGAATCTTACATGTGATTTTAGTGAGATTGAAAATAAATGTTCTATTTAAGATTTATCTTCTATATATTGATACAAATTAGTGTGATATTTTTTAGCTCTAAATTGAGTATGCCTCTTTATTTATATTATTAGTCACCATTCTATATAATATTAAGAGGATTTAATGATTTAAATAATAAAAATTTATATATATAAAAAATTTCGGGACAGCAGCTACTGTCTCAGCAGTCGCGACCTGATCGAGTTGTTGAGTGTGTTTTGTTGTCTTTTCACATATCCGTTGTATTCAAAACTCGTTAAACGCTAAAATTAATTAAAAATAGTAAATGAATGTAAGAAATTATGATAATTGGCACCCAAGGTAATTGATGCCTTCCCATTTGAATTTTCTAAACTGTCCAAAATGGTTGTTTAAGTTACTGGTTAGATTTTTAATTTTGGAATTTCTGAAATTTGGGTGGAATCATTTAAAATTTTAAAGTTTTGGTAGTGCTTTAATGGTATGGAGTGGATTAAATGTGTAAACACGTTCTAATACGTGATTTTTGTATGTGCGTTGTGTTTAGGACCTCGATTCATAAGAGGTTGAGGTTCAACTCGCGAAGCGCTTGAGTTGCTTTAATCGTGCTACTAAGGTACACACTTAGACCATATGATTGTAATTGGTTATGTAAAGTAATGTTGTGCTCATTCTATGTTGTGATGTTGTATATCACGTAAGATTTAGACCCCAAAAATAATCTGTAAAGAGTTTAAATTGAAATTTGAGGATGGTTGTGTAATTACCCAAATGGGGCTATTTAATTGCAAAATGGAATACCATTGTTATTGTTTTCATGATAGTTTTAGATCATTACGGTCACCATGGGGGTATGCATACTTTTGCCTTTGACGACCCGAACAGGACGGGCAACGTCTTAGGTCGGAGATTGCTTTGGGATTAGCTCTCCCTTGTGTATTCCTCCAAAAAAATTTTGAGAATATTCTGTCGACGCGAAGTGGACGAGCAAAACGACATGAGTTGGGCTTTGGAAAGTCAAACATGACATTAAACTAATAGAGCCTTCGCATGCTAGGATGAAACTCATTGCTTGTATGTAACTAATATAATGCATAGTATGTTGTCTCTGACGTGTATTGTTATGTGCTTTGGAACGTGCTATGATGTTGTCATTCGACGACTAGTAGGTTGACTTGCAGGTGGGGACTAGTGTGTGAGGACTCTTCTAATAGAACTTGTAGTCGAGCTGGCTATCGTGCCCGAAATTACTATTAGAATTTAATCCATCCAAACTTAATTATTTTTTTTATTTTAGTAAGCACATTTTGAATCGGATTGTATTTGGTTTGAAGAAGCCAGTAGGTTCTCAAGTTGTAATTTTAGACTTTCGTTGTGTTGTTATTTCGTCATTACTATTTTATTTCTTTATCACTAGAACGTCATCGGTCTTAGAAGTGGTTTAATTTAATGTCCGATGTGAAAACCATTCAAAGTAAGTTTAATTAGTAACCTTAATTCTACCCTTAAAGCCTAGCTAATTATCCCCTTTAATTAGCATTAAGGGAGGAGTTACAAACCCACTCAAAGCTTCCCCTAACTGGCTCCCTTTTATTTTTTTTAATTTTTTAATTAATTAAATAATTAATTTTCGGTTTAATTGTTAGACAAAAAACCATTACGCGATAAACTTGTTACAAGACAATATGCCCATACCACTTAAATAATTTATTTAAATAAATAATTAAATAATCAAATAACTAATAAAATTAAATAATCAAAATAATTAATTAAATTAATTAATTATATTTTTCCGATATTTTAACGGGATGTTACAGGATGCCAAAATTAAATCTCGGAAAGGTATACTGAAATTGCCGAGGAACTCTTTGACCGCACTCTCCTTTATGGGTATGAGTTGTCGTCTTTCTTCCCTCCTCATCATCCCCTAATCATAGTTCCTATGAGCGAGATACAATGTGTATGATGATGATGGTATAATAAAATTAGTGAACTCATATGTTCTTGATAACTATTAAAAGTAGTAGTAGTGATTGAAAAATCTTCAATTATACTATATGATGTTGTTACATATGTGTTTTGTTTGTATATTACATACTATGGGTATTTATGATGTCTCTTTTGTTGTGAATTTATAATATACTAGGTATTTACCTGTGATATGTACGGTTTTCAAAACATTTTTTTATAAACAAATTTATAATATATTTTTAACCAATCTTGCTAAATTACAAAAAAGGGGTTTAAGTTATGAATGGAATTAAACAATAATGACACATTTATGTATATTACTATATAAATAACAACACATATTCAAATTTAAAATATTATTTTGTAAAATTTTATTATTCCACAAAAATGATATATTTATCATTTAATTATAATACTAATAATTTTACAAAGATTATAAAAGTAAATAAACACAATTGGTTCTACGTGAGTATATGAACTTAATGTAAAAATGATAACAAAATGCACATGCACGAAAGATACAAAAATGATTTGTCGTATTTGATTATTTGAAATTATTTACTAATCACTTTTAATTTATATTATATTTTTAATCTAGATGTCAAAATATATTTGAGATTTTATTTGATTTATCTCAATGTAAAATTTATTAATATTAAATTTTATGATTATTAATAATTTGCAATTATAAATATTTAGGATTGAATTATATTAGTATATTGAACAAAGTATAATAATTTAATATTAATATTTTTTGCATTGAAACGAAGCAAATAGTTCCAACCTTACTATGTTTTAACATATAGATTAAAAACTAATTATAATTAAGGATGATAAATAAATAGTGCATTATTTCTAATGTTACAAATAATTCAGAACTAAGAAATTATATGTTTAGTGTTTTCTTGGTTGCTAGCTATTTCTATCGGACAACATCCTTGCCCATACAAGCAAAGATTTTGATATTTTGATATTGATTCTCTTCATTACTATTTGATATTATTATGATGAGAATCATAAACAATAAAAAAATATTAAAATAAAATTAGTGAAAAATTCACATGTATATTATAAAAATGTAAAAACAGAGGGAATAAATTTTAATATTGTACCATATAAGGAGTATTAATTTTTAAGCCTAAATTGATAATTGAGTTGATTCATCTTCCTAATTATCATGGCACTGAATCGTTATTTGTAGCGTTAGTTATCTAATTAGTAAAAACGTGCATACTATATAATCAAAAGTATATAATGACCTATAATTCATAAATAATGATTTAGGGAATTGATATTACCTGTGAAATTTCGGTGACCAAGTAAAATATACTTTATATTCTTATTTCTTCACTTTTGAATTATTATTATTATAGATAAAGAAATGGTTTAAAAGTAAAGTACTCAATAATCAAGATGGTGTTTTCAGTTCCTTTTCACTGTAAACAACAAGTTATAATGAGGAAGTATTATCATTGTGGAGGAATTTATGCTTATTCTTTAAAGAAGTGCTTCATATTCTATTGGTGTGCACTAAATACTATTACCATTTGGTTTATGATCAATTGATAGTAATTAATTAAACCCTTTTATATTAAGTTGTATACCCAAAAAGATAAGTACTCCTTGCATAGAAATATATATACTTTATTAGGTTGGAATATGAATGAAGTAGTATATAGAGGCGGGAAAATTATATTTAGGAATGGCTTTGATATAATTACACGTGGCATAGAAGTTTCTAGATTATAATATGTATATGATAAGATATAAGATTACATAAATTACTCTTAATGTATTACTCTTAACTTCAATTCTCAAACTTGTCACCTTCTTTGGTAAACTCTAACTTTATAGTGCATACATTTGGGAATATGAAGGAAGGGATTAAAAATTAATTACCTTACATTAATTAGTCTTATATATATTTTTGGGTTAGATTAATACTTATATTTTAATATTAGTATGAATTTATGGAGTTTATGTTATCACCAATTGTTATTTTTCAATTACAAACACTTCAACTAAAACTCTTCATTGATATTATACATTTCATTAAAATTACATTGTAAATGTGACACTTGACGCAACATGCTTGTAAAATGTATTGTAATAGTAACACATGACACAAACTATTTATGAATTAGTATATTATATGAAGATGATGATGACGACGACGAAAACTCTAATAAATGATAATGTATTAAATTAAATCATGTATCATACTTCTACATACTATTATTCGAGTATACTTCGCTATTTTTCCAGTTTGTTAATAAAAGTGATATTTATATTAGAATAATTTTTTTTTTCTCTAGTTAGTTGATCTTTTCTATTCTTTTATTGGATTTTTAAGTCTCTCTATATGTGAGTTTGGGTCATAATTAATTTTAATTTTATGGTTGAAGTTGATTTATTGATGAAAAGTTTTGCAACAATATTTATCTGCCATCTACAAAACATTATATCACATTCAATTTTATATGAAAATTGTTCTTTTTAGAAATTATATTAAACAACAATGTGAAAGAAGGTATACAAAAGTATCAAAAATTATGTACTACGATCATGATTTTATTATATTTTTTATTGTTATTTGATTTTTGTTAATCCTCATGTGAATGTGTATAATTCTTTTATCAATAAATTAATCTTAATCTCAATAAAAGTTCGTTTACTTATTTAATAAATAAAATAGCAAAAATAGCAAAAAGTTTCTATAAAATGTATATAGATATAAATTAGAAGTTGTTCATAAGTAAGCAACAAGAACCTCATATCTGATAAATCAAAAACTAATAAATATATGTTATGTAAAGTCATTATAATTGATGAAATTTACTGTCCATATGAGATCGTTGTTAGAGATTGAGGAAATATTAGCTAGGAAAGATTTTATTATGATGTCATTCACATCCTAATGTTCCCATTGTTTTTACAAATTCCTATATTAATTTTATTTAACCATAGATGCAATTTTACATAAATTTATTTTTTTAATGATAACTAAATGAATCAACAATATTGCATAAAAACTTATACTACTTTAAGGAGTGATAAATTTAATTAAGATTTTTGAGATATATATATATATATATATATATATATATATATATATATATATATATATATATATATATATATATATATATATATATATATATATATATATATATATATATATATATATATATATATAAAAGATCTTGTTAGATTTATCTTTAGGTATTTTTTTTATTACATATATTTTATAATTTGTATTTATAGATATTGAAACTATTCAAAAAGTAAATGGGGAGAAAAAATATGGAGGGGTACATTATTTGCTCCATACATGATATAATTAATTAACATATATAAACAAATAATTAGGATTAAACCTGGTTACAAAGCCTAGCTTATAGAGTAGTTACTAGTTAATTAACTAGAAAATTACAACACATGGCTTTTAATTATTTTTTAATACTCATTTTATAAAGTAAGAAATACTTACCAAATTTACATGATTAGAATTTGAAAAATTACCATGCATTATTTCATCACATTTCTTCAACTAATGATCATCATCGACCATAAATGCTCGAAGACTTTCCAATTCCATATCATAGTCATGATCATCAACATCACTATGGAAATTTCCAAAATAATCATAGCTAAGATCAGACGATCCAAAACAAGCGCCCTCTTCAAAATCATGATGAGGATCTTGATTATCCACCTGCTCACAGACACCATAATTACCACCATCATCAACACTAATTATATTACCATCTGTTTTACATTGATTTTGATCACTACCATGGGCGGGCTCATCGGGCCAGTCAATGACGGCATCACGGCCCGTTAGGCCCTGAACTAAGGCCCGAAACTCAGCCACGGTGGCTTTGTATTTCATAGGGCTAGATATATGAACAACTTTAAGAGCTTTGTTGGAAAAACTAGGGTTCCTCATTTTTGTCTTGAGTTTTGGGGATAATTTTTTTGAGAGTTTGTTTTTGGGTACAATTTGTTTATTAGTGTTTAATTTATGAGGAGCTTTTGAGATATGAAAATCAGGGTTTTGGTGGGTTGCATTAGCCATTTTTTTAATTTTTGAAATAATAAAAGAAAATCTAATATTATTATATTTGGTATAGAAAGATATGTGATGTCGATGGGTTTATTATATTGCTTGCTCCTTTGATTGAATCCGAAGGGCAATTGGGGAATATTATGATCTACTCGTGATATTTTCGTAACAAAATTGAAAGTGGGTAAAATCAATAAACCAAATTTAAATATTGAAAATTTTATAAAGAGAAAAATATTTAAAACTGCTCGAAATAAAAACTGAAAAAATAAAAGTGGAATTGAGGGATATATATATATATATAAAATTAAGTAATAAGCAAAGTTATTTGATGAATGAAGGTAGAGAGATAGGACAAGAACGAAGAAGATATTAAGAAAGGAGAAAAAATGAAGGGAAATGAATGAAGTGACAATATGAGAGAGAGATACATAAACCTCATCCTTTCTTAAATTTTCCCATAAATCACCACCACTCACCAACTTAAGAGACTCACTATTTTTTGTTTCTTCTTTCTTTACTATTCAATTTCACGAGATTCTCATTTTTGAAATTGCCAATGGCTTTTCTTTTTTTTTTAAACAAAAATTATTTTATTGATATAACCTTAATTTTAAGCGTGTTTGATAAATGATTTTTTTGTTGATTTTTAACTTTTAGCTTTTTAATTGGTTAAACAACAAAAAATATTTTGATTAATAAAAAACCTTTTTAATTGACTTTTAACTTTGACTTTATTTACACAATAAACAACAAACAACTAATTTGCCCAAAACATCTATAACTACTTGTTTATATATTTGACTTGAACAACGGTTAATAACCAACACTTCTAGTTATTAGTCAATTTAGCCAATAGCTTCGACTAATAATTATTTTTAACTTCTTAACACTTTAAAGACCTTAGACTTTGCTACCGTAATGCCTCTTTAAACCCTAAAGTTGAAGAAAGAGATAATAAATAAGAAATTCTAAATTCTAAAATCTTTTTTTAATTTTATAATTAACTGCTTAAATTATCCATTATATATATCAAAATCTTTGAAAATTCAAAACACAATGATCCAATTATAAAGAGACGTATACTTATAGTAGACTAAACAATGTCATCAACAACAACATGTGCATCAAGCGCCAAATTTAATAGCGTGGATTAGATCTTACTCACTCAATTTCGTTGAGATTGACATAAAAAATCCTATATGTCATTAATTTTTCGTTAGAGAGTAACATAAATAACAAGTGAATAGAAGACATATATAGTTGAGTTGAAAAAAGAGAATGAGTACTTTGAGGTTTAAATTTGTTTAAACAATTTAGCCCTTGAAGTAATTGTTAGCAGTCTACATAGTTGTATAATTTAAATTGTTAGATATTTAGTTGTCTAATTATTTGCAATATAAAGTATTATTATTCGTTAATATTAATTGTTGGAATATAAGTTATAAATAAAAATGTAAAAAAAAATTTAAGGACGCTACTTTGATTTAAAATACAACAAACTGTAACATTCTGAAAATTATTATACGTACTATTAAACGTTGTTTAATATTTTGTAGAAAATTTTCAAATAAAAATAGAATTTTAACATAATTAAATCATTTATAACTATTTAAACTGTCACTTCAAATATGTTCGAACTTAGAACTTAAAAGTGATAATGAATTATGTAGTGAAACATACGCTCAACGAAAGAGATTAGATGGAAATAAAAGGAAAATGTCACTTTCAACCACTTTGATCACAATTCAGACACACTTCACACTTGCCCCAAACACTAATTATCAATCCACTGCCCATTTATTTTTACACCACTTATATTATTATTTTTCGTTAAAAGAAAACAAATAAATACAATAAAAGCATAAGAAACGCCACGTGGAGTTATCACATTTGTAAGATAATTTTAGTGACGTCATTGACCGTTGTGTCAATGACGTCATGAACTTGGCTGTCTCGGCTGGAATCTCGGTGACCACAAAAACATCCTTTGCAAAAGTATCTTCTCGACTAACCAATTACTAGAATAATACAAAGATTTCATATCAGATCTTTATAATTAAGATAAAATTGTAATAATATTAAATACAAAATTGTATATTATAGGAAAATTAATTGGTTATTTAACCCGATTTTAAACTACATAAGATTGTTTTAAATGAGAATTTTGCAACATAACTACAGTAAGTTTCTCAAGCCCAGCCCATTAAATCTTAATATCAACTTAACGTATTTTTTATGCATACTTATATTATACTTAATTTCTAATTACAATATGCTCTATAGCCATCAAAAAAGTACATAAAAAGCCTACTTACATTATTCTTAATGCCTACCGAGAAACTTAGTCTACTAACCTACTTACAATATTCTAAATGCCTACTTACAATATCTTTAGACTTTAATGTCTACTTACAATATACTTAATGCCCACCGAGTACATACTTAAGTACTTACAATATTCTAAATAGAAAATGCATACTTACGATATTCTTAATATCTACCAAGAAACTTACTCTATATTTTCCTTTTTGAATCAGCCCAATTAGAAATGGTTTCTTAAAAACCTCAAAGAACCGTCTCTCACAAGAATTTGTCAAATAACTATACCGGATAGATTCTCAAGCCATGACTAGGCCCAAATCAGTTGTACAATGTAGTAAGGTTTCAAAGGATTCACGTGTCCGGCCCACCAAGTGGGTTTCAGTAACAAACTCCATCGAGCTTATTTGGTGATGGACTTTGGACTATGGAGTACGTGCGCATTACCATCTGTGGCCCACTATGATTCTACAACATATTTCAATTTTTAATTGTGTCACTCTTTACATCTAAATTTTTTTTAGCTATTTTTCTGAAAGGCCGTCTCTCGGAGAGACAACCTCAAAATAAAAAGCCAGATACTAATAGTTGTATTAATTTAGCTATTCAGTCCATTTACATAGAGCTTTTCACACAAGAACTTGTGACATTTTTTACTGATTCAAAATTAACTCAAAATCCAATCGAACTAGTTTGTTATAATTTAATAATTTAATAATTTTGACATATAATTGTGAAAGGAAATAAATCAAATTCAGTTGTAATCTAAATCGAACTGTTTCAACCTTGTTTCTTAATTTTGACAACTTTTTCAATTTCACTTTATTATTTTTTTAGTCGTCTTACTAGAATTCAATCTAGCAAACTCAACATCAATTATAATTTATAAGCGATTTTTCTTATCCCCATCTTTCACTATTTCTTTTCACATACACATTTATGTTTAAAAATATTGCTTTATTAAAGTTATGTATTAATATGATGTTTGAATCGATTATCGAATTAATTTTCATATTATTTCTTAAAAATGAAGCCGAACAAGTTCTAAATTACAAATTTAAACTTCTAGTAAGTATACTAATTAAGGAATTATTTTATAGCATATTTAATTTTATTCGTAAGATCGTATGATCATATGATCCAATTCAAATGATTAAAATGAACTGTGGAAGCGCTCTCTCTGTTCCTTAAAGTTGTCTCATTTGTCATTTTAATTTTGTTGTTTTCATAAAAACCTTTCTATTTATATCACAAATTTTAGCCATAATTAATCTTATTATCCTCGTTTAATATTTTTAATAATATTTTTAATCTCCACAAAAGTATTATTTACTAAATTTAAATATTTATAAATATTTTTATATTACCGGTGCTCCTTGTGTATTTTTCACTACTTTATTAAAAAATAGTTGGAAATTGTATAGAAAAAAGAACCCTAAAAAAGCTAGTGCCTAGTAGGGTATCATACTTTATGGTTTCATTTATATAGCACTGAAAAAATTGAATGAGTGGAGTATTTAAATGGGTGACTTTGAAAAAAGGGAAAAACTGTATGGTATCAGAAGAAAAAGACATTTTAAGTGAAGGGATTGCAATGATCTATTTGTAATTATGAACCCATCATCCCTTTTCTCTATTTTTTTCCTACTTCTCATCATTATCCATTTAAGAGTATCTAATATACCTTCAAAATTTTCTTATAGGAGTATCTCTTTCATTGTAAAAACTCTATTAAATGGTCCAAAATTCAAGATGGGTTTGTTGAATTTCAAGTAAAATCCCCATGTTGATATACGACGATTTTACGATCTAAAAAATAAGCGAGCGATTTGAATTGTAGGTAGAATTTTAAACTTGTAGAATCTTACAATTCTAGTTGGAATAGAATTTTTAGAAGTAGAATCATAACACGAGTCTACTATCGTACAATTTAACGATTCGATTCCACAAATTTAGTATCAAGTATTCTTAATTATTCTTATGAACCATATTTCACTAATCTTTTTTACATATGCACATAAAGTTCAAATGTTCCATCATGAAAAATCTTAAAAAATAAATTTCTTAATCGGTACGAAGATTTAAACAAATTATTAAAAAATTTCATTATATTCTTAAAGATAAATTCAAAGAAAAATTTAGACTTTTGAAAAAAAAAAAAAAAAAAAAAAATAATAATAATAAGATACTAGATCTTTTAATATATTTAAATGTATTTGTAAAATCGTACAATTCTACGATTCGATTATACCGATTCGATTCTATCCCCAAAACGATCCTAAATAAAATTCCGATTTTAACAACTTTGATTATATTATAAGGCTTTTAATAAATTTTAAATCGATAAGCATTGAGTTGTGAATTCACGATATATTATTTATTTGTTCTTCTGAATTGCTATTTTAAGCAAATTGAAATCATCATCATATTGATTTATTCTGCTTATTAAATAAAAACTATAATTAAAATATGAATATGAATGAAAGATAAATTTTGTATGACAAAAAAAGTCAAGATAATGTTGTTATGTATGTTGTCGAGCTTTAATAAGGAGAGTGGTTTAAATAGCTTTTCCTTTTTTCCTTATTTATTTTATTATTATTATTATTATTATTATTACAAACATAAAGTATTACATTTTTATATGACTTTTAAATAGAGTGTAAGCAAATATTATGTTTTATATATAATTAAAAATTATAAAAAATTAATATTAATAAATTTTATATTAAAATAAATTAAATAAGATCTTACATAATTATATTTTATCGTAGAATACAAGGGTGTAAAAAACAAACACATAAATTGTAGAATTAGCAGACATAGGAGTAACACAGAAGATACCCACCACCACCAGGCACCAAGTCAAAGTGATCAAAATTTTGGATCTTTTGAATAACTTGATATGCTTAAATATCATCAAATTAAGACTTTCCTTTTTTCTTCCTTCTGTTTTCCTGTCAAAGTTTAGCTTCTAGGAAATCTCCAATTCTTGTAAGGTTGCTCGTTTTATTTATGTTAATACTTAATATTGTTGTTGACTTTTTTTTGGGTTCATAACTTTTGATTTGAATTTATTTTTTCTTTTTCAAATTTGACGGTTTTTGGGAATTTTCAATTTGAGCAAAACAAGTAGAAGTGCTTCTTTGTATATTGTACAATACTGGGTTTAGATTCATGATAGTATACCAATTTTTTTTGTTGTAAATTGTAAAGGTAATTTTTTTTGCTGTTTCATCTAATTCTATTTTTTTTTTGTTTTTGGATTGAGGGTTTTTAGTTGTTGTTGTTGGGTTTTAATCATTGGGATTTCCGAAAGTTTGTCTTTTTGAATCAATAATATACCTATTTTTTGTAATTTATTTTTGGTTGTATCATCTTAAACCTTCTTTTGGGGGGATTTTGGAAGTTTTAGTTATTGGGTTTTAACTTTTAATCATTGGGGTTTCCGAAAGTTTCTGTCTGTTTGAATCAAAAGCTGAATTTTAGCTGAATTTACAGCTTTTTGATTGTTAAAAGAGCTGTTTAGAAAGGTTTTTGAGGTGGGTTTTATCATTTAATGGTGGCACGTTTCAAGATAGTTTAAGGTGATGATGATAATTGAATGGGTAGCAGAATAGTGAAGAAGACTGGTTCAAAAAATGGTGCAAGCTTAACTTCAGGGATGCCGAGCTTTAATCCTGCCATTCCTATCTCTAATTCCGTGTAAGTTTCCTCTTTTTCATCACCAAATTTGTCACTTTCCTAGCCTTTTCTTGATTCCCTCCCTTTTTTGTTATTATTTGTTTTCTTTAGTTTTAGATATTGATCTTGTATTAAGTAGTGATCAAATTCTTGAACTTAGTTGTATGTTAATGGACATTTGTTAGCCCTTTTTTTGATTTCGGGGTAAGGAGAATCTCGAGATATCGATCATTCCAATAAGTGTTGAGAATCAAACCGTATGACAAAGGTGGAAGGAAAGTCTTCTAACACAAGATATCAAATCCTTGAACTTAGTTGTATGTTAATGGACATTTGTTAGCTTTTATTTTGATTTTGGGGTAAGGAGAATCTCGGGGAATCGATCCTTTTCATAGGTGTTGAGAATCCTATCACGAAGACATCGACCACTAGACTAACACATGATTCTGCTTATGACGGATAAGTTATACCGTCGTATGTTAGACTAAGATCTTATAGTATGTTGAGTGATTGAGTCTATGTTGGGTTTAAGAAATAGTTTAGTGCATCATAATCTTGAGCTACATGGTTTAGAGAGGAAATTTCCTTATAGAATATTCTTAGAAGGTGGGTGGGGAATCTGCTGCTTTTGAACTTTGAAGTATGCTTGTACTTTTACATGGGGGTCGTATAAGCGCATAGTTGTATCGGTTAGATACTCAGCTTTGTGCTTTTAGTAAAAATCTGAAGAGGGCAGAATATTAAGCAAGAGGTATGTGGCTGTTTCTCCCGTAGAGATTCTTTTCGATACATCCATATTGTATTCGTACTTCTTTACCCTTGAAACTTTATATGAGTAGGATTAAAGGGGCATTCTCTGCCGCTATTTAAGCTTTTGTTTCACCTAGCTCTTAAAATATGCAACAACACCGTTGATAATTCTTGGGTGAAATAGCTTTGCCTATCACAATCAGAAGTATCATGTTATTATGTGTGGGTGTCGTGTAAATCATAAGTAAATTGCTTGCTGGATTTTATGGAATCATGAATTTAGATTCCTTTTCTACGCCACAAGAAAAAAGGGTTCATTTGCAACCAAGTGTAAGATTGTGTATGAACATGGTCTTAATTTTTTCAGAATATCCACATTTTGATGTATCAATTTTGTGACCATAGCTGGATACACCCGTGATTTCCTTTGTATTTGATGAATAACAATGCAAGTGGCATTCTAATGTGAGCAGTTCTTTGTTTAGGGAAGCACACACTTTGGTCCGTCTGATTCCGTGCATAATTACACCTAAGTATAGTTTTGAATCTTTCTGTTATTGATTCATGGATATTACGTAGAGAGCCTAGCGGGAGAAGGGGGAAAAGACTTTATTTGACATTAGGTTCCTATCTTAGACGCCTGAAAAACTAGCGACTAGCATAGGTGCAAATTCTCGACACTTCATTAGTAAAACTTCGCAACTTTTAAGTCTCTCGTCAGCTTAGGAGAAAATATTTTGGACTTGGGAATGTAGTATACATTGTGGGAGTCTATTTTGTAGCTGAATGGCAAAAGTAAATCCTTTTAATAGTATATGGTATGCGAATCTATAAGGGGGTAAATATAGCTTGGCCTATCTCCCGTGTCAAGAGGTCCCAGTTTGGCAAAAAATAGAAAGCTCGAGTTATAGTGGCATTATAGGTGGTTTGAATTGCTAATTTTATTGGTTGATTGACTGTTAGATGTTTATTAAAACTAAACGATAAACTATAGTTGGTTTGCCTTTTAAAATTGTTGTTATATACACTCAATCACAATAAGCTCATGCAATTAGCTTAAATGTTTTTTAAATTTGTAAGAGCATTTTAGTTTTATCAAAAGGTACATCACCTAAATAACGTATAAAGCTCTCTAATAACCAAAAATATTATTGAGTCTTTTGTGGAAAATTACGTATAAAAAAAAGGTTCAATTTACATGTATGACAGATGTTGACTTGGGATCAGACTTCGGCATTGTTGTTGTTAGTACACGTACGACAATATAAATGATAAACTAAGCGCATGACATTATGTAAATGTTGCATTTAATTAACATTTATAAATTCTCATCAAGTCGATATCTATAAGTGGTCATCTTCATTATGAGTTGATGAATCCTCATATCCAATTAGATCATGAAGCGAATAATGGCAATCCCTCTTTATGACTGGAATCAATAAAGCCTAATATCCTGATAGAAATGTACCAAAAATGCTGTACTATTAATAGGCCATTGCCAAAGTTCTTTCCACCAAAACTTCATTCTATAAAAGCCTCATCTCTTGTCTTATGTCTCTCTTCTTGACTCGTATTCTTGTTTTATATTCAATGTCACCTCATTTTATCCCCTAATATCGCCCTCGTCAAGTGAAGGCAGAATCCTAACTTTGAATATCTCATATATGCATGTAAGTCTTGCACTGTGTCACATGATTCGCTAATCTACCCAAGAATCGTGAATCAAAAATAACGAATTATGGTCGATTTTGGGCAATTTTGAGCGAATCCCGAATTCAAAAGGCGAATTAGCAAGTGAATTATGTTACACTGGTCTTGCGTTTCACTTATACGTTTTTGAGCTAAGAGCTTCTGCAGTCCATTGAGCTTTCAGTGTCATGATTCTGATTTTTCTAATTCGGGATATAAGAATTTCTTACATTTCCGGATAGAAATTGTTTTGATGCATGCCAGCAACCATTTTCTTGTGTTTTAATGTTAAGTAAGAAATTTTGAATCAATTCCCGCTTTCAATATTTCGTTCTTCCCACATTTTCTTTTCACCGTTTTATAAGGTCTTCTAATGCTGATATTTAATTTCCTCAGTGTAGGAGAGGGAAACAACTCAAATACATCTCGTGTTCCTGAAATTGGTGTTTTTGAGCAGTCTCTCGATTTTTGTATAGAAGATGATGTTGATTTCAGACGTGAGTATTGCTACATCTCTCTCTGTTGTCACAAATGTTTTTATCATCTATGCAGTACTCTTGTAAATTATCGGCGTAAGACTTTGACAAGTCTTGTAATATGGGCGCAATCAGGATTTTGGTGAGAATTTTCACAAAGTTAAAGCCTGAGTAAATGTTATACCAAAAAATACGATTCAGTACGGGAAACGGAAGGCAAACGCAAAATGTTAGTTTAGACTTTTGGGAACAAATCGGTCATATGAAGTCATTTTAATATATTATCTTTATCAGTTTTAGATTGAAAAAGCTTTGCTTTTGAACATTAATTTGGAGTTTGAGGAACAAAGTTTCCGAAACGTTAATCTAGAGTTTCGGAGACGAAGTTTCCGTAACGGGTTTCGGTGCGAAGTTTCCGGGTTTCCGGTAACTAGGAAATTATTGTACTTTTCTCATTGTATTCTTTGTGTACAAAGCTGATGGGTATATTTGATGTGTCGATATTGTGGTTTTAGACCCTCTATTCAGTTCGTTGAAGTCGTCGAGTCTGACTGTGGGCCCTGATCTCCAATTTGGTTCGTTTAATAAGGTATTATTTGCATCGTTAGTCATGAGTTGACTTCAGAAGTTGCTATATATATTCTTTCGTTATTATGATGTGTGTTCAAATGCTTGCTTCTTGGAAAAACATTTTAGGTGCTGTCATTGGAAAAAGAATCGCATCTCAACTTTGCTTCTGTATCTAGAGGTCATCGTGAAAATTGGGCGGAATCCAATATGGCTGATGCTAGTCCTAGAACGGATACTTCAACCGACGAAGCGGACGATAGGCATCCGCAGGTGAATTTTTCAACTTGTGTTACTCTCGAACAACTATTCATTATGCGCGTTGTTTTAGGCAAGTAAGGGGCAAGTCGGGTAAGTTGTGGCATTATTTCATTGAACGGGGTATGGCGGGAAAATCCCGTAAAGGGAATTTAATCATTCATGTATGTGGTGAAAATTGAACCCTTATCACAAGGGTGGACTGGAAAATCTTCAATCACCTACCCATGATTCTTGTTGTGGCATATTGGTTTCTCATTAACGTTTGTTTTGTCCGTCCGTCTTGTTCGTACTCGCTCTTTTGACTTAATGAATTAATGAGATGGGCTTGTATGCAGCTTGAAGTTGGTCAAATCAATACCAAGACTGCGTCCGATTCCAGTGATAGATCCAAAGAAAAAGCTCTGGATCAGAAGGTGATTTTGATATTTCTCGATTTTGGGCTCTCTTATCTCTTTGTAGCCATATTCTGCAACCGGATCTTCTATTAGATGCTTACTCATGGTAATGTTGCAGTCACTTCGACGGTTGGCTCAAAATCGCGAAGCAGCTCGGAAAAGCCGACTGCGGAAGAAGGCAAGTCATCATTAAAATCTCGTGTGTATTCTATTCAGAATATATGCTGTAGAAAATTTGAGCTCCTTGTAAAAGATCACATCATTAAACAGCTTAGTAACTGATCTGTCTTCTATATATCAGGCGTATGTACAACAGCTCGAAAATAGCCGACTGAAGCTGACCCAGCTTGAGCAAGAGCTCCAACGAGCTCGCCAGCAGGTTCTTCTTGCTGCTTCTGTTCTTCCCTTTTTTCTGTCGGCTGCAATTACAAATATCGGAGTTTATGCTTACCGGTCTTTATCTTTCTTCATTGTAGGGAATTTTCATTTCAAATTCTGGTGATCAATCACATGCGATAGGGGGAAATAGTATATACTTTAACTTTTTTTATCTGTGTTGTGCGTTCTTTCTGATTTTCAGTTAAAGTTTCCAAGATAAACTTTACGGGCGGTTTAATTATTGGTATTATATGGTGATAATGGGAATGGGTTTTAGTTTTAGTTTTTATAAAATGTGATAGCTTTCACCCTCCAACATGTTTTTTTTTTCTTCATAATTTTCTATTACCGCCGAATAGAGGTGTTCAACAGACCAAATCGGGTCGAAATTTAAATGGGCAGGGTCGGGGCGGGCGTGTCAAATTTTAACAGGCCGGGGCGGGTCAAAGCCAGTTTAAATCTAACCACTTCGACCGTTTTTTAAAAGTTCATATAATAGTTTTTTTATTCTACTTTATGGCCCGTTTGGTCGACCCACCTATATGTATAATAATATATAAAATATATAAAACACCTTTATCGCCGAATATCACATTTTTAAAATGTTGTAATGGATCGGAATGTTTTTTGTGAAGAAAAAGAATGATTAGGGTAGGACAAGCTGAATCGTTAACCTTGTAAAGCAATCTTTCGATCTAGATTACATTAGATTTTCATTACCATTAATACCAGTAACCAAATGGGCCTTATGAGTGCTTAAATATTTGTTGTCACTCATTGATCTAGCAGAATACTCTTGATCAATATTGTTGCATGACTACCTTGTAGGTGCTTTAGCTTTTGATGCGGAGTATGCACGATGGGTGGAAGAACAGAACAGAATGATTAATGAGTTGAGAAGTGCAGTAAATTCACATGCTAGCGATACTGAACTTCACACAGTCGTTGAAAGTGTAGCTGCCCATTTTAACGACATTTTCAGGCTTAAGGGTGTTGCTGCAAAGTCTGATGTCTTTCACATTTTGTCAGGAATGTGGAAGACTCCAGCCGAGCGTTGCTTCATGTGGATTGGTGGGTTTCGCCCATCAGAACTCCTAAAGGTGAGGATCATTTGTGTTGATTTCTTCTTAGCCATTAGTATCGTAATACTTCCTCCGTTCTAAAATACTTGTTGTATTATGGTTATTGGCACTAACTATCCATCGTTCAAGCTTATCATATTTATTGTGGCTAATGTGTAAGAAAAAAATATAGTCAAGTGGGATGTTGTTTAAATTGTCTAATCGCATGCTTTCATGATATTAACTTATTAATATTTTTAGATAAACATGGTTATATATATATATATATATATATATATATATATATATATATATATATATATATATATATATATATCAAAATAACAAATTGGATTGTGTAAAAAGTCAAATGTAACAAGTATAACGGAACGTGGGAAGTAAGTAATAAAAACACACTGAGACTCTATTCTTTAACCTCAAAGCATGGACCAATAAAAACACCTGAGCTTTTTGTGAGCCTTTTATTCACCCACGAAGAATTTAGCGTCCAAATGTTACCCGAATGGAAATACGAAATGGTACGAGGGATAAAAACGGAAACTCGAAAAGTTAATTTAGAGTTTCGGGAACAAAGGGTCACAAGGTAGGATTCGGTGGGAAGTTGAATTTGCTACATTTCACAAATCGAAGCTGAAGATGTAGCAAGTTCAAAGGGACGGAGGAAGTAAATTACATAGTGGAACCTACTGATCTTTCCTTCTACATTCTTCCATTTCCATTCACATAAGCCTCACAAAATCCGATTCTGTGTTTGTGGCGCACTTGATGC
Organism: Amaranthus tricolor; assembly: GCF_026212465.1. Lineage (NCBI taxonomy): Eukaryota > Viridiplantae > Streptophyta > Magnoliopsida > Caryophyllales > Amaranthaceae > Amaranthus > Amaranthus tricolor. Next base: position 1,664,963 of record NC_080056.1, read on the forward strand.
ATATCCAACTTGTTCGTCGTTGCACATGCAGCTTCTGGTGAATCAATTGGAACCCTTGACCGAACAGCAATTAGTGGGCATCTACAGCTTGCAGCAGACATCACAACAGGCTGAAGAAGCCTTATCACAAGGAATGGAGGCCCTGCAGCAGTCTCTAGCCGAAACATTAGCCAATAGTACACCATGCCCTTCCGGCTCGTCTGGAAATGTAGCAAACTATATGGGTCAGATGGCCATGGCTATGGGCAAATTGGGAACTCTTGAAGGATTCTTGCGCCAGGTATTTCCTTGAAAAGTCTGTTCGAAATCCATGATTTGTCGATATTGAAACTCACTTTCCTCGGTGCATGATGCTGTTTTGTATAATATGTGTTTCCTTTACCTGCTGTCGATAATATTTCATGAATGTTTATACTTTCTGCAGGCCGACAATCTGCGTCAACAAACACTGCAACAAATGCACAACATATTAACAACTCGACAATCCGCACGTGCCTTGCTATCAATACACGACTATTTCTCAAGACTTCGGGCACTCAGTTCTCTATGGCTTGCTAGACCGCGTGATTGAGCACCCTCAAACTATCTTATTTTACAATAATTGACATGATAGGATCGTCTGACTTACCATGTTCTCTCGGGTTTGGCAATTTTGAGCTGGCGGTGTGTAATTTCCGTTCTGGTCGACTATGAATCGCGCACGATAATGTTTGTAACTCTATGTTGTATAATTACTGTTGTTGAGGTTGTATTTTCTAAAGGGTGGTATTGTTAGGTTGATGGAAAAGTATTTAGAGAAGGTTTCTTTGTAATAGTATTTAGAAGTACACTTCTATGTTAGGTAGCTTGTTACACTAGAATTCTCATAGTATTTTACTTGTATTTAGGACCCTTGTTTTCTACTATATAGTTTTGATTACTATACACCCCTATGTATAATGTACGAAATTCACTTTTGAATAAGAAAAATCCTTTCTGTTCTTGTTGCTTTTCAGCAGCTATTTTGTACATTTTGTCCTGCAGTAGAGGCTTGAGAGTTTGTCGTTATGGTTTTTTGGTTGCCGTTTGGGTTGATTTTTGTTGTTTTAGGACGTCAACTGCAAAAAGAAAAATGTTTGTTTTATGCCTTTTAACTCAGGTGAATAGCTGATTTATAAGCAAAAATCAAAAGAAATTGTGAGTATTTTTTATTGATTTTGGTTTTTTGACTTAATTTTACTTAACTAAACGAGTAAACGACTAATAGTAAAGTGAGTCAAGAAACAACTTTTACTGAACATCTCTGTATAACTGATTTAACAGTTAGCGAATCACTTAATACTTTTAGCTAGTCATACCAGCTACCAACTTTATTCATCAGTATTTTGCGAAATAGACCCGTTATAACAGGATAACATGCGGCCTTAGTGACTGATGTTCTGAACGTGGCTTTTGACATTCACTAATATGTGGCGGTCTTATTATGAGACGATATAAATGAAAAATAAAATAATCAGACAGACACCTAATAAGAAATAAAGCAAGTACATTTTGTATTTGTAGCAAATAAGGAGTATTTTGTTGTGTGTTAAAGGTTGGGCAAGGAAAGAGCAAAACACTTGCTCCACCGGAGAACAATCCGGCGACTTTTGACTACATCCACTGACATTCAATTTGAATTCAGGTGAGCCCTTTTCTTTTGGGTATCAATTGAGCAACAATTTCATTTGCTAATTAGATATAAAATTTGTAAACCGTAAAGATTGAAAAACCCCTTGAATGTGTGTCTAAGTGAGTAATAAGCCATATCTTAGGCAGAATCTGACCAGGAATGATTATTATTTTACTAACTTAGCTTGTTGGGTCAAGTTTTTTCTTGTCTTTTTGGTTTATTTGTGCGTTGGGTAGTTGGGATTTTGCTGTTTTGATGGAATGATGATGAATTAAGTTTTGCACACAAAGTGTTCGATGAAATGTATCAAAGAGATGTTGCGTCTCATAATGTTCTTCTTGCCTCGTGGAGCACATGCTTGTTAGATGTTACTACTCCAGTCTTACAAAGGTTAAAGAGTAATTCTTGCGTCATGGAACACTATTACGCTAACGATCAAAATGTATGGCTTTTGGCAGATTATAGTAAGATGTGTAGGTTAAGATGAATGAGTGGACATACCATAAAAGATATAATTCAAAATAAAGACATAAAAAAGGTTTTGTAATCGCAAATATTGACTATCCGTTTGGTAGTTGCTATTAAAGTTGAAACTTTGAGGAGCTTAGAAGAGGAAGGCGAAGTCCAAAAATGACCAGTATAACAAGAGAGGAAGTGCAAAGTATTGGAATCATATGATAATAGATAAAATTGAACGAAAGAAGAGAATTTATGTAGATGATCATTAGAATATTTTTGTTAGTTGTAGTTTAGTATTAAATAGAGCTGAAGAAAGTTTAATGTTTATTTGTTAGTGATGAGTTTCCACACTCATTTTTTTTGTTTCATATAACTGACCTTATATTGTTTACTTGCCTTCCAGAGTAGAAGCTTGATCTTGACCAATGCCTCACCGAACACGTCCAATGGCAGCGCTTCTTTTGTTTACTGGCCTGAATGTGGTTTTGGTGTCAACGATATCACCTATCTATGACTATGTTTGCTTTCATCCTTATTGGGAAAGAAGAGTATGAATATATTGCATCATTTTAGCTATCTTTACAATAGTGCCAAAGCTTTAATATCAAAAGATTGAGGTCGGCTGCATGAATCCATATATTTGTTCTAATGGTCGTCTATATGAAATTTTAGCTATCTTTAATACTTGCAATCGATAATTGCACAGCATAGAAAACATTTCTTATACATCTAATCCATATGCCTATTCTTTTATGAAATCATTTGTACCCGATTCATATGATATTCGCTGTACTTTCTCTTTTTATATATGCAGAATTCAATATGTGAGTACTTCTTGCTTATCCTTATTGTTCGCTGTATGAAACAACATTTTGTAATTGTTGGGGTGAGGTTATGTTACTGTGTACATCTATCCTTCCCTTGCCTTGTCTTAGTTGGGATCAATTGGTGTTGATTCGCTATCTTATGATGTCAACCAAACAACTATATAAATACGGGATTTCTCCCGTATAAAAATTTTTTGCTCATGTAACCGACCCCATATGTTAAAATTAACACTTAGACGTTATTATTGCTGATTGAACTTCAGTTTTTGATGTTGGATTTTGTTTGCAGAGAGAAAGGCGCCTTATCGAACGTGAAGCTTCAATGCGTAAAGGCTCTATGTCACCTTAATTTCAACTTTGACCATAAGTTTCCTATTACCATGGAAATGATTTTTTAAGAGAGACTGTGTGGAAGACCAGGCATTAAACTACTATTGTCAAAGAAATTGCTTAGTGCCTTCTGGTGAGTAAAACTACCCTTGTTATCCAATATTTCTATAGGATAAATCCATGGATACTGATTGCTGATAGTCTGTGTTTCACTTAAGTTGGCTTTCTTATTACTCATGTAAATACTTCAGATGGTTATACATATTTTTTTCTTATTTGAGTATTGAACTCATGCTTGAATCAAGTAACTCTCTTAAGTATTCGTTTCGTTCTAGATTTGCTATGGTTTCTTATATAGACATGTTTATCTACTCATCTTATTCACGACCTCACACTCTCATGGTCACTTCATCACATCCACACACTTTTTCACCGGATTGACCTTTTGTCTTGTTCTCCCATTTGCTCCGATCAATATTTTGTAAATAATAACAAAATGTGATTGTAGCAAATTTTTTAAGGTTTGTTTGGCAATTATTTTTTTTTTTTACTTGTTGGTTGGTCAAACAATTAAAACTTATTTGATAAATGACTTTTTAAGCGCCAACTGATTCCATGGTTTTGGCTTATTAGCACCTGCTTTTTCTCTAAGCTGACAATTAATTTTACCAAATATTTTTGTAAATCATCAACCTAATACATATTGCGTAACAGCTAACAATAAACGCCAATGATATCCGATGGTCAAACAAGCTAACTAAGTTTTCTGATTTAAAGGTCAAAAAAAGTTGCGGAATGGCATGTGAAAATTGAAGTAGAAGCTAATAGTAATTTGATAGAGGAAACTCTGAGTAGAAGGTCAGTATAAATAAGTGCAGGCTGTTTGTTTCTGCAGTATTTTGTCACTCCCTCTGTCCCTGAGAAATTTTCATACTTCCCATTTTAGTCCATCCCTTGAACTTGAAAACCCTTACTTTGCCAAGGCTAGATTGTGAGGCATGGCCTTGGATCGTGATGTAGCTATTTCCGAGCTACCTTATACCTATAAAAAAAATCAATGAATATCCAAATCTCTCAAATTCTGAAGGAAAGTTTCAGCTATAAGAGATCCAGACTTAACAAAAACTGCTGGATAACCTAAAGGAGCATCTACCCTAGCTTCAGTTCCTGTACATGTGTACTCTTTTCCAGTCCAAATATGTATCCATGAACAACTTTCGTCTTCCTTCAAGGGAAAATACACCTTTGCTTCCTTTTTTCCTTTGTCGAGAACAGGTGCGACCAGAATTTCTGAACCAACTAGAAACTGCTGGTATGTTAGTGTTTGCACATATTCATCTTCGGGATAGTGTAGGAATAAGTGTCGGCATACTGGAAGGCCCTTCTCAGAAGCTTCCTGTGTTTGAAACATCAGTTTAGAAACGATATAAGGATTACTCGGTGATTAAAAGATTTGATCTTTACTTAATTAGCTCATCGGATTACCTTGACTAGTTGGATTCTGTAAAATTTCCAGGCCTTGTACACCTTTGCAAAGCGGGCGAAATGTGATAAAGTTTTGTGGTTTGAGTAGAATTGGGAATTGCAGGATGGTCTGTTCCCCTGTAGATTAGAAGAATATGAGAAATTAAACATACTGAACAATGTGTTGGCGAAAATTAGCTCGCAAGTGAGTTTTTTAGGGCTCTTTAAAGGTCTAGTTAAATAATCGGTAGAATATCAATCTAAATCTCTCTTGCCTGCGTACTAGTTTCAAAAAGGTTTCTCTTTAGCTAGGGGTGAATCTTGGCCCAAAGCTGCTTAGGCCGTGGCACGGGTCTGCAAAGGCCATGGCTCGGATCATTTAATTTAAAACCCTACTAACATTGACTTGTGTAATGTATGATACAAAAGAGTGGTAGCCGAGTTAGTTCAGCATACATACAGGGGCGAGTGTTCACCCCCCTATATTAGTATCATACTTTCGCCACTAATACCAAATCTAGTTTTGGCAACATTTGATGTCTACAGACACAAATATGCTTAAGATGATAATGATAACATGAATGTGATGGAAGAACAAACATACTTCATGAGTCCGGAAAACAACGGTGAAAGCACTAAGTTCCATCCACCTCAATAGCAGCTCCTCAGTCCTATGATACTTGATTAGAGGTAAGTTAACAGCACAATACCCTCCAATATCACTGTGATTAAGAGCATAACCCGAAATTCCACTGCTAAGCAACCCAACAACAGCACTTTTAATCCCATCATTTGCTTGCCAACTGACCATTTGATCTCCCTCCCAGAACAGCATAGCCCATTTCGGACTTCCCTTGAAACCCGCCCTCATAAAGAACACCAATGCTTCTTCGGGATCTTCCTTTTGCTTGCCTGAACTCGTTGATTTCCATTCATCTACAAACTCGCGGTTTATCTGTGCCCATAATTCTGGATATCGATTGTGGGCAGCTATAGGATCCTCGCCTGTGCTATCGATCATACAATAAGATTTTTTGAAAATAGATATGTTAGTTCTTCTTTAAGCATGAAGTAAGGTCTAATACCTGAATAAAGGGTAGCGTCTACAGGAAGACCTTCACCAAAATCAGCCATCCAACCCCTGACTCCATCATTTACCATTTCTTGCAGGATGTTTTTGAACCATGGTGCAGAATCCGGGTGTGTTAAATCCAACATTCCTATATCAAAGGCCGTATTAGGAACCATGTATGGTTCTCCATACTTGTCTTTCACTAGTATGTCCAACTTCTTAGCTTCCTCAAACATGTTTCTCCTTCTGTTTGGCTTCTCATCACTCTGCCAAGCACATCATTGATCATGTAAATAATCAGAGAAAGTGAAAGAAAATACCATTAAAATCTATGATAAGATTGTAATGCCATCTGTACAATTCAAATTTTTTGTCTTGTTCTCCCAGTAACTAATCTACTCCTTAACGAGTGTGTCAATCCCTTGTGTGAAGCAGACGCAACGGGACAGAGAAGTATATACCAATTTCATATATACTTCATCACCAGAAGATATGCTTCACACGCTAGTGAGAGGGATTATGCTTGCACTTAACGTGTATGCATGCAAGTTTGTCAAGTGTACCCCGAACTGCATTCTAGGGATGGATGCAACCAGTGTCACGTGATGTACTAATTTTCTCGCAAATCGAAAAAGATGAACTATGGTCGGTTTTGAGAAATTTTGAGCAAATCACGATTTCAACAAGCGAATTAGCTAGCATATTATCTTACTTTTGATGCAGCACATCAAATAAGAACCCGGATGAACAACAATTAGGGATATGAGGCTGTCTTGAGAGAACTTACTGGTGCTAAACAAGGATTGCAATAACTCATTACTTTGATATGTTGGTTGTTTAGATCTTTAACAAGTTGTTGCCATCCTTTATACCGTATTGTGTCTACTTCCCAGTTCCACCATAGTTGTGATCCTACAAGCGTTTCTCTTTGTCCTACCCAATCCTGTCATTGCAAAATTTAGTTTTTGTCAATATTGTGTTCAACTATTTTCCATAGTCATTATTCTATATCAGTCGGATACAACCTCTTTGTTATCCCTAACAAGGGTAAAGTTATGTACATCCAACCTCCCAAAACCCATTTACGTGTGAGTCATTTTTTAGCGCTGGGTAAATGAAATCTTGTTGTAATCGCTTGGTTTTGTTTTTAGTCATAGATTAAAATATAGAACTTATATATCATAGGTCTAAGACAATGTTTAGATTTGGTTTTTGTTCTCTTCAAAAAAGGTGGCTTGGTATACAAAGCGTCCCCTGTAAAGCTAGGAATTGAGGAAGGGTCCCAACCACAGTGATGTAATGGCGGCAAACCTTACCTACATTTTCTCAAAAGGCTAATTAAGTACATAACATCTTAGAACTACAACAATCAACATAAGCTTTTGGTTATCTTTAGTCATATTGGCTTTTGATAACATATCAGAAGACAAATGCAACCGAAAACTTAAGCTAGTAGTAGTAGCGGCGCAATACGTTATACTACTACTCTATCAGCGCCTGTGAACAAAACTCGAAGTCGTAACCTTTCAGTCACACATTAACAGTTGGTGCACTAAGGCTCTCCGTTTTAATGCAGTAAAACGTTACCTGCAACCAGAATGAAGAAATGGGAACATCATAAGTCTTTAAAACTTCCCATGTATTCCGCACAGTGTCTGTACCTCCCTGCATACCAACAACAGCCCCTGATATGATCCAATGAGGAAGTTGAGAAGGTCTTCCTATGGATTCTGTGAATGTTTCAATAAGCTCAGTAGGTGAATTTCGATGCAAAATTGCTCCTGCAACCAAATTTCCATGTACCTAGCAAGTGTAAATAGTCTATATCAGACAACAAGAGTGAAAAATGAATATAAATTATTATGTATCAATTCATGATATTTGATAAAATATATTAAAAAGTTTTTTAACTTTTTATCGGTAAACTTTTAATTGAGAAGATTCATTGATATGTTATCAGAATCAAATGTGACAGAAAATCACGGTGGCTCATTTCAAGTGAATTATTTTCCGTCAGGTATAAAGAAGATAAGTGTTGTGATACCTGAATCTGAACCCTGTCTTGCATAGTTAAGTCAAAAATAGAGTAGTCATATCCTTCTAAGTAAAGAGACTTCATCTTTGATGTGATATAAAATGGAGAGGGAGCATAGGTTGTACTCCAATCACCAGCTGCCCTGATTTCACACCAAAAATAAAGAAATATATGTAAATTTTAGTCTGTGGATTTTTTATACTCAGTCGTCGTTATGACACTTACACTTTATTTTAGATCACTGATATTGTATTTTTTCATTATTTAGCGATTCAAACATTTTGACACACACCCTGTGTCGAACATGAGTTTTCAGGTCTGAGTAGCCGAGATTTTGTAACTTATAAGTATAAATAAATGGATTCTTATTAATTTGATTAGCCATTAATATGTACTTTTACAATATTAAAATTTTAACTTGTGTATAATTTAGGATATTATGAATTACTCTAATAAAGTAATATGAGGAATCAAATTTAGAGAAGAAAGATTGTAAACACTCAAAATCAAAAAGAAAAAAAATGTAATTTTTCATGCTCAATAATGAGGGTGATCATCTATAAATATTGAATGAATAAATATGGTGAGTGATGACTGATGAGGGTATCTGAGGTGGAGCTTTCATCCTATTTTAGGATAAGGAATATAGTGGATAGAATAAATTCAACGTAGGTAATCACAATCATCAATCTTTTTGAGTATTCAAAAATTACAAATTTTTTGAGACGGTTTTTTTTGAGCTAAATAGCTTTTTTTAGGTCATATAATTAAAAGATTGTTTGTTACAAAAATAGCTCTCAAAAATAAAAAATGACGAACTTTGATCGGAAACTAAAGTAATAATTAAACTTAAAAAAAATAAGGGGCTAAAAAGCCCAAACTAAACTTTATAAATTACACTCTAAATCACTAAGCCATTTTATGATATAGTTGTTGTACCACATTTTATTTTAATATGATGCTTCAATAATTTTCAGGGGTTTAGTATGAACCTATCAAAATATATAAATATATCTTACGTTTTATTCTTTTTAAGAAAATTTTAAATTTTGTATACTGGACAACAAAATTATATTGATTTAAATTATAAAAAAAAACTATTATAACTTATATTAAATTACAAAAGTGAAAATTTTAGTTAAAAAGGATAGATAATATAATATAGATAAAAAAAAAAAAGAGAAACAAATTAGAGTGTTGCCAAATTACCTATAACTAACCAAATTAATTGCTAAAGATATGGGTTGATCTCCTCTTCCAATTCCTTGTTCTTGTACTAAAATTGGAACCCTTTTTCCCTTGAAATCCATATGTGAAAATTGTTCTCCAAACCCAAAAAATCTCTCATTTTCTTCACTAGAGTAAGAAAAACATATCCTATTAAACTCTAATGATTTTGCTAACCATTTTTGCCTCTCAACATTATCTTCCTCAATGGACATTATAGCTCCTAATCCAAAACCTTTAGCTCTTAAAGGGAACCAATTCAATCCAAATTTTCGATTTCGAAATCGACCTAATTTCTTCTTTAATCCTTTTGATTTTTGATGATTAAACTCATAATTTGGTTTACCAACCTTAATTTGGAACCCAATTTGATGATCATTCTTTTGATAGAAAATAACCCAATACTTAGATGAACAAGAAAATGTAGTTACACCATTAATGACCTTATTTTTCTGAAAAATTCTCCCTGTTATAGACAAAACAGGGGATTTTGCATCATTTAAAGCTTGTTTAAGATCAAATTCAAGATACCCAGATGGAAAATCTTGATCTTTACTATCTAAATTTCCATTAAGATCATAATTAATTATCTTAATATTTTCAACAATTTGGTGTTTACAAACTAATTGGATTTTTCTATCAATAATTGCAAATGATCCTCTGCTTTCTTCAACCTCTGTTTCAGCTAATGCAGCAGAAACAAAAGCTTTTCCAGGAATAGTAGACCAAATTGATCTTTTAGGGTTAGAAATATGAGAAATTGAGAAATACCCGCCATTTTTAGAGCTCCAAAGAGCTTGAAAATGGCTTCCAATGGAGTAAAATTGGTGAGAAGGTAGTGAATTAGGATTGAAAAAGAGGTTACCTTGAATAAGTGGAAGAGATTTTGGGGTTGAAGGGAAAGGATTATTAAGATGTTTATGGTGATTTTTGATTGTTTTGAAGGTTGCCATTAGTTAGAAAATTTGGTGAAGGGAAGAAAATTGAAGGAAAGATAGATGGGATATATGGATTCTACTTTCCTTTATTGGTTGAATCTTGTGGTTATATACTACTCACTCCAATTCTTTTCGGTTATCCCATTTAGTTTTTTCAACACTATTTATCGATCACTCTTAATTTGTATTTTATACTTAATCTAGACGTCAAAATAAAGTCATGTGGGATCTTGTTTGATTCGTCTCAATATAAATTTTTTATTAATATTAAATTTTTATAATTTTTAATTATGCACAATTAGAGATATTTAGAATTGAATTAGTACATTGAATATTAAAACAAAACTAAATAGGACAACCGATGAGAATTTGAGGGATTATTTATAGAAGTCATAAAAGGTGGGCAGTCACTTTGAGAAATGTTAGATTTCAAACTCGTTTTTGTTCATTAAAATTTAAATATAGATAAAAAATCAAAATGAGAATATTTGCTATAAAAATATTATTTTATTATATTATTTTATTGAATAATAAAATTATTTGAATATTAATGATTGGAAATATATTAAAATGAATTTATATTTTTTTAAGTTTCACTATATTAAAATATTTAAATCATCTTTTATGGATGCCTAACATTTCATTACAATTCTAATCTCGTTTTGACACAAAACATAAATTTGATGATTCTACTCATGCTCGAATTGTTGTCTTAATATAAATTTAAGCCATTCTCATCCCATTTAAAATGGTTAATAGGGAGAAAATTAAAAACAATTACTTTATATATGCCAATCTCAAAATAGAAAAAATAATAAATAACCAATTACTAATTGTATATTTTTATTGATTCAAGTTTTTATCCATTTTCACTTTGTTTGTTTTATAAAAAAAATTAAACTATAGCGAAATATTAAACCCGAAACAAGGACAAGTACTAAAATTTAATAGGGGAAACAAATGAAATTTGATTGCAGCTATTTTCTTTGATTGAGTGACGTATTTTTAGCCCAGCTAATTAAAGATTAATGCCTACTTACCATATTCTTAATACATACTTACATTATCCTTAATGTCTACTTATCGTATCTATAATGCCCACTTTTAATATTTTAAATATCTATGTACATTATTCTTAATGCCTACTTAAAATATTTTAAAAAATATATAATGGGTCAATCTAATTAGAGATGATCTCTTAAAAAGACCAACTCTCAGAATAATTTATAATTTCATCTATGCTCAAATTCGTGGTTAAGATGAGATTAGTCCATTAGCTCATACTTCATGTTTTGGTGTTGACTATTGACCAAACCTTAGACGAATTGATTACTAGATTTCGTTAATGGGCATGACCAAATCCCAATTTCACGAATTTTTTTTTAAATAATCCAAATACTTCTATCTTTAAAAAATCAACTTAAATTATCTCATTTTTTTTATAAAAAATTACAAGTACTCAAATTATAAATAAAATAAATATAAGATAGTTAAAAAATAATATAAAAATAAGATTTTAAAATCTAAGTACGTATAGGTTAAGTTTTTAGAATTAAATTTTCATTCTAGTTATTACAAAAGTAATCCCTCCATCCCCGCTTTATTCTTCCCAGTTCAAATATTTACAAATCATTAGTGACCAATAAAAAAAAAAAAAAAGAAATCATTAAAAGCTAAATAAAAAGATCAAAAATAAACATACTCAAAAATAGAAATGAAAAGATTTTAGTGAATTGCCCAAAATAAAAATGACAATGTGTTTGTAGGTAAGAGGGAGTATTAATTATCCTTAATCTGAACACAAATATGAATTAGAGAAATTATAAATTCTTTAAAAAAAATATATCAAAATGTTAAAAAAAAAAAAAAAAAAAAACATGTATTAACTTGAGTACAAGATGGTAGTTTTCAAAGTCACTAAAAATGAGAAGAATTTGAACCCCATCCTCATAGAGTGACTTAATTCCTAATGTATTTGGAATTATGAATCAAACCAAGAACTAGGCCAAATTCAACCTGTATTCGGTTCATACATTCATCATGAGGCAGACACAAAAGAATTGAATTGAAATTACTTCCTCCGTTTCATTATACTTGCTACATTTAACAGTTAATTTTGTTTATTTATATGTTGAATGATACAAATCTAAAAATTATAAAAAATTAATATTATGAAAATATGCAATTAGACGATTCAAATAAGATATCACTTGACTACAGTTTTACTGTACATTACTTGTAATATATAAAATAACCTTAAACAATGATTAATGCTCACAACAGAAATGTAGCAAGTATTTCAAAACGGATGAAATATTATACCTGGCACCACTCGCTGGGCATGTGGCCCGCACCAAACCAATATGAAATTACCCAAAGGAGCAATTAGAAGTGTAAATATTAATTTGTAAAATAAGACAAATAATAGTTAAAGAAAAATTTGAACGTTACCAGCTAGAATAAAAAAGTCAACTTAATCAAAAAAAGACAGTCACCTACAAATCTAACTTCTCATAACCTTATTTTTGGTAAACAAAAGCTATAACCACCATAGTAGCAAAACTTGCATCAATCCCAGAGATGTTTATGGATTGGTTGTTAGGCTTTTCTTCACCACCATATTCAACGAAAAGACAAACAGATTTAATCAAAAATAATTAAAATCGGACCAAACTGTTTCGGTTTACCTTTCATTTCAAATTTTATCGACATGAACTTTTACATGTAATTTTCTTCATAGGATACACGAAAATTTTACTATCGTTATCATTTTTTAACACTGTGCATCAAACAGGTCGGAAATAGTAAAGTCCCAAATTCAGGAAGCAAAACGGCAAACACAACTTAAACAACATATTCCTTTTACTACAGATTAAAAATACTAGAGATACTACAAATAGAAGAAGAGATTCTAACAGAAGACACTAAAGTGCAAAATTTTACCTATGCAGTTTCTCCTGCAAGAATACACACAGCTGCAAAAATCGGACATAATCCCTCAATCGAGCAATTCAGAAACAGCAGTCTTTTTAAATGCATCAACCTGAACTAATTCGCCAGCTAAAATTCGATTTGGGAATACATTATCTGCCTTCATCCTCTCTCGAAAACCATATGCAGGAACCTTGGCATTAATGTAGGCTTGAAGGAGTGCGTGGAATGTCCCAGCACGAGCAACATAACCAGCCTGCCTCAACCTGTGGAAAATTTTCTCGGCGTTATGAACATCGCCATTTTTAGCATACTGGTCTAAGATATATCTATATGAAGTGTAAAATGGCCTCTTCTGCGGATTCTGTCGTACTGCTTTCTGCAACACCGAGTCTGCTTTCTCAACTTCCCCGGCATCTACATATAGTTTCACGATACAGTCCCAAGCAATAGGACCAATCTCGCAACAACTATCTCCCATCTCTTTCAGCAGCTTCTTTCCTTTGCTCAGCAACTTGTTTTGAGCATACACTTTCAACATGATATTAAAATGCCTTGAAGAAAGTCGTTTAAATGATTCCGTCATCTTTTGAAACACAGCTTCCGCTTGTTCAACGTTCTTGAGCTTTCCCCAGGCTTCAATTGCAGCCAAGTAATCAGCCTGCCGGAGTTTTGACTTGCAAACTTCCCAAACTCTTTCAACATCATCAGCCCTGCCAAGAGTGGCATAAATAGGGAGCAAAACGGGGCATACCCATGGACTATAATCTAAGTCATCTCCCTCCAAATCATTTATAATTGCTTCAGCCTTTTCTTTGAGCCCATTATTGGCATAATGACGAGCAATAGTAGCTTTAATACGGAGACTAGGACTGATACCATCGGCCTGCATTGTCTCAAGAACTTGCTCCATCCCGACCATATCATTCGCAAGACCTTTTGTATCTATCAAGAGTTGGTAAGTAAAGAGAGAGGGCTTCACATCCTCTTTCTCCATCATCAAAAGTACATCTGCAATTTTTTTCTTATCAGTTCTCTTGTAAAGAAGTAACAACTGGTTGCACACAAAGGGTGACAACGAAAAGCCTAGGTCCTTCATTTTATTGAAGATCTCTTCTGCTTTAGCCACGTTATTGACGAATACGCAGTTGGCCAGAAAGGTTCTATAAACCAACTCCTTTCTGTAGCTTTTAGGGATGTTGTTAATATAGTTCTCAGCCTCATTAAGACCACGCACCTTGGCGAGGAGATCAAGTCTAGATGCATAATCTTGTTCCTTGAAATCAAAGTCTTCTCTCTTCTCCAGCCACTCTGACAGCTGGAATATAAAAGAAAAGAGGTATGCACAAAAATAATATGAGCACAGTTTTAAACATTCTACATATTCCAAGTATCAGAAAAGATAAAAGACAACGTGGCAAACAAACAATCAATAATTCTCATTATGACAGACTAAAAGCAAAAACAACCGTGAATGCCGCAAACAAAACGAAAAAGCATCATATGTCATAGTTGATCTAATACATAATCCACCTCCCTCCTGAAACAAATTGTTCCTTACACTAGCCAAGGGCCCAGGAGATACAAAAAACCTAGCATGATATCAGTAAAGATCTGTAAGCAATTAAAGAGTTGTAAATAAGCCATACATGCATTTTGTTCTCTTTCATTGTAGCAACTCTTGCGCAAGCAGCAACAAGTGAAAAATGTTTAATGCAGTCATATTTCAAAACTGATAAGCCTTTATGAAAGAAGAAAACAATCAGAGTAATCGAGCCTGGGGAAATTTTTATTCAAAAAAATTCATTGAAATAGATAATAATTTTTATTACATTCTAAATTGCTGACATATGAAACAATTAATTGATAATAAAATGCTAATAACCACGATACGTAGAAATTTAAGCCTCCATTGTCTTAATTGAAATGATGCAAAATAAACTTGGGGGAATAGGAAATAAATAGAAAGACAGCCTATAATGCAATCACTAGCTCAATATTATAAAGGCAAAAAGAAATTTCAAAGGAATCCAAAAATGAGTATTTGCACAAACACATGCCAAAACCATCAATAGAACGCAGAGGAAGGTATATGGACAAGTACCTGCAAGACTTTCACAAACATATTGCGTCGTCTGAAGCTCATCATAGCAGAATAAACTTCAGTGCGATTTATACCATTGTCTTCGACATATTGATCAAGAGCATTTAAAAAAGATGAATTAGACTGACTCAAAACTAATTTCACAAAAGGTGAAGCACCCAACTTCTTTTTGGGTTCTGTATCCCCACCATCCACCTCTATTCCTTTCATAAGCTCATTTTCCAAAGCATCTTCCATATTCTCATCAACGTTAGATACTTCAGATTCAGATTCAGATGAAATCTCACTATCATCATCACCTCCTCCTGTAGTCTCTGTAGTCTCAGAAGCATCAGGTGTGTCAAGCTCTGAAAAATCCCATTTCAAGTCATCCTGTTCTTCTTTTTCACTCTTGGCACCAGATCGAGTGGAAAAACTACAAGATCCAGCGGAGAACAAATTTGGAAAATGTGCTGTACAATGGTATGTGTAAGTCGTTATCCCCTTATCAAGGGTATAGCCACGACGCTCGGAATTAGTCAAGTTGTCCTGCATGTGACTACTACATGGTCCAATTCCAGCGGAAGCACGAAATGTCATTGAATTTAATCCATAACCCCTGAATATATAAAGAACCTAATTAATCTTTGAATTATACCAAAAATATTATGATCGTTTGGGGAAGGTGTAAAACAGACCATAACCTTATTGAAAGAGATAAAGAGGCCATGGCCTCTAAGACCCTCGGCTCGAGTAAGGCTTTCAAATGAAAATAGAAGACCCATGAAACGCCATACACACGACAAAATCAAGACAAGGCAATGGAAGACAAGGCTAATTTAACGATTTACCAATATGTATGTAAAATTGTAAAAGGCAAGGCCCATTCAAAAAAAGAGTTTATAACATGACATGAAGACAATTGAAAACCATGTAGTGATATCGGTAATTTCTTGAATCTCCTCCCACCATTAAAAAAAAAGAAAATAAGAAAGAACGATAAATGAGTAAGCTACATTTAGAACACTCAAGCTATGGCTTGATATCCTTTAAAGTCACAACACCACTTAACTGCCCATTATATGGCAATTCCCAATTCGTCCAAAATGGTCTCAGCTCTAAAATTGCTTGTTTTTAGTTACCGATTCACCGGGAAATAAGCTAAGCGGTAAAACTGTTTGCAAACATTTAGACTTCAATTCAGGAAAAGATGTTACCCTTTATCTCATACACAAATACAATTTCAAACTATTCTAGCTCAAATAATCCCTTCTAGAGTTTTATCTAATCCAGTTGATCTAATAAGGTCATTTCACATCAGGAATTGTCCCATTTAAAAAAAAGAAAAGATCTCAAATTTATCACCTCTGATATTATGATCAAGTATTGAACGATCATGAAACATTTGTTTCCTGTTTTTAAATCTTAAACACAATAATCCATGGTATTTCAAAACAAATATATACATACACTTCATTTAACAACAAATTAAAGAAATTTTTTTTTCTTTCGCTTAAGAGAATTGAAAATCGGAAAATATTTTAGCAGAGATAGGAAATTAAAACAAGAAAGTTTATCGCTATAAAACATCAAAATCGAAGTAAAGAGAAAAAGAAGTGGATTACTTGATAGAATTCGCAGAAACTCGACGAAGAGCCCACATTTTAGCTGCAGAGATATTGATTGAAATGCGATAAAGAGAGAACTGTAAAACCCTAGCAAAGTGAATTACTGAAATGGGCGAACCAAGTCTTAAACCCTATTAATATCCAGGGTAGGATTTTTTTAGCATAAAATAAAAATACCAATTCTTATTTTTCGCCACTCTTTTCATTTTATCGCCATCCCCTAATAAAATTACGAATTTACCCTTGAACTTAAAATTTGCTTAACAAATGTAAATCGCACTTAATAACACCATTATCACTTTAAAAACATAAAATTTAAAGTTTAAACGTAATCCCGAACATTTTTATCGCGACCCTATATATATTGAATTTCCAAGATTGCCCCTGCATAATTTTCGAACTCAGAAACTGTAACATCTCTCTAAAACTCTCTAAAAACACTACGTTAACTTAAACAAGCTAAAAGTGTACATCGAAGAACAATGGTGAACCAAAACGAGCATGATAACGATTCAGTAAGTAATTAATCGATTCAAAATTTTTCAAAAAAAAATAAAATTTGTAGAATCCCCCAGTCGCACAAAATGTGCAACCAGACCTAGGGGGAGTCGCACAAAAAGTGCGATTGGACCTAGGCCACTCAGCCTAGGTTTAGTCGCACTATTTGTGCGACTCCCCCTAGGTCTGGTCGCACTTTTTGTGTGATTGGGTTGTTTTTTATTTTTTTTAAAATTAATTTATTTTATTTATTATTATTATTTTTGAAGTTATTATCATTTATTAAATATTATAGTAATTTATTTTATTTTATTATATATTTATATATATATTTGTGTTTACTTAAATTATTTATTTATGTTATTTTAATTTATTTTATTTTATATATGTATTTTAATTAGTAAATTTTTGTATTTCATATATTTGTATTGATATTGTTAATATATTGAAATTTGAATTATTAAACTAATTGATATTGTTAATATATTAAATAGTTTAATCTTTTAATTATTATGAATAAATTTATATTTGCAGTACTTTGAAAACTTAGGGGATAATATAGATTACTCTGATAGATTTGTTACCGATAGAGAATTTGATTCTGTAGATGATTTACATGCTTGGGCAGATCAGATAGCACTATGAATTGGTTTTCAATTTACACGTGCTTTATATAAACAAAAGGAAGGATGTTCTAGAGTGAGTTTGTACTTAAGATGTCACCGCTATGGTAATATAAGGGGTGATTTGCATAACTTAGACAATGCTGCCTGACCTGGTTCCAAAAGTAGGGCTTGTGGGTGTAAATTTATGATTTTAGAAAGTAGTCGTAAACCAGGGAAAAGACCTTGGACGGTAAGAGTGTTTCCTGGTGAAAAAGGAAGACATAACCACCCGTTTTTGGTGTACAGAGATAGTCAAATAAGAGTAAATAGGATGACTGTTGATATTAAGCAGCACATACGAGATCTCAGTGCAACTGGCATGCAAGCAGCGTTTATAATGACTTCAATTAGAAGGAATTTTCCTGGTTTTTGCTAGTATGAATCAAATTTATAATGTAAGACAGTCAATAAGGAGAGAAGAGATGGATGGTAGGACTCCTCTTCAACACTGTCTATATATGGCCACAGAGCATAATTATGTAGTTTGGACAAACTTGTATAGTGAGGGGCAGTTAAGTAGATTATTGATTGCAAATCCAACATCTATGCAGATGATACGTTCGTAGCCCCATGTTGTGTTCATAGACACAACGTACAAAACTAATAAGCAAAAGTGGCCACTTTGCGAAATAATTGGAATGACGCCAACCAATTACAACTTGTTGGTTGCGTTATGTTTGATGCGAGATGAGGCGGTTGTGTCTTATTCTTTAGTGTTGGAGAGGTTGAGGGATATTTATGGTAGAGTTCAGACGCCTAACGTAATCGTAACGGATCGAGAAGAGGGTTTGTCTGCAGCTATTCGTGTTGTCTTTCCAGGTAAACAGGTTTTAATGATTAATTATTGTCGATCTATATACTATATATATATATATATATATATATATATATATATATATATATATATATATATATATATATATATATATATATATATATATATATATATATATATATATATATATATATATATATATATATATATCTCAATTAATTTTAAATTTCTATTTAATGCAGATGTACGACATTTATTATGCGTATGGCATATTGGCAATGACGTGGAGAACATGGTCGACAAATTGTGCGGCGGTAAGAAAAATCAACAGGGGCAGATATTCAGGCAAACAAAATAGAACCCCTTGGTTAACAATCTGACGATCCCTGAATTTGAAAACAGGTGAGAAGGGATTGTGTCTACTTGGTCGACTAGGAACAGGAGGGTCGTGCGATATTTGGCTGGAACATGGATTCCTTACAAAGAGAAATTTGTGCGTGCGTGGACGAATGACTGTTTGCACTTGGGTAACCAGACTACCAGTAGAGTTGAAATCCAACACTTTTCCTTTAAGTACTACTTGGGTAACGGTAATAGCTCATTTGATACCCTCTTTAAAAGGGCACACGCACAGATAACGAATCAGCAATCAAGGATAAGACAAGCTCTGCAGGAATCTATGAATTCGATTTCAGGACGTCGCGACTTAATTGTTTGAGACAGTTGTATCGTCATGTTTCCATATTTGCCTTAGAACAATTGATGATGGAGCACAACCGGATGTTAAACTTGGGGAGTTATGTTTTTGACAAATGTAGTTGTGTCATTCAAAGAACCCATGGATTACCCTGCGCGTGTTACTGTTACTGGGACGATATACATCCATTTTGGAAAACGTTAAAGTACTTAGAGGCAGAAGAAGACGCCAACAAAGAAGTACGGCACTCAAATGCCGATGATAAAGAGTACTTTCAATCGTTGGTGGATGAAGTTTTAAAAGCCGACCCCGCAGTTCTACGACGCGTGTCTCAGGTACTTGAACATGAACTACACCCTGATGATACCGATATACCTAAGCCACAAGCAAGTCCACCGAGGAAGAGAAGACCAATGACAAGCAGAACCCTCAGGAGAAACAAAAGTGCGTTCCAGTACAGTAGATCATCCTCAAGGGGTCGCGGATCCAGATCTTCATCACGCGGGAGATCTAGTGATAGATCTAGCAACCGATCAAACCAATTGTCAATTGAAATTAACTTCAGTTTCAACTTTATCTGGTACCTATATTTCCTTACCTATAATCATATATGTTTTAGATCATTTTAATGATATTAATATACTGTTATTTTTTTAGATGGTACAACAGGTCGTGATTTTTCACTTTTTCCGTGGCCAAATCACATTTTGTATATTCTTCCGCCATACATGTTTGATTGGATTGATGTTATAGGTGACGGAAACTGTGGATTTAGAGCTATTGCCATCACATAGTTAGGGGGCGAGGAGGCATGGCCTCTTTTACGACGTGCAATGAGTTTGGAAATGGAAACACATAGAGATCAATATGCACGCGTGTATCTATCAGCAGAGTTGGTGGAGGATGCTATATACAGAATTGGTGCCCATAGCAAAGGACATGCCCCGTACAGTCACTACATGGAAATGACAGCATTGTATTCTGCAGCAACGTTTCTCAACATTGCAATTGTGTATTATGGCTCTGCCGATGGTAATCCAATGTATAATTGTTTAGTGCTTCCGGTAAGGACAACAAGGGGGAATGCATGGCGTTAATAAACTTGTACATATTCTTTGGGTGAACGAAAATCATTATATTCAGCTTTTAATGAACGATGATTCATCTTCATTGCCGCCAGTCCAGCAAAATTGGAGAGTAGCAGCTAACAATTCATGTAGAGATTTAGAGAGACAGTATCGCAACAGGATTTCACTTTGGAATAGACTGTGCGGCGTACAACGACCACAACAAAATAACATCGCCGCATTCAATTTAGATACTCCATAGTACAATGTTGTGTAGTTATTGTGTTGATTGTGTTTATTGTACTGATTGTACTTAGTGTTTTCATTTTATTAATTGTATTCATTGTATTTATAGTATTCATTCCATAATTATGTTAATGAATAAATATGTTAGTGAATCAAACGCAACGCGTAATAATACAAATTCTTCATCAATACAAACATAAATGTCTATGAAGGGTTATGCCCTCTAAACTCTTTCCATTCGGCAAACAAATCTCTAAGTTCATCCAAAATACATATCAGCAGCCTGTCTTTCCCGGGGCGTCATATTAACAACAGCTGGCATCCTCAGCAATGGCGCGAGTTGAGTTGGAAATTCAGCTGCAAACTGTACAAACAAAAAAATTTTATTATCAAAAAATTAGACAACAATTTCGGTAATGACACATAAAAATGAAATAGATAAACAGAAACACTAACGTATTAAACTCTGTTATCCGCTGCACCACACGCAGCAGTAGGTCTTTCACCGAGGATGAGAAATGTATGGAAAGACACTCTAAACCAGTTGATATACTCAGGGGCAGCCTCTGAAGGAACGGATGCTCGACGCAGTGCCTGATCACCAACACGGGCACAATAAGGGAACCTATTCCACATCTCCGTGTACATAGACGGAGAAGTGAATGTCACTGAATAGAAACCCTGTGCCAGTCGCAGAGCTTGGGTAGGTCTCAACGGGAGGGGGGGGGGGGGGGGGGGGGGGGGAATAGCCTGTGCAAAATTCACCTCCACGATATCAAAACAGGTGATACCCCTGATATAGGCGGTGCGTGGGTGCTCATTTAATAAAGCCCTAGGAGAGGTCATGTACGGAGTCCATTCCACCTGCTTACAAAGAAAATTAACATAAACAACATAATATAAAATTAAAATAATTAGTATAACGATGTGTGAGGTCATGTACAAAACCTGTGTCTCTGTTATGGAATCCAGTATACTCCTACAGTCTCTCAGTCTGCTCAGCTCACGGATTGGCTTCTGCGGGGACCACATCTCCGCCCTAGTCTTGTTAGGCATATTAGCTTGACGAGGATGGGGGCGGAAGGATGGAAAGTACTCGTAAATCCATGTCTGCAACAGTGTCAGACAACCAACAATAGTCTTGCACCTAGTATAGCCATGTAATACGCAGTAGCTTGAGTCTCCAGAGACTGAGAACGGTGGCATAGCTGCAACATTTCACCAACATTAATGCTCCCGCTGGTGAATTACCCCTTTTCTACGCAGCTCCGACATTGGCTCCCCAAACAGACCGGCCAGGCCAAACTTCCAGTCACCATCAGCAGGTTCAGTGGGAAGTGAACCGTTAATGCCAACTCCTAAAATGCGTTGCACGTCGTGCAACATTATGGTCATCTCTCCCCATGGCATGTGGAAGGTGTTGGTATTAGGCTGCCACCTCTCCACAAAGGTCATAATAAGAGCACTATTAATATGCTGGTGCATTATGTACGACAGACGGCCTAGAGGAGTGATAGGTAACACCCCGTACAGCTCATCAGACATGTCCTGCAGTCTAATGATCGCATCCAACGTCCTCTTCCTAGGACGACAATCCAAAATCGGAGGCGTGCGCTCCGATCCCTCAAATACCTTCGCTACGTGCCCACCGTAGCTGGGTATTAAACTGGTGTCAACAGGGCCCCCGGGCTGGGGTGATGTGATCAACCAGTCCATGTCCGCGGACTGTGAGCACCTCCTCCCCCGTGGAGCCGCATCCTCAACCTGGCTGACTCCTGCGCGATCAGAAGTGCCAGTCGTGCTATGCCCTCTAATCCTAAACTGTAACAACCATATTTTTTAAATAATAATAATAATAATAATAATAATAATAATAATAATAATAATAATAATAATAATAATAATAATAATAATAAATAAATAAATAAATAAATAAATAAATAAATTTCAGAAATTAAAAAAAAAAAAAAACTCTCCATTAACAAATAACTTCCCACTCCTCCCTCTAAACCTTATAACCAACCTCACTTACCTATTATAAATTAAACCAATTATCCTTAATTTCAATTACATTATTACTCACACTTCCTTTTTCTCCTACAAACTCTTCCTCCATCTCCTATTTGCTTAAAAATTCAAGTCGAGAAAACGCAAGATTTCGATATTAAAGACAGCGGATTCGTAGACAGAGATTATTAGAAGCGTACGTTTTCTAGGATCGCGTGACAAGGTAATTCTCAATGTCCATCTAATTAGGACTATCCCGTTAGTACTGTGTGCTAAGTGATAATTAATGTGTTTAAATGAGTGCATGATTTGATATGACATTATTTTGTATGATATTATGTTCTATATATTCTCAAATTATATTTACTATTATTTTTGTCAAACTTGAATTTATAATTTTTATTTCGATAAAATTTATATTATTATTTTGATAACAAAATTAGATTCGGTTTAATTTGAAAGGGAAATACTTATAATATTATTATTTTGATGAAGGTTATATTATTATTTTAATGATGTTTTTAAATGCGATTGAATTTGGGAGAAAAATATTATGATATTAATATTGCAATTGAATATTCTTGAGATATATTTTTCTTGGGAAAACCTATGATCATAAAATAAAATGTAAAATGTATGTTTGATTATATGTTTGTGTGCACGCGACTAATTATTAAAATATATTAAATCACGTAAAGTGTAACACGAGGAAAATGAAGCTCTTATATTTGTTGTGATCCAAGTATAAGGGTGATGAACAGGTTGCCCTGTTTGGTTAGTATAGTTGCCGACAGATATTATTATTTCTGATACTTGATACGATGTTTGGTCTTCCTTCTATTTGTTGTGATCCAAGTAGAAGGGGTGTGCACACTAGGGTTCCTTGAGACTACTCTGCTGGCCTTGAATTATTTGGGGTGACGACCTCTTGATGAAGTAGGTATAGGGGTAAAGCCTCGGCCTACTGGCGTTCTCGTTCCCTCAAATTTAAAAAATTTGATTATGTGTTTGTCATTATTAAATATCAAATTAATAA
Organism: Amaranthus tricolor; assembly: GCF_026212465.1. Taxonomy (NCBI): domain Eukaryota; kingdom Viridiplantae; phylum Streptophyta; class Magnoliopsida; order Caryophyllales; family Amaranthaceae; genus Amaranthus; species Amaranthus tricolor. Next base: position 1,688,599 of record NC_080056.1, read on the forward strand.
ATTGGTTTATGTGATATTATATATATTGTTTTCTCAAATTGTTTTTCTTTTAAACTCGGCTATTAATTATTTTCTAAAATTATTTTCAATTTAATTATATTTTATTTTCTTAAATCATTTTCAAACTTAATCGTTTTACGGGATGGAGTTGAAATTACTGAATTTCCTGATTTTGGGAGTTTTTCCCTTGTTTTTCTTGCATTCTTATGTTGCAGGTTATTGATTGCGTGGGAATCGTGGAGTGAGGATCACTTAGAAATATAGCTTTTATTAGAGTCGTATTTCAGTTTAAATTTTTCTAAGTCGTTTAAATTTTATATGGACATAGATTGCGTTTCAGTCTTTTCTTATGTTGTAAGACCCTTTGTTGGATTTAAAATTATTAAGTTATTTCTTAGTCGTTAAGCCTTACATTTATTTTATTAGAAATAGATGTGGCGGTAACACTCCCATGAGTAGGTTTTGGCTCATGTTTTTCATTAAAGGTGTTTTCGAAAGTCCGACCAATTCTGAGGGTGTTACATAAACTAACCGGCATGCCCTCTGACGAGCGTCCAATCAACAGGATGACCAGCAAACTCATCCTAACCGATAGACTCTTCCCGATTAACAGACTCATCGTAATCAGTATCATCATCACCTGAGCCGACCGTATTACTGCGCAAGCTAGTCTGGTGCTCAAAGCGACTACGCACATGGTCTAGGGTACTCGAACGTTGGGCCTGACTATGTCTGGCCGCTTGTTCCTGCCTGGCTCGCCTTGCAGAACCCGTAACCCCCCTCTCATGGGGGTCCCCTCTTAGTAAACTCGGCCTAGAACTATTGCTGCTCAATAACCCTCTAAAAAAGTCTTTTCCTTTTCCCTGATTTCCAGCCATTTACTATAATTTTCATATTTTAATAAACTATTAATAAAAAATTAAAAGCATAAAAAAATACATTAAGTTATATTCATTTTAATTACACTTACAATATTAATTTAATAAACATTTAAGTAAATTAAATAAACACTTACAATCATATAAATTATTAACAACTAAAACAATTCACACATATAAACAAATAAACAATTTTATATTAATAAATAATTAAACAACTAAAATTTAATTAACAACTAAAATAAAATTTTATTAACGATTATTATATTAAAAATTAATCAACAACTAAATTTTAATTAATATATTATTATTATATTAAAAATAATTAAACATTTAAATAAATTATTTAAATTCAAAACTAATTATTATAATAACATTATCATAATATAATAATATATTAAAATAAAATAATTTATTACAACATTTATTAAATAACAATAAAAATAAATTAATTAAATAAAAGAAATTTTATAATTCGAAATTCAAAAAAAAATAAAAAATAAATAATACTGGTCGCACAAGTGCGACTGGTATTATTATTATTATTTTTTTTTTGAATTTCGAATTACTATATTATTATTATATTAAAAAATAATTAAAAATTAAATAAATTATTTAAATTCAAAACTAATTATTATAATAACATTATCACTTTATCATAATATAATAATATATTAAAATAAAATAATTTATTACAACATTTATTAAATAACAATAACTTAAAAAATAAATTAATTAAACAAAGGAAATTTTATAATTTGAATTTAAAAAAGAATAATAATACCGATCGCACAAAAAGTGCGACTGGTATTATTTTTTTCTTTTTTTTTGATTTTTGAATTACATTAAAATAGAAATTACCCCGAGTTTTTGTTAACGACTTTGATTCTAAGGCTTTAGCTCCGATTAATTTTATGTGTAGATTTTGTGTTTTTTGAAGTGATAAGAGTGTTATTGAGTGAGTTTGAAGTGTTTTATAGAGGTTTTAAAATTTTTAAATCCGAGGACATTTTCGTCATTTTATTGGGGTGACGATAAAATGAAAACGGTGGCGATATATAATAATACCCATAAAAATTTATTAAAAAACTTTCCTCTTATTCATCATATGTGTTTTATTTGACTTTGCAGAAATTTTAAAAAAGCTAAATAGGACTGGGTAAGAGAGAAAGGGTAGTGTTTTCAAATTTTAAGGGATAAAGTGGAGTTATTATAGATAAAGGTGTAATAAAAAAAAATTCTATATTATTTGAATAGGTTTAACGGTAGTGTTATTGACAATTTAATGGTATTGAAATTTTTAAAACCTTTATTTTTATTGCTAGTGTTATTGATAATTTAATGGTATTGAAATTTTTGGTTGCACAAGAATAAATATAGGTTTAATCAAATTGTTAAGGGCACATGAAGAATTATTGTTAAGGGCGCATTAAAAAAAATAGTTAATGATAAAATCATTTTTGACAAAAGAATTATTGACTATTACATTATAAATTTTCAGATTATCCGTATAAAAAATCATAAATATAAAAACACATAAAATTTCTCTAAATTCCAACCGATGTCTTACACATGTAGCACATTGCACATTCATACAAAAAACCTCATTTATGACTTATATAGTAAAATAATTTCATGAGAAAATAGTTACTCCATTTGTTAGTATAAACCCACTATCTCACACGACCATTACTTTTATTACTGTTATATAGTTTTTGTTAATAAGAACGTAAATTCTTATGAGAGATGATCTCTTTAAAAAAACTATTTTTATTAGGTCAGCCTATTATATATTTTTGAAAATATTGTAAGTAGACATTAAAAATAATATTAATAGACAAGAGATTAAAAGTAGGCATTAAAGATATAATAAGTAAGCATTAAGAATAATTTAAGTAGACATTAATCTTTAATGAGTTGAGCGTGAGATACGACTCTCAAGACACTAACTGTAATTAAAAAAAACTAAAAATTGATTTAGAATTTTATCATAAACATGGGTGATACACTGATACACTAACTTTCGAAAAATTTAGTGTTAGAGATTAAAAAGATACTCCTATGATCTTTAGGTAGTTTTAAATATTTTTTTCATAAAAAATAATCTATTCAAATTTGGATAAAATTAAATAAAAAGGACATTTATAGCAAAATGGAGAGTAGTTATTAAGAGTACAAGTAGATGGGATATTTCGAATACACAGGGCCAAGGCAGGGCCTACGTTGAACACCCAGGAAATCCTATATTCAAAGAGCAACGAAGACATCATCAACTTGAATTGAATTCTGTAAGTTTTCTTCGATTCGCTCATCTTTGATTTATTCACTCTCAGTTTCAATTTTTAAATTTAGGGTTTTTGGTACTGATTCAATGGAATGCTTGACGTCTTAGGGTTTCAAGCTATGATTTATATTGTTAGCATATTGATAATTAGGGCTTTGCTCGCAATTTCCTTTTGCCTTCTTTGTTTCATTTTAATTTTGTTCAATTTGATTTCCGCAATGAATGAAATTTAGCTAGTGTCTTTACCTTTTTTTTTTTTTTTTTTTTTTTTTTTTTTTGTAATTATGTTATTTACATATTTTTCCTGGTTTTTACAAGATGAACCTTGGTAACTTAATTTTTAGCTAAGTTTTCAATTCCTATAGGTTTCCGAACTTTCGAAAAATGCTTTATGTTTCTTGAAAGTAGATGTTTATTATGAAATGCTGGGTTGAATACCGAAGATTTTAGCCCCCACTACCTAAGATCTAAGATTTAAGTATTTAAGAATTGGGTTGAACAATTGAGACCCAAAAACAGAACCAATGAAACAACTATAAACAACAACAAAGTAAAAGCAATAAAGAAGTAATCAAACACAACACAACGGTATACGTGATTCACCCCAATGGGCTATGTCCATGGTCTAGCCTAGATGTCTTTATTGCCTTCAAGAACACTCCAATGGAGTTACAATAGAAGTATGATCACAATTGAGAAATGAGAGAGTTCGAGAGAGAGAGAAACACTAAGTAATCTAAAGAGAGAAAGAGGGTTAGAAAACTAAGATATCCTAATTTATGTGTTTAGTCCTATTTATAACACATAGGGACTAAACAATTACAATAAAGATCCTAGGAACAGAAAAGCCGAGTGAAAAAACCAATATAAGATTCCAGTTTCTAAAGCCAACTCGACTTTTCCTTGGCCAGAGGAAAAGCCGACTTGGCTTTTGCTTCTGTTTCCAAAACCAAAGTTGCTTTTTAAGGCTAACATTCCTTATGTCCAAGTTACCCCTTCTAATCTCTTCTTTACTTATGCGTATTCAACATGGATTTAGGGCCTAAGTCACCCTTAATCATAACAATTACTCAACTCTAAATTAACTTCGATTCCATTTATTTTGTGTGATGTGTTACACAATGCAAAATTAATAGCCTTTAATCAAATGACGCAGACCATGGCTTGCGGACCTAGATTCTCCTATTGAAATATTTAATATATGTTTAAAGGTCATTTAGCTACAAACTACAGTACTTGATTTTGGGTTAAATATGAATTTATATCTTGGAATTTGGGATACAAGTTGAAGCGTTTGGTTCTTCAATGTAGGTTCTCATGGTTGAATGAAGATCTCCATTTTATTGTTGGGTTTGCAGTCAATTGTTTGATTTTTTTGATTGCAATTATTAGGGCCTTATCCAGTTATCCTTCTACTATTTATTTTTTTTTCTACAATTAGTTTTTGCTATACTATCCGGGTGTTTAGGAGGATGGTAGCTAGTTAGGCTTCTATTGGTTTGTGTTCTTTCTCATGCTTCTGCTACACGTATAATCTTTTGTTCATTGTTAATTGCCAAGAGTTAGAATTGGATATAATCGATTTATGATGCTTGTTTTCTTTTGTAGAATGTATAAATGTCTATTTATGACGCAAAAACAAGTCCGAGTTGATGATAAAAGTTGTTTTGCAAAGTGATAACAATTGACAGGATGCATGAATAGTTCAACGTCAAACGATAAAATTTTCATTGTCTTGTTATCAATTTGCTAATCAGTATTTGCTATTAGCCAGGCTCCTCATGATATGATGTCATTTTTTTTAAAGCTTAATAGATTTTATTTTACTGATATTTGGGTGATGTTTTTTAAACTTACAATCAAGGTATTTGTACCTTGGTGGAATTTGTAATCTAACTTTGTCAGATCGTCAAGTTATGTGGGTTAACTACATGGCCTGCTGATGTTTTCAATGTCTTCACACATTTGTTTAGGACTTTATTCATATTCTACTTGCCACAATGGATTCTGACATACCCTCGCCAAACCAAGAAAGTAATGAAGAGAAAGCAGAATTTCGCAAGCTTACGAATGAAGCAACTATCCGGAAGTATAGGCGTTACTCCCCAGTTTCTGGATCATCAGCTGAAGATGGTTAGTCTTTTTTCTTGACGATTTATTCCTTTCTAGAAACATATCAAATCAAAAGTTATTTAAGAGATATAATGCCGGATTTTTTAGACTTCTGTATGTTTTAATATTTCTACATTATGGACACTTCCTTTTCTCATCAAGCCAAAACATCTATTCTCATGGAGATTTACATTGCCTCATTCTTAAAGTTGAAAGAAATGCCTCCTTTTATAAGATTGAGATGCTGACTTTTGTCAAAATAAACAATTGTTTGAAGTTGAGGTGATGAATTTGGTGAAGGTAATAAAAAAAGCATGATATTTGTTGGTGAGACTATATCATTTTACTTTCTATGTATCTAGATGCAATATTTCATCTAGAATATTACACTGGACTTAATGGTGCTTTCTCTACTGGTATGAAAGAGTATTAACCTAAATCATTTGTTTTGAATGACGTAAATGATGTTAATATTTGAGTGTTCTACGGGATCCCAGAGTCCTCAAAATTAGAACTGGATGCGTCTGACACTTGGATCTCTTACCAGAGTTTGACACTGGTAGCCGTGTTAGAGATTCACAGCTTCCTATTTTTGCTGCTATTTTCTTTTCTCTATTCCCTGTCTATTCTTTTGCTAACATGTTATATGACTTCTTGATTTAGACTTAGCTGTGGGCCTGTGACTATTATTTATTTTCAGGGAGCCCAAAACGTGATCACATCTCTAGAGGAACTTCAAAAACTTCTTACCATGAAAGAAGGAACTATGATAAAGGGGATGACATGTTCTCCGGTCGAAGCCAGCGGGGTCACAACAGTGATTCTTATGGACTTTCCTCCAATGATAATCGGCATGATGACAGCTCTAGATGTGGAAAATATGCTAACGAAGATGGAAGAAATGCAAAACCATCTGATCGATTAGGAAGAGAGTCTAGAGTTGGCACTGATTCTGATTCTAGAGATAGAGAAAGTGACTACAATAGGTCAAAAGATCGCTACCGAGATGGGGAGAAGTATCCACATCAGTGGTCTGATAGAAGTAGATATGATGGGAGGCACGGACATAGGTATGATGACCGTGATAGGTATTCTAGGGATAAAGATCACTACCAAGATGAGAGGAGGGAGTACAGGAGTTCAAGGGATTACAGAGGTGATCGGAAAACCTCATATGTAGATTCGACGCGGCATCGTGGTGATTCCTATGCAAAAAAGGAAAGTGGTGACATGAAGGAATTAGATAGTTCAAAGTACAAGAGTAAAAATGAGGGAGTTGACATACTTGAAGATAGGCATGGCAGAGGAGGAGGAGGAAGATCAGATGATAAGTCTGCTTTGGAGAGTGAAGACGTTGCTTCAAAAAGGCCCAAGTTCAGCTATGGCAGTGATAACAGAAAAGGTGGGTGTAGGACTTCTTCGAATTTTAATGTCTTTAATTTGATTCTTTGTCCTTGTCATTGAAGTTTCTTCGAATTTCAAATTGCGACAGAAGAAAATCAAAATTTAGTTCTAAAGAAAGTTGAAGATCTTGCACCTAAAGTGTCGTCTGAACGAGGCCCTATTTCTGGTGCTGATTTGTCTACAAGTGTGGATGCTGCTAAAGTTGCGGCTATCAGAGCTGCTCAATTAGGTTAGTGCAATTTGGTAACAAATTTTAATGTGCTTGGTGTTAGCTTAATCTTCTACCACATAAAGTGCCTAGCATGTTTCTGGTGTGAGTTTACTTTTAATATTCCCACTCTCTTCTATCATTAATTGTATGGCTTTGACCTCCCGATTCTCCGTTATTCTGACACAGCATAAAGTGGTCAAAGTCTGTGTTAACCTAACATGACATGGGATTTGGATATGCCTTCACCCTTTTAAAGAGTTCGAAGTGAGGATGTCAACTCATGAATTCTGTAGGTCATAGAGAGATATTTATGAAGCAGAATTTTGGATTGAGATACACAATTTTAAACTGAGAAGGCAGCTAATGATATTATAAAGTAGGACCATGCTATATGTAGCCCACAAGATGCTAAAAGTAGGAACAGGGAACAATAACTAAACAAATCTTACGCCAATTAACACTTGCTTTTGTCATAATTTTCTGATTCAAAAAGTTATTTAGTGATAATGTCAAGCCTTTGGGACTGCATATAGATTTTTTTAAAAAAAATTACCTGAGGGCCGTTGTTTGTCATAAATCGCCAAGCTTCTCAATGCTTGTAATGGTCAAACAACTTGAAAGCTGCTCTTAGATAAAAGAGGAGAGAGGGCTAGAGTTATTGCTTGAATTCATTAACTATGTTCCTTTCTAATTTGGATTGTTTTTAGGCATGCCGTTTCTATTGCTATGTTCTTAGACGAAGACGATTTAAAAGGAGACATATATTGTTTGTCTTTTTTTTATTGTCCTTTCTGTAAAATAACATGGATTTTCTTTCAGTCGTCTTACATTTTGTTCTCACTATGCTATCGTATATTGGTTGAGATTGTCATAATTAGTAAAGATCCAGCATGTATAATTACTTCTAGAAAAGATTGTTTACCTTGACTGGGGGAATTTAGTTAGAAAGTTAAAAAGAATGCTTCAATCTACATCCATAGACCTCCAAAACTACATGATTTACCTAAAACATTGCTGACTAGTGTTGGTGAAAGTGCCAGATAAGACAAGCACAACTTTGACTGTTCTGTTGCTCATTATGTCACATTTTATATCAGCTTATATTTAAGTTATAGATCAAGACTTCAAGTTTGAAAAGTTTGACCTCGAAAGTAAAAGTGGACAATTGATAACTGAAGAAGGCAGTGTGCTTTGCTTTTGTCAATTGTCAATTGTCAATTGTCAATTTGAACCTGGTACTATGATAGTAGTCTAGTAGATCCATGCATTTAATGAGAAAAAGCAACTCCAGGGAGATACATTTTAATTTTAATGTTCAGCCATGTCTTTTTATTTTCTCATTTCCTAAGCGTCGAGATTCCATATCTTTTTGACATAGTATCATTATTCTGAATACTAATTTCTCTGACTATGTATCATTGGATCCATAGATCTGCTCTTGAATTATGATGGTATCCTCTATTCAGAATGACTTATGCCTCGTACATGGTGCTTTCTACTTTTATATTTGATTAATGCTGTTTCTTGCACCTATCTTATAACGAGGCTGCTCCACTTGATCAAACATACAGTAGGGAAAGTTTTATTGTAACGAGCTTATAGCCTTGGTTTATTGCCCCTGTTTCATTCTCTGCCCTCCTATGTTCTGACTTTGATATCTTTTCTGGTAAGTCTTTTCTTAGTGATGAGCTTTTTTTACTACTGTGTTACTTGAAGGATACTATTTAAGGTTAAGGTTTCTGTGTGGGAGGTTGCTTACTGGTTTTATAGGAAACTAATGGGGGATTAACAGCCAGGGGTCCAGCTTATCTGTAAGTTGACTGGGCTTAGCTTCCAATCTGAAACGGTTTTAGGGAAAGGGCGGCTTTGATGATCCTGGGGCAGATGGTGTGCATCATAAGATAAGGGACTTGAACAGAATAGGAGCGAATATAAAGCCTGTATTCAGTGTGTAAAAGTGTTTTGCACTTTCTCTTGTAGTTTGGTGCCTTTTACTCCTCTCTACTCATCTCTGCTATTAGGATTGCCGTGCACATGTGTTTATGGGTAAATTAAAGTTATGTTTCTGCCTTTAATCTCTTCATTATGAGGTCTTGTTATGGTGGTCTGATCTATCATTAAATGAATACTCATGACTATCATTCTGCATTATCTTTTTTGGGAGGGTGAATCAGATATCATTTCATGGTAGAAGGATAAAAGCTGTATCAGTGATGAAGTTTTTCCCATATGTTGGGAATGGGATTAAAGGGTTGAACATTGTTTTTGAATGTCAGGGATGTGATAAACCGTAAGTTTTTGAATATCAAAAGAAGTCACTGAAAAATCATTGGTTGTTTAACAATGTGTGCTGTTGCCACTTGGGTATAGTAAATAAGATAGCCAAGATCTTGATCTAAATATGTGCTTTGTTTGTGTATCTTATTTCTTACCCAGTAACTCTATTGTGAATCCGCTCTCCAGCTCTCCCTTTTTTTTGCTTTTACTTTTTACATAAAAGAGTTCCAAAAAATTTAATCTTTTGGTATGAGTACTGGATAGGTATAAGTAAACTAGGACCCTTTTACTATTCTTTCCGTTGGCAGTAATAAAGCAAACCCTTTTTCCATATGTAATTCAATCCAAGGAATTGGCCTAGAGTTCAACCTGTTTGCAAAGTTTTAAGCTCTTTAATTACATCTTCAGTTCGCTGAGTGATTAGTAATGCACTGGGTTAGATAAGTGTCCTGAGGGAATGTGTGTGAACTTTTAGAAGATAGAAACATCTTTTGTTTCCGTAATATTGAGGATGGCACAGTGTGATTGCGAGTGCTGAACATATTTTACTCAATGAAATCACTCCTTCAGTCCTTTAAAAAATATCAAGGACCAAAAGTTCCAGCTATACTGTCTTCAGAGCTGAATGCTATGCTGCTTTTAAAAATCATTACCAAAGGGAATATCTCGCTGTAGGTTGTTACACCTGTGCTGGATGCTGATTGTCATAGCAAAATATGAATGCTATTATTAGCCAGCTCTCCTGCCCCCGTTCATTTTAATACTCCAATATATGCACAACTTACGAGTTAAAACCCCAATTCTAATGCCAAAACCTATGAATTTGTATTTGGTTGAAAGTTCAGGAAATCTGAATGTAAAAGGCTTAGCACAAAATTAGAGTTTTTCTCGATGAGATACTGATTTAATTTGTTTTTATCATTACTGAGTCTGGGAGCAACTATGCTGCTTGTGGATGATACAAAAGGCCAGGTGACCTGGTGATTTGGTTGTTTAGAAGCGCACAACTGCATATTGAAGCATTGGGTTAATTTTAGATTTGGAGTGAAAAGGTGGATTTTGGATAACTTTCTTGATAACAAAAGTAACAGTCCATTACCCTTGTAATCAAATTGTAATTAAAAAGATGTTGTTTTCAATTAAGCATTGATGTAACTTGGAATACCCGTGTTCATATTCTTTAAATCTAACATTGGATCAAGTATTGAAACAGACTGCATAATAACCTGAAATGCTGATGTCATTCTTGAGGTTGCTATGTAGCTGTCAACTGTTCTTACTTTCATCTGGTATATTTTTTCTGTCTTTGAAGCGTTTGTTCTCTAAATACCAATTTCTTTGAACGATACTGATGAGTTGAAAAATAAATTATAGCATACAAACTATTAAGTATTAACTGGAATGTTTCTTTGAACTGGTGCTTCTGTTGTGCATTGTATTAAGTTTTTTTTTCCCTGGAAATCAATTTATAATGTTGGATAACGTTGTGGAAAAAATTTTGATGTCAAATTGATCTTATTCAATGCAGTTAATCAGAACCTTACGAGTACAGGTTTCATGACCGCTGATCAGAAGAAGAAGCTGCTATGGGGAAATAAAAAGAGCACTACTTCCGAAGAGGTACTACTCAAAATCTTCCATCTTTTTTTTTGGCTTCAATCTAGGTAATCTGGAGTTATTAATATCTATGCCATTTCCACACTTCTAAATCTCATCTCTAGTCACGGCTACAGACAACAGGAAAAAGAAAACTTTCCTGCTTTTGATTGTCTAGATTTGTCTTCTTGTGATTCATGAAAGTCGTTCTGTCACTTAAATCCTTGCTTGTTTATAATTTTTCTTTCCCTTATTCTGTTTTCAAAGAAATCATTAACAGCATAGGTCACAACTCACAATTGAATTTATGCATCACTGCTTTTCAAACTCTGAACTGCCTTCTGCATGTCCAATTGAAGGCTGGTGAGTGGTTCACAACCTTAATTCCCAGATGGAAAATGACCAGGATAATAATCCCCTGTTTAGTACCTCCACTAAAAACCTCTATTATTTTTTGTTCTAAACAGTGCTTATCTATGGGTTGTTTAATGCTTTTGATGTATACAGTCTAGCCACCGCTGGGATACATCTCTTTTTTCTGATCGTGAGCGACAAGAGAAGTTTAACAAACTCATGGTAATTTTCCTTTCTTTGCAATACTCTTGTAGTAATCTATTTTTTTGGCTAGATGAAAGTAAATGGGAATATTATGTTAGCCTATTGAAGAAATTATAGACCGGTGTCACATAATTCCCTAATCTCCTCATAAATCGTGAATTGTAAAAGAAAATTATTGTCGGTTTTGGGATATTTTTGTGCTATTTTGTGCGAATCGCGAATTCAAAAAGTGGATTGGTTGGCGATTTATCTTACACTGTCATAGACACTAAAGCAAGACGTTTTCACAATTAGTATTCTTCACTAACACAGTTTTAGAGTCTGAGGTTGCCTTGGTACATATGGCCAATTGTAGGGCGTGAAGGGCGAGGTGAAGGTGGACCCAAAACCTCCGAGCAGTCAAGATGCCGAGAAACAGAGAGAACTTCAGCTGGATCTGGAGAAGCAGTACACTGCTGGGCTCCGAAGAAGAGATGGTCGCACTGTAGGGTTAGGTTTGTAAGATTTTATCCAAGCAGTTTCCTTGCACACTATACATTAATATCACATTGTCTTATTTGTATTTTCTGTATGAGAATTTTGGTGGGAGTAGAGTCATACACTATTAAGGAATTGAAAAATTCTAGGCTTGCTCTTAGCTTTTGTGCATTGCTATCTTCTGCTGATTGGCTGTCAGGTTTGTATGTGTCGTGCTTTTCAGATTTGAGGCACATAAGGTCGTTTGTTTAGAACCCGAAGTTGAGGGTATTGCATGTTTTCGTGTAAGTACATGGGGTTTTGACAATTCTACCAGATGCTTAATACTTAACGAAAATAATAATTTTATGCAAACTTGAACTAATTTAGTGTACTGGTTGAACTCCTAGCATGTCCTGTGTTTTCGCTAAATTTTTTCGGTTGCATGGGAAAAGAGGTATCTTCTATTAATTGATGTGTCTCAATGAGTGTCGTGTGGCTATTATAAACTAGAGTGTTCTTGGCACCAAATCGGAAAGAAACATTTACTTGATTATAGCATTGATTTCAGAATTTGATTCAACTTCATTGTCTTACAATATGTTTCCATTTCCCCTATTTTTGTAAACTAGCAAGATTTAAGATGCTTTTCATAATAAGTGTATAGTGTATACGTAGGAGTGTTGTCGAGACTAGCTAATTAGGTTAGTTTTGTAGGATTAAGCGAATAGGTTCGCTCTTGGCTTGGCTCGTATCGTATGGTTAGGTAACAGACAGTAGGCGCAGTAGGCTCAATCTCTAGATTCTCATCCTTCCCATGTCTCATCTTAGTTTAGACCACACCAAAGTGTTGTGTGTATAGTGTGTTCAAAGAATAAAATATACTTCACAAAATCATATTTATATACAAAAAGTAGTTTGGAAACTTTCTTTAGAGATAATGATACTTGATGTAAGAGCATATTATTATTGTAGTAATTAGTATCGTCTTTATGCTAAAACATGTAATAATTAGGGGACATAATATTCTTTAATCAACCAAATTAGATCTCTAAAAGACTGATCGAATCAATGGAACATAAAGTCATGCCCCTAAAAGCTCGCACATGAAAATTATATTCCCTAGAACATAAATCATAGATCATAATATATTATCATTATCCTACTTATCGGGATGTTTGGCAAATGATTGATAGCTAATAGCTGGTAGCTGATTGGAGTGATTGATTTAACAATTTGATCTTATGATCTGGTTTGATGAGCTGATTTTGAACACACTGTTATGTATAGCTTGTTTGAAAATAGTTTTTTTTTATTACGATAAGTTGTTTAGACCAGCTAATTTATCGAACATCATTATTAGAGGTTTTGACGATCCAACCCTCCTTTATTTGTACTAAAATAAGATATTACCAAACACCCCTATATATAAACATTTTGCTATGGAATTCATTTATTTACATCTAATTATTGTTACTCGTTAAAAAAAGATGCACAATGATGTTTAAAGAAATTGTAAATAATTAATCATGATTATAATTTATAGTAAAAATTAGAAGAATCTTTTTAGTAGTATAATTTTGATGACATCTGACATACAAATGACCATTACACAATATATTCCCATCTCTTTACACAATATTTTTTATATAAAAAATAGATTCCCTTCCTTGTAATTATATATATTTGGCCCTTTCTCGTCCAAAATTTGGCGTTGCATGTGTGATTCACATATTCTTCCCCAAATCATTCATACCCATTCTTCTATGCTCGTGCGAATTTCAATTCTCACATCATTTTTCAGTATTCCTGTTAATTTATCCTAGTCTTAATGTTAAAAGTCTTTTAACACTTAATTTCGGTTATAACTTTTGTTAAAATTTAATCCAAAAATGTTATAATTTAGCATACCATTAGGACCGTCTCATTTATTTTTGGGCCTCAGAGCGAAAAATAAAAAATAGCTCTAAAAATTTAAGGCGCAATAAACAATATAATACTTTTTTAATTCTAAAAAGCGTTAATGATTCATATTACGTAGTAAAAATGTAAAATATACCTAAATTTTTAGTAAAGTTAATATTAACTGTGTAAATAAAAATACATTTTTTGAGCCTTACAAAAATTTAAAACCCTAATTAATTGTTTACTTTGCCCTTGCTAATCAACGGTCATACATACCATTATATTTTCCTTCCATTTTAGGATCTATATACTTCTATATTGGTTTGAATCGAACTATAAGGTATCATAAATGCCACCTTCTTGATGGTCGATCACATGACTTTTAAGACTTTGGCCTTTGGTCTTTGGGGATTGTTTGTCTAATTAAAGTAACTCTTCCCAACTAACGTAATTTAATAAATACTAGTATGGTTAAAATAGATATTCATTTTTATCCATTCTTTCATTTCCACATTTTCTTTTCCTTTCTTTGATTTTCCATAGTCATACTCACTATATCACGTGCCCTATACATAAGCTTAATATACAAACTATCAACATATAAACTTTTTATTTTAAACTCGTCTCAGGGTACCTTTTTAATTTTTTAACATCAAATTAAAGGATCTACTAATTGGTCATGATCGTGGTTATGGTCATCAATCCAGACCATGACCATGACCAATTAGTAGATTGTTTTAGTTTGATGAATTTTTATTAAAATAGTTTTTTTAAAAAAAATTTAAAAAATTTTCTATCAAATCATACAATTCCTGCTTTATAAGTTAAATGTCACTCATGTTATACAGATCTTTATTATTTATTCCTCCATCAAACAAAATAATACAATTATATTGGTGCAAAACAAGTACTAAAAAGTATGTTTAATTAACAGAAAATAGACAGCATGGTTAAGGCACATGCATATTGGCTATGGCTTTGTTCGTTACACAAGGAAGTTGGCAAAATGTGGTAGATACAAGGGATTTGGACTATCTAAGTCATTCAAAATATTTTTTGAAAATAAATGAATATGCATTAATGCAACTTATTTATCATAACACCAAAAAAAAATAGTACTTGCTCCTCTTACTATTTTTTTTATTTGGAAAGCAAATTTAAGTTACATAATAATCAAATTATTCTGGTCCAAAAAATTTGTTATATATGTTGAGTTTGTTTTTTGACATATTATTATAGCCAACATGATGAAAGATTATAAATTTGAATCTCAATTATTTTCTATTTCAGGTGAAATATTCAAATATATTATCTAAGACAAAATACGACCAAAACCATTAAGACAAAGAAAATATCTATTTTAGATTGTAAAATATACAAAATTTAGAGATATGTGATCTAAGTTTTTTATTGTTAGCTTAGTTTTTTGGAAAGACATATTTAACGGTAATATATGAATTAAAATATCGCGTTTTTACGCATTATCATTATAAATAGATATGAGAAAAGAAAATGTGGATATTTTAATAGAAGAGTAGGCATTATCCATTTAAATAATTATTTTTATTATGGAGGAAACTTTGAGATGTACTTAAAGGTTTTATCAAAAGCATGTTAAGTATAACAAAAGGAACGTACTAGCATAGTAGACACCTTTGGTGCTTGTTAGAGCAAAGCTAATGAAAGTAATTTGCAACTTTTGCTTATTTAAGGGATCACATTACACAAATGATGACATAACTCTCTTATAGGTGTTTATTTGATCTTTTGATTTATATTTTTGGATCATATCTATAAAAATTGGGATCATATCACCAATTATGTATTCTCTTTGATTTTCTAACATAGAGTACTTTTAAATTTTATTGAATTTGCTGCGGTTTGAATTGAATTTGCTATTTTATTAAAATTTTGATTATTTGGTGTTTAATAGTAAAAAAATAAGACAAATATAAGTAAATAAAAACATTTAAATCACTAATTTAGATGTTAATTTAAGTCATTTTTAAGTTTTTTTATAACTTGGTTTACTATTAGTTCAGTTTTATTTTTATAAGTTATTTTAAAGTTGAATTTGATTATATTCAGATTCATGTCTATTTTGAATCATTTATTTACCTCTACTTAAACTATACTATTCAACTGGAATTAATACAACCTAATTTCAATAGATAATCACGATATCATAAGAGGTTTTGTTTGTCTAATGAAAATCGAATAGACGTAAATTTTAATCATAAACCCATTCTTATTTATTTAACTCCTCATAATAAGACTAAACCATTACACTATTCATGTCATTCTTGTTGATTTACAAATGAATTACCCTTATTAAGTGGGAATTTTTGACCATATGATCAACCAAACAAGGCCATACCTTAACATAACTTACATTCTACAAACATTGCTTATGTCAATTCACAACTCTATGGTGGCTTTGAATTTTGATCTTTCTTGCCTTGTTGAAAGTGTTTGGTAAGATTCCAAGTAAACTTAACGTTAGTTGTAAGACATATTATATATAATTCGCATTACTTGATTAAAAATTTTATTAATACTTTATAAAATTTTTATGTATATAAAAATATAAGTTGTAAATTACAACTTTAAAATTTAGTATTTTTGTAAATTACGATTATTAAAGTATTAAAGTTTACAAGTCCAGGGTAAAAATACAAAAATTTGACCACTTAATCTAAAATTCCGACCACCAAAATGGTTGAAATTCTATATTTTGGTCTAAACCTGTAAACTTTGATACTTTGATGGCCGTAATTTAAAAAAATAAACATTAAAACTATAATTTGTAAAAATACTAAACTTTAAAGACTTTAATTTACAAAGTATTTTAAAAAATAATAATAATCAGATTAATTCAATACACGCGCAAAGACTAACATTCGAATCTCAATTTATTTTTATACTAATTTTTTAAATTCACCCTTATTCGTAGCTTTCCATTTTCTCAAATAGAAGGCATATTGATTCCTCCACCGTCCATTAGACGATTCTTTGACTGCTTGAGTAATTCATTTCGCTCTCCACTACCTTCTTTCTCTAAAAGTTGATGCACTACAAAACCCATATTCCTCCATTCATTAAAATCCATAAGAACACCTCAAATTCACTTCAATTTTGGCCATTTTCTCCTTTTTCATCATCTGGGTTATTTCGGGTTTCCACTTTTAGTTCAATCTGTCTTAATTAATGCCAATATTCCCTAAAATATAGCCCTTTCTCCATTCATTGTATATACCTCATTTTTGTTCTTTCTTTACCCATGATTTCCGCTTTATATAATCTAATATCACAATTTCATTATGTGGGTTTTTCAATTCATGACCACAATTTGGTGGATTGACAGTAATTTCATTAATCTCTGGACAGCGAGAATCAAATCCTAAGTTACTACATGCTCTAACTAAGACAAGACCCTGAATATCAAAATCTTCTTATTTTTCCCTTCTGTTTCAATTGATTGAAATTAAACCCTAGATCAATCTCATTATACAGTTTATTTCAATTTATTTTAAGTTATTATTTGCCCATTAAATATTTTCTGTCTTAAAGTTGGTGGCAGTTCACTGTATCTAGCTAGCCCAGCATTTATACAGTTCTATTGTATTTGTTTGTTAATATCCTATGCTATATTCTTTACCTATTTAACTACCTTACACTTAAACTATGTCGGCTGACAAACTTTCTTTTAAAAAAAATATTTACTAAGATTGCTTAGATTTTGGTTCCACTAATAAAGGAGTTTTTTTTTATAATATTGTGTATCTTGTGTAATCTTTTGGTGTAAAGATTCTCAGATCTTGCACCATTAGGAATATTTTTTTATATTGGGGTAATACAAGAGAATTAATCCTTTCTGTAGGGGGTGAGAATCGAACTATTTGTTTATACCATTATATTATTTACTATTTGGTCCAAATCCAATGCTTTACTTCTTCATATCTTGTTTTTCATTCATTTTTGCTAAGATGAGACTTCTATCCCCTTTGTATTGGGTAGAAATTACCAAGTCTTTAATATGTAATACTTGGAAAAGGGGGCTTGTTTTTGGTGTTTTTGAAGGTACCCTTTTGAGTCCAATGATGAAAGTTCCTACCATTAATGAGTTTGTAAAGGTGGATGATGAGGAAATATCACTACTAGATTTGCCAGATTTGGCTTTAGATTTGATTCTAGGGCAACTTTCACCTGCTGAATTGTGTAGCATGGCAGGAGTATGTAGTGAATTAAGAGTTAAATGTAGGAGTAATCGTTTGTGGGAGAAACATATGAAGAGAAAATGGGGAAGAGTTATTGGTAATGTTGCTCTTGTAAAATGGCATGAGAATATGGCTCAAAATATGAGGAAACTTTCCTTAAATGGTAACATTAATGGAGGGATTTTTGGGTCTATGCTTAGTTTTTGGCCTTTGTCATTGTTGATTAGATCAAAGTTAAAACATAGAAGTGAGTTTAAGGTTTGTTTACCTCCTGATTCAATCATGAGTAGGTATCTTTCTCTCGAAAACGGCGAGTTTTGGTTCCCTGCTCAGGTGTATAATCGTGAGGTATACACCAATTTTTTTGTATATGTTCTTGTTTAGTGTATGAAGCATGTTTGTTTCTTTTGAAGTCCCTGTGATTTATCATGATTTATTGTGTTATCTGTTTCTGTTTGTGTAGAATGGGCATGATGGATTTGTGCTGTCTTGTTATGATGCTAAACTTTGCTACAACTCAAAATCAGACACATTCCAAGCTAGGTAAGGATCTCTTCTTTGTTGATGATAGAGTATTGTAGCTCAAACTTTTGGTTGAATTGGTTTGTTGATATGTTATCATAAGTTAGTGAAACTGTCACAGGTTTGAATATCATCCATCTCTCAATTCAAGTGGAACATTTAGCGCCACCTATGAAGTGGGCTTGTGATGCATCCATCCATCTGTACCTAAGGGCTCTCATATGATGCTGTGTTATAAAGTAACCATCAACTTAAGCTTTTGGTTGAGTTGAGTCCTTAATGATCAAGGACTTAATAGCTATGAGAAAATGAATATCAGTTCTCTATACTTAATGATCAAGGACTTAATAGCTATGAGAAAATGAATATCAGTTCTCTATATTTCTTCCCTTGCATCATGGCTTTGTTCTTTTCTCCCAAGAAAGCTTATATGCAACAACTATATTCCATTACCCGAATGCCATTAAGCCCTTCTCAGTTCTCACTAAGGGCAGGGTTGGGGTCAGATGTACGCAATCTTACGCTTGTTAGTGATTACAAAAATGTTATTTCCGAATGATGTTTGGTAACAAACACCATCTCCAGTTCACATAAATAAAATGTGCACATCATTTAGTGCCTAAATTTTATTGCCTTGATGAAGCGTATGTAAAGTTTTGAACTTGTTTTAGTTGTAAATAGTTATTTGAACTTATTTTTCATGAGATTTATTTGTGTTAGGAGAAAGAATAAAGCCTATATCTATCTTGTAGCATGATGCTTTTCAAGTTGATATTGGATGATACTTAGGATAACTTTTTGGGTATTTGGAGCTTTGTTTTTGAAATGGGTTGATTTATTGTGTTAAAGGTATAATGTGAACGGGCGGCAGACAGTTGAGGACAACATTTCCTGGAGTAGAATCCGAGCACCACCCGTTGATAACCCACCTTATGAACTTCATGTGTCTGATAGTCTGGATGATTTGAAGCCCGGAAATCATTTTGAGATTCAGTGGAGAAGAAACCGAGGGTATCCATATGGTGTGTTCTATTGTGCTTTGTGTATCTAGATATGTAATCAAAGAATCAACTCGATATAACTTCTGATTGCAAATTTCTTTTCCGTGTTTATTGATGCATTTCAGGTTGGTGGTATGGAGTCGTTGGTCACATAGAATCATGCACCCGAAATGAAAATCACTGCATCTGTCACGATAATGGTGAGGAATTCATCGATCATCTTGTCACATGACGAATCTTTCTTCAATTTAATATTGCAAATTTCTGATATACAAATGTTAGATTTTTGATTCTTTCGTCATTTACAGTTCGAGATGAATATCGCCTTATCTTGTTATCTTAGAGTAGAATTTACCCTCTGAAATACCCTTGATGATCTTGGTTAGGATACATTGTCTTTGTTCTTATAGTTATATTTAAAGGTAACTTTTGATTCAGACTTGCACAAGCTACGGAGCTATTAAGCCAGCGACAAATACGCTGGTGGTATTCCGTGGCTATACATGATCACTACTGAAATCGTAAGGTGTTATCCCCACTTTACGGAGCAAAACTCGCCGACAAGTGCTCGGATTATTGCCCTTGTATTGGAACTTATTCTAGTTCAGGTCTTATGTGTTGATGGGTCTTTGAGATTTATTGTTGTGCTTAAATTTCATGGGATTTAGTAGTATACAATAGTTCACAAATAAGGACCATCAGCTGGAGCTAATAGTATTGACTGATTTGCTAGTTGTTACGTTAGCTGTTAAACTACTTGCTAGAATGATTTGGCAAAATAACTTGTTTGTCATTGATCGAGTGAATGATATATAATAAATTAGAGGTTGCGGTGTTTGAAGTAAAACGACATCACATCAAGCAATTAGGTAGACCAGCCAATTTTTAGATGATCATAATTTGAAGGTTTAGGTGGTGGTTAGATGGTATTTTTGAGGTGATAGAAAACTATCAAATGGTCTCCTGAAAATGGATTGCTGTTTAGTTGGATAGGACAACCCATTTAAATGCTTTATAGTTTGGTAACTAAGGTAGAGATAGAAACTCTTGATATCTAGAAAGTAGAAAAGGGTCCAATTTTCTTCATCTACTTTCGCTCTCCCTTGAGGGGTACGGGTATGGTTTGTTCGCTACCTCTCCCCTCCCGGACCCAGACTTTATGTGGGGCACTGGGCTGATGACCATGACCTTGACCATGGTCCGATTAGTTCACAAATCATCATTATCTTTGGCGTATAATGACCTTTCTTCCTTGTTACTCCTTTGTGGACAGAGATTGCTATATTTGACCTATTCATGTGAGAGCTTTCAGGGTCAAATGTTGCAATTTTAATGGGACATAGAAATGGTTTTCCTAGTTTTATTGATGTATTAGTAAACTACGTACACACTACCTTGACTACTGTCTGCCACACGAACCTAGACTAGACAATAATCACCATGTCGATTTGATTTATCAAGTTAGAATCGGTTAGCTCGTTTCTTAACTAAATTCTCTAATTGTGACAGACATGATAGTACTAGAGTTCAACCAGTACGCCCCTGGCTCGAGATGGAGGAAAATGACCGTGAGCAGGAAGAGTCATCGAGAAGAAGGAAACGAGGGTGATGGGTTCTATGGAGGCATCCGAAAAATCTACAATGAAGAAGAGATCGCTACTTGGAAAAGCTTATGGCCAACTAAAGTCTTAAACTAGTAATGCATCTTTTTACCCTTTCGAGCAATCGAGCCTCGCCTAGCTACCTTAAGAACCGTAAATACCGAAAACTTTAGATACCAACAATGTTTAGCTTGAGATTGGAGAATGCAAAAAGTTGGCCTTTGTTTCTCTATTTGCAATGTGCAAAGGCATTTGGACTTGTACAGATGAAGTTGCATTGCCTATTTAGCATACCTCTGGTAATACAAATGTTCTGAATGTAGATTTAAGGCAGTTCGCCAATTTATAATTGTCCAAGATCGATGGTAATTGCATTTAATTGGATTTCGAATTTCAAAACAGAAATTCGGGATTCTAATGCAAGAACACGAAATTAAATGTACAAACAATCAACACAATGCTTTAAGCAAGATCACCAGATGTGGGCTCCGTGCTCTCTAGACCTAAATTGTATTATTAATCGATTAAGAAATAATGAAGTTCTCTAGAACTCAAACTAGCCACCACTAAGTCGGCTCATTTTATTCAATCTAAATCAACTCTACACAATTTAGTCATACATATCACTTTTATTCACACATCTACTATGTGAGATCGTTGCTTGGTGAGATAGCTTCAAACAAAGAGTCTATATTCTTATAATATATACGAGATGGGCTATTTAATTCATGTATGAGGTGTGTTTCTCGGTGAATCCGTCTCATAATTTGTGATCTCATTTCATTTCGGTGCAATTTAGACAGTATACCTCGAAAGTGAATTAAAGTTATGATTGAGTAATCTAAGTTTTTGAACCAACAATTTGATAGTAGAAGGCATACATAGTACCTAGTATTCATTCATTGGAACAAAAGAATCTAATAGACGCCATTGTCTTATTCTCAGGCAAGTATCATTAATAGTACAGAACATAATATACAGCAAGTTCTGGAAACTGCTAAGATTCGTTGGTAGTTGTCAACTGTCAAGTCATTTTCATTTGTCCAAAAACTCCACAAATTTTGACGTTGAAGTTACATTTCCATCCTGGATCCTTGTGTGTATTTGTCAAATACAATAGCTGATTTGGTCAATTATGCAACACGCCTACACGTTTAATCAATCTGCAATTGGTACGTTTCTAAAGTTGAAATCGCGTTCTTCTTTATGGGTATGAGTTGTCGCCTTACCTTCCTCCCCAGATCTTGATCATAATATTCTATGGGCGAGGTACACTGAGTATGATGATGACGATGGTTATCACAATTAGCTTCATAAATAAAGTGGTTTCAGGCAAGTACAAGATGTCCGACTATACATGATTATATAAATTAAGGGACCCTCAAATATTAATTAGAAGTACTTGCAACTCGGAGCTTGGCTTCCAATTGATGTAGACGCTTCACCCCTCCATATTTTTAGAATTTGAACAATTAGAAGAAAACCCACTAAGATTTTGTTGAGAATTCATTACTTAGGGAGAGAAAATGTCTATACGACAAGCAAACCGTACAGAAAGATGGAGATTATATAGCTGCTGATTTAGGGTTTTTCAAATTTAATTACTTTTTAATGAGTTAACCGGTTCTTTAGGCCATTAAACAAGGGAGCTCTACTAAAAAAACAAGAAAAATGAGAGATTTTTAAAAAAAATAAAACTAAAGATTGATTTAAAAAAAAAAACACCCAAAGTATGATTTTTTAAAACAAATTTTAAAATTAAAATTTTATATCAAGCTTAACTCGAAAAAAACCAAAACTCTAATCAAGTAGAATAGCACAATTGAAAGTTTAATCCTCGTTAAAGCCTCTTTGCGCTAGGGAGTGTTACACATTCCCTTCTTCAGAGTTTTGAGTCAATGTTACAAACTCAATGATAATATACCAATTATTGATAACTAATTTGACAATTCAATGCATAAATATTTAGCTATTCTTGTAAAAGACTGTCTTTTAAAAAGAAAACCTTAAAATAAAAAGTCTATGTTCTTATTTCTCTATAATTTGTATTAAATAGACTATTTAGTCCATATATCTAATGCGTCTCACGGACAGACGTCTCTCACAACAATTTGTGAAACATATTTACATATATATAATGAGTAAATAACACTCTACTAATTAGTAGACAATTTCAGTAATACTAGTATAGAAATTCGTGCAATGAATAAATTTATAAGCATGAAATGTATAAAAAAATATAAGTTCAATGAATAATGCAGGTATATACTATAGTGATTAAATTTATCGAAAACATGTTTTTTAAAGCCAAAAAAAATATTGATTTTATAAATTTTTTTTTGAATAAATCACTTTTTCATTTAATTAAACGCATTAAATTTAGGTTAGACAAATAAAATTGCTATAATAAATTATATATATGGTTTATCTAATTTAGTTTTCAATTTAAAAAAATTAAATTCTAAATTAGGTAAATATTGTCATGTAATCAACTATAATCCACTAAAATAATTCTATTTGTCAAGGCTTACTGAAGATGACATATGTCATTTTTCAATATTTGTATTGGCATTTATGATTGCTATAATAATCCCTTAAAATAATTTCATTTGTCAAGGCATTATAAAGATGAAATATATTATTTTTCAACATTTTTATTAGTATGTATGATATAATATGATGCTTTTAATAAAACAATTTATTTATAATTTGTTTTTAGTCGGTTAATTTCTTAGTCTTCAAATTCTAAATCAAATCAATTTTAAATACAATCCGTCTAATTTTTAATTTATTTCTTACGATTAATAAAAATAAAACAGAATCATTAGAGTCATACACCTATAAATATTTGTCACCCACATGTAATTTACTAGATTAGTAAATAATAATTATTTTTATTCCTAGCAAATCTCATTCAAGGTCGAGCCATTTTTTATCTCCATTGATCCAGAGTTGACCCGGACTAGTGGGCTTTTTGACCACCCTCTGGCCTCTAGTGTGTCATTTCTCCACCACTTCTAGATGGCCAACACTCGATAAATCAATATAATCAATAGTCTATTCACTATTGTGATTTGAGATCAGTAATTTCCGACGAGTGGGTAAAAGTTCTGCTTCTAATATTCTACGTGACTTTGTATTGTGACGAAAAATCCCAGGAAAAGCGAAGTTTCTGGGTAAAAAGCAACAATCTTTGGTTTTAGAAATTAACACATCCCAGATTAATCAGTGAGGAAGGTAGAGAAGAAAACCTCAGAAGGAGATCAATCAATCGCCCGAAGTGCAAGATGAACGGCGGACCATCTGGATTCAGTGAGTATTATTTTTATCGTGTGAATTCTTCTACGCAAAATTTGATGTATACCCATGTCATAGATTGTCCAAAATCAATAACCCATCTTCTAAAATTTGTTGATTTTGCTTATAAATGATGACGATTTGATGAAGAATTGTGATTGATTGTCTTAATTGCAGATAATGCTCCTGTAACTAGAGCTGTTATCATTTTCTCTGCCCTCTTTACCGTTTTTTTTGGACTTCAAGGACGTTCTAATAAGATTGGATTATCATATCTGGTAAATCAAACTTTACCCAATTTGATGAATTTTGTGTTCTGAATTTTTCTGGTGTTTTTTTAATTGAAAAAATTGGAATATAGAAGGAGAATATGTGTGGACAAGTAGTGAGATTGATTTATTGGTTCATTTAGCCGAATTCAATCTTTTGGGATTAAATTGTTGGCATTGTTGGTTAATTAAGTTTGTTATATTCATATTGGTGATGTTTTTGTGGCCTATTTTGGTGAATTTTGTCTGATTTGAGTATTTGATACCTTGATGCCGCCTTTGTAATAATTCAAGATTTGATGATCTTTTTTCTCTCTTCAGATTTTGTGTTATATTTGATTTTGCTCTTGTATTTCTGAATTTTGATGGGCATATTTTGAAAAATGAAAAATTGAAAGCTTATTAATTTGTTGAATATGGTATGGTACTACGGTTTTCTCGGTAATATTAATTCTAACATGGATTCTTTGCTCTATGAAGTGATCATGGTCATCTCAATTAGTGTTGAAACATAATTATAATTTTAGGTTTAGGCACTTTCAATAGGTCTTGTAATGGTATCTTTTGTATTATATAGTTAAGCTTATTATAAGATCCAATAGTTGATAAGTTGCACTCAGAGGATTCTCTTGAATCTTGTTAGCAATTAAGTTTTTTTCCCTTGACTATTGAGGGTCTTTCCAGACCCTTCTAATGTGTCTTTTTGGTAGTTGAATGCTCAAGCCACACTAGGAGAATGGTGAGATATTATTTGGAATTTTGAAAAAATCTGTGCTTTCGATTAAACGGTGAACAAAATTAGAGAAATTCTATGTTATGAATTGAGCATTTTAGTCCGTCAGGATACATTACGATAGTTTCTTGTGGTAGAAAAATATTTAGGATCCGTTTAGATGAGTGTAAACTTAGTTTGATAGATGATTAAAGGAATTTAATTGTTAGAGAAATGAAGGAATTGGTTAGAAAGTAATGAAAATAGATAAATGGAAATTAGTTCCCTCATTTTGGGTATAAATTTACCCTAGGGGAGGGTAGGGAAAATCTTTTCCTCCAAGTGATGGAAATCATCCTTTTTTTATTCATCTTTTTTAGTTTACTTTCATTATACCTCTTTTACTATTATTTCAATTATTTCATTTGCATCTCTAATTACCTTTGTTCCATTAGTTTAACTTTTTTTACCCTTAGATATTTACTCTCAATCTAAGCACACCCTTATAATAGCAAGTTGTTTCCGTTTTCGTTACTCGTAAGACCTATTAAATGGAGCTTGGTTGTAGTTCATAATAAATCCCCAATCCTATATATGGGGTTGGCTATATAAAACAAAACAAATTAATGTGAGAAATCGTTGTTAACAAAGATTTTATTTATTCAACAACATCATATACATACTACAACATGAGAGATCATTGATAACAAAGATTTTACTTTATTAGTCACCTCAAATACTTATCTAAATCAGATACAATAATTATCCACTTATATTCTCTTCCTCCATTCATTCATTTCTATTGTCATATGATTCGAAAAATCTCAGTTATTCATGCCATTCTTCATTTATGTTGCTATCCACGTCATCTTCGGCCTATCTAGTTTTTCAGAGTTTCAACCTTTCTCTTTTCTAACATCAGATATAATCATACGCTCTTCTGTCCCATTTTGAGTGCAACATTAGGACAAGAGACACATTTTAGAACGATGAAAACATAACCAACTTAGAGAAAAAGCATGCCAAAAAGGTATGTAGCAATCATCTTCGGACAAACTAAAAAGGAAATTTTTTGAAGTTATTTTTTGGCAAAACATTATGCGTTAGGTATGACAACAGATTGTCAGAAGCTTTGTATTGGATTGGGAATTTTTTGTATTGTTGTGAGTAAATTTGTTGATAGTTTTTCTAGCCCTTGTGGCTGGTGGAGTCTAAAATGCTAGGGCCTAGGGGTATTTCGCATACTCTTCCTTGAGGATTTGGATAGTAAATTGATTTCACAGGCTGGTTGAAGATCTTGCCTTATTGTTATGCATGGGCTATTTGTTAAACCCTTTTTAAAATTAGCGATGAAAGCTCCATGTTTGCTTCTATGTTGCGATATAGGCATGTATAACCTTGGTGGAGCACTATGCCTCAGTCTAGTAACTTTAACTATTAAACTGAGCTCCTTATAGCTATCTATGTCAGAGAATGTGAGGTGCTTGTTTTTTTCACTTTGGACCCTTAGTTTGATTATCTTCTGAACGTAGTAAATTTGTGGTCTGTGACCATTTGGATCCAATCTGAAAGTTTTGAGCTCATGTTTTTCTTCTTTTACAACTTAAGCAATTGGCAATTACATGTTTTTATAGTTTTTTTCTGGAATCTGATCCTTAAAGTGGAAAGATTTTGATAGTTTTTTATTAATTGTAAAGGAAAGTGTGCATCTTTTTTATATTCTATGTCATATCTAATATGATTTTCATTTCTAATAAGTATAATTCATGGTCTGATTTCTGATGGGTGGCATATGGCATATCTCTCTATGAATTTGGATTACTAATATAGTATATACTCAATTAGAAATATGTGATGACACATCTTTTCTCTCATTTCTCTTTTCTTTTTAAGATCATACAGTACCTAAGACAAGAAACCTTCGAGCTGATTTCTCTTAAAAATAAATGGCCAGAGCATGTGTCTATTATATATAATAATTGTACTTAATTTTTTAATTCCTTGTGCAGGATATTTTCCAAAAACCTCAACTTTGGAAGGTCATTGTCTCAACCTTTGCATTTACGTCTACGCCTGAGATGATGTTTGGATTATATTTGCTGTATTACTTCCGAGTGTTTGAAAGACAGATTGGATCCAATAAGTATTCTGTGAGTATTAAATAATCATAAATTTCTCCATGAAATTTTTAGTTCTATATTACATCACCTTATATCAAATGTGCTTTTTATGGGCATATTTCCTATAATGGTCTATACCATTTGACTAACCATAATTATTAGTTTAGAATATTGTATCCACTTGATGCTTTAATATTATGTCATTTTTCATTAAACCTAATGTTGGCTTGCTTGAACTTTTTGTCATTGCTTCTCTTGGCTAATTGTTTTTAAAAAATAGATAAATTTGCAGTTGATGTATGCAACTCTTCTTTTTCTTTAGGAAACATATGTAGAACAAATCCTAATTTGGATGGTCTCCTCGTAATAATCCAAGTCCAAACTATAGATTGTTCCAAATATTTTTGTTGAATTTAATAGATGGATAAGAAAAGAAAAGAAAAGGCCATATATGTGAAGTCGTGAACTACATTAACGTCTATTTTGTTGGCAATTTACATATTATATTCATTACAATTAAGATAGGTTTTATCTTTTTGATAACGTGTTGTAATTTAAATTGTATACACACACACACGCACATATATATATATATATATATATACATGAGCAGGGTCAATTAAAAACAACTAAGTTGGTACACACAGGCCAAAACGGTACATATCTTTTAAAAAGGGGTACATATATTAAGTAAGGGGGTACGCATGTTTTTTAAGTCAAAAATACCACTTAAAGTATGCATCCCCATAATTCAAACATGTACCCCCTATTTGAATGTTGCAAATATTTATCAAAATGCCAATGAAATATGTACCCCTAGAAGTGGAATATGTTTTAGTTTGTACCAACTTTCCACTGAGCTATTGATTTAGGAATATGTAGCCGACCCTAATCTATTGTACGTAAGGGCACTAGGTGCCGTATGGGTAGCCTGCTTCACTCTCTTCTGTAGAGGGGGGAAGGAAGGAGTGATCCCAATTTAATGAGCATTCTTTGCTAAACTTGTCCAGCTTTTTTACTTAACTGTTGTCTTAACTCTTTGCAGGTGTTTATTCTATTCTCACTGGCAGTTTCGTTCTTGCTAGGCAGTTTTACGTTAGCCCTTCTTAGAGGTGTGTAGTGTTAATAATCAAGACTAGCTTTTGATTTATGATTAATTTTCCGCTATTACTATCAGTAAAATTTCAAGAACTTTCGTAACATAAAGATAGTTACACTGAAATCTTTTCTGCTTAACTGGCTAATAAACTGATTTTGTCGCTTAGAAATTGAACATGGAGATGATTTGTAAGTCATATGAAAGGTTGTGTTTAAAATTTTATTTTCCGTGTCTGTTATAAGCTACATAGTGGTCGTGTTAATATTTTAAATTTATAGGTGAACATGGTAGAAAATTGAAATGAATGAAGAATGAGAATTCCTATGGATGACCACTAGAACTTTAGTTCGTGTTACCAACCCTAATCTTTTGGGGTTAAGGGTTTGTCATTGTTTTAGTTGTCGTAGTCTTGTGTACTATTTTATGTTGTAAGTACTACAAGACACAAGGCAATACTGATGTGGAGTTTACATCCTTAGTTACAGGAAAGAATAGGTGTATATCTGTTTATAGTGTTTGGCCTTTATGGAATCTTATAGAACCTGGTGAAAGCTTGAGGACTCAGGCCAACCAGTGACTATTCTGACCACGTGTGGCATCTTATAGAGGTCCGTATTAGTAAAAATGATTTCGGAAGCAATTCATCGTAGAAAATCATTCTTTAAAGACTGTGCCTTACTTTTCAGATACACTTTCAAAATGATAAAAATTCGCCTTAGAAACCGTCTTTGAATATTAATAGCAAGTTTCGGAGATTTTGGAGGAAATTACTTTTGACTTTTATGTTTATTGAACAAATCTAAACACTTCACTGTTTCACTCAATTATGTTGAACATTTTGGGCTTTCTTTTTTGATGGACTAATTCAAGCTGTCACTTATCATATGTATTGAATCCCTATGCCTTTAAATTAGAATAATGCAACCCACTCCTTAAAGTTGCTTAAAAATTAAATTGCGCAATTATTTATTATTTATGCATACTTTCTGATTTTGTGTGTGATCCCTTGGTAAAGTTGGTATATTTTCATCCTTTTTGAAAAGCTTAAATGCTTTTTTTTGATTTTTGATGTTAATTATTTATGTATTACTGCAGATCCCAAAGCCCTTATCACGTCTGGACCATATGGACTGATCTTTGCTTCGTTTGTACCTTTCTTTTTTGATATTCCCGTGTCAACTCGATTCCGAGTGTTTGGTTCCCGCTTCTCTGATAAGTCGTTCATTTACCTGGCTGGTCTTCAGGTAACTTGAATTACTAGCGGCTATCTTTCTCTCATGTGTAATTTGTTCGCTCCTTGCGGTTTTTCCAGCTTCACCTCTTAGTTTATATAATTCTCAACACCTTTCTTTTTTCCAATCTTGTCCTTACGCGGTTTTTACTTTGCAGCTGCTTTTATCCTCTTGGAAAAGATCTATTCTGCCGGGGATTTGCGGTATCATAGCTGGTTCTTTATACCGTATGAACATCTTTTACATCCGCAGAGCAAAGGTTCTATTCATAAACTCAGTTTCTCCCTCTTGTTTCTGTAGAATCCTCTTTGTATTACAAGGGTAAGGTTGAATACAACCAAACCCCCAACCCCGAATAGGCAAGAGCTACTTAGTGGCGTTGGGGTGATGGAATATTATTAATGTTTCGGTGGAAAAGAGTCATATGTATTTGTTCGCTATACTTTGCGTATGCTGATGGCTGATATTTTAAGATGTCCACAAAGAATACTCCCTGTCTTGTAAGATTTGTTTGCTTTGGCGTTTGAACGAGTTTTCAAAGCACCATAATCTAATCCACACTCTGCTTTGAAAGAGCAGATAAGATTTGAGACTTTTCAGTAAATCAGTCTACAGGATATAAATGTTCAAATCGTGTTATTTTAGTGTTTGATTTTATCGTAAGAAGATACGAATGAATTTGATTTATATAATTTTTTTGAAGCGGCGGTTTTCTGGCTTCAATTTTTGCTTGCCTAGCCACTGCAAAGTTGCCACTGACTACCGACCTCTGATGCCCGGTCATTCGCTTGAAATTACATACACGATGGAAAAGTTTCTATACATACTCTCCTCTTTGTTTCCTTTTAGTATCTCTCACTTAAAAGTCCTTATTGACATTTATTTTCTGCAATTAATGCACTTGTTGAGTTTCTTATGCCCCTTTGCGTTGCCTTTTATAACTAATTCCTCAGGCAACAATTATTTATATGGGCGAATCCAATATACTAGTATAGGGTGGTCCAAATACTCATATTTGCACGTGTACTGAACTAAAAATTGGTTGTCATTTTTCTGTGTCATATGTACACAATTTAATCAAAATTGGGTTTTCGATCAAATGACCCGAGCCATAGCTTAGGCAAGCCCGGGCCTAGATTAAACCCTGGTTTTGGCAATCGTTTTGTTTCTTTTCATTTCTATTTTTAACTTGTTATTCTGAGATGAAGGGGTGGTATTTGGTGGATATCCATTCGGTCGAAAGGATTTTATGATGTAGATTAAATTTTTAGGTCATAACTCATAGAATCGGTATCTGTGCAAGGGAATATATTTCCTAACGCACCACCTTGATTTTCATGTTTGCAGTTGCCTGATTTCATTGCTTCACTGTTTTCACGGCTATCTTGGCTGTCTACGAGTAGCCCATCATCGGCAAATGGAATTAGGAGTGTATCAAGTTCTGCTCCTTCGTATGCAGGACGACAAGTCGAGGCAAGTATATCTGAATCTTGACTTTGTCTTCTCAATTTTGTCTTTTCTTCCCCACCCCTCCCCCCCCTCCCCCTCCCCAAACGTAACGGTCCGTTTGGTTATTATTATTAAATGATGGTAAACCGAGAATGTTAGAAATTTAATGTTATTTTATATAGAAAAACTACTACAAGGTTTGTGATTATGCATTGGAAAAATTTTTGTCCCCTTTTGATTTCCTACTATGAAATGCATAGTTTTTGATGTTTAAAGTGTGATGGTGATTATTGCTTTTCAAAACCCTAGAGTATGTTGCTTTTCAACTCAATTACATTCGCATACTTTCCTTTCAATCCAATCTATGTTTGGGTTGATCGATAAAATTGGTCAATTGTTTATGGAGTCGACATTTATCGCAAGTTACATCCGTGTTTGTGATCAACATATGAAGTTTTCGGCCTGTAATTGTTACTTCTTACTTTAAGTAAAAATATTTCTCTTAAATTGACATTTTTTACTATTTTTGTTTAAATCAGAGAAACTTCTCGGCTCCTCTTGTTGGACCTATCGAACCATCAGAAGAATCCATTGCAATGTTAGTATCGATGGGATTCAACCAAGACTCCGCCAGACAAGCACTTGTACAAGCTAGAAATGATGTAAATGTAGCCACAAATATCCTCCTTGAAGCGCAGGCCCATTAAATTAGTGGATTGGCTCGTTTTGGATTCTTGTAGTGCAGTTCATTCATTTCTTTACCTCTAAATACGGTAATGAACTAAAATAGTCGAGTTGTGAAGAAATTAGGAAAGACGAGAAAACAAAGGTTGCTTGCATCTGTGCGTAATGGGTTCCGTTGTAACAAGCCTAGAATTCTTCGGCCTATAATTTTTACCTCCTATTTTTTCCTTGAATGCGGAAAACTCGGTTAGAGCGGTGCATATAAGCCGACAATTTTTACTTGTACCGCTTTAGGTGGTACTTTTTATGTAAATCTTTTCGTACTAGAAACGCAGGAAAGTAATCACTATATTTCATGCCTTTTTATCTCGTTCTCTTGTATCTGAAATAAAGTTGTCATGAGGTTTGGTAACTCGTACGATTATCCTAGTTAGAGTCAAAGTGATAACATAACTGCTTTCATATAACAATTGATCAGATTGATAGAAATATAATTTTTGTTAGCGACATTCTCATGTTAATTTATTTTGGTTTATATAGCCGACTTATATTACTAAAATCAGGTTTTTGACATTGTTGTGCAAACTACAAATACCCTAATTGTTCAATATAAGCTGGAAGGAATTATATATTAGACTCGAATTAAAAATCAGGTTAATTTTCGTCAGCCAAAATTATGACATATCACTAATACTTGAACCAAATTTTCATCATATAATTAAGGGCTTCTCTATACTCAAGTGTTGTAACAAAATAGTAGAGATAGAAGCATATTCCCTGAAAGGTTACAAATATATTCAAGTAGAGTAAAAAACTTGCTTAAAACTCCAGTGAAATGTAAATTTGAACCAGTGATTAAGTTGAGGTGTCACCCAGCATCTGTGTTATGTGCTTTTAAGGAACCAGCTCCAAGGCTCCGAAAGCGAACAAGTTTCCTGATAACACCTCGTAATCCAAGGCTTATGTTTTGCATAGTAAAGAGAAAGATACAACAGCATGGGCAATGAAAGTTAGACGGTGCTGATATCCATCCGACTTTTGTGAAGTTGGAATGCCGGGGTGATCCAGCTCCCACAGTTGCACTGAATACCCGACCAGTTGAAATAGCCCAAGCGAGCATCACAATGGACACACGATAGCTTCCCCTCAATCGCCCCTTCTTCAACTGTATGATCATATGGTGTATTTGATCAATAATTAACCTTAAACAATGCAACTTCATGTAATTTCCGGCCCTCCCCCTTCCCGTAAAATATCTATAAGTCGTGTTGTTTAAATCAGCTCTTCATATTACTAAATAGGAAAAATTTAGGGAGGGGGTCAGATCAGCAGCGTAAACTTAACAAGGTGTTATCGACATTCCACACTCTAACCCCCTCCCGAAGAAAAAATGACGATTTTTTATGGAACAAATGATTCAGCAAGACCTCATTAGAGCAAATCCTCGTCACTATTCTTGAAATGGTTTTCTAAAATAAAGACGAGGAAAAGGAAAGGAACAGGGATCACGATGAAAGAAAGAATCGGTGCAATACCTGTTTTCATCCACTTCAATGGCTCAATAAAAATAGAAGAACATCCAAAATCATCAGGTTTATTAAAGTTATTTCCACTTCTTCGCTTCTGCCACTGAAAGGCTGTCATACCTTCACCTGGATTGTGATTTACTATATTGTCTTGCACAGCAACAACCCTCCGGCATTTCTTACAACGGTAAGCCACAGTAGAACTTTTATTACCATCTGGCAATGTTTCAGGATTAGTCGACTCAACTTCTCGCGGCAAACCAGGATCTGCTCCAAACTTGGAACTGTCGATTTTATGCCCCCGATTATATGAATCACCTGAAATAAGAATATTGTTTCCTCAGCTTTTAGACGTGATAGACTGTCTTTGCTTTTGAAACTAGCAAATTATGGACTTATAAGCTTATTATACTGCTATTTGCTAATGTTCTTTTACTACTATAAGATACAAGTTATTGCTACGGCTGAAAAGAGAAATGAAGTGAAAAAATAGATTAATGTCTTTGCTTTAGAAACTTGGAAATAGCTATGGCCTTATAGGATCTTCACATTGCTGTCTGCTACAGGACTTGATTTCTATAAACAGCCAGAATAAAGAAAATAAAGAAAGAATGATCTCAGACAGCTGCATGTTAGATAACGTAACACAACATAACATTCCATCACCCCAATGCCTTTAAGTGGCTCTCACCTAGATGAGGTATGGAGGGTCGTGTGTACTCAACCTTACCCTAACAAGGATGTTTCCGATTGACCCTTCGTAACAAATATCATATGCAACTTCACATAAATAGAAAAAGCACATTTACTTCCTCTGTTTTTTAATAGTTGCTACACTTTTGTTTTTCACGCTAACCAATGCACAATTGCAATCTTTAATATCTTCAGCTTCATATGATAAAAAATTCTAAAAATTTAATATTATGAAAATATGTATTAAGACAAATCAAACAAAATCCCACTTGACTATATTTTACATTATACATGGAGAAATATATACCAATTAAGATCTATTGATGAATAGTAGTTGCTACAGTAACTGTAACTAACTATTAAAATCCAGAGGAAGTATACAATTAGTATAGTACCTCATGATCTGACATATAAAACTATAAAAATTCGGTCCCATCAAAATAAGAATCAACCATTATTTTGGTCAACAAACAGAACTACACGACCTGTAGTTACCTCAAAAGCATATTCTTAGGAAGGATCCATATACCAACATAAAAGTTTATATCCAAAGTCTATAGTTGGTCTGAGCGTCAGGATGAACTAGGCAAGCAGCTGCTATAATAGGATAAATATACATAGCTACGACAAAAAAAAGAGACATCAACGAATGGCACTAAGAAAGACTAATAAATAAGATACAGTGATGATAAGGCTAACAAAGAAAACCTACCCAGTATCCTCAAACGAAAACGTTTATATTTGGGATTACCACGGTCAACCTTGAAATTCATCTCCTCAAACATTTTCAACTGCAAATAGGCAAATGTAATAGCCATAATTATGAAATTGACACTTGAGAAGCTGAGAGTATAATGCATTAAATGTAATATAACATGAAGCTCTTGTCTGCAAAGCACTTCTCTCACCTGTTCTAGAAAATTATCATTAGGTGAAACAAACTCGCAGCAATCCCGTAATGATTCAAGTGCAGCTGCATATTGTTTCACAGCACAAGCCAACAGGCAGGAGAAAATCAAGAAACAAAATTCACAGATGAATAAAAAAACTTCAAAAAGTATATAAATAATGAGCTCTCAGACCTTCCTGAGATAGTTGTTCAGATCTCATCAAATATGCTGTAATAATAGCTGCACTGCAACGAACACATGCAAAGAAGGGTGTAAACCCTTTAGGACTTGACAAAGCAGAAAACTGAAAAAGCAATTGCAATGTAAGTCTCGAAAATATCTGGGAAATGTGTGATAAATGTAGGCCATTTACATTTAAATATTGCAAATATGATCTTTATAATGCCCCTAGGTACAGGATCATAAAATATCTAGGAAATAGCAAATTGCAATAGGACACTAGAATAGCAAAATAGAGGTCATTTCTATTACTGCCTATAGGCACAGGCTCAGAAAATATCCAGGACATGATTAGCAAATTGCAAAAGGACACTGAAATAGCTGAATAGAGCTCATTTCTATTACAATATTACAATAATGATCAATATAATACCAAAAGGTACAACAGAAATTCTAAAAATGGCCTACAAATAACCATAAACATCATTTCCAAACCGATAGATATTAAAGTACGATAGAAAATTGGAAAAATGATCGTAGTTCTATGAGTAGCCTATACTTTTGTATGTGAGGCTAACTGCATCCTGATCTTCAATTTGCATCACAACCCAGTAAATACTGCCACACAGTTCATACCATAAGGAACCACGAAACAAGTAATCACGTACATGTAAGAAATATGTTTGCCTTGGTTTACAAATAAAAAAAGTTCTCACCCCAGTAACCTTCCCAAAATTTTCTTTATCCAAAAAAACTCTTGTTTCACCCTCCATAAGGTAAATCCTGTTTCCTTTTCTAACTAAAAGAATGAAACCAATAAATTCAGCAGGAAAGAAAGTAATAGGGCGATTAAAGATTATCACTAACAAAAAAGTGAACTGCTCGGCAACTGAAACCTATATCAAAATGTTATGACATTGTCTAGCATGCCTTTCCAATCAAGTTTGCTAGCTGTAAACAACCCCCTCCCATCAATTCAAAACCAGTTTAAAGTAGGAGCATCCTTTCAGTTACACAAACACTGAATAACACTTCCTAATCTCTTCGTCTTTAATTAACTCTCACCGGAATCAAATAATCTCCCGAAAACTATCTTCCATGTCAAAAATCCAAGACTAAAATGCAAACAACAACTAATTTAGTAGTATAACTACTACGAATCAAAAAAGTATCACCCAAAGCTTCTTTCTCCTTTTGACCACTTCTGTAGATAAATCCAAGTTTCAGTATCCTATGACTTACTGATCATTTAATTAAAACCAGTAAAAAAGGTTTCGCCTATATTGAATCAAGAAAGTATCATTCCCTATCAAACTAAGTCATTTAATTGAGCGCACTGTTCGCTCTTGTTGAATCAAGAAAATGCCCTTGTTGAATCAAGAACGTATTGTTCCCTATCACACTAAGTCATTTAATTGAGCAAACTTTTCGCCCTTGGTAATCAAGATAGTGTCGTTCCTTATCAAACTAAGTGTCTTTTGACGACGACCTTTCCATCAGCAGACATTCATTCCCTATTAACCAATAATTTAGGACAGAAAGAATAACTAAAGTATAATATACATCCACATGCTTTACAAAACATTAGATATATACTCCTGCTCTTTTCGTTTTGCAAATTTAGTTTACACTGATCGTTTTAATTCTAATCTAAAGTTCTTACACTTAAAGATTATTCCTTTTATCATTAAGTTTACTTGGACACTAAATAGTACAAATTCAACAATCAGGTAACCAAAAAAAAAAACCAAAATCAGAACTGCAACAATTAAAGATATAGTACCTCCTTGAAACACCAGCAAAACAATGAACCAAAGTAGCTCCATTTTTCCTTCCATCTTCAATAAAATCCAAACAAACCTCCAAATAATCCAATAAATTCTCATCTTCAGTATCCTTAATAGGTACAGCCATCCTCACAATCTTTAAATCCTTTCCAGCATATTCCATATTATAAACAAGTTTCTCAGGTGAAAGTGCACTTTTAGAACCTTCCAAAAACTCAGAATCACCAGCAAAAACTCTCTTTATTTCCTTCGCTGGAATTTCAAGCGAGCTACGCCATTCCGAAAAAAATGAAATCGACGCCGAACTCAACACCGATAATACATGCGTGATTTCAGAGCTTCCTTTTTCCAGAATCTCCGCAGCATCGCCAATGTTTCCGATGAAGAGATTTTCTCTCACTAAATACGGCATATCAAAATCACCTGCAATATCAGATCAAAATCACCTGCAATATCAGATGAAAATCAAACGAAATCGATTAAAATATAAAAAAAAATGAATGAAATACTTGTTGGTAATACAGAAAGGATATTAAATTAACCGGAATAGAAACCCTAGAAGAGAGAAAATTGATCAATGGAGGAACAACAACGGCGAAGAAGATATTCCGGTAAGAAATACGAAAACCAAGTAGAAAGAAGAAATCTAAAGAGCGGTTAGTATTTAAATAAGAGAAAAAAGTGGCACGTGAGAAGAGGTTGCAAATTGGGGAAGATTTTGTGTACTGGCACGTGTGAAAATATTGGACCATTTTATGGGTGGATATTATTTTTGATATACTAGTTGTGTGAGATGCCCAAGGGATTGAGTTTCGATGTTGATTTTTGTGTTGAATGGGTGATGGGAGGTGCAAATATCTTTGTCAAAAAGAAAAAAAAGTTATAAATATCTTGATGAATCATATATGGATGTTTTAAATATTAAATAAATTTATAGAATCGATTTTAATATTTTTTTAAATTATAATTTTAGATTATTATTATAATTAGTAAAGTAAATTTGACATACTGCTTATAATAAGTAAGATAGTTCATCTTATAGATGAAACGATGAGTACTATGTTAAAGGAATCTTGGAGGATTTCCTCCAAAGAGTTTTAATAGTATTATCTCTAAGAAGATTTGTTAGATTAAAGGGCACATAAATTGCTTTGGTCGGCCAGCAAAATCTTATGTTGGATATTAAGGTACAACATCAGGGAAGTATTAGATTTTAGAGTATCTTCCCTAAACATGCTTTTGTTCATTTATTAGCTATGTTTGGAAGATTTAAAATCAATGGATGGTTGAACAAATGGGCATTAGTGTTTGTGCCCTCTTTGTGAACATGAAGAATATATTTAGTAGGTATCTACGAAAACCTTTTAAAAAATCTTGTGTGTAACTGATACTCTATATAGAGTCTTGTTTAAAGGTTCGAAACTCAAACTTATCTTCTTGTAGAAAAAGAGTGATTGCTGATTATTTAATGTCATTAAAT
Organism: Amaranthus tricolor; assembly: GCF_026212465.1. NCBI lineage: Eukaryota > Viridiplantae > Streptophyta > Magnoliopsida > Caryophyllales > Amaranthaceae > Amaranthus > Amaranthus tricolor. The sequence continues at coordinate 1,727,039 of NC_080056.1, forward strand.
TTAGTTCTTTAGAAATCTAAAGTTCTTATTCCTTTCTTTGTAGTAAATCGGTTAAAATTTAAATGGAAGTTGGTTATGACTAAGTCATATTGGAATTGGCTAGTGTTTGAACCAGCTTGCGGTCCACTCTTATGATCCATCTTTTAGTTCGACGCCTTTAGATTTTTTGATTATATACTACTATTTTGTTAAATAAGTTGTTACATAAGTAGTAGAGAATTGGTGATTTGATAGTAAAGGAAGACTTGATATTGCATAGATTAAAGGTTCAATTATTTTAAGTAACAATTTTCTTATGTTTAGTTTTTGCTATGGATGCCGATATAAATAAGTCTAAAACATAGTCAAAGACGACGAATAATTTTATGAATAGTAATTTAACTTTATATTTTCTGTTCACCACAAGTTTTATTTTCAAGCTTTGCAAATAAACTTTTTCATTTCTTGCATTTGTTTTCCATACAACAATAAAGATTATTCATGTGTTTGGTGGTCCGTGAATGTAACGATTACACTAATTTAATGAAACACCTTAATTTGGGTGTCTTTTCTCTTTTTACATTGTTAATAATGTTTTACTATTATCTCTTGAACTGTAATCTTGGTCATGCTTTTATTAATTACACACCAATATATGAATGAAGTTTAATCAAAATGTAAAGAAAAAAACTCCTAATAACCTTTTATATTAAAGTGGTTGATAGGAGTAACGACATAATATTTTCCAAATTAAACAAAATTATTTTTTGCATCTTATGGCAACAAACTAAACATAAAGTAAAAAAAAAAAAAAAACAAATACACTAGGAAAAATCATAATTCATTAATAAATTCTCTTTAGTCTACATATAATAATGACACGGTTACATAGTACAATTTTATTATGATTTCCAAACATTATCCTCTCACAATTTCGTAATAATGAAAGCATACACTAAATACCGTAAAACTTAAATTGATTTTGATGAATCATCAGTTCAGATTCGTCGAACTCTTTTTATATTTGGAAACATCAATCTGTAGGTAAACACATAAAACACCTCAATCTTTTTACGAAGAAACACATTTATTTACGACTGAAATTTAAAGCCTTAAAATCACAACCTCAAACTTTTCACGAAACAAGTTCGATGAATTCTTAATTCGAATCGGCTTTACAAACTCCAACACCTAATATAGTTTGAGTACAAATTTGTCCTGGGCAACAGGTTGATGCATCCAAACATGATCCTCCGCACTCAATCGGTGGTGGTGCTAGCTCCTTAACCAGTTTGGGCCTTTTTGGCTTTGGAACTGCGCACCTAAAGCCTAATAATTCTAAGCGCCTACAACGTAACCCTTTGCAACATTGTCCGGCATTGCGTACACATTCTTTTCCTAGAGGTTTACATTTCTTTTGTGCGTTCACAACCGATAGTTGCAGCATCACTATTAATATCAAAGTCAGAGTAAGAGTCAGCAACCTAAAATCCCGCATAAAACAGGATTCGAAGGAGAAGAAGGATAGCGGACAAATCATACACATGCCCCCTCTAATGAGTAGGCAAAGAGAAATGCGCACATTCAGAATTCGTGAGTTGAATACTAATACTTCAATGTCAACGGTCATTATTTCATGTTATATATTACACAATTATTCATGAATGTTGATAGAGTTTTTTTATAAAAATAACTCTAACCATAACTTAGGTAGGCCCGAGTCTAAATTCTAGCTCTGTAATGTTATATACTTATATATACGTATTGAGTTTGTTTAAAGCCATTCCTTTTGGTTCAATGGTATAAATCCAATATTAATTAAAACATTGTTTAACGTTGAGAATTACGAGTGAATTTATTGGTTGAAAACTTTTCTTTTCACTTTTTTAATAGAGATTCGATTTTCATTACTTACAATAAGGTTAAATCACCTCTCGCTCTTGCGTAGCTATAGGAGATTATCCTTATTTAGGAATAAAAGTTGTTTGACTCTTTGCAACAAGAATTGATATTATGCAAATTTTTTATATGTTAAAATCCTAAGACAAAAATTTGAGTATAAACAATAAACATATATTATATCTATAGTTCAGTTTATTTTTAGATCAGATATATTGTAAAAAATCGCATATTTAAGCTAATCATTATGTATCGATTCATAGAAAACTATAATTAAAATTTGGGAAAAAAAGAGAGACGACAACACATACCCATAAAGAAAGAATTCTTAAAAGGACAAAAGTGAAGAAAATTAACCTGTGGCAATAATGAGAAGCACAACAATCCGATTGTAAGAAAGCATCCTCTTTTGCATTTTAGACTCTTGAACTTGGAATGAAGAATATAGTGAAACTTTACTACTAATAAGATGTTGAATCTTTGCTTATGATCTCTATTTTCTTCCTTCCTAGGCTCATATTTATATCAGGATTCTTAAATTTGACGTAGTTGTATTACTGTGTTCTTGTAAGTTCAAATTATTGAGGTGTTCAAAACAGACTCGATAATCTTATATTTATTTGACTTTGTAATCGAATTTGACTTTTCCCGACTTCAAAATGAATTTAAAATTATGTAAATTTATGTGGAAACAAAATCTGATTTTAAACTAAACTGAAACACGTGATTTAAAATGAACCCGATGACCCTAATAAATATTTTTTTCAGAATAATATTTTTTTTCGTTCTATTATACTTACAACTCTAATAATAAATTCTGATTTTCTAAGATAAAATGTCACATATTTCAAATGGCAAAACGAATTTGGAACCACGTTTTCTTCTAGTTGTCATGATAAGATAAATTAATTAATAATCAAACACCAATCATATATGCAAAATATTGTTAAATGCAATTTTATTCAAGAGATCTCCGTCATTACAACTATTCCATCAATGTAATTTATGTTTGAGCACCAAGTACTAGTTGATCGAAGTTTTGGGCGCACGTAGAATTATAGTTGAATTTAAATAGATATTATATTATATTTTTTGTATACAGACATTTGATTACATCATAATTTGTATAATAATATTTTTGGTGGGACACTTGTTTCGTACCTATACACTTTTCACTACTATTTTTATATGAGCCCATGTCTCATTTGTCAATCTCTCTATTTTTGTATATATATTTTGTGATTTGAGCTCATGGCTCAATCTTTTGTTTTTATGAAAGCTTCTTACTCTACATACAAGATGCAATTGTCATAATACTCTTTTTATACTTGTTATGAAACATTCTAGTAGTTAGCTAGGATTTTATCTAGATATTTATTTTCTTACTTCACATTTTTCTTTTGATATATTCTGGTATATTTCAACTATTATCTATTACTTTATTCTACACATAACTAAGATTTTTCAAATTATTTTTTACAATAGTGTACCTTTAGTACTTATATTATTTTAGTTTTTATTAATGTGTAGTTTGGTTCTAATTAAATGCCGGCGTAACTATTCAGTTTAAGAGAAACTATCCTATGTGGATAGTATTTTGAAGAACAACAAATCTACGGTGAGACGATCGTGCAATTACTGACGGATCCGGCTTATAATTTTAAAATTGTCATTTTAAAGTTTGAATTGAACATTTTGAACTTTGAAATAAGCACTTTAAGTCTTAGATTTGACAAAATTTTAACCATTAAAATAGACATTTTAAGTCTTAAAATAAATATTTTACAGTTGGAGTAAATAGTATATTATAAAATTAACTGTTAGAATAGGGGTTTTAAGAGTTAGAATTGACATTTTAAATGGTAGAATTAGTGCTTTAAGAGTAGAAAAGGATAACTAAAAAATTAAATTAAGCCTTTTGAGAAGGAACACTGAGGTTTAGAGTAGGGGTTTTAAGTGTTAAATTTGACTTTTTCAGTCTTAAAAGATGTTTTAAGACTTGAATTCGAGAAGTATAAAATTTTTTTGTTTGCAACGCGTAAGGAGGTCGCATACAATTTTTGGTGTTTGAAGAATATTGATGCTTTTATTGATTTTGCACTATAGGGTGATGACATAGAGTTTAAAGAATCAAGTTGAATGAGTTAATTTTTTGTCTTTTTTTAACTAATGAGGAAATATACAAGATAGAATATAGGATGGTGATGTCTTGTTCCAAAATTATGATAGAGTGAAATAGTAATTCATTATAACAAATTGAAATAGGAGGTGAGACAAATTGAGAGGGATTGGTTTATTTAAATAAATTTACCATATTTTATTTTTGGATATAATGTCCACAAATTTAAATATATCTATATACTTTCTTATTTTAACAATCTCACCACTTTAATCTACAAAATCCAACTCTTTACCCTTGACATTTACAAATGGGGCGAAATATTGGACCAAAAAAGTATTTTAAAGAATAATAAAATTCCATATATTAAATTATTTCTCTAACACCAATTCTTACTAAAGACCATCTCTTATAGACTTATCCTATTTTGGGCCGGCCTATTTTTAAAATTAAAAAAAAAAGTAATCAAATACAATTAATTACTCGCTTTTTATTCCATTTTTAAAACTTCTTTAGTCAATATCCTTATAATTTCTATTTATGATTCTTTTAATTTCTCTCTCTTTCTTGCCTGATATTGATTTTCTTCATCTTCTTCTTCAAGTATATCATTCTGGTTGATTTACTTCCTCTTCATCTTCAACTATACGATTTTGGGTTTCTTCTCAAATCATATTACAATGGAATATTTAATGTGGGAATTCGATTGTTTTGAAAGGTGTGAAAATTTAAGATTTTATTTGTTGAAAATGATCGTAATTATAAATGTACAATCTTCTGTTCTTTTTTTTAAAAAAAAAAATAAGCATTATCAATGGTGGAAACAATAATGTTGAAGAAGACAACAATGTATACTGTTTGGGAGAAGGTAATAAAAGCAATTGCAGTTATAAATTCATATATTTTGGAATATAACCAAATATAATTGGTATTATAACTATGAACATTTGACATAGGTTGATGTAGTTGGGAGTATAACATTGTTTAGTGTGGGTTATATCATTTTTTAGGTGGGTCTATAACATAATGTAGTTGGGAGTATAGCATTGTTTTGTTGGGGTTATAACATAATTTAATTGGGGTTATAAAATTGTTTAAATGGGGTTATGACACAAGTTAGTAAAGGTTATAACATTCATTAGTTGGGGTTATAATATAGTTTAGTTGGGGTTATACGTTCAAGTTGGGGTCTTAACACATTTTTTATACATATGACTATATATAATCATACAAGCAAACATGCATAGTTATAATATCAATTACGTATAATTATATTACCAAATGTTCAGAATTAAAACTCCAAACTCTTTTAGAAAAAGTATGTTCAGTCAACCTAATATCAAATGTTCATAGTTATAATACCAATTATCGTTGGTTATATCCCCAAATATATGAATTTATAAGCACAATTGTTTTTATTACCTTTCTCCAAATGGTAGACATTGTTGGCTTCTTCAACTTTATTGTTTCCCACCATCGATAAAGCTTAATTTAAAAAAAAATTAGAACATTGTATTCGAATAATTACAATCGAATTCAAGCATCAAATCTTTCATTGTTAGATGATTTGAGGAGCAAACAATGATAGTACAGTTGAAGCTTGTACAAAGGAGATGAAAAAAAAAATGATTTCTTCATTTCGAGGAAGTAATAAATATGGGGAAGAGGAAGATGGACAGTTACCTTTTACATTCCATTTCACACGCGTGATATTTTGAACCTAACAGTATTTTTTTTTTTAAATGAATTTAGCCTGATAGCAGTTTTTTTAATGAAATTTAATAGGCTAAGCTCTTGAGAGTAGTCTTTAGAAAAGACGGTCTCTCAAGAGATTATCTGTTCCCTAATTAATCATTTAAATTATAGTCGATCACTGATCGATCAAAGAGTATAAAACGTAATTACATTCAAATATCACTTTTAAGTGTATATATTAGATTAACACGGAATTTTTGTATATTAATGGGCCTTTTGTTAGACTGATCTCAGTCTCATACAAGAGGTGCTTCAAAAGAATTTGGTTAATTTTGACATTATTTCAAAAAATTATGGTGAAAGTTTAGGAGTATGAAAGATACTACTTCATACTGAGTTAGTAGGAACTCCTACAACGCTACTCGCGTACTGCTATAAACGCCGAGCGTCACCTGGTGGCTGGCGCAAAGCAGGCGACGCTTTTCTGGTAAGCACCTTCGCAAATATCTATTCTTTAGCATGGAGTAATTTATTGTTTTATCTGTTCGTAGCTTTAGGTATTTGCACTTTTAGTTATGTTCTAATTTCATTTCAAATAATTTTTCAATTGTTTTGTTCAAATTTATAAATTAGGGTTACAAATTTCGCTGTTGGCTAACAATCTTCTCAGTGGATTATATTTTTATCTTTTAATGATTTGCGTAGTTTTTTCACTATATACAATTGATATTATTTTAAGAGAAACCCTAAACTTTGAAGAACTAATGCTCAGCAAACTTGTTAAACTGACTTTGATGTTTGATTAGTTTTGAATGTGTAATTTTACTGAATTTGAGATTTTTTTTGGTATTCATAATATTGGTGACTTTGTGATTGCTATTAGTAAATTTTGTCAATTTGGGAATTGAGTATATAGGTGGTTCTCATTGGTGAATTTAAATTTGTGACCAGTTAAAGTAATTTATCATCCCCGTGGCAGAAACAGCTATCATCTTCAGGCTCTCAAGATCCGATTTTTACTCTTCACCATCACTCGCCCTTTGATTCTTACTCTTCTCTTCTTCCTCTTATACATCTGAAGATTATAGGTAAATTGCTGCGAGCATTTAAGATTTTCTTTGGAACCTTGCGATGTCTGTTTTTGAATACAAAATAAGAACATCAATGATTATTATGCTTGATGTTTTGGCGTAATGAAAATTTTAGACCTTTTATTTACTAAAAGAAAAACTCTGTTGATTATTTTAGAATGACCTTGAATACTTAATCCATTATGAATTAGTTGGAGTGTTACATATTGCTCGTCAATACTTTTTATGTTGGTGCTACCAATGTTTTTAGATTCTAAGTAAACAAATCAATAAATAAGTGTATAAATTAAATAAATAGGACGAGTTAGGATTTTAAGGGGTATTACTCCCTCTCTCACTCAATTCACGCCGTCACTCCCCCTCTCTTCTCTTCTCTCTAAACTCTCTCTCCCTCACGGCCCACAAAAGAAAACAGCAGCTGCCGGCACACCACACCACCGGCCGGCCACCTGCTTTCCTTCTCCTTCACCGTGAGCAACCACCAAGCAAGGCAGGCCCTCTTCCTCCCCACGAACAATCGCGAGCAGCAATGGGCTGTGTCGCCTGTTCCCAGCAACGAGCAGGGCTGCGTGTTGCTCTCACAGCAGCCGGTGGCCCCTAGTGCCATCAACTCCCCACCGTGGTCCTCCACCACCACAACAACCACCTACAATCTTACCCTTTTCTAGTTCCTCCATTGTAAGCCATCTCTTTTATTCTCTAATTAATTTTCTAGTTTTAATTGAAGTTTTATCAAGTGTATTGAGTTTGATGTTGGTTTTGTGTTAATTTCATTGAATCTTTTTGGTGGGTAAGAATTTGATTGATGAATTAAATATGTTTATAACTTAGGGTTTGAAGTGTGATTTGAAATTATGGGTTGTTTGTTGATTTTGTATTAGTTTCTTCGAATCTTAGTATGGGTAGTAATTAAATATGGGTAGTAATTAGGGCTTGGATTTAGAGATGAAATTATTAATAATGTGTGTTTTATACTATATTTTGGTGATGATTGATTAAATAACTTTAAAAGTTGTTTTAAGATTTGGTCGATTGGTTATTATTGTGCATAATTAGTAATGGTGATGATGTTAGTTGACTATGAAAGTGATTTTGATTGATTAAATTGAGAATAATAGCTACTAATTGTTGTGGTTTGATTGTTGTGAATTACAAATACCCTTATTAGGTTGTTATTGAAGTTCTATATACATGATATTAGTAAGCCAAGAGCATAATGTCAACTTATCGTCGATGATTGCTAAAGTTAATTGTCGTGTTGTTTTGACTATAGTTCTTAATAGCTTTGGAGAATGTAACAAATGATATCTTGATACGATAACTCTAAGATTTGCCTTATCGTTATATTAATATTATATTAAAATTGTAAGATGGCATAAATCTGTGGCCATTTACCTTTAATGATTGCTTGTCAATTTTGTGCTTTAGTCGTTGGAACTTGCTTTATCATTGTGCATTAGCAGCATTGTTGATAAGCTGAGAGCTTCTTAAAAGGTTATATGGGCTGCAGGTTAATTTCACATCTTGAATAGGTATAATGGAGGTAGACGAAGAGAATCCCTCTTCAGCTTCAGTTCCAGCTCCAGAAACAAGTCCTGTGGCTGACACTGAGATGCTGGAAACTTCAGCTGTTACCATTTCAGTTCCAATCACAGCTGTGCCTCCATCAATTCCTCCGATAATTGCACCTTTGTCAGCTCCACCTCCAGTACTTGTACCACCAATTGCTCCTCTACCTGTGCCTCATGTAGTTCCTAGACCATTAGCACCTCTCCCTGTTCGACTCCCTGTGCTTAAACCATCTGTGGTGCAAAATGGCGAGGTAAAACCAAGTGAATCAGAATCTGATGATGAACCGGGTCTGGGAAAGGGTGCACAGGATTCCTCTGTTGATTATGAAATCACAGAGGAAAGTCGACAGGTAAGAGAACGCCAGGAGAAGGCTATGCGGGATCTCATGATGAAGCGGCGAGCTGCTGCTCTAGCTGTGCCAACAAACGACATGGCAGTGCGGACTCGGCTTCGTCGTCTTGGTGAACCCATCACTCTCTTTGGGGAGAGAGAGATGGAAAGACGGGACCGACTTCGAATGCTGATGGCGAAGCTCGACAGTGAGGGTCAATTGGAGAAGTTGCTGAAAATTCATGAGGAAGAGGAGGAAGCGGCTTCTAAGGATGTCGTTGAAGATGAAATGATTCAGTATCCATTTTATACAGAAGGGACGCAAGAGTTATTGGAGGCTCGGAAATGCATTGCAGAGTTCTCTATAGTTAAAGCATCTCAGCGTCTGCAGCGTGCAAGGAGGAAAAGGGATGATCCAGATGAAGATGAGGATGCTGAGATAGATTGGGCTCTTAAACAGGCTGAAACTTTTGTTCTGACTTCCAGTGAGTATGGTGATGACCGTCCACTTTGGGGATGTTCATTCTCAAAGGATGGGAGTATGCTCGCTACATGGTATTTTATTCAATCCTCTAATCTACTACTCCTTTGGTTGGATAAAAAGTAGTTGCAAAGACTATAGAGTTTAGTCTCTGCCAAATGTCAAATGATTTGTGTTTGAAGACTAAAGTAATGGAAGCTGTGACTTTTTCTGTGATGGAATTAATCATAATTTCTAGCTATCTGTCATGTGCTTGTCAATAAAAAGTTCTCTGAAGATGTTGAAGTTTTTTTTTTAATCAAAGAAAACATTTCTTTCCCCTAAAATATCACCTTCACCTACATATGTTTTTATGATTTGTTTTATGTCATTCAGAACCTTTCAAATATCATTCCATGTGCAGTGGGGGAAGGTAAGAGGGCTTCTTTTGTTCTTCCTCTTCCATTACTCTTAATTAACTAATACTTAGTTGGCTATGCATATAGACATAGATAGGTAGTTTGTGAGCTGATATATCTGTCAAGGTAATTATATGGAGAAAATGATTCTTCACCGTGCTTTTCAAAGATCAATCATGTGTTTCCCTTCTTAATGAGATTGAAAACTATTGTCCTTGATGAAGGTGGATAATGATCGTCTATTTATTTTTTGTTTTGTTTGTAGTTCTTCTAGTGGGGTTGCCAAGATATGGAGTATGCCTCAGGTGGGAAAGGTCTCTGCCTTGAAAGGACATACTGAGCATGTAACTGATGTTGTATTTTCTCCTGTAAATGAGAATGTTGCAACTGCCTCAGCTGATCGTACAGCAAGGCTCTGGGACACAAAGGGTACTCAATTGAGAACGTTTGAAGGTCATCTAGACCGACTAGCTCGTATTGCCTTCCATCCATCTGGGAAGTACTTGGGCACTGCAAGTTTTGACAAAACTTGGCGTCTGTGGGATATTGAAAGTGGTGCAGAGTTGCTTCTTCAAGAAGGTCATAGCCGAAGTGTTTATGGCATGTGTTTCCATCCTGATGGATCATTGGCAGCATCTTGTGGTCTAGATTCTCTTTCACGTGTTTGGGATCTTCGAACAGGAAGAAGTATTCTTGCTTTGGAAGGACATGTCAAACCTGTAAGTTTCTTTTCTTCTTGATGGTTATGCAGGCTAAATTCTCTGCTCTAATATTGCGAGTGCTGTTCTGTGTGGTCTCTTTTATCAGGTTCTTGGAGTTGATTTCTCTCCTAATGGCTATCATTTGGCCACTGGTTCTGAGGATAACACTTGTAGGATTTGGGACTTGAGAAAGAAAAAATCCTTGTACATTATTCCAGCACATTCAAAGCTGATTTCACGGGTCAAATATGAACCTCAGGAAGGATATTATCTGGTCACCACTTCATACGACACAACTGCTAAGGTGTGAGATTTGTCACTTTACATTGGTGGAATAACATCCTTCTATAAGGTTTTTGCCCATTAAGAATATTTTGTCTAATTTGATCCTATTTTTGCAGGTATGGTCTTCTCGAGACTTCAAGCCAGTAAAGACATTGTCAGGGCATGAAGCAAGAGTTACATCCTTAGATATTACAGAAGGTAAGATCTTTTTTTTGGTCAGTTATCATTTTCAATGGTGCATGAAAATCCCGATATGTGCAAGCTAGCAGTGTCACATAATAACAAATCCCATCATTGCCTGTTCCTCTGTTTATGACCTTGTGAAAGTAGCTACCTTCATTATGAAAGTAAGTTTTACCTTTATATCTCGCCAGAAAACGGTTTAATATCTCAAGCAGTTTCGTATGTGCTCATGTTAAGCTCTCAAGCAGTTTCGTATTAAGCAGTCATTATTAGCTATGGCCTATGGGAGTCTGATCATTATAGCTAGTCTCTCAAAATACATATAGGGTCTGTGGTGACCATATTATTTCCCTTAGATCTCATAGGGCCTAGGGGATGTTTGTTTGAGGGATAATGAGACTTGAGGCGTGTCCCAAGTCTCAACTTTCTTGATAAATGATTAATTCTGAACTTTTAGAGGCTTAAATTATAACTCATGAACATCTTTTAGACCTGCATTGCCGCATTCCTATGTGTGCTACACATTAATCGGAAAATTTGTCAGATTAGCTTTGCTTATATGCATATTGTAAAAATCTGCTTTGAATCAACAACCGCTAAATCGATTGGTGGCATCAAATCGAACTATATTAAAAAAAGTATATCTCTTATGGTTGAGCTCTTGGATTATATCCTAGAGTTCACATGTTCGAGTTCCCTTAGGGCCACTAGAAGTTTTTCCGGTCGTTACTTTCAGGGCCCATGGGAATAGTTGGTGGGCGCAATCTGATCCAGATTACTTGGGTTATCAAAAATATGTACTGTAAATTGTGATTTTTGAAGAGTACATGATTTTGTGTTCTCTGATCTCTCTTCATTGCTCGACATTGTTAAACAGATGGACAAAGCATCGTGACTGTTGCGCATGATAGGACCATTAAATTATGGTCAAGCAGTACCCCTTCAGAAGAGAAGTTGATGGATGTGGATTGAAGTTGGTTTGCTGATACCGAACTGCCTTTCATATTCGCCATTAGCAGGAAGATAGATCTATTTGTTCAATTTTGTTGGATTTAAGTTGATGATTTATAGATTGCCATGCTCATTATAAACTTGTACCAACTCAAGTACCAGAAATCGAGAATGGAAATTAATGTATCTTTTTGGAGTGTTGCTTGTAGGATTGTAGAGTGGGAGAGACTACAGTGTTGCTCCCCTGTTTTTGGCCCCTTTTTTACTGACAAAGGCTGAATCAGAAATTGTAGTACAATAGAACAGTAGACAAACACTTTGTTAGCTTATGTTTAAATCAAACAACTAATTTTAAAGAAAGATAAAAAACGAACTATCTCATTGTACGTTTTGTTTAAATTGTTAAACAAAACTAGATGTTACACTTGATTTTATGCTATTCAATATGCTATATTGAATCTTAATATGAGGATCAAAGACTACGATTTAAGACGAAAAGAGAAGGATCAAAGACTACGAAAGTTCAAAGAGCAGGATAGAACGAAGTTTCTGAAACTTCAAAACCACAACAAATAGTTTCCACTACTCATCTTTTGTTTTGGCAAAATTGTATAAAAATTGTTTCTTTGAACACTCATTCCCCAAGAAAAACATAGAATTCTTGAACTTCAACCTGTAGTTGATGTTACAATGCAGCATCAATGCATGCATTCCCTCACACTATCAATGTTAATTTAAGAACGTAAACTCCATTCTCGCCTAATTCTCCAGTCTGGCTCGGCAACAAATTAGACGTCCTTCCAAGGGGAAGACACACGATGCATCACCTCCTTGTGCGATAAAGACACTGATTATCTGTTGGACTCGTTTCAATAATTCTCTAAAACCGCTTACTTGTACCAACCGGCAAGGAGCCACCGCAGTAAGAAACAAAAACCGCAAGCTAGAGCCTGTAAATAAGCATTCTTTCTCAGGATTACAATAAAATTATGTTCTAAAACCAATTACTTTTACCATTAACCACTATTTTTACTAAACAATATTAGCTACACAACTAATTAGACAACTAAATATCTAATAGCTACATTAGTACACCCACAAATCCGAACATGCCCCTAATGGTATGATTCATGTGAAAAAGGACCGTAGAGGATCTAGCAAGATCACCTGGAGAGAAAGAAGAACAATGCAAAGCGATTGCTCAGACATCCTTCCGAACAATCTTAAAGAGAAGTTCACTAGCGTCCCATCCTTTGTCCCTGTTAACAGTCCTGTTTTAGAGTCAAATCTGCCAAAAGAGTCATCGTCAGCTCAGGCCGGAGAGAAGTTTATCATTGGTTGAGAAAATAGAAAGGATTACCTTGGGAGACGATGCCGAGGACAAGGAATAATTCCAGCAAGCTGGTACGAATTCTTAATACGTTAGCAATGCTCAAGGGAAGAGGAAAATGAGAAGAAAGTAAGAAAATCTAACCTGGGGAAGTGACAAGAGGAAATTCAAGACTTGAGGAGCAAAGAAAATCAATAGTGTTTCGCTGTACAATTATTCAAGAAAGATCAGAAAATATGAAATATTAGAGACAAGCCCTATTACAAATCAGAAAACGCGACATTATAGTCTAAAAAAACCAAAATTTGATTAACCAAATTCCATTACATATGGCTCCCACCAGGATAGAATCGGGGGGGTCGAACGTATGAGCCGTTACCCTTGTAAAAACAAAGGTTGTTTCTAATTGATCCTTTCAGCAACATCGCATAATTGACCAGGATACACCGATACACCAAACACAAAGTTTTTGAGCACGATTAAGATTTAGACAGATAAACTTAAGAGTTACATATTTACAATACAAATGATAACATTAGCAATAACAAGAGGAAGAACTTTCACCTGTAGTGACCCAAAATGCCAACTACAGCCATTGTCATTCCCGCAAAGTATGTGTATGTGTCCCCCACAAACACTGAAGAAGGATACCTAGAAGATAAGAAAAAAGGTAAGTGAGGATACACGACGATTAACATATTAGGACATCATGCAAGTCGTTCAGCAAATATCAAAATTACCAGTTGTAAGAGAGTAAAGCCAAAGAAGTAGCGCACAAAGGTTGTACAAGATAAATAGAGAATGCATGAGCTTGCTGATAGTCCGGGTCCGTAGATGCTCCGATTTGCATAATATTATGTATAAGAATCTGAACACAACTCAATTGATCAGATTGAAAAAAACTTACTCCTCTGTCTCTTTGAACTCGTTTTGCAAATCGAAACGAGAGCTTTTTGGATGTTGTGTTACTTGTGTAGCAAATTCAAATGGACAGAGGGAGTATAGTGAAAAAAATTCAAAAGTTTAGACTTACAGCAGCTGCAATGACAACTGTCTGCCCAACTTCAAGACCATTAATACCAGCATGAATATTGATAGAATTGGTGCAGAACACTGCCAAAAGGCCCATATACAATTTATATATCCAACCTGCTTACATTGGAAGATAGCAATGCCAAAATTAGAAGGACTTCACAAATCACAGCAATGACATAACAGGAAAGTTAAAGCGCACAACATCAAATTATCAAGCATATTCCTACAACGGCTTCCTTCCACCAATTGGAAGTCGGCATTAACATTTTTTGAAATCACAACAAAAACCATTACATGGAATGAGAAGCGATCCCCTCAAGTCAAGCTTACACATACTGCAGACTTTGACAAAGATACTCCTTTGTCCCTTTGAGTTTGCTTTATTGTGGTAAAAAACCTCTCATACAGAAAACTACAATGTAGCAAATTCTAAGGGACAAAGAACTATTACCCTCTTAAAAGTTACAAGACAGGGAACTTTTGGGAGTGATTGAACATTGTCACAATTAGATCATTGGATCATGCTAATTGAGCACTACATAATGATCTACATGAATCATGATTCCTAATCATCAAACATTTCAAAGCCATTTTTTTTAATTATAGAAGATGCTGATGGAAGGGGAGGGCTAGGTGAGAATAGAACCCAGAGGAAAGTGGTACTTGCTCCAACCAAAACAAGACCCGATTCTCACACATTTGAAAGCCTTCATGTAATAAATGAATGATGAAACACGCTTCATGTTTTCTCTCTAAAACTCATGGGAACACAAGAAATCAAAAATCATAGTTACATTGAAGCAATGCTGCATTTATTGAATTTGTATTAATAAGAATACGAACTAACAAATGCATTTTACCTAGGTCTAACACCTCCAGTCCAACATATGGAATAAGAGGCTTTGGGATTACAATGGTAGTATGACCAGCATAAGCCATCAACAGAGGAAGAGCAGCAAAAGAAGGCAAGACTAATTTCCTGCATTTAGCATGCACAAAAAAGATGCTTCAGTATGAATTTTATCCCCAAAAATCAGTAGAAGGATACTTCAAAGAACATGATACTTACACCCTCCATGGGACATCAAGAACATCGTCCACAAATCCAAGCAAAATCATGAAGCAGATGGATGCCAAAGCTGCATTATACTCAACTAGCCACTGCAAAACAATGTACGAGTAATGTGAATACTTTTCTTGATAACATGCCAGGATATGTGGCTCTATATTCAAGGAGGAATCTACATAGCAACTCCCAAATATCCAGAATAGTTAATTACTCTTAATGTCAACGGCCTAAACATGAAAGTTACATATTTGATTAGGGAGATTTCCTTGTTTTCATTTGTGAGTCAGTTAGAAAGCAGATTGTTATAGATCAAATAGGAGATCTCACCCCAAAAGGCTAGTCTATAAGGTGAAGGAAGAATAGAGTTATGCTTGAATTTACAGTGTATTTAATGGGAATGAGAGTAGCTCGAAGTACTCTTAATGGGTTTTTTTTATCCATTTCTTTACACATTACGTTACAACCTTTTCCTCCCCATTTTCTGCTATTCAGTATTTTCTACTGCTATTCACTATTTTCTCTAATATGGGCAGGGGCATTCAGCCTGTTAACACCCACAGGCCACAACACTTCTACAACAGTCGATAGCTGTCTGCAAGTGAGTGACCAAAGAGGCGAAGGTTGGAAATAGTGGCAATGTGGCATTCCTCTCTAGCACCAAGTCACCACCCACAAAATAATGAAAAACAAGAACCCGTGAAGATTCTGAATCATATAACTACGATATGAATACTGTACTTATTTGCAGATACATTGTTCCCTATGATTCATGCCACAAAAATGTAGCAAGCAACCATTCAACAATATATATGTGGGTTTACACATTACAACTACAACAGCAATGTCAAAAGAAGGCCAAAGTGAACAGCTTTTTAAGATTCCATATTAACAGACAACAAACTTATATCGAAATAAAACAATACATGCCAAAAAAAACTACTGGAAAATAATTAGCCAGAAATTCAGGAGCAAAATGAAAGAAATTTAAAGTAGTTCAAGAACTTACAACGGAATCGGCAGTGAAGTTGAAATGTTGAAACAATATTGCCACAACCAGAAAGACAATTCCCACAACTATACCCAAAGACTCGGGTCTGCATATCAGTACGCCATATCATTACATAAGAAAGGAAAGTTGCAAAAGAGAAGACAAATACAAGTGAAAACTAATGGTAAGAGCCCAAATCCGGTCCTCATTACAAGTCATTAACCTAGATATATTCCTCAACTCTTACAAGTTACATCCATTTCCCTCTATTTCAAAAAAAAAAAAAAAAAAAAAAAAAAAAAAAAAAAAAAAAACCATTGTGACTCCTAAAGACAATACATGGCACAAAGATAAGCAAGAATTCAGAGGGTAAACTACATACTGGAAAGAATTAAAGAACGATGTAGTTTGCAACAAATAAGGGGCGTGTATGTTGAAGTCATTGTCCGAGCTAGACAACCTAAAAAACTCATGACATTTACAGCTAAATTCATCCAGCGACCTTATCAACACTCGATGAAATAACATCATGGCTTCACGCATTCTAGGTGATGGTTCCCTAACTAGCAATATCATAGTCAAACTCATTAAGTTGAAACTACAAAAGCATGAAGAGGCATACACCAAACACTACAATGAGCGTACACAATGCACATAATTCAATTGCAAAATATACACCAAAAATTCAAGGCATAAATTAGAAATCCAACAGCTCCTGACAAATCCAAGAGCAAAAAACTAGACTAGTCCCATGAACCCACAAATGAAAACGCATTCACTAAAATCCATCAAATTCCTACTTCTCAATTCTCATACATAAAAATGGCTAGTTTGACTTCCCAAACATCGATATTGCCTCAAATCATCTGTTTTAACATGAACCTCTATTTTGCCAAAACATCCCATAATCTCATATAACACAAAAACAAAATATTTTCCCAACATTACAAGGCTAATATAGGAGTGTTTGGAAAATGGGAAATATGAACGAGAATTGTAACATTTTTAATTGAGATTTAAGATGAGCCTCTTCACTCTAGGGCTAAAAACAGTGTAATCCTTTATTTGTTATGTTATACTTTTAGTTGAGAATTGGAGGTAAAGTCTCAACCTCAAATAACTCCTTGACATTTTTTTTTTACAGATTCCTATAGTCCCTCTAAACAGACAGCCAAAAGTAAAGATCAAACCCATATTACCCCAAATGTCATCACCAAAAACCCATAAAAATTCATAAATCCCAGTTCAAATTGATATAATAGTCTCAAAGACCACCAACAAAAATCATCTCACGAAAATATCAATATTATTTCAATTTAACAATAATATCATCCCGTTATCTTCAATCATATCTGTTACCATGATTCAACTATAAACAAAATTTGTTTGTTATCAAGGGCAAGGTCACAAACATCCGACCCTTCATTTCAAACCCCATGGGAGCCACTTAATGTCATCAGGTAATGAAATGTTTAATCTTCCATCATATAATTAAGGACCAAAATCAAATCAAAACTAGAAAATAATATAAAATATTAAAATCAATGATCCAACAATTAAATTAAGCTATGAGTTACTTCATTTTACAAAATACCATCAAAATCCCAGCAATAAAATCAACAAATAAAACAAGCAAAAATCGAGGAAAAGAAAATAGACTAACACTTTAACATTGCCTTGAGGAGTGCCTTTCTTGTTAATATCAAACCCAAACAAATTTCGACGAATTACATAACGAGAAGCCACAGGAATCAATCTCACAGTTAACAGAAAACCAGCAAAACTAAGAGCACCATTGATGAGAATAGATCGCTTAAGTTCTTCATCAATTTTAAAGTGAAAGAAGAGAAGGTAAGCATAAGGAAGCAATAAAAGAGAAGAAAGTATGATGATTTTGGTCCATTTCGAAGCTGAAATTGTGATCTTTGGTTCTTCAATTGATGATGAAGATTGTGTTTGAGATGCGTCGATTTGGGATTTGTTCGACGGTGTAGTTCCGCCGTTCGACGTTGACGGAACTCGTCGCCGGGAAGTCATTATGGTTTTTCCTTCTCACACTTAAAAAGCGTCGCTTTACGTAGAAACTACTCTCGTTTTGTCGAAATTGCCTGAATTTGTAATTTCGTTTGGATTTTGAGTTAAGAGACGCGGATGAATCGACGGTGATGGATTGACCACATTATTCTGACCAATGGCAACAAAGATAGCCTTTATTCAACACATAATAACTCAAAGTCTCAAACTAGATTATGTTAGGTGTTTCGCAAACAATCCATAGCTTGATTGATGCTTGCTAGATGATTACTATGACTAATTTGACCAGCTGATTTTATTAAATTGTTTAATCGGTTACTATGAGCAGCTTGTTCAAAAATAGCTTATTCATAACAATAAGCATTTTCAACCATATAGTTTACTTAGCATTCCTAGTTTAACAACTCAACTTTCAATTTGTATCAAAATAAGCTAAAATTACTCGATAAGCCACTTTGCTAAACAATCTCTATACGACTATACCCGATAGTTGATTGGAGTGGTTAATTTTGAAAATCTTATTAGGAATAGTTTGTTATTCATAACAGTAAGTTGTTTCAACTAGCTAATTTACGAAACACCAATATTAGACAATTTAACCACCCAATCATCTATTTGCGCTAAGATAAGATAAAATTATACAATAATATATTTGACTGGACATATTAGTTGCAGGGATTCTCTATGTAGAAGTGCGACCAAGAATAGTTGATCCAACAAGATAATCATTAATGTACCTAACTCTAGACTAGAGAGTTACAAATCTTCAAATACAAAATCATTTTAGGAAAAACAATTAGATATCAAGAATTAATGATATTTGTAGATTAATTCTTAATGAAAACCAAAATTTTTGCGGAAGCCATTCCCAATGTTTTACAAGAGAATAAACCTACATAATTTGGACAAAAAAGCATAAGCTTCATTCGATCAACCCAACTTCACCATGTCCCAAAAGGCGGGGGAGATTATCCCCCGAAACTAATACTCCTAAATGCTTGATGCCTTCATACAACGGTTCAAAACTCTCCCCTCCGACTGATTTGAAACCTTCGGAAAACATTTCAAGATCTAAACTTGGGCGTTAGACTAGCACTTCAGTACGAGGCCAATGGGACAGTGATCACTACCGATTACATCAGGGAGTATATACGAGTCGTGAACTTGGTCGGCTAATTGTTTTGAGACTAAAAAGTAGTCTAGTCGCCATCCTGCGTGGTAATGAGAAGGGTATTAAGAATCATATAAGGAATTAGTGAAGATTATAGTATTATCCATGATCATGAAGATTAACACCATTGGTACACAAAATTCAATTCAATTCAATACGAATACAATTCAATTCAATACGAGAAACAGAACGAGCTTAGGAGAAATTTGATCAAATGGAAGCTAAGATGGAGCCATGATGTTGTCCGAATACATAAATCATGATTCATGAGTAAGAAATATATATAACCATAAAAAGTTAATGACAAATACTGCCGTCTTAGCTCAGTGGTAGAGCGCGTGGCTTTTAACCACGTGGTCGTGGGTTCGATCCCCACAGACGGCGTAACCAGATTATTGTTTTTTATTTTTTTTGAGATTAAGGCTTTGGCAATATTGTTGTATGCAAGATGCATAAAGTTGACGGAAAAAGTTTAATACCTCTGTTTGTTTTACGTCCACCATGCCTGTAACCCCAGTAAGTATAGCCCACAATATCAGGATGCTGATTTCTGAATGTATCGACAAATCCCTTTGACAGAAAGTTTTTCTCAAATGACTCCCGTTCTTCGATTGTAAATCCAGCACTTCGCTTATTCCCCTGGAAATTTTGATGGCGATCAAGTGCATTGACAGAAAAATCCAATGCGTCAAAGTAAAAGGGTTTTTAATTGGGGGCGGGGGAGGGCGGGTAAGAAAACAGACCAAAACCCTCATCATCACGAGGAAGTCGCGATTAAAGGGAGCCCCTCAACTCGAGTATCGCCTAACATAAGAGGTCCCAGAAGGCATATTTATGCGACAATAAATGTGATGAAATATTAACCATGTTTTGAATCCATTTTCTAGGAGATAACAAAGCAAGGAATTACACATCACATTGTATTTTGTAGATTAGGAGATTAACAGAACTGAAATGACTTACGGCAGGGTTGTAAATGTCTATCTCTTGATGGGCACAGTTCAGATCACCCGTCAATATTACAGGCTTCGATTTTTCTAGTTCCTGCCGGACGCAAAGAAAAGCTATGTCATGGATCTGTAATTGATAGTCAAAAATAGAACAGTCTTTAACACAAAAATTCAAAGGAGTTTACGAAATACCAGCAATCAACAGCTAGAACAAAATCACATGACAAATGTAAATGTTAGAATAGAGAACACACATACGAAGTAATGCCGCCCTTTTGTAATCAAAGACTATAAGATCGGTCTCAAAGAGCCATCAAGAAAAATGTATTCAATAGACAGGAAAAAAATACAATAATTTAAATATCAAGCACGATTTTTTTTGGTTTTATATGTGTGGAGTGTCGGGTGTGGGAAAAGAGAACAGGAACCCGAAAAATCTAGTTTATGGGCACGGCACAAATTCTACAAATAACAAAATTTATTCTTACTTTCATGTAATGGCTGAGAGAGGGGTCCCACTCCGTAGTCCTGTACGCCTAATGTCAAAAGCACTAGTTAAAATGAATATAAACACACCCGAGACCTGACAAAAACAATCGCAATAATATTTCCGAAATGAAAAGGAACCGATACCAATCTTTTTAAGCCATCTCCTGAATTGGGAACATATACACATAGTAGATAAAACGACTCAAACTCAGCCGTCACCACACGCCCTTCTGTATCATGGTCTGATATCCCGAGGCCATATCGCACTGATAGAGGTTTTATCTAGCACATAGAGAAAAAATATCAACTATAATAATTGTTGAAAAAAAGGGCACAAGTTCACTAGCTATACCCGTGAAACAATTGAAGTGCCGGAGTATCCAGCTTTGGCTACACTGCATGTCCAAAAACTATTTTCATAGCCTTCCAAAAGATCTTTGACTCTCTCGACATCCTTTTCCTGGCAAAGGTACCATATATTTCAGATATAGTACACCTCTCTTATCATATAAAGAATTTTCACGCGTTCATTGCACTCAAGAAAGAGAAAAAATAGTAAAGAAAAGGACATAAAATCCTTCATTCCATTATGTTTTATTTACAACAAGGCATGATTTTGGAAGTTTGACGGTAATGTCTTACAACAATATATAGTGCATGAATTTTCAAGATTTTTTTACATATGATTTGTGTTTAAACCTTATAAAAAACTTCATGTTTCACAGCAGAGAAGACAGTTCTTATAGTCAATTTGGTTTCAATCAAACATGAAGTCGGTGAACATTTTTGGTCAATAACACAAAGATGGCAAGGAAAAACCACTTTTATTTCTTCAGGAAGTTTTCGTGGGTCCGCCATTAGATTCTAAAAGTGTGATTTACATTATTGAAGTTGCTATTTAGACCAACCTACAACATTGGGTGCTTTACGTCATTTGTGGTCAAAGTCACCCTCCCGCTAACTGCCCTAAATGTGGGTTCCACCGAAACATAATTCGCTAGTTAGTCCGTCTTTTAGATTTCCGATTCATTCAAAATGGTTCAAAAATAGCCTAAAATCGACCATAATTTCGCTTTTTTTATTCGTGATTTGCAAGTTAATTAGCAAATCATGTGACACTGTAGGGTTCCAAGGAACTAAGTAACCTTATTCAACTATTATATGAGAATTAAATGACGATTCGAAGTTGCATTCTACATTGATGATTGATCACGCACAAACACAAAACGATGCGGCATAACCTCCAATGATACAAAACAGCCCCTAGTAACAATAAACAAAAGCATGTCTGGCTAGCATTTTTACTCTTTTAACACAAGAATGCAAACGGGAAAATAGGATAGCTTATAATCAAGGATTTGAAAGGAACACATCCATAATCACAAGAGTAAGGTCGTGTACAACTGTACATATAATTCCCTGTCTCCTATCTTTTCACGCCGTTAGGAAGCCAACAGCCTCATTGAAGCGTCACAAATGAATAGTGATAGCAATAAAGAAAAGGGGAACTACCACACGAAACAATTCCACAATTCTATGAAATCTAAGTTGCTTCCTTAATAGATGATCCAATAACTAAACTGTAACTTTAGGAGTCAACTTAGCTTCCAAGGTCCAAATAGATAACCATAGAAATGTTCTGGTCACCGTGTTACATAATTCGTTTTCTAATTCGCTTTTTGAATTCGCGATTCTCTTAAAATGACCAAAAATAGCCTTAGAGTGACCATAATTCGTTTTTTTGATTCCCGATTTGCGAGGAAATTAGCGAATCATGTGACATTAGTTCTGGTTAATCAAAATCAACTGGAACTGAATATGCAAGGATTTGCCTCCACAGCTATTAGCCTCAGCAAAATCAGAATAATATTTACACAACATTACTAACAGTGTTCAGTAATAATTTAGATGAATTTTTTAAAAAAATTGTAATTACAATATACTCGCCTGTAATTTGGTCTCTTGCAAGCATAAAACATCAAAATCCTCTCGTTCAGCAAGCTCGAGTGCAGAGAATCCTTCCAATTTCAGTAGTGCTCTCAAACCATTTACATTCCAAGACACCAGCTTCACAAATTTTGTAGCACGCGTAAGAGGAGGCGGTCTCATAGTTCTAGGATTATAAGCAACCCATCCTTTCTGAGGCTTTTTGTGGGCAAACCTAGTCCAAGGTTCCTTCTCATAAGCGGATTCCTCAACCTCTTGAGTTACTTTCACATGAATGCTAGTAGCTTCTGCAGCCACTTTTCTTTCTGCAGAACATTTTTTTCCTGCTGCAATTAACCCCATTCAAATACCCATAACATAACTCTTAGTATTGACTATAGATTAAAAATATAGCAAAAACAACATGCATCCATACAATTCGTAAATGGGAAATCTTGGTTCATCAACACAGGCATGTGCAGTTCAATTTAGGGAAACAATAAGATCTATACCAGATATATGACCAGTTTTCACGGATGTACTCTGCTTCACTGTCTTGATGTCAATATCGATCTCTAAAGTCTCATCTTTTATTTCTTTCTTTCTATTCACTTTCCGTTTTGGTGAGTTGATTTGATTCAAAACTTGCTCCTCTGAAGACTCTTTTTCACTTACCACGGAACTTATACCTGCTCATATGCCACATTTCAACACTTTAAGAACACAAATATATGCCATGCTACAAAAAAAAAAAAAACCAAATCACTACCGCATAATATACTCCTATGAGAAGTCGGCATTTTGGAGTTCTTACCATCAACTCCATTTTCCAAAATAGTTTTCAAAGCTGAAACAAGCTCCTGCTTTCGACCTTTGGAAGGTGCTCCAACGTTTCTACAAAAGCACCACCAGTGAATAATTTAAAATGAATACACATTCCAACATCAACCCGTAATGATTACTTGTTAAAGTTTCAATCTCGAAAATCTTAAACAAAGAAACACCATTTTCATACTCAAATTCCCCAAGTACGTATATTGCCCTTCACACCATATAGAAAAACAAAGCCACATCGTATCATATTGGCCCAGTTATAGAAGGTTTGAAAATCTAACAAGGTTTTCAAACCAGGCCCTATCATAAAGGCATAAAAAACTGCGTTTTAGGGTTGATCCATGGAGAATATCATGGTTTCAACCGATATTCGGTGATAAAACAACCACATCAAACGTTACCATAATCTCAACCCAAAAGTTATCTTTCTGTATACTTCACACTAACTATTCATGTGGTCCTACTTATAGAACTTTTGGAAGTTAGTGATTCAATTCTTATTTAATTCTTTTTAATATTCAGTTGCACATCAACTTTTTATAATTCTTACCTATACAAAATTAAAGAAATTAATGGTCAAATTGTTAGTGTATAAGATCTTGAGTTCTCTACCATTAGCTTAAACTTTTGGTTGAGTTGGTTTCATGACATGGTATCAAATTTCAACGTGACAAAGAGGACATAGAATCAAATCTCAACCACCCCTTAATATTTTCCATCAAGTATAAACAGAGCTTGTGTTGAATCCAAACTTTGGCCCAAATGGCTCGCGTATGAGGGGACATTTTAGAGTATATGAGATATCCTAGGGACTCACCCATTGGCTTAAGCTTTTGGTTGAGTTGGTTCCTTGACACAAACACATGCAAGGAAGACCATGTAAAACACAAGTATAAAGAAAAAAAAAATAGTAGAGTGAATTGGTTACCAGGATATACCAACAAAGAGCTACAAGCTAATAGAGATAATTCAATAATGTATCTTAGAAAGCATTCCGAATTATCAACCCAAAAATCAGAAAATCTTGAAAATTTCTATTAATGAAGGAGATAAAAAGTCACCTTAGTGCTGTTCTAAGTTCTTGAACTGTCAAATTCTCCACCCTTCCTGGGTCTTTTTTTAAGCTTAAAATTTCAGCTAATTTGCTTCCCACAACATTCTCCTGTATAATAAAACATACATATATGAACAAAAATAAAAGAACCCAGATAAACAAAACAGCAAACAGGAACAAAATCAACATTTAGGACTAAAAAGGTATATAAAACCAACATTTGGGACATTGTCTTGAGAATTAGGATTAACAGCAACAGAAAGTTTAGCCCTTTTCTCTTTATTACCAGAACCCATTACTCCCACTCGAATCGCAAACAATTTTCTGTTATTCAGATTCTTCTGTAAACCTGTACAACTGTAAGTGCTGATATTCAAAAATGGGTTACACAATTTCTCACTGAAGAATTCATTTGAAACAATATGTAGTAATTAGGAAAAATATGTTAATTAGAGAAGAATTGACCTAAAATTGATGAGATTTCGAAACCCTAATAGCATGTTGTAGGAATGTATATGAAAATGTTTTGGGCATATTGATATTGATATTGGCGCGGTAATTAACCAGGTGTTTCGAAACACTACTATTTGTACATGTCACTCTCTGCTTACTAGCACGCGGTTCTCCAAAAAAAATATATATATTTTATCATAAAATTTTAATTTAAAAAAATTATCTAAAATAATACAATTTTTTCATATAATAATCTCACTTATTGATTAATATGAATAATTTTAATTTTAAGGGATATTTGCATATAATAAGCTTGTATAATTCGATGACCATTTATAGTAGGTAATTCACCAAAAAATTTAACTAAAAATTAATGTAAAATTAAAGAAAAATTTTGAAAATTTACATAAAAAAATTTGAATAATTAAAAAACCAGAAATTTTTGTAATATTTTAAACATTTTTTTTGATATTTAATTTTAATTTATGTTTTTTTACCAAGTCATCCGTTTACTGGGTTTACTCTAGGAAAATAATCTCCAAGATTGAAATTATTCATAGTTAATCAATTATCGTAAGAAAATCATTAAAAGGATAATTTTATTATTATAGGTAATTTTTCATAAAAAAAATAATTATTTGAACTTTAACGATCAAGTAATTGAATTGAAATTATAGTAGTTAATTCAATTGAATTATCCTTATGATGTAGCTAAGGAAAAAATAATAATTAGATAGCAATCGTGTATATATTTGGATTCTATGATAACATAAATAAGAATAAGGAAATTAAATAAGAATATAAGACATTTAACATGAATGTGTGAAACAAATAGTGCGACATTGATTAGTCATTTGAAAGTATGAGCTTCTCAGTTAATTTTGGCAAAAATTTCTTGGTCACATTTGGCTGTAGTTTAGTACTCACAAATCACATGTATCCATCCATAAAAATTATTACACTATGGATTATTGAATTATAACAAAATTAATTTTGGTTGGATGAGTTGCGATAATACAATAAAATTTTGAATTGTGTAGATATATTAAAAGGAAAAAAAAATTAATTGAGATTTACATAAAGTTATAGAATCTTTACCCAAAATAAAATTATAACAATTTTTTATGAGAAATTTTAGAAAATTATTAGTGAAATGGCGAAATAATTAATTTTCTAGAGATGATGAAGTATACCACTTATACAATCTTTTTACTCGATCACAATGTAATTATTTTTTTTAATGCAAAATTATTTTTTTACCAAAAAGAAATTTTCGCATTGATGATGATTCTAGGCCTGGTGAAGGAGCTTGTGGTGATGCAACCACAGAAGCAAAAATTCCAGATTCCCTCAACTTTTGAATTATTACCTAATTAATAAACAAATTTTTAAAATGTATATCAATATCAAGCTACAAAAGTTGGGGGTAATATACATACTATTTTTCTCTTCAGAATATATATATATATATATATATATATATATATATATATATATATATATATATATATATATATATATATATATATATATATATATATATATATATATATATATATATATATATATATATATATAAAGTCAAGTCAATACAAACATTATTGTCACATGTAAAAATAATTATTGGATAAAAAATATATTTGACCAAATAATGAGTTATATTGTGATTTGTGGGAGACATTTTTTCAATGAGACGACCTTGAAATAAAGAGCTTATATGCTACGATCCTTCCATTTTTTTCAAACGTCTTATTTGCTTTTGGGTTACTATTTATTAATCACTTTTAATTTGTACTTTATTCTTAATCCACACATTTAAACATAGTAAGACAGATCTTTTATGATTCGTCGCAACATAAGATTTATTAATATCTAGTTTTTATGATTTTTAATTATACATAATTGTTCCTATTAAATATTGAATAAGTGTAATGATAAACATACAAAAAACAAATGACATTTAAAATGAAACAGAGAAAGTAATAATTTATATTTTTATTAATTAAACTATTTAATTTATATATAAAACATGTTTCACAATGAGATAGTCTCATACGTGAATATTTGAAAATAAATAGCATTTGGACTTACCATAGGAGTATAAATGCGAGTCATAAAACCATAGTTGGATAGTTTTAGGTTCATTTCTTTATTAGTCCAAACCACATGATCCCGGTACCTAAATTACAAGCAAATTTATTAGACAAGAACATAAATCATTAACGAAAAAGCTTTTATACCTATGCAAAATCATTTTACACATTGCAAACAAAATTAGATACAAATAAAGAATGAGTAAATTATTAAGAAATCAACTTAACAAAAAACTTAAGCCGGTGATTGAAATCTTAGAGTATGAACAACGATGTACGTCTTTCTCAACTATTGTATTATTCTACTTAAAAGGAGAGAAGGATGAGATTTCGACCCGTATAAAGATTCTTTAGCCACTTTCAAATAAAATAGACAACATTAAACATGAACAATAAAATGATTAATAACAAAAATATTGAAGTCTTGAATATAAGGCATGTGCTAATTAAGTTTTCTCACCATTCCAACATTTTTCCAGGTGTTTCAGTAGAAGCGACTACAAATGTCTGAAAATTATATAAACAATAAATTCTTTTTTAATTATTAGAAATAAAATTACCATAAAAAAGTAAAGTATTATATATACAAGGCTTCTTTGACATATATGAGTGTGAGTTGGAGCTGTTGATTGGAATTATTAGCTGATTTGACCAGATGAAAGCACTATTAATAAACTTATTGTTTAAGCCAAGTGTTAATCAAAGAGATATTCGATAAAATTAATTGCTGGCTACATCGACTTTATTAGAGTAAAAGTAATCTAAAAGTTAAAAGTTAATGAAAAAACTTACTACGAGTAGCTTTTAAGTTTTGAATAAAACTAAAATTTTAACTAGCTTACAATCTAATAACCAAATATTTTTTATTGTCTGCTAAACTAAAAAGTCAAAAATTAAAAGTCAAAAACCAATAAAAAAAACTAATTATTAAATAGCTCGCAGGAAATAAAATGGTTTTATAGTAACTTACAGTTTGATCAAATTCTAACCAAAAACATCGTTTGACATCCTCTTTTGTAGGCTGACATGATTTACATCTATTCTTGAAGTTAAGTCGGAGAATCTTGCATATGTGTATTGCAAAATTACTTGTTCGTCTAATGTAATTTCTCTGTCAATATTTATCATAAATTAAACTATGAATTTGTCTTTAAGCAATATTTATAACCATTTATGCAAAAATTATTTTCTCTGTAATTGACTTAAAATGCTCTTACATTGTAACAGTTTAATTAATTTTTATGGAATAAAGTATACTACATATTTTCAAATTGATGATCAAATATTCAAATTGAGTGAGTCAAATTCAATTATTATCTGATCCGTTTTTTAAATTTAATTACAATATCTGTTGAGTCGGAATCCACTAGTTAAAATAATTTTAGTAGATTATTGAATTTTGAAAATGTATTTCCTCAATTTACTCTTTAAGGATATATATGGTATTATATAATCAAAGTAAAAACAACCCAATCAACAATGACCTAAGTTGAAATCGATCATTTTGACAGATTCAATATTAATGTAGTGAATTGTTTTGTTATCAAACTTATCAATAATCTTAACTTTTGATGAATTTAATTAGGTTTCCGATAACTATAAAAAAAATACTCCCTTGTTATTCCCTCCACTTCTTTGATGAATTCTCACCATATGCATCCAAATGTGTAAATTCAGGGAAATAGAGAGAATATTTTTATTAGTAATGACTCATATTTTCGAATGCGACAACAATGGTAGTAACACACTAAATATGTATGGGTCAGCCCAATAAAAATGGTATCACCGTAAAACCGTTTCATTTAAGAAGTTTGTAAAATAAAGAAGATAATAAATAAATTTGTATGAAAAAGGAAAAAGAAGGCATACTTGGGTTCTTTATTAGCATAGTTATAACAACGATGAGCAGCATTAGGACATAGGTGATCTTGAATTCTTGCGGCTGATTTAACATTTCCGTAAGTTATGAAATAATTTTGGTTACCTCCAGCTCCCAAAATATACAATTCAAAGTAATTTGTATTGTTTGGAAGCTGCAAGAAATTCTTTTTGAACAAGGCAACCTGAAAATATATATATTACATAATTATTGATTTTATTTAAACCAATCTATACATATCGGCCTATATTAAAGATCATGATAGTGCCCAAACCTTATCATAAAATATAAATTATTATAAATTTTTTTAACAAAAATTGTAAAATAAGTTGAAAATTTTAAGTATTATGTTATCGACACCCTCGAATCCTATAATCAGCTACTCTTTAATAAATTGTTAAAAAAAATTCTAGAAGATCGTTTTTTTTTTAAATTTATCCTTTTTTTTACAATTTTTTTTTTTTACAATTTTCAGAAAGTAATTTTGACAAAACTCATGTAATTATATATATATATATATATATATATATATATATAAAATGATTAATAGAGGCGCCATTAAATTGATGATCCATCTTTTTTTTGATGTTGGTGCTCTTTGATATAGATCACTTATATGCAGTAGGAGTTGTCAGTCAATTTATGCACAAATTGTAAACACAACACATGGAAGCAGTGTTTCGTATTTTGAGATATCTTAAGGGAAACCCCCGGAAGAGGAGTCTTATATCGAAGGAATAAACACCTAAACCTTACTGCCTACACAGATGCGGATTGGGTAGGTGACAAAGATGACAGAAAGTCAACCTCAGGGTACTTTACCCTTGTAGGAGGTAACTTAGTAACATGGAGAAGCAAGAAACAGAAAGTCGTTGCTTTATCCAGTGCAGAAGCAGAATTCAGACGGGTTGCAAAGGGGATTACTGAGATCCTATGGCTTAGAAAGCTATTAACATGACTTGAATTTACTCCCAAAAGAAGCTGTGAACTTTATTGTGACAATCAAGCTGCCATCAATATTTCCGAAAATCCAGTGCAACATGATCGGACGAAACATGTCAAAATCGACAGACATTTCATAAAAGAAAAACTGGAAGCAAATGTGATTAAGCTCCCTCATGTAAAGTCTAAGAACCAACTGGCAGATATCCTCACAAAGGTAGTAGGGATGCAACTCTTTGAAGAAACTTTGTGCAAGTTGGGTGTTAGTGACCCTATGACCCAACTTGAGGGGGAATGTTAGAATATAAGAAAATCAGAATAAATCAGAATATTTAGTTTAATATGGAAACTAAGATTTTGTAATTAAGGGAATTTCATATTGTGTAATCTTTTATTATAGGAAACCCTAGGTAGCTTGATGTATATATAAACACAACATTTTACCTCTTGTAATTAAGCCAAAAAAATCTATTGAATACATAATTACAGAAAACTTGTATATACCATTAAAAATTTAAAATAATGACATTTAAATTAAATATCATTAAATATATTCCACTAAAAATATATTATAATGTCGTAGTGAATTTTTATTGTCTCACACTGGTAACAAATTTATAATTAACTTGGGGATTACACTTATTCCGACGGAAATAGGATCTAATATTCTTAAATTAACTTAATAATAGTAGAAAATGGCTCTAAGATAATATGTACCTTACAATTAATTAATTGGGGGACACAATTGTCAACCTGTAAAATCAATGAATGTTATGGAGAAAATTTAATTTAGCAATTAAGTAGAAGTTTTATTACATTGGTCCGCCTACCCTTAGACCATGATGCACACTAGAATGAGGTGTACCAACAATAACATTAACCGCTCAAAAAACTCAAAAAAAAAAATAATAATAAAATTAAGATGTATAATTTTTTTGAAACTAAAATTAATATGTATTATTGGATGCATAATAATTGTGTACTAATTTATCAACAATGATTTAATATAATAAATAGGTATGTTTTGCAACAAAAATGATTGTTTTAATTTTTGAATAGTAAATTGGATTTTAATAAGAAAATGATCAGTTAAGTAATAGGTGATCGTGCTACTATAAAGAATAAATAGATATTAAATAAAAGAAGATGCAAATAAAAAGTATTAACTCTATCATTATACTCCCTCCTATTCATTTTAAATATTCAATTTGATTTTTTAACGCTATTCATCAATTACTCTTATAATGTGTTTTGTTTTTAATCTATAAGTTCAAACATATGCAAGTGAAATCTTGTTAGATTTGTCTTATTGTAAATTTTATTAATATCAACTTTTTATAATTTTTACTCAAACACGAGTAGAGATATTTATGATTGAAAATATGTATAAGCATTGACAAATGTGCCAAAATCAAATGGAACATTTAAAGTGAATATGAGGGAGTATTACTCAAAAAATATGACTCCAATGATAAAAAAGTATACTCTGTTGTCCTAGTTATTTTGCCTAAATTGATAAAACAAAGATTAAGAGATTGAGTTAGATGAGTTAAAGTGGTGAATTTATTTAGAAATTAGAAACAAAAAAATAAAGAGTAAAAGTGTGTAAAAATAGTAGGATTTTATCCCAAAATAGATATTCTCTCTATTTTTTTTTTATCTTTCGTATTAATATAATGGGTAGTTTCAAAAGTTCTTCCACTTTAGAATACTTTCTATTTTTAGAAAGTTTTTATCCCACTTTTACCCCTTAAAATCCCCTTTTTCTTTTAATGTACCCCTTTTCTTTTATTTATAATTATTTTCACTCTCATACTTTCAATACAATCATTACTTCACACTACTATTTAATTAAAATAATACCCGCTATAAACCTCATACTTCCAATACAATCATCACTTCACACTACTATTTAATTAAAATAATATCCACTACAACTCAAAGATTTTATCTTTCTTAATATGTGCGAAAAATCCAGTACAAAATAAAATTATTTGGACGACTAATATGAGGCAGATTGAGATAGAAGAAGGGAGTATATTATAGCATTAGCGGTGAGCCGGTGATGGATTTTTGTAAAGGCTCAAAGGGGCCCGACTCTCGTGAAAATTTTTAGTTTAGTATACAATAGCAAAATGTTGATTCTATGACAATATAATTACATAAAAAGTGTGGTTTAGTGGTTAAAAGTGTAGTTTTGTGCTTGGGGGATGGATTGTGTCTCAATTTTTTGTTTGAATAATAATCTTAGCCTTTGTAAATTACAGTTTTTCATCTATTATCATTATACTCATAATAACCCTCTCATCGTTATATTTATAATATTTTGCTTATAAAAATTATGATCTAAAAAGAGATAAAAGACGACATACAATTAAAGTAGATTAAGAAATTATGACCAATGATTTAATAGCTCAAAATTAAAACAAAAGATGCATAACACACTAAATTATTAATTATATACTCTTTGCATACAATATTTTTGCAAAACAAAAGGTTGTAGTTGTATTCTTACTAACATTGAAAGGACCATTGTCATTTAACAATTAACCACTATTTTGACATTCAATTAAATGCATGATCCTCCATGCTTAAATCCCCTATTTGTTCACCACAAAATTCAATTTTTTTTTCACATTAAAACATCAAATATATATATATAAATATATTTCCCTCAACTTAGCTCTTTCCTTCATTATTTATTCTCCTAAAAATGAATGAAAATCTACTAATTAGTGGTAAAAAAACTCTTTCAACCTTCTTCAAAGAAGAGATTATAGAAGATTATCAATCACCAAGCTTTCATCACCTATCTCAAACCCTTTCTCCTACTCATTTCCCTCAATCATCATCACCATTATTCCCACAAAGCCCGGAATCATTATGGTCTCATTCTCCATCATTACACCCATCTCAAAACTCTTCACTCTTATATTGTTGCATATCCTCTCTCCGCCACGACGGAGATGTATACTCCATTGCAGTTTTAGGAGATCTGGTTTTAACAGGGTCAAAAAGTCGTAGAATCCATGCATGGCAGTCACTCGACTGTCATACAAAAGGCTACATTCGTACTAATTCAGGTGAAATTCGAACTATGATCACTCAAGATAATATGCTTTTCACTTCACATAAAGATCATAAAATCAGGGTATGGAACATAAAAAGTTTTCACACCAACCCTAATTTTAGGCCTAAAAAAGTGACTACCCTACCAAATATTACAAATTTCAAAACCTTTATATTTAGACCAATGTCACATCAACAACATAAGTCTATATCAAACCCTATAAACCCATTACATAAGGACATCATCTCATGCATGGCTTATTACCATATTGAAGGGATATTATACACAGGATCATTTGATAAAACTATTAAAGCTTGGAGATTAGTAGAAAGAAAATGTATAGATTCCTTCATTGGTCATTCAAATAAAATTAATGATATGGTAATTAACCAACAAAATGGGTACCTTTTCACTTGTTCATCAGATGGGACAGTCAAAATGTGGTTAAGGGTATATGGGGAAACCTCACATGCCCTTATTAAGGTCCTTATTTTTCATACCTCCCCAATTAATGCCTTAACATTAAGTACATCCCCATCACAAAATCACAATAGTTTTTTGTACTCCGGTTCATTTGATGGGTCCATTAAATTTTGGGAACAAGAAATGATAATCTCTTCTCAATACAATAATAATTTAGGAAATAAAAACGACTCGTTGTTTCAAGGTCATCAGTTCGCAATATTTTGTCTCGTTTCCTTAGACAACCTTGTGTTAAGTGGATCAGAAGACTCGACAATTAAGATTTTTAGAAGACAGAATGAGAAAAAACCGTCACATGAATGTGTTGCGGTTTTAGAAGGACATAGAGGACCTATAAGATGTTTGGCTACTTTATTACAAAAGGAGACTAAAGATGAGATTAATTTCTTAGTATTTAGTGCTAGTTTGGATCAAACTTTTAAGGTATGGAGAGTTAAAGTTTTGCAAGATCAAATGAAGAATAATTGTAAAATTGAAGAGGATAAAAGGAAAGAAGATCATGGTGGAAGAAATAAATCCATGGATTTATATGAGCCTACTCCTGTTTTATCTCCTTCATGGGTAAATTGGAAGCTTCATCGTCATAGTATTCATTAGTTAGTTACAAATAAGAATATTTTTTTTTATCAGGCTGAAGACGGAGTGAATCAGGTGAGAATCGAATTTAAGATATTTTCTTTTTAAAAAATGATAATTACTCTCCCACTGATTAGATATGACTTGATTTTTAGTTATAGAATAATATTTATTTTGTTTGAAATATATTAGTGTTGTTTTAATAGTACTATTAGTATGTTAAAATAGTTTAGTTTTGTATTAATGTTTGTTTTTAGTAAATAAATATTGAAATTTGAAAATTTTATTTAATAAGATGTAAAGCATAAAATGTTGTATGTTATAAATATTGAAGGGTTACATCTCTTAATTTTTAGGGTTTACTTGCAATTTTTGATAGTAAGAATTAGTGGTATTTATGGCTTAGTCTTGTTAAGATGGTAAAATTATTATTTTTATGTTCATAAGCATACCAAAAGTAATATATAAATGTCAAAATTCAAAAAATGTAACAAATTATTTCATAAAACGTGTCAAAATGATAAATCGACTTCTTATTACCAAAAAAGTGCCAAAATTAATTTCAAAAATTGTTAGAAAATTTTAATTAAAGTGTCATACATAAAGTGCCAAAATATAAATTATTAAAGTTATTTCCAAAAAAGTGTGAATATTGATCACTTTCAACAAGGTGTCAAAATCATTGTTTTTAAAAATGTGAAAAATTATAATTTCCAAAAACGTCAAAATTTGGGAGCTTAACAATTAAGCTTGTATGCTCGATTTCTTATTGTAATTGTTGAATTTAGGATAAGAAAGTTCAATCTTTAACATGGAGAGGGTACCTTTATGTAAGTGTCCATATTCGGAAAGCAAATATTATTTGCAACTTTAAAAGTAAGATTTGCGCCAATGATTCAATGGCTTATTCTATTATAAATCATTCATTATATCCAAAACTAAAGAATTACAAATCTTTAACTCCATCAAAATTTACGAACATTAAAAAATTGTAGCAAGCAGAATAAAAAAAAGGTCTACTACTATCGCATTAAATCTGCTACTTTTACAAACAAATCGGATCTAACTCTGTTTGGTTTACCGATAGAACTTGAATTAGTCAAAACCAAACAAGGAATAATTTTTCTATGATCAAATCTATACATTGTTGTATTATCTAAGCTGCAATTTGCACATATGTAAACCTGCAAAAATGTGTGCTATCATACTAACACTAAATTTTATCAGTACTTCTTGGGGGAGATAAGGGTGGGATAGCTTCTTCCAAGACCATTCGTCATGTGATGCCTTGATACTCCATGCTCGACTTTCTCGAAAACAATTTTCGTATATCAGTTTCGTTGTCTAAAGTAACATTGTTTCTGTTGGACGAAGCAGTTTGTGCTGATGTGATAACAGACGCAAAAACCCCGGATTCTCTTAATCCCTGAATTATGTCCTGTTCATCATATCACACCAATTGTTTTTCAAAAATTTGTAGTACATGATTGAAGAATATGTTCAATTGAGTGAATTGGACTCACCATGGGTGCATAAATGCGAAGTAAAATCCCATATTTCAATAATTTCTGTTTTAGTGTTCCATTATTCCACACTACATGTTCATGGTACCTGAATTAAAAAAAAAAAAAAAAGTTTAATTAAAGTACGAATGACCACCAATCGGTCAGTTCTCCAAGTCAGCTATATATTATGGAAATGTTTGGTAACAATTAGTGGGTGTTTGGCAATTGGATGTTGACTTTTTTAGTTGGCTTGTTTGACCGGCGGGAAATATTGGCATTAATTGATTGTTTATTGGCTATTAGCGTTTAGCTGTCCAGAGAAAACGTGTCAAAAAGCCAAAGTCAAGTAAAAAAACCAATTGTTGTAATCTTTTTTTCCGAATTTGATTGCTTGGATGAACGATAACGAATGACTGGGTTTAGTTTCTCACCATTGGAGCATTTCTTCTTCTGTCGCGGTAGAAGCAATGATAAATGCCTGCAAAAATGTGATAGTTTTATATCAGACCGATTCTGGATGCAGATTTCATTAACTTATGTACTTACTGCTCTATCGAACTCCAACATGAAGCATCTTTTGACATCCTCCTTTGTAGGTTTGCATCCACACCTATCGCGCCTTGAAGTCAAGTCGGAGAATTTTGTGTATGTGTAGTGCAAAACAGCAGCTTCCTCCATTTTGATCTCTCTGCCAAAAACTTAGAACAAGCTCAATGATGATACATAAACCGAGACATACTCAATGATCATACTTAAACCGAGACATAGAGTTTTTTGGTAAAATAGCTTATTAGGCAATTTTAGCTTATTTTGATCCAAATAGAGGGTTGGCCGGTCAAACCAGCCAAAAATAATGTTAGGTGAACTAGCTGGTTGAAACAATTTATTATTGTGAATAAGCTATTTTTGAACAAGTTATTCATAGCAGCGGGTTCAAAATCAGCTGGTCAAACGAGTTAATAAAATCAATTGGTCAAATAAGTTATTGCAATTAGCTATTAGCCGTTTGCCAAACACCCCATACATAAAGCTTCAAAGACGTAATTCAATGAATGAACTGCACAAGAACACATAAATCGAGGCATACTTTGGAGATCTTCCATAATTTTGCCATCGATGAGCTCCATTTGGGCGAAGCTGATCTTGCATTCGCGCTGCTGCTTTTCCATTTCCGTAAGTCAGGAAATAGTTTGGATTATTCCTAGTTGATTCCTTGTAGAGTCCAAAGTAAGCTTCCTTTGGAAGATGATCATAGTTTTTCTTGAACATTGAAACCTAAATCAAATCAAATGACCAAAAAACATCACAATTAACAACAAAACAATATTTCATTACTTAACAAAATTAAAGATCATATGTACGCAATCTTATTATTAAACCTTGATAACAAATATAATATGTAATTTCAATTTACCTCACTAAAAGGTTCCTCAATGTCATCTCTTTCAACAACACTTTCCTAAAATAGTAAAACCCATGATAGAATGATTTAAAACCAAGCAAACAAACATGAAATTCATCAAAAAACAAACAAAATCAATCAAATGTATCATTGTTCTTTGCAAGTTTTTAGACATAAGTGATAAAATTTGATTAAATTCATACATAATTGGGAAAAACAATCGTGTCAACATCGTTAGGAACTTCCCTAAGCAATTCTCGAACAGAATACTCTCGAGTTCCTGCAGGATGTAGAAGCTCGTCTGTGTCGAGATGAAAAATCCACTCCATGCCTGCATCCTAGATAAAAATTGAACATCGTAACGACTTAAATCGGTCATTAGAGGATCAAATGATGGACTAAGAATGTTAAATTGTTTGTGCTGATGATATGCGTTAGTACCCTAGCCATGACTATAGCCATTTCCATGTTGAGAGTTTGCTTCACAAATAACTCACTATTGCAGGGCTTATAGAAGAAGCTTGATAGCCATGATTCATTCCATATTCGGCTGATAATCAAAGCATAGAAGCAATGCAAAGCATATTAACATATAAAAATATAAACTTGGAAAATTAGAATGTTCATGTGTAATTACATATATAAATTGATTATAAATCCAACCTCTTAGCTTGTTTTTCCTCTAATTCTCTTGTTCTGTAAATAACCCGGACACCCTGATAGAACAAATGAACAAAAATCATGATAAAAAACCACATGTTCAGTGCAAGATAGTTGTGGGGTAGCTATTAGTTGTGTCTAGTTGTACTATACAATTGTAGCTGATAGATATGTAAATTGTTATTGTTTAGTAAAAGTAGCGATTATGGTAGATATTTGACTATAAAAATGTAGAGAAATTCTTAAAAAGCTATTTTTGATTTTAGAATGCTACAATTTGTAATAATGCTAAAATAATTACCTATACCACTAGCCGCCGGCTGAACCGCTACTTTATAGAACAATAATATTTTTTTTTTTCTAAAATGGTGTTTTAGCCTCAATAAACCACTAACATCTACCTAAACTACTACGCCGAACACACCTAAGTTACTAAGATGAGCAAGTAAACTCACAGGAATAGACTCAAGAACTCTAGATGTGTACAAGCTTGCAGCCTTCCCTTCCACAAAGAGGAAAAAGTTTGTGAAACCAATGACCTTGTGATAAAAAATCCATGGTAGTATCTGTTCTAAGCCTGCTGAAGTGGTTGTTGTAATACATGCCTAATATAAATGTACAACCATAAATCAAAACTGCTGATTATTTTGTAAAGTAACACTTTTTCTAATACATTATTTGCACAAAAAATCAAGATAAACAAATATATATGAATTCATCAAACGATACACCTACTAGGCTTAACACATGTGATAGAATTGACCCCCACCAATATTTCATTGGCTCCCACCAAGGGAATCGGGATTTCGGGTGTCAGATTAAGCAATCTTATCCTTATTAGTTATTAGTGATAAAATTGACTCTTATTAGTAAAATCATCAATATTTACATAAATGAGAAGTGCATATAATTTAATGAGTCATACTTCCATTATCTTTATGGTTATGCCAATAAGTGGTTCACACTTAGGCTCCCATCCAGGTGGAGTTTGGGGTGGACAATCGAACATACGGAACGTTAGTCTTGCAAAA
Organism: Amaranthus tricolor; assembly: GCF_026212465.1. Lineage (NCBI taxonomy): Eukaryota > Viridiplantae > Streptophyta > Magnoliopsida > Caryophyllales > Amaranthaceae > Amaranthus > Amaranthus tricolor. Next base: position 1,765,697 of record NC_080056.1, read on the forward strand.
ACAACATTTCATTGGTTCCCACCAAGGTGGGATTTTGGGGTCAGATGTAGCATAATCATATGCAACTTCACGTAAAAAATGCACATAATTTAACGAGTCATGCTTGATGGTTACATTTAAGCTCGCATCTAGTAGGGGTTTGGGAAGATAATCGAACCTATGTAGCCTTACTCGCGAAAACAAAGTGCTTATTTTCAAATGAGTACATAACATCATACTAGTATTCAGTTGTAAACTTCACGTTTGGCCATTTATGTGATTGATGTCCCTACAAAAGTTTCTATAAATGTAAACTTCACGTTACTGTTTCACACTCACCTTACCAGATATAGTATGTAATCAATTTTCAGGTAGTTGGTGTTGCAATCATGATTCTTACCCATCACCCAAAAATTAAAATTTTCGTTGATTAACCCAAATGTTTTATTGAAACTGAAACAAGAATTCTTAATTGTGAAAATGGGTGATTAAATTTTATAATAAAATACACAATTAACGCAATTTTAATCAAGAAACAGAACAAATGAATAACACCCAGATGAAAAATAGATCGAAAAATCCACAAAAGAATAACACCCAGAAAAAAAATTTATTACACAGAAATTAATACTGCAGTTACAAATGATTAAGAACAAGGACTAAAAAAAATAACCCAGAAAAAAAAATGAATTTTTAAACCCACCAATCACTGTCATTTGTATACAGCAATTTGAAACACTTAATCCCAAAAGATTGGAGTCGGACTATAGTCGCCCACACTAACTTTTAATTAAATTTGATTTTCAATGAAAAATCATTTCAAAAATCAATGAAAAATTGGGGAAAGGAACTAACCTTGGGACTAAGATTAGTTTCATTAAAATTAAAATTCCAGCCCCTGAAATAAGGAAAAACAGGGGAAATACTTTGACCCAACAAATTATTGGTGCAATTATCAGTATATGATGATTTGATTTTAGGGGAATTATGCATTTCAGGGAATTCAGGACGATCAAAGGACAAGGAAGTAATGGGGTCGAAAGTGCCGCCTCGCCATTGAAGGGAGAAGGAAAACAGAGCAAGAAAGATGGGGAGAATAGTGAGGAAAACAATGAGTTTGTAGAGGAAATATTGTTGAGAAAAGTAAATAGAAGATGATGAAGAAAAGGAAGTATTGGTTCTTAAAGAATGTGAAAGACCCGCCATTTTTGGTGTTTGAAGAAATTATATAAAAGAAATCAACCATGAAAAAAAGGGAATGGGTTATTTTTGTGGGAGATTTAAAGGGAGGGAAACGTATTTATTGAAGAGACGAGCCGTTTTGAAGTTGAAATAGGAACTCTAAATAACAAACTCATATTCTCATAATATTTATTAGATAAGCTTATTTGGTTTATGTATAATAAAAATAGACGTGAGAGTAGCTTTTAGCGATAATTAGTAGTGAACGAGCATGTTGTATGCGGAATAACAGTTAGTCGTGGATTGAAAGTTTTTAATGTTTAGTTATTAGTAATTACTCTATTTTTTTCCTTTGAAATAGCATTATTTAACTGAAAAGCTCACATATTTGTCAACTGATATTATCTAAAGGGACAATCAAGAGTAATGAACACAAACATTTATAAAGTGAATTAAGGCATTTCGTATATGTGTTGTGATTCCAGAAAAGTTTATTTATAAGTATGTTCTTTTTATTTTTCCTCATGTATAAAAAAAATTATCAAAATCATTCATTGGCGATTGTTTGTAGCTAGTGTATAAGAATTAAAGAGCTTATTTTATACATGACCAAAGATAAATTAGAATGTATTTATATATGAACTTTTTTATGATTTATTTACATATTAACTATTATATTATTATTTTGCATCTAAAAATGATTCCAAAATTTTTTTTGTGTGAATACTGAAGTATTCTATGCCATTTACTACTATCTTTCATATAAAATTTGTTGCACTTGAATAAGGCACTATTATATAAAGCTAAAGCTCATTATTTTGAGAAAATAGTGATTGCTAGCCGAATATTCAAATAAGGCACCTCAAAAATTAAATGTTATCTTATTTTTGACAAGTTAACCATCACACAAAAGCTCATTTAATATTGATGAGTGGAAGAAGTTATATTATTGTCTTTTGTTCTTCATTATGATTCGCCCATTCTTATTCATCCCCTACCATTTCTTTACAAAAGAACCTTCATTTTACTCTTACATCTCATACATTTTGCGTCATTTTAAAAAACATTGTAAGAACTTTTTCTTCTAAACAATGAAAAATGAATGGGACAGAACAGTAACTAATATCAGAGAAATGAGAATTAAGGTGAATGGAAACAATGCATAGAAACAAGAAAGCTAACTAACAAATTATGAATGCCTGAAATTTCATCAAACTTTGAAAAAAACAATTGTTAATTATTGATACTTATAGTGATTAGTAAGTGATTTACACCAAAGTAAAGAATAATAATCTTCTGGGTTTAAAGGGCTTAAAAACTGCAATAATGAATAGGTGAACTCTTTTTAAGTTACAGAAGCTTAACTAATGATAGTGAACACCAATGGTTCAGAATTCAGCTAGCTTTAATTCTGAATCCATTTACGAAAGTAAATCCTAAATATTTGGTCAACAAAAATGAATTCTCTAACTCACATTTCCTAGATCTGCATTCTGCAAGAAGCTGAAAGATTTACAAAAAGCTCTGCATATGCTGATACGACATAGCTCGTATATGAATGCTGTGGCATGATGGACTCCTGTTATAGACAAGTAAGGAACTGAGATCTGCAAACTCGATTTAACTGAAATACAAGCTATATCGTTTAGAAAAACGCACATGTAGCCATGTAGGCATATTTTGGTATGCTAAAACTGAAGGTGTGCATAATAGACATGAACCAACTTCTCGACTTCAAGTTTGGATTTGCCTTTGGGAACACAAGACTAAACATTCTCCGATCCAAACTCGAAAATATGCCCAATTAACATCTTTAGCTGAAACTCGGTGCTTCTAAAAGAAAAGACTATAAATTTATCTCTTTAGCAGTTTCATAACGTCTCCCACGAGATGCAATGATCCTGTCACAAGAACCTGCCGATATGCAATTGTGAGCATCTAGAAAGAAGAGAAAGCAACCATGGAAACCGGAAGGGAAGGCATGCTTCTATGCGGAGCAATAAAATTGAACATCTAACATGTGATCTAAGAAGACTACTATCATCAAGAAATGCTGACCACCAAGATTGATACCAAACCTTGCAAACTACAAGTGAAAAATTATTTACACTAAAAGGAATTAACCACCTTTATGTTTCAATCATCCCTAGATTACACTTTCTATCATATACTTAACTTTGAACAACAAATATTACCCTTATTGAAGCAATTCGAGAAAGGCCAGAATATGAAATAATTAAGATGGGGAAATGTAAATTGTGAAAAGTTTTTTTCTCACTTAATTACTCTAGATGACGTATAATCAAATGTTCATTCACTGCAAGGACAGAGGGAGTACACCTTCATACAGAGTTCTTGAAATTCAACCCTGATCCACTTTTTGATGGACAAAGACGTCCCAAGAAAGTCATTTTTCCTCCCTAAGACATGGGATGAGCCTATAACCCTTTTCCCTACATTATTATGATTTATGAGTGACTTGGTAGGATGCTGGAGACAAGTGCAAGGGTTGGAGGCTTGGAGCCTTTCCCATTTGACGTACATTTGCACTTTTAGTTCATGTGAAGTTGTAAATGATGTTTGGTACCAGGGGTCAGTCGGAAAGAACCTCTTTGTTATCACTTAAATTAACATTACGTATATCAGGCTCCCGCCAAATCCCACCGTAAGTGAGAGAACCTCTTAATGGCATTGGGATGATGAAATGATGTTGTATATGAATGATAAGCCTGTTTTAGGCTGGTTTTTATGAGCTTTCCTCACAAAGTTACAGATCTTTAGATTGGTTTCAGAGTAGAATATTCATTTTAGGTCTGTGAGGCTCCTGAAGTGTTTTCTGCTTTGAAGCAGTCTCAAACCCTAGGCTGGCCACTCGGTTGTCTGAATAATGAGGGGCATTCAGGCATCAAGGTTTACAGGTAAATTGGTGATAGAATAGGCATTTTCATGAAACAATGTGTCATCCAAAAGAAGAAGAAAGCATAAGCTTGGTAAAGCAGTGTTTGATTTTACAGGATTGTCCATGATCTAGAATGATGTAGGGCTGTTTGATTTTATAGGATTGTCCATGATCTAGAATGATGTAGGGCAGGATCGGGAAGATTTGGGTCCGAAATTTAGTTTTGCATACATGGTTGAATCAATATCTTCTGAACCTAAAATCTTCTAGCAACTATTATCACTTAGTAGAGAAACAATGATAAAAAAAATTGATATCCGGTTTAGCCAATAAAAAAACACAAATCAATGCTGGTGCTGGACATGGCAAAAGACGTTTATTCAAATAAAAACTGAAGAAAATTTGAGATTTCCCACCCCATTGCCTCTGTATCAAGAAAGTAGGTGACTAATGCTTCCATATCCTATTAACAGACACAACATAGTTAATTATTTGTCTATTCAAACTCATAGGTGTTCAAATTGTTCATTTTACTAAAGAAGTATAAACAAAGGCCCTACACTAGCAAACAGCACCCGGCCATTAACTGTAGAATAATAAAACGATTAGCATCAAAGAACGTCATTTAATTCTTATCCTTTAAGTTTCTTCTCCTGGACCTCAATGTTAAGAGCAAGACAGCTAATGCAATTTGAACAAGAGAGAAATAAAGAGTGAGTCAGAAAGGGTGTTCTATTTCTACTCGATGGGAAAAGCAATTCAAAGAACAATAACATATAAAACCTGGATATAACATGATACAACTTTTATGAATAAATACCCTACAAACTATAGAATTAATTCTTTTGTTGTGATTATCTTATCATAAATTCAGTGATTCTTGTTTCACAGTACTGTTTCAGTCTAAGTTCCACAAATCCAGCTAAATGACTGGTTTTAGCTCATCGTACTGTTACAGTTCTTGGGATCACAATGAACTTCAAGGAGGGCATAGAATGAGAACTGCATTTCCAGATAAATATTAAAGAAATCATCTCGAGAAGTAATAGAATCCTTACCTGAAGTTTGATAGAGGGGTTTTCCCTCACACAATCCCTCAACCATTTCATAGCCAGAGGCAATGAAGGAATAACAGCACTGCTACAGAAAGAACCACTAGGAGAGTCACGGTTGTAATTACCACGAAGGAAATCAAGTGGTGGTAAGTTATCACTGCTATTTGTCTTTAAGGACTGGATCATGCTGCTTCTATCCACATGCAAATCTTCTTGAACAAAGAAAAACCAAATAAGGGGATAGAAACAAAAAGGGGAAAAAAATTTAAGAGTAAGGAAAACACAGCAGGATAGATGAGAAAGGGAGAGGATATAATTGGTACTACTGTAGTAGCATCAGAAAGAAGATATTGACCAGTATTACTAGTCATTGAAAAAAGAAGTATGCTGTAGTACATGAAAAGTTAGCCGAAATTCCCACTTTGAGGTCATTTTTTATTTCCCGTTATACCGTCCACATAAGATCGATATGTTAATCCTTTTTGAATCAATGAGACTGGAACCATTGACTGATTGACATTGAGAGTGGTTCTATTTTTTGAAAACCGCCAACATTGTCAGCGGGTTCTAACTTACTAGAGAAACATAGTTTTCATTCACAAAAACAAATAGAGCAGCTAACAATGTCGACAGTTCTACCTTGAGTAAAAACCACTTACATTGCCCGCGGCTCTATTTGTGTTAAAAATCTGATTCTACACTAACAATTGTCAACAGCATTTTAAAAATATTTTAAAAAAAATAAAATCGCTGAAAATATTTGCGATTTTACTTGTTCAATTACAAATTTTGACTATTTAAATACAAATAGAGCCGCTATCATTGTCAATGATTCTCACTTATGAAGAGCCGCTGAAGCAGCTACCTGCTCCGTTTTTCCCCTTCATCCCAATTCCCAACCCTATGTGGAGTGTAGAGTGTGACTTAAAAAAACTTGACCAGAGTTGGAGCATTACTTTGAGCAAAAATAAAAAGTACATAAAAGCAGTGCTCAGCTTAACAAAGTACACAGGAAGTAAAACAGAATCTTAAAATAAAACAATGTAACCAGCAAGCCAAAAGGCTTTTGTAATGACAAGGACTACCTTTCCTAGTAACCGCTTTCTCCCATATTCTCTGCAGATGAAATTGCCACGATAAGTCCCTCAAGGGCATGTTTAAAGAAGTTACAGAAGAACCAGAAACAACTTTATTATATTTCGATACACTTGGAACAAACAAGGCACCAGAGAAATGAACACCTGAACAAATGGAGAACACCTCAATAACTGAAATTTTAAGTGTCCAAATAAGAACATAAAAAACAAAACAAGTCACCAAGCATGTAAAGCGACTCCAAGACTTATGATTGTGAAGGTGCAGCAAGACAGGAACCCCACAACAGAGGTAAGTATGTCTGTATGCAATTGCATGTCATGTGAACTGAACTAGGTGCCAGCCCCAGGTGGTAATAGAACTGAAAACCGGAAGTCATCTGGATTTCAAATTTATCAATATCTTACATCAGCAACAGAATATATGATAAAACTACATTCCGTTACCCCAATACGATTAAGTGGCTCTCACCTAGACAGGGTTTGGGGGGTCGGAAACTCGGATATACGCAACCTTACCCTTATAGAAACAAAGAGGTTGTTTCCGATCAATCCTTGATTGCAAACATCATCAGCGAATTCACAAAAATAAGAAGTGCAGATTAATCAACAAGTCATTTTGCTATAGTACATTATAATCGGAAACCAAGGAGCTATAAATTTTTGGCTCCATCGAAAATGGACCCAACAACAAAATATATAACGAGTTGGAAAATGAGGACCTCTAGCAATATTAGGTTATATAAATAATACACAGTTTGGGAACTATTAATATATTGAAAACGAATCTGCAGTATATTTTGATGAATGCACCACAAACAAGCAGACATTAATAGTACCTGAGGAAGCACAGATCTCAACAAGCCTTGGAAGCAATATTTGTGGATTTCTCACCTCCATGCAGTTGAACAAAAGAATCTACAAAGCCATGAATATTTTGTAGAAGCAAAAAAATGCATTTAAAGTGAGAAAGGATCTTCCTTTTGCAAGCAAGACCGGTATAAGATAGAGGTACACCGTAAATAAAAATTTGAATATTTGCAGCATTTTTGTACCTGCTTGGCTTCCGTGATGTTATGTCCCTTTTCACCAATGGAAAAACCATTTTGCTTAACATCTCCAAGCCCATCCTCGTGTAATGATTTTAAAGAGGACATAGATGCTGATGTTTGATGGCCACTAACAGTCTTGGAGAACCATCTAGCACACGCATCCATGCTTTCAGGACTGTGTGCACCATCTAAGTAGTATACCAATTCTCCTGTATTTGTATTAGAGGACTTAGATATGTCATCATACACAATCTGAGCCCTCCCAGGAAGACGTGCAGATGAAAGACCTCTCAAGAAAGCATTTGGCAGATCACCTTGATGACCATCCTGATTACAACTAACATTTATAAGCAACCAAAATACACCAAGGTGAAAGATGAACTACAAATCCAGAAAACAAATAAATAAATATTGACGTACAAATACCATTTTTGAGATTAAAGCTTTGTTGTTGTTGTGCTTGTTTCCTATGTATTATATATTATCACACAGAATTAACATTAACAAGGTCTATCTTGGTTTTTACAAAACTGCTTTTGAGAGTCCAAATATTCTTATGGATGTCTACCAGCAAGTTTCGTAGTAAGTTTGGAATGTAGACTACGACTCTAAGAACACACTATCAATCACCCTAGTCTATTGTATTTGAATAATCACATGAAAGGAACTAATTACACATGCACCAATTTCATATTTACAAGCAGAAAATAATAACAATGTCCAGCATTATGTAATAGTATTTCTTCACTGAACAAATATAGAATAAGAAACTAGTCAAAAGAGTAGCAAGACGAAAGAATGTAAGAAAATGCATATGCGTGTGGGTATCGAGGTTCAAGAAGTTCAGATACAAGTGAAGAATGTGAGAAACAAAAACACAAGGTAGCCAACTAACATTAACAAACAGCTTTTCCATGTTTCTTGTACGTCGAAGCCAACATTTGCATAGTGAAACAGCAAGGCTTGCATTAACAAATTGATGATCACCAGCCAAACTGAGTTGTATTCCATTCAATTCTTCAGAGCTAAGAGGTTGCACAACTTCTAGTGGAATCTGCATTTATAGAGAGCATAATTGATGGATCAAATGACCAAGAAACATGGGCATTCCCCAAGAGTCTGAGTGTTAGTGTGTCTTATATCCTTTATAATATAGCAAGCAGTATGATGGTTTAATTTTTGTGCTATGGCCTACGTATTAGTCTGTTTTCTATAACACCAGGCACGTAATGGACATGTAACCAATGAAAATAATTGCCCTGAATGCATTCATACTAACAATGAAACATAAGAACGCAGTCAGCTGCATATGAATATATTCATAAAATCAAGTTTTTAATAATTTTATTACTCCAACGCTATTAAGTGGTTCCCATCAGGCTGTGGTTTGGAAAGGTCGGATGTATGTAGTCTTACCCTTGTTAATGATAAAAGTACCAAAACGGTTGTTTCCAATTGACCCTTGGTATCAAATATCATGTGCAACTTCACATAAATAAGAAGTCCCCACAAATTTGCTGCGTGTGAGGGACTTACTTCATTAGCAAACAAAACAATGTGGGTGGAGAAACGCAAGTGGGAGGAGAATTTATAGAGCAACTTTCCAAAATGTGTATTGGGGAAATTCACAGGGGCATCCAAAAAAAGTAATAGAGGTACGCTCATGAAGACGGCCATAGTATAAAAATGCACTGCTGGCTACTTCAGCGGTAACAATGGAGATATGATTTCCTACCGCCAAATATTGACCATAACCATAAGATGTCCCTTGAACTGGCTTAAAGCACAGTTTTTTATACCTTGTTTTGGCAATATGGAATGGAGGTAGCACAAAAAAATCTATGTTTATTTTCATTGTTAGGAATTGCATGAATCAACTTTATTTAATAGCTTTGATAGAATATGCCTATTACATTCTATACGAAGACTAACTTTAGGTGGTAGTATCCAATGAAATATATTTTAACTTTAGCATTGGCAATCTGTTCTTCGGTGTAGGAAATTTGGTCAAATGCTTCTTTTGGGATTTGAATTTTCCAAGGTAATTTTAAAGGTAAAGGAATCAAGGTGAGCCCTTTGAAAGATATAGGCTACTCTCCTTTAACGAAGGTATTCGAATGGTTCTCATGTCACACTAGTTTACCACACACTATGTTATACAGTAATAGGACTTAGCATGAGAGAGATGTAGGTAAAAAAAAAAAGAAAAATCTCCACATTTGCTATACTGGATATCAAGGTCAGATATGAAAAGTCAAGTTTCAGACTTTCAGTGCATGACTAGTGCTTATTGCTGATCAAACTCAAGAAAAATAGCATTACCTTCAATTGTTGAGCCTTTTCATTGATGACATCCATTGCTTCAGGAAGCTGGGGCACTGTAAATGCAGGTACATTGGGCTGTAAGAGCACAAAACATATACATCCAATTCAGCAAACAGTTGAACCATTAAACTGCCAGCTTAATCATACAAGAACAGAATTTGGAAAATTAACTTATCACAACGAATTCTCAAGATAGATGTCGTCTACTTAGAGATGTATACCTTAAAAATACCAGCTTTGTGTAAAGCAATCTTTCCCAGAGTATCTCCTGTATGAACATTGTTCACAACTTTCATGTCAGCAATTTTTTTTTAAAAATACACCAAATTAACATCTAACAATATACTTTAAATAACGCTTATGTAAAACTAAATACAATGAAGGAAAATCTATCAAAAAGACTCCTATTCTGGGAGAAGTAAAGCCAATTCCGTCATTAAAACTCAAAATAACCAATATAAAATTTAAAACCTCCAAGAAACAGATTTGTGGAAGGTTGTTTCTATACCATTCTTAATTTCAAAAACAATGGTTTTTGCAAAAAAAAAACGAATCTCTATACAGCCTCGTACTAACATATTGCAGCAGAATATAATACATAAAAATTAAAATACATGATAGGTGTATCTGTACTATAGTCCTGTACTTATAGTGAAATGAGGTAGCAACTATTTATAATTGAATAGCCAGATACATAAAAAAATAAAATAAAAATGCTTCTTAATACTCAATACTCAATACTCAAATGAACATAGAAGTACCTAAAGATTCCATATGATCCATCCCCAATGAAGTGATTCCACAAACAACAGGTTCTTTGATCTGCATAACAATGATCAGTTAGATTTAAGAAAACGCTGGCATATGAACTATGAAGCAAAGTGGTCAGAGAGTGTTTCATCTTCCTAACATTTTACTTGCCCAAAAAAGGACATCAACTAGTTGTTTGATAAATTACAAAGAAAGTTATAAATGAAAGATTGGCATAACTTCTATAATGATGGATGGAATTAACGGACTAATCTATAAAAAGAAAGTCGTAGTTTAAAGAGGAGACCTGTATGTCACTAGTAAAGTAAAGATCCATACCACATTCGTGGAATCCTTTTCCCCTCCAAGACCAACTTCAACAATTCCAACGTCAACCTAAAATTAATAATAATTATCTCAGTTTTTGTGAAACATGAGCAAATTAGACATCGATACCACATAGATATAAAGATGAAAATTTGTTTTCATGACTGGCTTCAAGCAATGACATAAAAGGAAACCGGGAGTTTATACAACATGCAAAACAAAACACTTGTGGAAAGATAAGCTATATGATCAACAGCTAGCAGTCGTTAAGATTAAACACAGAGAACTAGCATATTTAGGCATAATATATTAATATGTGTTGGCAGTCACATTATTCAGGAAGGATATCTTATCATATACTGTCTTCCAAGAGTAAAAGATTTTACCCAATTCCTGCGAGTCTACTCATGCATACAGCTAGTTAAATGGAACACGGTTATTTCCTAGCATAAGGTCCTACTATGTATGAAACTCAAACTTTCAGGACAAGATTATGAGTAAACTCTGCATGACATTCCCACCCAAATTGTGTTGGGAAAATATTCCCACATAATCCTTGATAGTGTCTAATTTCTTCATACTTTGTATCTCAAATACCCAATTGATATTAGTGCAAAAATTGCACAAATCGACACGGTAATGCGGTTATGGGGGTTGGGGTGATGTGGTTTCCGTATCGCCAAATATTGACCTAAATCATGAAATATTGCTTGGAACTGCCTAAAACGCTACAAGTAATACCTTCAAATCTCAACAATACAAGTAATACCGATTCAGTAAATTTCAAAATCTTTATGATACGATGCAACCTTGTTTTTGCACTATGTCTTATGCTTCCTTAGCAGACGCAACAGAAAGGATACAAGAGACTGGTTTTGATTTTTTGCTTTCTACTCATCACATTTTTTAACTTGGTTCAATGTTGGATTTTCTAGTAATTTACTGGTAAAGTATTAAGCTGAAAATCAGCCTCAATAACATCCCACAAGTTTGAAGCTTTCAAATGAGATTTCATTTTAATAGCCCATGATCATAATTGTCTCCCTTAAGAATTGGGTATGAAAGTAGAGTTCATTAATTTGATGCTTATTTTGTGGAAGCAAAGAATCAAACTTGGTTTAGCTCTTTGATACCTATTCGTTTTGGAAAAAAATGAATGAAAATAGAAAAATGGAGTTAAACAGAAATACAAAATCATTGTCTTTCTTATTCAAGAAAATTAACGGTAATGGCCTTTTATAATAGGCTTAACCTAAATAAACTACAACTACTAAAATAAAGAAAAACAACCATTAGTGGCAAACATGCCAAACAATTTGTAAACTAACTACTCTTTTAGTGGAAACATGATCTTACTATCAATAAACCATTAGGCACACGTTATAATCCTATTACAAGAAAATATCAACAAACTATCAAATAGTAACAGCAATATTTTGAAGCGTCTTCAACAAATTGGCTATACCAGCATCCCATCACCACGTCATGCCATAAAGGTATAGGTAATAAAACAATCACGGACTTGCTAAGACACAATAGCAGATCAGATTATAGAAGAGCTAGAAATGGCAAAATTTTTAAAGGTGGAAGACTCAATCATAGTGCATAAGCATAACCAATAAGAGAGGAAATCTTCTAAGACAAAATTTCAGGCAGGGAGGCATCTTACCTTTTCATCTATGAATATCTTGAACGCCAGAAGTGTAAGAAACTGAAATAGTGGAGGCATAGGTAAATCATTGGTCACTTTATCCTGCAATTAGTTCTCACAATCAAATTCCAAAAGGTGACCCAAAATGTATAGAGAAGTAGAAGACCACCGTTTTAACACTAATGAAAAAATAACAGTTAAAAGCAAAGACAGTGAATGGAGAAATCTCAATTGCTGTGAAACTGGCATCATATCTACAAATTCCTGATTTGTCACACCCATATGTCTCCATGACTATGAAACGGTAATCACCTCAATATTCCAACATGTGGATGGAACCTTGATAGTTGATGCATCAATTGAACCAAATAACAACAATTTTCCTTAAAAAACTGAGTATGGCACTTGGACACATTTGTGGCATATATATCACTTTGTCAAGCATGACTACATGAGTAACGCAATCGATATTCTCTTTGTGAGGTATCAGAAAAATTTAATAAGTTTGGATTCATGCAGACTTTTGAAGTGAAAATCAGAATCATTGTAGCTTTGTCACTACTACAGGTCCGCATAAAGAGTATGCTGCCAAGTGTCAATTACCAGGTAATCACTCAGCTCCGAAAATACGCTAATATGTGTCAGTAGACTATTCAGTCCTATTTCAAAAACTTTCATAAATTGAAGATAGGAATTACAAGTTATAAGAAATACTTTAGAAAATAAACCTATTTGTGAGACCAGGGACCACTATTAATATCCTCTCAGTTGGACAGATGAGTTCAACAATGCTAATCATCATGTCTAACTCTAAGTCTCCAAAAGAATGTGGACATTTGATCGTCCTTTCCATAATTGTCACCAAGGAAATAGTTTGGTCAATCTTTTTCTAACTTAGACCAACAACAAAACTATGAAGATATGTTGTCTTAATGAGTAAGCATGATCTCGTCACATTACCTTTGAAGATATTTAACTTAAGTATTGTAACTGACCACAAAAGTCTAAATTCTAAATTACAGTATAAATGTATAACAGTACTAATAGTGTGATAATGATTTAAAAATTATAATGCCACCTAAGGATTCAAAATTGAGAAACAATGATGTGTTTGAAACTTTAAATGCAATAGAGAATATCACAATCAAATCTGGAGAAGACATGAAAGCAATGGAAGGACCCAAAATATCTATTATACAGAAACAAGATGATGGATCAAATTGAAAAGATTTTAAGGAACATAGTACAAAATAAATAGCCAAGATGCCAATATTGAGATGCGTGAGAGGCTAAATTCCAAGGTATATATTTTGAAACAAAAATATATATGAAGTTGAAAGCTGCCAATATTAAGGATAAATTGAAGAAGGGACTGTTTTCGTCTGAAGGTGTGTAAGGAAAAATGGACTGCAGGCTAAAAAAGGGTACATAAGATGTCAAGGAAAACCAAAGAAATCTGAAAGATCATATAGCACGATTAAATGAAAATATGAATTAATGTGGCCCGTCTAAACTTTATGGTTAAACACAATTAGGTTCTTGTCCGGACATTATTAACGAATTAATTTTGATCCATATGGAAAAATAGTTCAGTCTTTATGAGTTAAATGTGGTGAGCAAAAAGATAGGGTTTTATTTAACAGAATCAGGACTCGGGGAGAGGGAAAAAGAGAATGAACAGTATCTGAACATAGATAATAGAGAAATTATACCCTTAACTGATCCCAACAGTCCCAAAAGTAAAGGAGAAACTTCTCTTGAGAAATATCAATCCTACACAAGCAAATTCAAGATAAAGAATCAGCACAATATATGGGTGAGTAGTGAAAGTAAAAATATGAGGTCACTTCAGGTTGAAGTAAATGAAGAAAAAGCAAAAATAGGCAAGAACCAAGATTAAAGGCACAGGTTACCACATTAAAAGAAAGGAAAAACAGAAAACAAAGTTGTAATACTTATCTCTTCAAAGTGGCTAATGCTTGCTAATAGACATACAAAACTAAACATCAAAGCTTAGTATATGGCGTGAAAACTGTATTTACTTGTGAAGACTTCATTGCAAAGCACTTTCAACAAACTGTTATGCAGAAGAACTTTAAACAACATGGCGTCTATAATCACAGAATAACTTCATTATAGGTTGTAAATATACATATCCACCAAAAATCCCGTTAATAAAGCCATTGCACCGATTGGTTACATTGAATTATACACATAGAAGAAGTGTTCTTTTAAACACAATTTTGAAGATAAAAAAAACCATTTCTTCATCAATAACAAATAACGGATTCTATGGTATATTTTCAAGCATCGCCTTAAATTATTTGAAATAACCACATTTCTCAACATGATTAACAACCCGCATTACTATGAGAGCAATAGAAACTGCAATTAACAACTCTACTGATAGCAATTATCTGTTGTAGAGAAACTGCAAATACGTCTAAGCTTTCAGTAAAATAAAAGCATGCTCAGGCTTTAAGCCCGTAACAAATATGAAAAAGATTAAGACAGAAACCCATATGGAAAAGCATGCTAACCCATCAAGTCGGAATCTCTCTCTCACATCAATCAAATGAGGGGATGTGAAAAGTCCAGTACGAAAACCACACTCACGTAATATTGCTTCAGAGAAAGCACATGTCGATCCCTGGAGAAAGAATATCACAGAAAGGTTAAAGGCTCAAATATCAAAGATGGATATCATTTCAATAAATAATCTCCAAAATTGACATAGTGTCAGAAATTAGCTCATAGTCCAAACTTTTGGTCATTCTTAACTTCAAGTTCCCAATAAATGGTCATAGATTATTTCCCCTCCAAAGCCTACAGGGTTTACTTTCTTTGTTGGGAGGGGAGGGTACAAATTATTTGGCGTGTCGCAGATTAGTGCTCCAGTGAGGTACATAATGTGTTTTCAAAACACATGTTTTTTAAATTTACATAAATGCAGCATTTTGGAAATCACATAAGGTATATTTAAAAAGGGGCCAGAGTTTTTTTGTTTTGAAGTATAATGGACAAAGTAAAATTGCTCAAGGAATCATGTGCACTTCTTATTTATGCGAAGTTGCAGTGTTGCACATGACATTTGCTACCTACGGTCAATCGGAAACAACCTCTTTGTTAGTCTTTTCACTAATAAGGGTAAGGTTGCGTACATCTAACCCCTCAAACCCCACCTTAGGTGGGAGCCACTTGATGGCATTGGGTAATGGAATGTTGATGAGTGGAGTATATTTAAAAAGTGCACATATTATGCTTATTTTCTTTTCAATATGCTTGCACACTTTTTTCTTTAGTATATATATCATATGTGCCTGTGGTGCTTAGAAGAATGTCCAGGAGGAGGTTTCCAAGGTAACATACCTTTTGAATTATTTCCATCCGTGGAAAACATGGGAACAAGAACTCTCCATTGACATGAAAGTTGGGAAAAAAAAGGTATTTGAGCCCATCCTACATCTTACATAAACTCAGATAGTCTTGTCGAACACGAGTACATGTCCAAATGTTCAATATAGGTATTTGAACAAAATTACAAGATTTTGGCTTAAACTCAAATGTCTATGCCCATGTCAGAGTATGGAGAATCCAACGTAGCTACCTAATTTATTGAAGTGTTCCAGCAACATAATTTCCAACCAAGCATAACTAGTAATTACCTAGTACGTAGAACATTGAATAAATTACTGAACGGTAAACACAAATGCGGATAACGTTTGTTTTTAAGTCCTATCCTCGAACAAAAACGATGTGAAAAATGGTTGAAGAATTGTACCTTTCCCTTGGTTCCAGCAACATGGATAACATTAAGTCCAGCTACTTTTTCCTCCAAGCTTAGTATCTAAATCAAGAAATCAGATAAATAAATAACACAGAAAATGTTACTATGTGACTGATCCATAGGTGACACGTGACACCAATTGTTTAAGAGAAAAATAGAAGCATAAAGAAAAAATCTTGAAAATAAACTTAGTATGTCGCAGTCTAAACTGCAAACTTCTTATTCGGTATCAGAAAACAAAAGATGAGATAATATATTAGGGCTGGCAAAAGCTGACCCGACCTGCCAACCTGATCTGAAACCGACCCGAAATTAGCGGGTTTGGGTTTAGATTTTTGACCCAATTAATTAAATGGGTCAACCCGACCTGATCTGTTTATTAAATGGGTTAGGTTCAGGTTGAATTTTTAAACCCGAAAAAAACCTGTTTAACCCATTTATTAAATGGGTCATTCAGGTTAGGTCGACCCATATTTAACCCATTTATTTACCCATTGAAAATTTAAAAAAAAGTCATAAAGAAATAATGAATAAAGAGTGCAGCGCCATTGTGATTTACCATTTACTGGTATATGAGTCATATACTCATTTGACCCGTGGAAAACCCTAAATTCCTCTCCTTCCCTCTTCCTCAATTCCTCTTCTCTGTGGTGCCATTTAACCCATATTTGCGGCGCCTTCTTCCTCAATTCCTCTCCACTTTCCAGTCTCCTGCTTCTCTGTGCGACTTCGGAGTGCGCCTTCTCCTTCCCTCTTCTCTATGGCGGCACCAAGGTAAGAATTATTTCTTTGTTTTCCCATTTTTCTGATTTTTTTTTGATCGATTTTTTCTGATTTGGATTGTGTTCGATTTTTTTTGATTTTTCAGTTCAATCTAACTGATCTTCAATTTAATCTACCTGATCTTTCAGCACTTTGCCGGGTATTCAATCAGCTTCTCTTTCTCTTTTTTTTTTTTTTTTTTTGTGTGATTCATATGTTCTTTGATTTTTTTCTTGTTCTTATTTTCATGTTTTTTATTTTCTGATTTCTGTGTTCGATTCTTAACTCCATCAATGGCTGAAAGTTTTTACAGTGTTTTACAATGTTCAGAATTTCAACTCGATTTTTTCTTGTTTCTATTTTAACTCCATTAATGGCTGAATATAATATATGGGTCAAATGAGTCAAATGACCTGAAATATAGACCTGGAAAAAAAGCAGGTTAAATGGGTCATTAGCAGGTTGACCCGACCTGCTACAGATCAGGTCGGGGTTTCAATTTTTGACCCATTTAATTAAATGGGTCAGGTTCAGGTCAAGGGTATATTGACCCATTTATATATGACCCGAACCTGAAAATGACCCAACCCGACCTGTTTGACACCCCTATGAGATATGAACATATATATGTTTTAAACATTATTTTTCAATGAGCACCATATTATTATATAATATTCATCAACTCTTCTATCATACTAGGGAATCTGAATCCCACATCTTTAAATGTTGATAGACCTAAGCCTTTTGCACCATTATACACTGACAAATGATAAACAGTAAAGATGGAATAAGATGAGAAAAAATTAATGGATAAGGAACACACAGAAATAAACACATGAATCACAGTGGGAGCTCGAGCAATGCCACTTCTGATTTATTAGAATTAAACCTACCAGGACTATTGATTGTGTTAATATTTTTCTACACCTTCAGAAGTGACTAGACCCCAACAACAGTCACATACATGCTAAACTATCATCATATAGTTCAAACAGACTCAATCCAGTAAATCTGTCAATAGCTCTAGGCTAGAAAACACAATATAGCAGCATAGCTCAACAGTGCAAATTCTAGTTTCTAGATGCCCACCAACTCAATAACTCACTCCTAGTTTCTATGAACATTGTTCACTGATCAACATACTAGAATTGAACCTCATTCAGCCAAGAAACATAAGCTAAAAAATGCATTATAGCAGCATTAACTCATTGTACCTTCAGATACATCATCATGCGTTCCAGCTTAGTGTATTTGCCCCTAATAGCAGACTTTTCCCCACGTTTCCGAGATGTAATTAGGGAAGAAAGTGCCTCCATGGCATTCTCATAAGAGCGTGAAATAGACAAGGACCGGGAGTACTCCTCATTAACTTCATTGTTTGGTGTGTGTCCTATAACTTCAGATGACAACAGCCCAGACCTGAGACCTGAGACATCAGCTTGAAGAAGTTGGAAATCAGAGGTGAAATAGGGACACAATATATATATGCATAAGTGCAAACACCCCCACCCCACAGGACACCCAAAAGAATTATCAGTAAAGAGAGCTCTCTTAAGAGTGCCGTGATACTATGCTAAAACTCTCAGCCATTAAAAAATTAAGGACACCAAAAAAATTAGTCGCTATATTTCTCAAGTCAAATCTGGAGCCAAAAGAACCAAGCATGTATTTATAGAACTACTCGTTTGCCCCTAAAAGACTTCTTTTCTTTTGATATATAGTTGTCCCCAAAACTTTGCTCCATTACCTTTTGCAGCTGAATAGGATCAACTTGCTCCCTCATTAATTTCTCTCTGCTCACTTGCCCACTAGATCACCTCTTTCCCTCCAATAAATAGAACACAAGAAATAAAGCAAAATTTAGGGACAAGGGAGTAATGCCTTCATAGTGTTGACTAATACATTGGTAAATGGTAAAGTCAAAGTCGATGTCACAATGCAACCTACAGAATCAGATAGCTAAGACACAAGTCGCAAAGGAAAACTCGCTATTGAAAGAAAGAACAAAGAACAAAGAAACAACAGCAAGGAATGTGTCATTGTTGTTTCTGCACGGATATGGTATATTCAGTGTTCAGATTATGTCTATTCCCCCCTTTTCCCCATGATTTGGTAGCTTTTTCCTAGGTTCTCCATACACGTGTCATTTCCAGTTTTTACCTTGCTTTTCATTCATTTTAATTTCAAGTGTATCTTTATGTTCTTTATTCCTATACTTTGTTTTCCTCCCCTCACCCCCTTCTCTATGTCCTCGCATGCAAGTTTGACAGGCTTAAGACATGTTTGGGGTCCCTCAAAGAAGCAGGGATTGAACTTGAAGCAACTCAGAGACACTTTGTAAATTAAACAGTGCTCATCCCAGGCATCATTTGCATTGGGAAACAAGACAAAAAGCATCCAGAATGCAGACACATTAGCCTCCTGCAACCAAGCTAAATACTCACTCGGGAAACCTTTGTGCTCCGCTGCACAAGAGGAAAGGAATTCAAAGTGAATGATAACATCTTGTGAAGAGCATCTCGTTCATGCTTGTGCAGCTAAATAAGAAAGAGTGCCTGCCTAGTCATTTTGTTGGCCTACCTAAGCAAACACGATGCAAAAAGCCTTAATCCCAACTATATAGGATCGGCTACATGAACCAAACAAATCAACACAATAGATTGTTGCTAACAAAGATTTGACTCATATATAATCCTTATCTACAACTAAGAACATCAATTAGTACTATGAACGTCCAGTGGAAATCTAGGTCTTCTTCATATTCTTTTCCACTCTTGCCCTCTAAGTCATATACTTTTCCATTATGCCCTCTAGGAGTAGAAAAGTATGCTCGTGGCAAAGAACATCAGCATATTCAAATAAATGTAGTAACTCCATTTCATAAAGTCATCACAAACATATGCTTATGTTTTATGCCTAGTAGAGAACAATAGCTAAAATTCTAGGGATAAGAAGTTTCTCAAGAGACATTATTGAATCTATACATCACAAGGAAGGTCATATGAAAGGTTCACGTCACTTCACAAGATCTACTTTTCAACCAAATCCAACAACTCATGGTCATGAACACACTCTTAAGTTATTTTTACATTTTATAGGTAGGAAAAATTTGAAACTTGAATCGTGCACTACACTAAAACAACAATGTCAAAGGCTTAATTCCATATGATTATCCAATAAATCAGTTTCAGTGATTCCACATGAATTCGTCTTCTCCATTCATTTTCATCTTCGACTATTTCAACACGTAAGTCTAAATTCTTCATATTATTTTCCACTCATGTCTTCTAGATCATGAACGGTCTTTCTTGCCCTCTTTTTGAGTCCCTCAAATTTTAATTTTCTATTCTCCTCACTAGGTCACAAATACATGTCTTTGCATATGTCCAAATCATTTCAAACTATTCTCTTTCATCTTCTTCTCAATGTGACTCCTTAATCTTTATTATATCTACTATTCAAAATTTACTACAACAATGTCTCTTATTTCTCAACAATGTTGAGAACTTTGTTTTAAAGGAAAATCCACATATCAAAATGGCTAATTCAAGAATCCCCATAATAAGTACTAAGTTCCAACAACAATAGAAACTAAGAACAAAAGTGAGACCTATTAAACATGCTTCATTAAAAGATTTATAGGCTAAGTGTCAAAAAAAGAGAAACATTGAGAACATAATGTTCTAAATCCAACCTATGAACAACAAGGTGGCAAATACTGGACTGATCATTAAAGAAGTAACAAAGAAAAGACATAGAAATTGGACTACTAGCCTCACTCAAATTAGGACAATATTAATTTACTGAGAAATAGTTTCAAACGGGAAAAGAGGAAAATAAGAAACACCAAAGGCCTAAGCGCTTTATTCATAAAATTCCGCTCACTTTACATCCTATTTCCTAATGCTTTATTGAATCCTTTTTTTCGCATTAATCATCCAAATTGAATAGCATATACTCAGAATCAGCTATGTAGCTAAAAAACATAACTTTGCTAATTAATGCAACTTAGCCTATGTCATACATGATATAGCATCAACACAACACACACACACTCTCTCACCATATCACCTGGAAGAAAAGGACCGTAAACCTTGTTGGTGAATAATGGCGTTGGCTCGATAAGTTAATTCTAGTTCTTAATATTAGAAATTGTGTGATGGATGTCCTCATTTAATTCCGATTTCCTTATTTCAGATGCATCTAACATTGCTATTCAATATTAGCCTCACCTTTAATTGTTTTAAAAAAAAATATCGAAATTGTGCATTTTCAGCCATAAATAATACAAAAACAATTACATTATTGTGAAAGTAAAGTATATGGAACAAAAACTCACTTTGAGCAAGAGGATCATGTCTGTTCAAGCATGGAGGTAAATACGAAACTCCACGAGTCATAGCACCATTTGACCACCATCGAGTCCAGCCAAAGTTTGATATACAAAAGGCTTGACGCCTTAAGAAATTAGTTGATTGAATGTGCAACATGAGTTACACTTGCACACCCTGCAACATTATTCATTGATTAGAAATTTGACCTTGTTGGGGTGTGTTCATAATTGAAGCGAACAAGACATCCATTTATAAGAATAAACCTTATTGAATTTCCCGGCGCAGTTATCAATCATATTACTGATATATACTGGAAACAATTCCAAAATTCAAAAAATTCAAAAATATTGAAAATAATTATCATTAAAAAGGTAGCCCGACTCACAAAACGTCCTCGTAGATTTAACAAGACATCCATTCACAGGACTCGAACTTGTGACCTTTCAGCCACACAGCGGTACGTTAACTGAATCAAAGATAAATGGAAACTCCAGAAAACAATTCTAATGAAAACCCAACTAATTTCTAACACGATTCAGAAGCAAGTGCGTTATACAAACCCTAAATAAGAATCAACAGTTATTTGCAATATCAAAACTCTACCAAAGTATCAGGATGATAGAAGCAAAAGATAGTACTATTTTTTTCAGGAAAAATTATATAAACATTGAAGTAAATTACCAGAAGATTCAAATAGTCTTTATCAAATTCTTGTTGTTGATGCTCAACGCAGAAGATTGAATGATGAAGATAGAAGAGAATTTTTTTCTGTAGGGCAAGAATTTCTGAGTGGTATCCATATACGAAAGGGAAAAAACGGCAGTGTGATTGCCACTAGATTTTGTACTGGGTAGTAGCTACACGTACTTCTTTTCAAGAGTCAAGACTGATACACCACTACACATAAGTCACAACATAGTCCATATTTTTTCATTGATTTTTCTCAAATAATTATAATTATAATAATGCTCAAATTTCCTAAGTGTCATTATAAAATATAAGTATATAATTTTTCCAATAATGTTCATATATGAATAGTATGATGTATATTTTTGAATTTAAGGCTTATATAAAATAAATAAAAATGGTTTAAAATCTTAAAGATATCACGTATTAATAGGATTTTCAATGGTTCAGTGATTATACAATGTGAAAAAATACCTACGTGAACGATACGTTGAAAATTTTAGTTTATGGTAATATTATTTTTGGGTTAAATTATTCCTTTTTTAGCTAGTATAAATGTAGCATAATTCAGTTGTGTAAAAGTTAATTACACTTAGTGTTAAGGTTTGTTTGTTCTTGATTGATAAATTTGTCAGTTACGAGTTGTACTTGTACTTGACTCGGTCACAAATCAAGTCGAGTTAAAATTTAATTTCAAATCACATTTGTAGTCTAACTTAGGTTCAAAAGCGAGTAACATCAGACCCAATTAAGAATGATTCGAAACCCGTTAGTTAAAAGAAGTCTTTTATTTATTAGTTGAATTACAAATTTAAATAAAAGTTAAGACCACATTAGGTTAACATAGACCATCATGATGAAGCGCAAAACTCATGGTGATTCCTAATCTAAGTATCCAATTCAATACTCCAGCAATGTCGGCAAAATATACAGGCTCCAGTCCAGTATATTAGCTTACAAAAACTCCTCAAAATGCTATGGATTATGGATTACATTTACATCTACACACTGAGCAGTAAGCACTACAAACACTTCCGAAACAGTAAAGAGGGGAGAACCCAGTAATTCAAAGAGATTCCGCAAACTGAGGAGCATCAAGATCAAGTTCTTGTTTCATAATACAGTTCATAAACCATTCGCTACTGAAAGTTCGGATCCCACTCTTCACAGCAAGCAATGCTTCATCCATGTCTTCTTCACATGCTATAAATATCGTTCTCGATTTTTCACCGATTTTCCCAAAACCAACATTCACCTGAATTCCGAGACAACAAGAATTTTCGTAGTTAAACATCAGTTACATCTATAAGTGTTCATTCGGGTCATCGAATCAATTTCGGGTTAGATGTTTCAGATTGGTTCGAAATTGGATCTTGTATCCATGTTGGTTTTTCCATAATTATTAATCCATTTTTTATGTCGTGTCAAATCAATTTCGGTTACAAGGTCAGGTTAATCTCGGATCATTGAGGCTGTTTTGAACGCCTCTACATCACGTCGATTACCTTTCGTTCTCCCATTTGAAGTCCATATAGCTTTCAGAAAATAGAAGCAACGCAATTTAGGAAAAAGTGCATGGTAACTTTTTCAACTCTACCCATGTTTTTAAATTCAACGGATGGACGGTTCTTTGGTGCTTACTATTGTGCTGTGTACCAGGTGTATTTCTGAAGTACTATTATAAAAAAGAGAATGTTTGACAGCATTCTGATTCACTTGATCATAAGTAAACTAAAAAGCACAAGCCTCCCCAAGATTATAGATTTTCGGGTGAAATAACCAAAATTCAATTTAGGAAACTCTGACAAGATGAAATTTCTCTAGAATTATCATCCTAATTCCCAGATACGGGGATTATGGCTCATGTGTTTACTAAGCCATTGCGTTGACTCGTTCCTACTCTACTAATATAAAGCATAGTGGCTCCAAAATAGAACCAAGTCTTGTTATTTATGCTTTCCCACAGCACACACACACAATGTTGATGCATCTACTTGCTGCTGACAAAATGGATACTAGAAATCTATGCCTAAGTTCTATGATAATGTCATTAAAAAATTTAATATTGATTCTCAACTGAATTCAACTTAAGCATAGCATCATGATATGTTTTCCAAATTGTAGTAATCAATGAAAAAGGAAGCAACTCAATCAGAATGTATCAGCACTATGAGTCTGAGAACACAGTCAAGGATCATGCCACGAGTACAAAAGATACTTACATCACCGCCAGCAGATCTTATGATGGTTGATAGCATCTCGATATGGGGCTGAATAAGTGGAGCAAGACAGATATTATATCCTTTAAGCAAAGCTCGAGGATTTCTTTTGGCTCTATGAACAGCATCTTTTAAATCAACCCTGAACTTTGTTAGATAGTCGTCATCTTTTAGAAGGAAAGGAAGCTCATCTGCAAAATTTTAAAATGTCATGAGAAGTGTTCTAGAAGCGTATTTTTTATATAAATGACTATGCATGTTGAAGAAACCTTTCATGTCACGAAACCTTAACATGTATGCCAAAGGAAGACAGAATCTCAAAGACTCACCAATAAATCTTCCTTTCCTCAAACATTCTTTTAGCCAATGTGGAGTGAGTACCCAAGCCCTGGCACAAATTTAATAAAGTCAAACATGCAGATGTACGTCCTTTTAGTGAAAACAAAACTGACAAAAAGAAATGGCAAAAAAAAATGTAGAATGGCATTTTGTAGCCATATATGATCTGTTGAGTTTATAATCTTTCAGCCTTGATAACAGTTTATTCCTCAATGTTGATACCTAAGTCAACAATACACTGTGAAAACAATGAAAATACACAACTAATCCAATCATCTCATAAATGCTTAAATCATGTGGCAATAAACTCATATAACAAAAAGAATCTAGCATAATAGATTATATAGATGGATAATAAAAAACCTTCAAGTCAATTAAATTATAGAAGATGCAAATTTATGTTCAGAAACAGTTGGGACATCTCAATAAGTATAAACAAATACAGAGAGATAACAGGAGGACCGCAAGCAATAGTGATTCATGCTAACCCTGAACATAAAGCGGTGCAAAAATTCAAAGTTCTTCTGACTCTTCCTGCAAGGACATGTGTGCATAAGCTTCCATCAGCAGTAAGAGTTCCACCAAGATCTTCAACTATCTGTACCCACAATGTACAACAGAACTTTACAATATAGGAGACAAGTATAACAGAAAAAAGAAATTTAATAATTCAACATAAACCAATCTGACGTTTAATAAAAATTTAGAGGAATGACAGTTGACCAATCCCGTGCTGAAAATCAAATTAGAGAAACATGATAGTGGATTAAAATCTGGGAATCTGTGAATCGGTATACTCCACATTGAAAAGTGTCCATTACACAGAATTCTATGCACACACCTTTGTAAGATACGCCTTTTTAGGTCCATCAGCAATATCCATCAACATGATATTGAAGCATCTTCCCCGAGCATCAGATTCATCACCTGTCCTTGAGGTATCTACAGTCTTGCTCTTCTGAATATAAATATTTTCTTCTGATCCCAAGGGAACATCATCAGGAAGAGAATCATTTTGGTCTTCTGTATCTAAAACCATAAGAGAACCTGAACATGACTGATCAGAAATATGAGCAGCCTTTACTCTTTTGAAGTTTAATGATGATGACGAACTTTCCCAGACCCTCTTCTTTCTATTCCGCTCGTAGGTGGACAATATGTGATTGGTAACTACTTCAGTTGATACTGATTCCCTTATTGCATCAGGACCGATTTTCTCACAAGTAGCCACCTGCTTGTCACTCCGTGCTGAAGTTCCCTCTGAAGAACCAATGAAGAAAACTTGAGGACAAATGTAATCAAAAAGAAAAACCTAAGTGAGAATAACCAAACACCCAATTAAGCATGTCCAAAAAGTTCCTTCACAAAAAGAAAAAGTTGGGAGAAATAGTTGAGCAGTAT
Organism: Amaranthus tricolor; assembly: GCF_026212465.1. Taxonomy (NCBI): domain Eukaryota; kingdom Viridiplantae; phylum Streptophyta; class Magnoliopsida; order Caryophyllales; family Amaranthaceae; genus Amaranthus; species Amaranthus tricolor. The sequence goes on from NC_080056.1 coordinate 1,791,540, forward strand.
AATTTGTGATAGTATCTTGCTAAACCCACCATTAAATTCCTGTTGAAGGTTGTCTTGGCCACTCTTAGAAGCTGACACCACAGAAAAAGTATCCACAGTTCCAGCTAGGCTAAAAAATTGGTCATTTGATGAGGTTGACATTGCCGACTCCAGGCACAACTTTATCGGATAAGAATCATTATAATGGACATTCTTTTTTAAATGAGATACCATGAGTGTTGAACCACCAGGAAAGCAGAGTGCTCGACGTATATCTGCTCGAATAGGAAGCTTCTGAGCTTTACCTTTAGAATCCACCTCAGCTATAGATACAAATCCCTGCAGTCATATTCACATTGTTCAAAATGAGCACAAATATAAAATTCGACCTAAAAAGTAACACTAATGGCAATTTAATTCATGAAAACTAATAGGAATGCTTAATAATAATCTCCTGATCATCTGTCTCTTAGTTCGGCCTTCACAAGCCAAAACGTAATAAATACAGATGTCCTTGTCATATTTTGACAACCACACCATTTGACAATTAATATCTAGAATCCAAAGAAGATTCCTTGAGTAAAGGACGAAGGCCATAGAAGCAAAACAAGAAATAGTGAGTATCATGAAGCTTACACGATATGAAAGACTTCCAAGTAAATAAAAAGTATTCACATATACCTGTTTATGCCAAAATCCTTCTGATTCTTTATCACCCCAGCACAATACTGTAGAAATTCCAACCTCCTGAAATCTCTTTCTTAATTCTGCATACAAGAATTGACCTACTCCCTACATAGATCCTCCAATTATAAGCAGGGTGGTGGCAAGAATGGACCAAATTGCTAATGACAATTTAAATAGAACTAGAAGAAACAGCAAGATTTAATAGTTAAATCAGGTAAGAAAAGGCTGAAAATGAGATAAATAATCAAGTATCTTTTCTATAACCAACATTTTCGTGCTTTCAGAAAACATATAAGCAAAGTAAATTCAATGTAAATAATCAAAGCTGTAACACCAGAAAGCAATCTCAGAGAAATCAGACATCGCAGTTATTTTAATTATGAGCTTTAAAAATGGTAGTGTATTCAATCATTCTCAATGGGACCAAAGATTTACACTTCATTGATTTTTGATTATAGTGGACTATATTAGAAATTTAGAATGACTCATTAAACTATGTGCTTATTTATGTCAAGTTGCACATTGCGATGAAGCTCAATCGGAAACCTCTTTGGTATTACTAACAGTTTGTAAACACCCAACCCTCCAAACTCCGCATAGTGGGAAGCATTAATGGCATTAAGCCTTAAGGTAATGGAATGATGATCAGCTCCAAAACTCGCGATATACCCTACATCATAAGATATCAAGTATAGAAGAGACAACCTTGCAATGGTATGATGAATTAACGGCAGCTAGTGGAATTTCAGCAAATCTTGTATCTGCTGGAACAATTTGGTATGTAATAGCTGCAATAACCTGCAAAAGGAATGGAGGGAAAAGAAAAGAAAATAAATTTATCAAGCTACACTTTTAATGTCATTGTATAAGTCTTAGCCTTTAAAAGAGAAGTTTGAACTATGAAAGAGCAATAAATTCCTCGCATTATCTGAAAACACAGCAAGATTCAAAAAGAATTTGATTTCACGATTAGAAAATTGTAGAATATAAAATACTGAAAGATTTTGATCAATTTAAAAGCATGATTAAATTATCAGAGAGCTTCAACTAACTTCATGAATTGAACACCATCTTCAAAAAGGATAACATTAAATTCAGCTTGCAAACTTAGATGGAAAAATGAGAAGGGCACTATCCCCACAGCTTTGAAGAAGAAAACGATTTCCAATTCATAAATTTTAACATTCAGTACTGGCCAATCTATAGGAGCAAATTTACCTTGTCTAAATCTTCAGAACACTTCCGGCTCAGAACAAGAGTGCAAAACTTCCTGAAAGAAAAGGTAAATTAAAAACGACCATCAAGAGGCAAATCAAGCTTTGAATAACAATTTCCTTAACACACAAATTAACATGTAATAGTAAGTTCTGACCCCTAATCGTCATTGAAACAAAAAGGCTTGAACTTTTTAGGTAGCATGAAAACAAAAATATTAGGTAGTGTCAACAGATGGAAAAAACCAAAGTAATAACAGATAATAAGAACTAATACCCATTTGAAACACATCTTTCAAGAAATGATGATTGTTTTCCAGTGTTAGCAGCATAATTCATGCCAGGCAGTTCTTTCGTGTATAAGCTTAAGATTTCCTGTAAATAGAGCAATGAATTACACTGGTGTATTTACCATTAATACCAACTTGATAAGCTAACAAGTCAGTTGTCACGATAGGCATTGCAATTTTTAAGGGGAAAGAAGATGAAGGTTAAAATAAGGAATATATTATCAGAAAAGGAAAATATAAACATAGCAATGAAACAAGGAGCATATATCAAAGACTACAAAAGAGGAATGTCGCTAACTTTCACATGTAAATATGTAATACTAATCATAGTGCACACAAGGTTGCACCATGTTGCATCGGTTGCGTGTAAAGGTTTTCAAGAAAACAAATCAATATTTCTCGCATAGTAAAGGTGAAAGAAAACGTTTTAGGCCTTTTCAAGGGATATCTCATGCTTTCGCCGATATTTGGCATTACGATAACAGCATCATTATCACATCATCATGTCCATCAAAGCGATCACGACCGTTACCACATTTTAAAACTATGATACTAATGGCAAGACTATGTTACTCGAACTCTTTAATTCGCATGCTCAAAACTTTTAATACTGATATGATATGGCTCTTTGACACTTCATTTTTTAACCAAAAACATGAAATTTTTTTAAAAAAAATACCCAAATCAGACACCTGGATTGTATTGAAGGCAGGAATAAGTAACCAAGTTCAAGTACCTAGAAACAAGGGTGCATCGTATTGCTTTAGTTGAGTTCTAAAGATTTTAAATCAATCAAACCAAAGCTTCTTGCATTGTGCAAGTGTAAAATATCATTTTTTAAGTTAGTTCAAAATCTCACGATCTCAGGAGATATTTGGGTGTACAAGCCTAAAGCATCATCGCCATAAACACATCAACTTGACCTTACCACAATCGCAACCTAAGCCGCCTTTTTGCATCATAGTTTAGAGTTTAGACTACTAGTTTATACTAGTGCTTCACCAAGATTCATCTATTTGGTTTACTGCTTGCCTAGATGACAACCGCGTAGCTAAGGTCTTTAACAAATCAACACCTTCAACAATAAAATGCACCATCATACTAAAGGTTAATAACACTACCATATAAATTGCCTTAATAACCATGCCTTGTTTCCTAATACACAACTATACCAAATAGAAAATTACTTTCACTCATAGATTCACCTTTCAAACTCAAATGAATACTAAAATTGAACGAAAAATCTCAACTTGTTTATGCATTAACTATCTTCCATTGATAGACAAGTCCCATGTTGTAAGCACTTTTCAGTTCGAAAAATAGTAACATTGTTAAGTTCCAAGTTTAAATAACTACAGTCATTTACTATTAACCTTAAAACAGGATATTCATTAAAATCAAATTCAGACAAGTAAAATTAAGTTCAGTTAATTAAATATTGGAAACTAAAGATTAGCAAGAGAATTGCTAAAAATAAACTATGTTTGGTTTAGATCAGCAAGTTTAGTTCAGCAAAATAAGTTATAGTGCAAGTAAATAAGTACGGTCAGACAGTAATAAGGTAAAAAAAATTAAAAAAAAATAAAAAAAATACCATATACTTCTATTATTTTGAATAGCTAAAAACCATAACATTTTTTTACAATCAAATACTCCTAAGATTTAAAGATTGTGTTTAGTCAATATCAAAAAAAAATCATATTATTTTTATCACAAATTCTTGTGAGAGACCATCTTTAATTGGACCGGCTTATTATATATTTTTTAAAATATTGTAAGTAGGCATTAAGAATTATGTAAGTAGACATTTAAGGTATTAAAAGTAGGCATTAAGGATACAGTAAGTAAGTGAAAAGGAAGGTAAGAACCTCACTCAAGGATCAAAAGTATGAAGTTAAGTTGATGTTTGTGTTGTGTCTTAGTGTAGGAATCAAATGAGCAAGTTAATAATGAATGACAATAATAAAGTAAATAATCAAGACAAGTATTTAAGGTGATTCACCAATCAATGGGCTACATCCACCATCTATCCTAGGATTATATTATGTATTTAAAGGAGATAAACCAACTTGATAGGAATTACAAGTGGAGGAATAGTGTAAGAAGAGAGGAGCTAATTAGGGAGAAACTAAGCAAGGTAGAATAGCTCTATACAATGAGACTATTAGGGCATCTAATTAAGGACTTGAACAAGTGTATTAATAGGGAAAAATAAGGGCTTGAAGTAATATTATGGGACAGCAACAAAACGGGCAGAAATTGAAAGATGTAGGCAGCAGCATATCACACACAAAATCAGCAGCTGCTGTCTTCTGTTTTTGCTTCTTCCATGTACCCACATGGTCCCCTTTAGTCCCATTACTCTTACACCTTGTCCTTGGTTAGAATACTTGCACCCCAAACACTACCAAGCCTTCACACATCCATGTTTCCCCTACCATCAGTACATTGTACTAATGTACTTACATGATTCCCAACAAACCAATCACAATGTGGTACTTTGTCCTCTTCTAGCTTACACTAACTAATATGATTAATATTCTTAATCTTGTTTTGATTAATTGGTGAACATAAGTCACCAATAATTCTAAGAGTAAGCGCTAAGGATAATGTAAGTAAGCATTAAGAATAGTAGGCATTAATCCTTAATGGCTAGGACTTGAGATGCGTCTCTCAAGGAGACGGTCTCTCGAGAGACTAGTTGTTTTTTTATTTTAGAAGAAAATATTTGCCAGAAAATTTGTTTGCCCTTCTTCACTATTCCGTTGAATAAAACATAACAAATTTCCTCTACTCCCAAAAGAGTTTTTCTAATGGTCCATATATTTTTACCGAAAACGTTCTCCATCAAATCAAACATGCCATAACTCAAGGAAAATTCTTACCTGAAGCAAAGACTTGGTACGACTATCAGCGTCTTTAGGGTGAATGACCAATAATCCACAATCCACAGTAGAGCAAGTTTCCTCTTTCTTACCTTAACAACCCACCAAAATAAGTGAAAACATAATTAGACATTTATGAAATCGATCCCATAAGAATCCATCAAATTTAAAAACCCTAAAAACGTAATTACCATTTCCCGCAATTTCTTCATTTTTGCTGACATCTTCCATAACTGTCATTATCATATATCAACAAACATAAATAAACAATCAAACTAGTGGAAGACAACAATTTTTAAAAGTAAAAAATCATTTTTGCACCTGAAATTTTGATTTTGACTCCTTTAGAAGCGGAAATCAGCAGGGAATTTTGATTCGATTGGCATTTGAAGTTCTTCGCTGCTCCTTCAATTAAAATCGCACAATTTCCTGATGAATTGAATTAAACAAAAAAAAATAAAGATTGATGTAATATAATACTTGCATAAACTTTGAAGTTTGATGATTTATGAAATGAAATCTAGGGTTTAGGAATATTAAAAATTAATTTACCGATTGAAAGAGGAGAAGAATTGGTCGAGGGTTTCTTCCGCGCCATTAGAGTAGTGAAACTCTTCGTTCTGAATTCTGATACATTTTAGCGCCAAAGCTTGTCTTGGAGATATAGTTGGGCCTTTGAACTAATGTCAAAAAATTGAATTTAATAAGTTTTTTTAAAAAAATCTCAATAAATTTCGTTCAATTTTTTTTTCGAAATAAGTGTATTTGTGTTTGAGCCCAAAATTAAGCTTAATTTTTATTGTCTATTAGTAACAACGAACAAGATTAAAACATGTTAATATAAATTTTTACCAAACATGACATCTCTTACTCAACTTATATGTTATCAATTGAGTAAATAAGCCAACTGAATCGATCAACATCCAAAAAACTAACGTTATTATCACACATAAATTATCTAATTTGGGATGATATCCATGCTATTTTCAAGGAAGATAGACTGAGAGGGAAATTCAAACTCATAATCTTATCTAAAAAAATATACTTGTGCTTTACTAAAACAAAATGATTATTATATCTAGGGTCGTTTCTAACTCTAAGTAAGGTAGATATTTATTTGAGATCCGGAGCTTAAAGTGAGCTAGTATCTTAATTTATCAATATTGTCATGTAGGACGTAAAATATCACTTGTAAACTTGTAACTATATATTTTTGCTAAATACCCATTAAAAAATTGAAATTGACCCTTTATAAAAAAGATATAATTTTTTTCCTAGGGTCTATTATATATCACAAATTATTTTACAAGACGGTCTTACCGTGAGACATGCCTTATACTTGAGTTTAATAGCCTAATGATTTAAACTTTTAACTAATGAGCTTCTTGTTTTGAAGTCTTCTCACCGTGAGATGGTCTCATATAAGACGGATTGTGTATATATATTTAATTACTGAAACGTGGCAATTCAAATCCATGCGAAAACATTCACACTTTGACACATATTTATAATTCCTGCACAACCGACCACCGCTCTGTTTTATGGTCTGAGAGTACTACAAAACTTTATATAACTACAAGCGGCAAAACCTTAATAAATACCAAATCATATAATTCTATACGTACCATATATTATGTACATAATATGAAATATGTATCTGTAACACCAAATAATAATTAATAATCACATACCGAAAATAATTACCAACAAATACTAGTATATACTAAGATGTCTTCCAATGATGATTCCATACAAAATGATCTCCCACCTCCATGGGAGATTCTAGACCTTGTTTCCCACCACATGGACCCACAAACCTTAGCAATAGCTTCTTGTGTGTCCAAATCTTGGTCACGATGTTTCTCTGCTAACCACTTGTGGGACCCATTTTGCACCACCGCATTTCCTTCTCTTTCCTCTCTTACGGCCGCGGTGGTCCCTCGCCACCGTCTCTACGCCCTCGCTCACGCCGAGGCACTTCATCGTAAACGAAAGCCTCGAAAACCTTGTATTTCACTACACGGTTTGGTATTTGCTTTATCCGTTCGCCTCCCGACTGGGGAGGTGAACGTGATAATGCCGTGTAGCGACATGCGGTGGGACCCACATGGGTTGTTTCGGTTCGACGTTCGAGTCGATGAGGAGAGGGAGTGGGGATTAGAGGAATTGAAGGAGGCGAAGGTGACATGGGTGGTGGCGGAGAGGGAGTGGAAGGCGGTTTTTACAGTGGCGGAGGATAGCGGGGCCGGGAAGTTGGCTTCGGTTGTTGACGGAGTATTTTCGAAGGAGTTGCCGTTGCCGGGGTGTTGTGTGAGCACGTCAGCCGTATCGGGTGGTCATGTGGCGGATATTAGGGTAGGGTTGAAGGAGCAAGATAATAAGAGGATGAACAAGATTGAGAAAATAAGTGTAGGGATAATGAGTGTGTTTAATTGGAGACATGTTAGTGTTGATGATGCTCTCATTTATTTGGAGCACTTCCTTCATGGTTGATCAACATATTCCACTTCAGTCCGTTGATCTATCGTTTAAATTTGCTACAAATAATGACATTTTCGTAAATTCACAACACTTGTTTTCCTTTAAATTTGGTCATAATTGGCAATGTAGGATATATATGTTTTTCGGTTTTCATCAGTTTTGCTATTGATAACGATACTTATAAATCGGAATATATGTAAATTGTCTGGTAGGACAAGGGAAGTAATTACGGGCTAGCTAGTTTACCTTTGAATGTGTGTGTGATGGACGTGGTGATTAATTGTAAATGTAGTTCTTGTATTTTGTATACTTCTATGTATAGAAGTATGTCTTATGGAGTTATGGTTATGGGTTATGATTATTTTCTATGGACTATGGTATGTATGTTTTACATTTGCTTTTTTCATAACAAAACATTGAATAGTCACAAGCCACAGTACTATTCTCGTGTTATGATCTTGTCATCGAATGAATAAATACAAAATTATAAGTTACGGTAATAGTTGAGAGATTGTTAACATATAATTCTGTGTTACTATTATATATATTCTACTATGTTGATTAGCATTTTAGTTTGGTGAATTACTAATACTATCATATGGGTTAGGAAAAATACCATTAAATTTGTATGTAGCTAATTATGTTTTTGGGCTTAATACACCCGAAATTACTAATACTATTATATAAATATTTTTTGTTGTGAATTGTTTTTACTCTTGTTGTCAGTTATTATGTTATTACTAATTGTTGTGAAATTATATTAAAAAAATATGCTCTAGAAAATACTCTATGTGCATTTTACTATATAAATTTTTTTTGTTTTTCTATTATTTAATAGATATTTTTTGTTGTGAATTGTTTTTGCTCTTGTTGTAAGTTATTATGTTATTATTAATTGTTGTGAAATTATTATTTTATTATTTAATTTCATTATTTAATTGGTAGGTCTCATATGCAAGAGGATTTCAATATGGTCAATAGCCTCATAACTCATAATTGCATGATCTTAGCTCCCAAGTGTGCATACGGATATTGCCTTGAGCTCAATATTAGCAATATATAATTGTAATTTTCGCAGGTGTTCAACTAAAAAAATAAGTTAAGAATAGGTTACAAAAGCAGATCGTAAGGGTCGAGCCCCCTGCCTGCCTCCATATTGCTTCGCCCTTAGTCCATGTTATGGAGTTAGATGAGCGACTCTTGGCTCTTTGTATAGATCACATGAGAGTTAGGTTTAGGTGTTTTAGTCTAGGCATTTGTTGCACTATCATGAAAATTCAAAACAATTAATTAATTTTAACAAAAGAAATAAAAAAAATGAATTTCGGTTAAACTTAATTCTAAAAATAAGCGTCTTCATGTCCGAGTCTAAGGCCAGGTATGTTCGCAGTTACTAACAGTGAACAAAAAAATTGATCAAAATTGTTTGTTCGCAATTATTAGCTGCGAACAAAAGAGTAACAATGTCATAATGTTAGATGAGACAAAAAATTGGAAAACATGTTGTTTGCGGTTAGTAACTCCGAACAAAACATGACTTTCATTTTTTTGTCCCATCTAACGTTATGACATTGTCTCCTTTTGTTCGCAGTTAATAACTGCGAACAAACAATTTTAACTTTTTTTAACCAATTTTTTTCGCTGTTAGTAACTGCGAACAAATACATGACCTTAATTCGGACATGAAAACACTTATTTTTTAAATTAAATTTACCCAAAGCTTAATTTTTTTTTGTTGAAATTACTTATATGTTTCAAATTTTCCACTATCATTGATGAATTTTATACATTTTATGTATGTAAATACACACATATATATATATATATATATATATATATATATATATATATATATATATATATATATTTATTTATTTTGATTGATTGATTTTTGGTCACCTTTGCATATTCACATGGATTTGATTTTTTGAATGTCTCTCTTATTGTTAACCGTAGAGTTATGGTGAAATGTTATGAGATATGACAAATAAAATACTTCTGAAAAATTTGAAAATTAAACATTACTTCTAAAAATAATATGTAAAAAAGTACTCACAATGTTGATGGTCTTATCTCTTATGTAATTCATTTTTACCATTAACTAGTTGTATGATGATACATTATTTAACAAAATATATTAACCGAGTAAAGTGATACATAATTTAATCGAAACAATTCGTACTATGTACAAACATTATTTTTGGAAAAAAAAAAAAAAAAGAAAAACTCAAGTTTGAGTATCAACTATCATAGCTGTCTACTATCAGACTATCACTATTCACTAAACCCGATAAACCTCAAAAAGTTCAATAAAATTTCCCCAACATCACAGGGGAGAAGCTTTCAGTAATGGCAGTGTTATTATCAGCTTCGCTCCTTCCTTCAACAAAGTTCTGCATTTTCAGATATGACACAGGTGACCGATTTCCATATCTGAAAGGTATGCTTATCTTTCTTTAACTTTATGTTTTCCACTAGCTGTTTTTCTGTTCCATTTACATTGAAAATTCCCAATTCCCCATTGATTTTTCATGCTTCTCAGGATTGAACAGAAAAAACAAGAAAGAATGCTCATATGTGTGTTTATCTGTAAAGGGTAATACAAAAGTTAAAAACGTTGCTGCTATTAGTGATAGTTTGAAAAAGAGTAGTATGAAAGTAGTATTAAGTGAAGGGAGAGATGAGGATGAGAATAATGGGATTGTTTGCCCGGGTTGTGGGGTTTATATGCAAGATAAAGACCCAAATCTTCCTGGGTATTTCAAGAAAAGGAGGGTTGAGGAAGGTGAGGATGATTTTGAGGTTGATGGAGAAGAAATTGAGGGTTTTTTTGATGGGGAAGAAGAAAATGAGGAGGGTTTTGAGGATGCAATTGAGGGTAGTTTAGGAATTAGTGATGAAGAAGGGGATTTGGATGTGGGGGATGGGGTTGATTGGGATAGTGAAGAATGGGATGAGGATGATTTGACAGAATTGGATGGATTTCATCCTGTTGGTGTTGGGTATGGTAATGTAACCGAAGAGGTATTGGAGGCGAAGAAGAAGAAGAAATTGTCGAAATCAGAGAGGAAGAGATTGGCTAGGTTAGCTGAGAAAGAGAGGGAAGAGGTTACAGTTTGTGCTAGGTGTCATTCTTTGAGGAATTTTGGGCAAGTAAAGAATCAATTAGCTGAGAATTTGATACCTGATTTTGATTTCGATAGATTGATTAGTACTCGTTTGATGAAACCCACGGCAGCTGGTTCAACGGTTGTTGTCATGGTTGTTGATTGTGTTGATTTTGATGGCTCATTTCCTAAGCGTGCTGCTCGATCTTTGTTCAAAGCTTTGGATGGAAAACTTGATGCTAAGCTTAGCAAAAAGTTGCCAAAGCTAGTCTTGGTTGCCACAAAGGTTGATCTTTTACCATCTCAAATTTCACCAACTAGGTTAGATAGATGGGTTCGTCATCGTGCTCGGGCTTTAGGAGCTCCGAAGCTTAGTGCTGTTTATTTGGTTAGTTCTCGAAAGGATTTAGGCGTGAGGAATTTGCTTTCCTTCATCAAGGAGTTGGCTGGTCCTCGAGGGCATGTTTGGGTTATTGGGGCCCAAAACGCTGGTAAGTCTACCCTAATTAACACATTTGCCAAAAAAGAAGGTGCTAAAGTTGCAAAGCTTACTGAAGCAGCGGTTCCTGGGACAACGCTCGGAATACTAAGAGTTGCAGGGGTTTTGTCCGGTAAGGCCAAGATGTATGATACTCCGGGGCTTCTGCATGCAAACTTGATGTCCTTGAGATTAACAAGGGAAGAGCAGAAAATGATAGAGATACGGAAAGAATTGAGACCTCGGAGTTATAGAATCAAGGCAAGTTCTGTTCGCCTATATGTTTCCAAAGTTTACTTTTGTTTAATGCAGTGTCCCATAATTTGCTAATATACTCATGAATCGCGAATCCAAAAAGTGAATTATGGTCGGTTTTGGGTTATTCTTGGCCAAATTTGAGCGAATCGCGAATTTAAAAAGCGAATTAGTTAGCGAATTATGTTACACTGGTTTAATGTCCATGATATTTAGTTCTGGACATGCAGCTATATGGCTGTATTATGAAACAAATTTGTATAGCATATATTTACTCATTCTATGCCAATGTTCATAGTCATTGGGTCTTAGTATCTGGCTGCCTGCTTTTCTCATTCCAACGCTCTTTGTATAATGCCATGTTACTCGGACTCTTCATTTAGTTTCATGTACCCGTGTCCGATCCTTGATGCTTGGACATTGGTATGGCACTTAGACACTTCTTTTTAAGCGTAAAATTGAATATTTAAACGTATCCGACACTTGGACACGTACAAGTATCCGACATCAGTACCCGATTCCAAGTAACATAGGTATAAGGGTTATGGAGATATGTGTATAAATGAAGAACTTGCTTGACATTTTACAGGCAGGGCAGACAATACATGTTGGTGGCTTAGTGAGACTGGATCTTGTTCAGGCATCCATTCAAACGATTTATGTGACAGTATGGGTATCATCGAATGTTTCTCTTCATTTAGGGAAGATTGAAAATGCAGAAGAAACTTGGACGAAGCATGTTGGTGTCAGGTTACAGGTTAGCATTTCGGTTGACTCCCTTTGTCCCGTTTAATTTTTCTACATGATCTTAATATGCCTCAGGCAAAAGCAAAGGGATGAACGAGTATTTAATAGAGTATTTGTTTATCATGTTTTTTCTATATTTTCGGTCGTTATCTATGAAGGAGCGTTTTGTGCGGTTATTCTTTTGAACTCAATATCCGATAAAAATAATGAAAATAGCTAATGTGTGGACTATCAACTAAAAACTAGCCATAATTACCGCTCTTCAGGAAAGATTCTAGGTTCGATTCTCTCCTAGCCCCTTCTCCTTCCCTCAGCCTACCCTAAGGAGTGAATGCATGATGGCCATTGTCCGATGGGGGTCGAGTGAGATAGTGTTAATTAATTGACAAATCTACTTACGAATTGCAAACTAAAACAAGCGAATTAATGATCTTACTACCTTCCTAAAATATTTGAATGATAAGGTCATTTCTGGTTGCTCAAGGATGATTGGTTGATTACGTTTTTTTATATGTATATTAGACATTAATTTTTTCATTTTTTGCCACCGAGGGCGAAATTTCTAATTTCTATCCTCCTCACCTACATTTGAATTGGAATCGGTATCTTATAGGTTACCATATCTTCTATCACGAGCCTTCGAAAATTGGTTCGGTGAAGTTTTAAATAAGATCCCAATTTCACGAACATCATAAAGTCAATTTTTCTTGCATTTCGATACTAACATCCATTTCTTTCTTTGGCTTGATGTTCTCTCAGCCTCCCACAGGCACGGAGCGACTCTCAGAAATGGGTAGTTGGACCGAGAGAGAATTCAAAGTGACCGGAACAAGCTGGGATGTAAATAGTTTTGACATTGCAGTTGCTGGATTGGGCTGGCTATCGTTAGGTCTCAAAGGCGAGGCAACCTTAAAGCTATGGACATATGATACTGTTGAAGTTGTCTTACGCGAACCTTTATGTCTTGACCGTGCTTCATTTCTTGAACGACCTGGGTTTTGGTTGCCCCAAGCTATATCTGATGCCCTTGGAAATCAGAGTAAGATTGAAGCACGAAAAAAGCAACAGCTTGAAGATGAGATGGATTCTGTGATGGCTTGAACAGAGCGACTCTGGTTCTCTTTTTCGACAGGTATTCTTAAACGGTTAAAGCATATCCCGATAACCCTTTTTAGGTCGCTGCTAAGCATCGAGTCTGTTGTAATTTGAGATGAAGGTTGGCTTCGTGCTACAAGTTTGGCACTAGCTGTAGGCTCGCAGTCGGTAATTGTGTAAATATTGGTTGTGGTATTGAATCTGAGGCTTGTATGTTTTGTCATTTGGTTGATCCAATAGCTTACCAGCATTTCTGGCTTAAGTTCCATTGCTTGTGTTGTATTTAAAACTTGGAAGTGATCATACACTCATACTGTATTGAAGGAAAAATCAAAGTAAAGGAAAGAAAAGAACATTTGAAATGGAATTTACTACTATTTATAAAATTATGAAAAAATTACCCTAAATAATCCAATCTTTCACTGATTTCCCTACAATAATTCCAACTTTTGATTAATTATAAATAATCCCAACTATTGAATTACTTACCCAAGAATATTATTGCACGTATTATAACTTGTTTTTGTAGGTTACCTTTCAAAAAAACAAGATAAAATAACAAAAATATTAGGATTAAAAGGAAAAAAACAAAAAAACAAAAAAAGAAAAAACAAAAACCCTCCTTCCCCTACTGCCATCCCACTCTTCATCCTTACTCTTCATCAAAAATGAAAAATCAAAAATAAAAAACAAAACTATTGTCTTGTTAATTCTTACTCTTCATCCACCACTCACTATTTTAGAAAGATTTTGTGGAAGTAGGACTGATAATGAAGTGCTTTGATGTATAATATCAGTAGTCTGAAGACTCTGAATCTATATTATAATTGGATTACATCTCAATTATAATTGGCGATGGTAAATAATGCTGCATTGCTGCATATCACCACCACCACACCAACTTCACCTCCATTATAAATGGATTACACATCTCAATTACAATTGGCGATGGTGCGAGAATCGAGGACACATGTTGACTGGTGCCTGGTAGTGTGTGTTTGAAGAGATTGATGATGGTGGTGATTGTGATCGGGTACTCGTGTGGGCAACGGGGTTGTTGGTTGTGAAGGAAGGAGGTGAGGTTGGTCGGTGTCAATGGTGGAAAAGGCGGCTGTCGGCTGCTGACAAGAGAAGGGAAGAAGGTGGTGGCAGTGGGGGAGGGGTGGCAGTTGACGACGGGAAAGGGTGGCAGTTAGGGAGGGGTTTGGGTGGTTAGTTTTTTTCTATTTTAATTTTTTTTTTTGGCAAATTTTACCTGTTGTAACAGGTTACCCCAGTTTGTTCTTGGTGAAGATCATTTAAATTCGAATTATTCATAGTTAATCAATAGTTGAGATTATTGTAGGAAAATTGAGTAAAGATTAGATTATTTAGGGTAATTTTTCCTAAAATTATATATGCCCTTTATTTCGTTAGGATTTATGGTTCTTTATTTTTGGATTGTAATAAATATATTAAAGTGATTTATTAAATTATGTGCATTAGTTATGTAAAGTTGCGAATGATGTTTGTTAGCAAAGGTTGATCGAAAATAATCACTTTGTAAGTCTTATCACTATTAAGGTAAAGTTACGTACATCCGATCCCCATAGTAAAAAGCACAAAATGACATTGAGATAATAAAATATACGATATGTAACAATAATATTATACAAAGTATGCCAAATATTCTACTACTTCAATTAAAATTTGCCCGATGTATTATGCAATTGTCTGAACAATAGCTTTTTTGTGTGAACAAAGAAGTCATTTTTCGTGAAACTATTTTAGTTATACTTAAAATATTTAACATCAATCATACATGTTCTATGTCACATTTGCGTTGTAAAACATAGCTTGCTCATTATAAAAGAGAGTATGCTACATCGTGTAGTATATACATCGTAAAGCATACTCTCTAGTTTCTCTATGCACAAACCCAGTGGCATACTCTATCTAGTGTCTTTATGCACAAAACCCAGTGGCACAGAAAAAACTCTAGGTGCGCCCCATCCAAACACCGATCCCCAAACAATGGCTCGCTTTAAACAGTTCTACAGACTGACCACCAATTGACCATTTCATGCCACAGGCCACAGTCATACCACACCATCTGCCATCTACATACGGGCACTTAGCAGACCAATTTCTGGCTGATGATCATTTAAGTTAATATTTGAAGCATAGAGATAAGGGAAGTTGGAAACCAGTATGAAAGTAATTTAACTATCTTTAACTTATAATACATTCTTTTTCTCATTTTCTACATTCTACACAAGATCGAAAAGTCTCTTGATTTTCTGGGGAAAGAAAAGGCATTAACAATAACTCATACATGAGCATCGACATGGGCTCTGTACAGAAATTACAGCTTATAGGAGAATCTTAATGTTAGCTAAGAGCATACGGTGCTCCTATCTATGACCCCTCTACTCCTAAAAGCGCTTTCCCGGAGACTTGAGTCCATTCTTTGCATCGCTCAAACCTCAAAAAGCATAAAATAACCATGTAAGTTACCGAATATAGACAAGATCCAACTACAGAACAGCCATCCTTGTGCTTAATGGCCTAAATGAATCAATTTTGATACTTACCTTCTCTGGGTAAAAGTTTCATCTCTTGATTCCCAGTGAATTTTATGAATTCCTCAAACTGGGACTCCATAATCAACAAATCTTCGTCAACACCAAGATCAATTTCATCGGGAAGCAAGTCAATGACATCATTCACCTCAAAGTTGTCCGCATGGTTTCCATACAACATTTCAGCTTCCTGGTGCTGACTGAGCCAATAGTCCCGAAACCACATTGATGTTGTGATCAAGTCGTACCATTCAGGTGAGAAGTCCTCCACCTGTCGCAAAGCAGCGGGGATGTACAATGGAGCATTGGGATTCAACGTTGATCTAACACCTGACACTAAAGCCATCCTTGCAAATCTTAACCTTCAAAACCACTTCAATGATACCTGCTCAATGAAGAAGAAAAATCATCAGTAAAGTTGATAGAATTGATCAGGGGCTATGATTTATGAACTACCATAATCATGCATCAACAAGTAGTTATTTTCAATGAACAACCCTAATAGTCAACAGGGCTAGATGATTACTTAAATTCTAAAGTCCCAAAACCATGAATTGAGTCAAGAGGCATGCGTAAAAATGTCTGAAGGTACCCATACAACAGTCTCATACTTGGGAAAACAGATTATTGCACTGATTAATTACCTCGTAATATACAATCCCCTCAAATTCAACTGATGCATACTCTAAATTGAAGAACTGCCCCTTGTGTAAACTATTCATGCAAGGATGTTCCATTAGATGTTATGAAAAATCATTCTGTGTTGTTTTCTTCTCCCACACTCATTGCCATTCATTCTCACGCCTCAAGAATGAGCAACAATAACATATCTATCCAAGTAAAAAGGCCTCAATATAACATCCTAGCTGCTATTTTTCAGCAAGTTTGCAATACAAGAGATCATGACATCTAGTTCAGTCACATGTTTCTAGAAACCTATGGAACTCGGGATATTGTAAGCAGGGTATTCCCCACATGAGTTTGACTCTATGAAGCCACATGGATAGAAGTGTACGTAATATTTCAGTGAAAGTGTTGCTTTGTATCTTGTAACGTTTCAACAAAAGTGTGGTTTTGTGTTCTTTTGGGAGGAAGGCGAAAGGAAAATTAAGCAAATATCCAAATTAAGGGTCCTAATATAAGAATATTGTTGTAATATGATAGTACCCATGCACTTGACCCTCCAAATAAAATCCATGTTTGTTGATCTGGTTTGGTTTAATCCAAATAAAATTAATTTTACTATTTTCAAAATTATCCATCTCGAAAACCTCCAACTCAACCAAAAATTCCAGGTGCTTACTGATCGATTCAGATCACTTGCATAAGCATATCCCATTATTAGAAGAATCAACTTACAAAGATGGATCATCACTCATCAGTCCCAACTTAAAAAACCAAAAGGGCGTCAAGCCATCACAGCTTTGTTTCTCCAAGTTAAGTCATCACTCAAAAAGAGCGCATTTTCCTTTGATGATCTGAAATTAAACACGGTAATGACACTCCTACAGTCCCACGAGAAGCCACATAATTCCTCCATTTCTTAAGTCCACATGTCTACAAATTCGGTTCATATCATACGACAATGTTTACCCTAATAGTCACCGGCCAACCTACCGCAACCCTCGTCCAATTCTCAAGTAAGATACAAAAACTCAAGTCCTATTTGAAAATTCACAAAGTTTCCAACACGGAGGATAATAAACTACACTCATCATCATCTTAACCCTCATCATTTCAACCAGGCCTAAAACCTTGATCAAATCCAATCAGCCCATGTTACAAACACAAAATCACTTTAAATTCATCATTTTTGTTTTACAAGCACACGGATCTTCCACACTTTAGCAAAATAAACTAAATCAACGCCCAAAAACACACGCAAACCAACAATTAATCAAAATTACATCATCTTCCAGCTAATAAGAACCCTAAAAATCAAATTAAAGCATACACAACTTCAACTCTGCTCAAACTATATAATATACAAATAAAAATTGAAACTAGAAATCAAATTTAAATATACGATGAACAAAAATACCTTCAATTATTATTCCACTAGAAAAAATATCTTCAACTTTTGAGACCAAACAGAGAGAAGCTGATGAAAAACGAATTTAGGTTATTTGAATATATAGGCAGTAAGGAACCGATGTTATAAACCGGATATTTCTGAACCGGAAACTGATCAGTTATTACTTGTTTATTATATTATACTCCTATTCCGGTTCACTTGCTATGTTCCGGTTCAAATCATAATTGTTAAAGAATTAATTCAAAATTAATGATTGAAAAATAAATAAATCAGTTATAAATAGTAAATATTGACTTAAATTCAAAATAAATTAGGTCAAATCTAGTCTCTATCAGATTGAATTCATTTTAATTTTTCGATTAAATTAAAATTTATATAATATATTTGAATAATTTCACTAGTTTTAATTAAATTAAATGCAATACTTATATTGTTTACATTATTCATTTGTTAGTATTGTCTCAAGTTTTCTCTGATTTGTAAGAAATTGGTATTGATTGAAAATATGTTAAATTTATTTCGAGATTTTTTAAATTTGTACAGATACGTAAGTAAAAATATTAATGATTTAAATATTACATTGAATTGAGTGAAAATTTCAATGTTCTATTTTTATAGGACTAAAGAAAGTATATAGACGGTCAAAAACCAGTATTACAAACCGGATATTTAAGAACCGCAAAATGCACCCCATTGTTTGATTTGCGGTTCGGTCAATGAATACAACTGGTTTATGTGGGCAACGAACCGGAGGCTTGTAAAGTCGTGTTTGGGTGGCATGTAAATGGATAGACTTTAATGATTTTTTTGACCTAGTGGATCCCAAATACCAACTGGTTGAAGGTGACTTTTTGTCTTTAATTTTATGTGAATTTTGTGATGGACGGTGGAGATTAATTGCTGAGGAGATCTAATGGTGGATATTTGTAATTGTTTAAAGGTCGGTATAGGCCAACTAATCTTTCTTGAAGTTGATTAGATGGCAATTATATTTACATCATAATTTCTGTTTTGTTGGTTGGTTAAGTGATATATAAAAGTATTTAATATTTAAACGTCAAATATTTTTGTCACTTTCAACCTATTTATTATTTTTAGTGTATTTTTATTTTAGGATATTCATTTTTTTAGTGTTTTACAACGTAAAATTCACTTGAAAATAAAAAATTAGAATTTGGTATTATTGTAATTAACACCTATAAACTTAGAATTTTTAATTTTTGTTACTTGACCCATTTTACATTGTCTTTAGAATTCTAAGGAATTAAACTAATTTCACATTTTCAAATTTAAATTTACCAAACATATTATTTGGATTAATTCGGCATTTGAAAACGAATTTCAAGTTGCGAAAGCCCGAATATGACAAACAAACAAATATATGTCTATTCTCGGACGAGTAAAGTGTTGCTTTGGCGAGCATGCTTGAACTCTAATTAAAGTATTAAGCACGGTGCTAGGATTGTTTATGCTAAAACGAGTGAAGTGTTATTCGAATAAACAAATTAAAAAAATGTTTGATTATTTATGTGACCGGATCTTGAATCAAGGCTATGCTTGAGCAGGGTTGATAAATGTGGGAGAGTCTAAGCATACGAGCAAGAGGTAAGGCAAGGCCATGCTCATATGTACATAGTTCAGTTCATACTAATAAACTCATTCAAAGGCTTGACAATACAGACAACCATTTTTAAAACTTATTAAAATGACTGTAAATACATATTAAAAGTGATGTTGATTGATTTATGACACATCAATATGTTCTAAAGTTAAGAGCATGAACAAAATCAATATGACTAAATTTAAATAATAATAATTTTTCATATTCATATCCAACCACCACCTTATAACCTTATAAATTGAATTCTAAAAAAAATGAGAAAAATTAAAGGAAAAATTGTCAAGAAATACCTAATAATATTTTTTTTCCAAAAAGTAAAAAAGTTTTGCCAAAAAATACCTAACAAAAAATTTTATTTTCCAAAGAGTACCAAGTGACGTTTTGTTTTAATTGACCGTTAAATATAATGGTTGACTGGTCAAAATCGAATTTTTTTTCCTCATCTTCAATTTTTTTCCAATTTAACTTCGATTTTAAGTAAAAAGTAGAGGGAGAAGACAGTGAGGAAATTGAATTGGAAAAGAATTTGAAGATGAGAAAGAAAAATTTTCGATTTTGACCAGCCGATCGTTATATTTAACGGTCAACTGAAGGAAAAAGTTAAAAGGTACTCTCTGAAAAAGAATAAATTTTATTTGGTATTTTTTCACAAAACATTTTTTTATTAGATATTTTTTGAAAAAAATATTTATTATTAAGTAATTTTTCACACTTTTCCCAAAATCAAATGACTAGAGAAATCGGTTATAAAAAATCCAAAGAATAACGAAATAACCCGAATATCAGATCCTCGGCCCGAAATCCTTTATTCCCTAAAGACGGATCCATAATTATCCAAAATCTATATTTGCAAATCGCTGTAGTCTACTACTCCATCAACATGATTGAAACAACAAATTGCAGTAAAATCACCGCATTTTCTTAGATTCTACTACTCGATTGTTTACTAATTACAAGATTACTCCTGATTCGTTGAAGAATGAATGTTCGATTTTGAAAATTTGGAGAAAAAATGAGTGTAAAATGTAGGGTTTGGTGGCCTAAGGAACTTTTATCTTCGCAACAAGCCAAATCTTCATGCAATCTTTTGTTATTTGGATGGTTTATCTCTTCGTCATCATCTTCTCTTGATGTTGTAGTAGCTTTCGCTTATTCTGATGACTTTCTTTCTCTTCGTACCTCTGATTCCTCCATTCAGGTTAGCTTTGCTTCCATATCTTATTACTTTTTTGGTTAATTTTTTATCTAGTTAATTATTATGTGTATCAATTTTTATGTGATGCTTTGTGAGGATTTTATTTTTTGATTCAATTCTAGTTAAATCTTGTTGATGTTTGGAATAATTTTGCAATAATGTCCAGGGATTAAGTTAATTGGATTTGTGTTCGTTCTATACAATTTTTGTAAGTTTATCTGTATATAAGGCTTTTGTTCCGTGACGCTGCATTTTTTAGTGTGAGTGTGACCTGTTTGGAGAAATTGGTGGAATGAGAAATACGATGAGGAAAGAACGAATGAATAAGAAGGCGAATTTCTATAATAATAAGTTTCTGATCTTCTGCTGCTGTCTAAGGAATCGCTGTGCAAGCATAAGCTGCAGAACGATAGATTTTAGGTTCAATTTGCATTTGATTAGTGAATAAAATGACACGTTTTTCATGACTCGTGTTTAGGATCATGTGATGTGTTTTTGAATCTACGCCCTATGGACTCTTATTAGGTCACTGAATGATGAGGAGTGATGCTGGATTTTAGTTAATCAATCTTGTTCTCCTCCGAGTTTAAATTATGCGCGGGGTTTCATTAGTGTTGAAATATTTAATGGAATGGTAAATATTTGTGTGCTTTGGATTTTAAACCATCTGCCTTACAGCTACAGGATTGTATGAATGATGGACTTTTGAAATTCATCCAACATAATTGTCGTGGATGCAAAAAGGGGTGAAGCCAGGAATCCAAAGTAGGGGGGCAATAGTCAAATGATCGATACAATAGCAAAATAATTTATAATAGCAAATTAAAGTTGTTAGTACGTAATATTGTTGGTTTTAATATTTATTACAACATGTTACATTTATAGCTTGTATGAAGATTTGAAACATATATCTCAAGTTTCATTGTCATTAATTACTATTTTGACCAATAAACATTACTGTGCTATTTAATTAGCCCTTTGTAATATACTAACATATTTATAAAGTAGTAAGGGGACCAGATTAGGCGGCATGCTTGGCGCGAGGGTCGGGCCTCCCCAGGCCCCTATGAACCTTCGTCACTGGTTACTAATGGAGTTGTGGTGAAGTGGCACATAATTTGGCGCTTCAGATTAGCTAGTGTTTATGTCAACGCTTAGGATTAGGCTTACATTGGGTTTGGGTCCCTATTTCTCATGTCTTTGTTTTTGACGGTTTTATAGAGGCAGGAAGGATAGGTTTACATATGCTTGCTGGTGAATGTCATTGACATAGTGTCCAATTCTGTCTGTAAAAATGTAATTCATTGTTCTTAAAAAGGAAAAATTGCAAACAACCACCTTATAAGTACCCAAACTTGTAAAAAACCTGCCTCATATAATATTTTTTTGCAAACAACCACTTCATGTCACATTATTTTTATGAACCTCCATCTTTTATTGTATTTTCCTTGTGAATTTCTACTACTTAATACTACAGGGAGTTGTATTTGTTAAATTATGGACTCCACTTTATGTATTAATGTTTTTAGAAATTTAATGGAAATTGGATTGTTAAGTTGTGAGCCCACCTAACATTTAATCTCCTTCAAACAAAAATAGTGTCCCAAACTGTTGCAACTTGGTGGCTCACAAAGTGTCATATAATATGGTTGTGTACAGAGATACATATATAAAGTGGTTATGCACAAATTTCGGTCTATATAAGGTGATCGTTTATACATTTTCCGTAAAAGATTATTACTTTACTACTAATGAGGTCAACTCCTTCCCCTTGGGTGTTTTTATTTTTTTTAGATGTTACACTCTATGTTTAAGTTTAAAATAGCTAAGGGTTTTTTTTTTTTTTTTTTGCAATTTTGATGATGTTGCTCATTATGAAAGCCGCAATTTATTTATTTATAATCCTGGACTGAACAAACAGGAAGCATTGGATTGTGCAAATAGAAGAATGCCTGTCACATTACAGGATAAGTCTAGTTTGACTGTTGTTGGTTGTTGTGTACTGCCATTTGAGAATATGGATCCACACAATCTGGATATGGTTAACCATGATCACAATTTACACTTCTCTAAGCATGCTGAAGGCTCTGTGCTCAACGGACAACAATCTTCTCTTAAAAATCCCAAAAAGTTAAGCTGTGGGTGCCTTGATCATGATGGTTTGTTAAAGCGATACAAACATGCTTCTCTTTGCAGCTTGACTTGGATCCACCTTGTGCATGATGCTTGCAGTTTCTCTTCAATTGATATAGGCTGGTTTCCCATATTGGATCATCTCCATTTGAACGGAAAACTAGTGCCTCAGGCTGAACTCCACGTATGTAAGTCTTTCCCATCTTCTGTTGCTTACTTCATATGATGGATATTATTTGCTAGTGTCATTTATTTTTAGTTCTTAAAGTTGTCAGGTTATAATTTGTGAAACTCCTAGATATGGCAGTCATCATTTTGCAACAAACTTTTGTAGTTCGAAACTCACAAAAGGTTCCCTTAAAAGACCCAAGTGGGTTGATGAACTCTATCAGAAACCTCAGCTTATAGATTTGGTAAGATCTGTGAGCTTTTGTTTCATTAGAATATATCAGCTAATTGCTAAGTACAAGATGTGATTACCCCCTAAATACAGGACTCAGTTATTCTGGCAATTAATTGTTCTGCTGCTACAAATTTGTACTTTTGCAAAGATCTGGGACTCCAGATTTCTTCCCGGAAGTCACTGCTATACATGTAAACTTTATCTGGTTCTTTTTGTTGTGTTTCCATTATCTCTGTTACTTGTGTTCTATTTTTTGTTGATCAGCTAAATATACTGTAGGTTTTTCAACTTCATTAGGAGATTTTGGGCAGCTGCTGTGGCCACCTTTTCCACATTTCTGTATACAGTTCTTCAGTTATTCAACAAGCTTGCTGGACGTGGTTCAAGGTTTTGGATGTGTACTGTGTTAGCTAAAACTTTCAGCTATACATGGAAAAATATACAAGTTCGATGCCACCAGATTCTTTATTGGCCAATCTTGCTTGGTGATCCTGACCATAGGTTAGCAATGTATAGTATTTGATTTTTTTTAATTGATATGTTTTACTGGTAAATTGAGATTCTGTATCTGGGCTAGCTTTAGTACTTCCGTATCTTCTGTAGTTTGTGAGTTCCAGAAGATTTTTTTGTTATGTAGTGTTTTGTAATGGAAATTTTCGGACTTTGAGTTGTGCTTCAATTTGGAACATTTTAAAATTTTTTTCTCAAGTTACTAGAGATCTGGTATTAGTAATGATTTGTTAATTATGGTGAAGTCGCTACACAAAATTGAATGAAGACGTCAATTTTGCCCTGAAATTTTTTCCTTTATATCTGTGATGCATTGAATTAAAAAAATCTCCTTTTATCTCTTCCCTGGTTCCATGTAACATGAGGTTCCATGCTGTGAGCCAAATTTCTCGAGTCTGGTATATCAAAGCCCATCTAGTTCTGTGCTGGTTCTGGCCATGGCCAGGTCCTGATTGGGACTAACCAACCTGGGCGCAATGTGGTTTTGGTTAAAAGTTGAATTTACTTTTTTGCGCGAACCAGATCCCAAATCCTTGATCTCAAGTCTTTGTAATGTGCCCCTCCCATTTCTTTTTCTGTATGTCCATGTGTTTAAATTTTCAATACTGCAACTTATTTTGTGGCATCTATGGGATCCTCATGAGAGGTTGCTGAGACATCCAGGGTAGGATATGATATACTTATT
This sequence comes from Amaranthus tricolor, assembly GCF_026212465.1. Taxonomy (NCBI): domain Eukaryota; kingdom Viridiplantae; phylum Streptophyta; class Magnoliopsida; order Caryophyllales; family Amaranthaceae; genus Amaranthus; species Amaranthus tricolor. The sequence continues at coordinate 1,815,901 of NC_080056.1, forward strand.
CTCTTTTCTAACAATCTTTGACTTCTTGAATTCCAAGGTCTCAAGCATGTGTTGAATATGCGGAGAAAGCTAGGTTACAAAGGCATTCGTTGTGGACTGCTGCGGTCATTGATGTATTTTTGGGGAATCTGGTTGGATTTGCATTGCTATTTCATGCAGAAGCTGTTCATAAATGGTTTTCAACTTTTGCTATTCACTTTGTTGATGATGTTTTGAGGACTGGGTGTGTATGGTTGATGGGAGTACCTGCTGGTTTTAAGCTAAACACAGAACTTGCAAGGGTTTTGGGCATTATTTCACTTAATGCTATTCAGATCTGGTGTACCTTGTGGTTTTCTGCTGCAGACATCTTTTCTTATGTTATTAAGGTCGTGACTTTGTCGGGGATCCTTCTTGGCTTGACTATTCCTGTGGCATTTATCACGGATATGATTGCATTAGCAGCGTTCCTTGTTTCAACACTCCATTACCTGATCTCTCTCTTGTATTCACTTCAGATTCAAGCATTGACAGCTTTATGGCGCCTTTTCAGGTAAATTACTTCATGTATTTATAGTTTTGAAAAGTCTTGTCACAACTATTTGTGGAACTTACAGATTAATAGGATGTTTATTCTCAATGTTTTGATGCCGTTATAACTTATATACATCCTTCAAAAATGAAACCATGAACCAGGGTAGGATCAATCTTTGTTTGAAATTCTGGAGTTTAAGATGTATTCAACCTTCTTTTTATTTGCGAAGTGCCTATTGCCAAAACAACCATTGAGAAAGCATGTGAAAGGTGGAAACATTGGGGAGCTTATCTGTAACACACCGGCCTAGTCCCGATCCAAGACTGGATAGTGAACACACAATAATGGACAATTCGAGTCTGTCCAATGACTCCCAGAAAGACTAATGATTATTACAAGGGTGGCTCTTTATATAGCCTAAGCCCCGGAAGAAAACTACAAAATAACAACTAATCTAACTAACGAAACACCTAGACTAATTAATAGTGAAATGTCGATAATGCCCTAGGAAGGTTGGATCCTCTGACCCAATTTATCACATTATCATTCTATATTGAATGAAATCTTATTCTTGACACATTTCACCCTACTAAGATCCTCTTTAACCACTTATTTCGTTTTGGCATTTCTATAAAGATCCCTTACCTGTTCTTTTGTAGTTCAAGTTGTATATCTCTCCGTACAAATTTAATTTTGCTTGATGTTTTGTCGTGGTTTTGGCTTGTATTTTGTGTTTTATTTTTCACTCCTACATCTTTTTAAAGCCAAATAACACACTTTCTTTTTCTTAATTACTGCTGTTACTTCCTCATTCTTCAACGTTGTGTCCTTTTTCACTACCATACCATCCTTTGTTTAGAATGTTGTTAGCCGTAGGTGTGATACAATTCTTCATGTTTGTGCAAGTTGAATCCTTATCCTTCTTGCTTTGAGCGAGTCTAGCATGGACCGGTCGAATCATGAAATGGTCTCATACAAGAAGTTCAAATTTGAAAAGTAAGTATTTTATGTATGAAAGTGAATGATTTAATTAGTTTAGTTGGTCTATTTACGTCAATTTAGAACTGGTAAATGGTGAGACCATCTTAAATGGGAATTTATGTATTGCTTTCCTAATCAACTTCTTCAACGTATCCATTTGTAAAACTGTTATCATGCCCTTCTTTTAGGTTCTATGTCATTTGGATTCGTATAACCATTTTCGGCATATATGTGTGTGTGTGTGTGTGTGTTGATTGATAATTTGGCCTTTTTTTGATGAGCATAGCATTGTTTATTTAGTGGTTCAAAGCTAATGTTCTCTTCATCATGTTAGGATATCCTGGAGATCTTTAGGAAATAGTGAAATATATTTTGTTGTATTGGTTTTGTTGATTTGTAGTTTTCTTATTAACTAGTGATTGGCAGGGGTCGCAAGTGGAATCCACTTCGTCAGAGGTTAGATAGCTATGAATACAGTGTGGAGCAACATGTTGTTGGATCTCTAATGTTCACGCCGCTGTTGCTACTGCTGCCAACTACATCTGTCTTCTATATATTCTTTGCAATTGTAAACTTAACAATCATCTTCTCTCTTACATTGATAGAGATCATTATATATTTTATTCACAGTACACCTTACAGTCAAATCCTAATCTGGCTATTGAGGTCAAAGAGATTCCCTTCAGGAATCTGGTTTGATACAATTCACTACCAGAGTGCTTCTTTGGTTGATGGGTCTTTTACCGTATCCATGCCACCAAGCAAGAGTATGCCTCAAGGCAATCATGTGAATTCCATGCAGTCTCTGCCTCTGCTTTCACTTCTTTGCAGCAATATTTTCACCTTAGGTGAGGACTTCCGCTGACTGCTGAACTTTATTTTTCCATGGTTATATTAGTATTGGATAGTTTGTTTTGATCTGTTCTTATTGTTGGTGTGTTTTACTTATCTCTTGAATATTGTTCACCTTTTTCATAACATTACTGTATAGCAAATGGGGTAATCCTCAACATGATTTGTCCTTTTGTGTGTGTGTGAGTTTTTTTTTTTTTTTTGAGGCGGCGGGGGGAGGGGAGGGGGTGGCGTTCTAAGGCCACTTTCAGGCAGCGGTTATTGGCTTGACGGCTTGAATGTTTTTGTCTAAATTTAATGCCCATGGTTTCTTAATCGTTACTTTAGACATCTCAAGAGTTTTTTTATAACTCAAAGAGTCAATTATTGTCATATATTCACTAATCTCCTCACGAATCGAAAAAAGCATATAATGGTTTGTTTGGGGCTTAATCCATTTCGAGCATATGGTGAATTCAAAAAGTGAATTAGCTGGCGAATTATGTTACATTGATTGCCACTTGAATAAATAGGATCTGCCAACTAGTATCCAAGGCTGCAGTAAGCAAATGTTAGAACTCAGCATCTGTGCGTTAGAATGATATCATGGTGTTTAGATGGAATGACTTTGTAAACTTGGCAGTAATATAAGTACAATAACGTTGGATGCAAATCATTGAATTTTATAGGACTCTATGGGGAGAAGCAGCCTGGATTAGAAATTTAGTTTGTCTAAAATGTTTGGCTTCTTTGCTGGCAACTGAAACTGAAATTGAAACTGAAATTTGAGAATATTTATGAGTCAAGACTACTTCCGGATTTGTATGAGCTTTTGGTAGGCTTATGTAATTGGAATGTGAAAATTTGGTTAATAACGGGTCCAGGTAGGCAATCGAGATGATAGGGTTTAGTCACTTACTGGTATCTCTCTGTAAAATAACAATCTGAATACAATACAAATGCTCGCATCGTGCAACTTGTGCTCTCGCTCGATTGATGTTTGCAAACTCCTAATCGTTGCTTTGAAGGTAGAATTTTTGGTGTTCGGTTACCTCAAGATCTTTAACTAAAGTCGAGTCTCCAAATTTTCAGGACAAGTAGTCTTTCCTCACTACAAGAATATCTACAGTGGATTTTATTTACAAACTTTGCGGTCTGCTATGTCAGGCATTCTCACAGGAAAAAGGTCTGTCAACATAATTTTCATTTATTGACTCGTTTCTCTTCTGGCCATTTTCTTTTCAGATTTCTTTCTGCAACAGAAGAATGTATTCTCACTGTACTTGTGCCTTTTGCAGTATATCTACGACGCGGTGTTCAGAGAATTCTCCGAAAATGCCTTGGATGTCCATACCATACAAAGATTATTGGTACATTTGCTACAATGCAGTTCTAGCCAATATGCAATGACCACCATTGGGAATATTCGGGATCCTGTAATGTCACATGGCCATTGAAGCAGTGTTCTGCAGGATTTTGCGCGTAACATTGAGTTTTCCTCCAGCCTTCGACTTTGTCCTTGGGGACGCTCATCTTCTCCTGCAAACTATACAAGCACGGCCTCAAAGCTAGTTTTCCATAGTGCATGGTTTGAGAAGTTGGGATGGACATTCGTGAATCAATTTTGTAGCTTTCGATTTTGTTATATGAAATGACCTGAGATTCTGAGAAGTGAGAAGTAATGTTAGTTTGAGCCTTTGTTGTATTATATGCAACTAAAATTTACAATTTTAATTGCGAAGTGATTGATAAATGAACGATTATGTTAAAATTCAAATCAGATCTAATTTCTAAAAGTAAGTTAAGAAATTTATACAACATTAATAATTTTAAATTCAAATCCAATGATCATGAAAATAAGCAATTTTGAGTTATATTCACAACTTTTAATGTAGAGTAATTCATAAGTAACCGTTAACACTGTTTAGTATCTATTTTATTCAATTTGCTATATTCTGTTTATGTTATTGACCTTTCTAATAAAAAATCTTTTCGTAAAAATTATAGTAAATTAGATAACAACGATTATAGTTTTAGTTTTTGTGTTCTAAGACCTAAGAAATATATTTTTTGTTTTTGTTTCCAATATCTAACTCTTACGCCATCCGTAGTAGAAGAATACAAATCTCAACCAACAAGAAATAAACAAAAGATTGAAAGGTATCACGAGATTTTGGATAGAATACAAACACTTTCAGCCACTGCTTTCTGCCTTTCTTAGGCTTGTGAACCAACATTGCATGTAATTCTCTGTTTCACTCAATTTGTCTAATTTTCTATTTTAATTTGTATAAATAATTTTATCTCATTTTTATTTTTAAATAAAATTTCCTATTTTAACCTATTTTACCCATTTCATCGATCTCCGTGCCAAAACAACTGGGGCAAAATGGCCGAAACTAACGAGTATATTTTGATCAAGTATATATGGTATATGTTTGACACGCTCATGACTCATGAAAGTAACTTTAACTTATCAATAATATATATTTTTGGACCACTTCGATAAATATATTCTAGATTATGATTTCATGCATATAAGTATATAACATTAAATCTTGAGCAGATGTACATGAAAAAATACTAATTAATATGTAATTTTTTTAAAAAAAGATTGGTACATTACAAAACTATCACTTTAATTTTTGCATAATAATGAAGCAGAGTTAAGGGTACGAAGAAGTAAGCATGTGTCTTAAAAGGAACTAACTAAACCAAAAAATTTGACCATATTATTAAAGTCATATGATATGTTATATACTCAATCATGAATACTTACACGAGAGTTCTTTAGGCTAAAACAAGTATAGATGCAACGCATACCTCGTTATACATGGTTCTATTATTATTCCACTTGAAATATATATAGGGTAGATGACACACTAATATGTCTTAAATTGATTACTTATAATTTTAGAATAATAATTTATAACTTTAAAGTGATCACTTAAAATCTTTAAAGTGATCACTTTAAAGTGATAGTATAGAGTATGGACTCATATCATAGTCTCATATAAGACTTGTTATACTATACTACTTTCAGAGATGAATTGATATACTAGTTTAAGACGAGCTGAATACTCGTTTCGTTTCAGTACATACGCTAATTAACTCTGACAATCATTTATCTGATATATTACATATTTCAAGATTTTAACCCAAAACAGACTATAATTTAAGCAGACCCGAATCTAAACTTGAGCCGACTAATTCCCAATAATTTGTGTTCCGAATTGATTTGTCCATTACCATTGCTATTGCTTGAGTTAACTATGTCATATGTTGGCTAGTGGGTCCCTTGAACGAGAAGATTTAAGGCCAAATGTCATTGGCAAAAGAGGAGAACATGGAGTAAGGAAGCCATTTGTGTCGTTTAGGGTTCAAAAATCCAAGGTCACATGCACCAATTTCAAAAGTTTGTTATTTGGATGTTACATCTCATTCTTTCTTACTAATAAGTACTAAATAAATGCCATAATTATACCACCAATTTATTTTCAATTATTGATCATAATTATCTTATCATCTCACATTAGTTAAATCTTCATAATCTATTCATAGAAATCACGTTAAATTATTAAGTATACACAATAATATGATAAATTTTGCACCAAACTTAAATTTTAAGCATTAAATACAAGATTCTCACCCTTAAATTATGATATTCTTTTTTTTTCAAGTATATTTTATTATACGAGAGAGATATTTAAATAAAGTTTATAAGAGATAATATCAAAGATAAAATATATTTAGGAATAATTTTGTTAGATTCGTCTTAATATAATAAAGCTTTTTATGATACATATTTCATAACTTTAATGATATGTATTAGAGATATTAAGATTTGAAATTTTATTGAAAACTGTACAAAAAATAAAACGGACAAACAAAAAAGAATGAAGGGAGTAGTAATTTGTTAGAAAAAAGATTAATATATCCTAAATATAAAATTATAGTAAAATTTATCTTTAACTTTACCGTTAATTATGTGTTTTATGTATTAACTAGTATACAAACTCGTGCATTGCACGAAGTTTGTTAGTATGGAGATGCGTATAAATAAGATTTTTAAAAAAAGATGCAATTGCATATTATAGTGAACATAATTAATAAAAACCAGTATAATTTCTCTGTTCTTTTATAGTATTGTATGATTATATGATTTGATCTATTAAAATTATTTTGAAAACTTTCCTTTAATACTTAAAAAACATAATTAATATAATAAAATCTTTTGAAATATCAGACAATCGCATTTTAGCCTATAAAAGTGCTGCATTAGGCAAAACTCTATAAAATCGCCATATTAAATTTTCTAGATCTTTTATTTTATTGTATGATAATTCGTATTTATTTTGGTTAAGCAAAATTTAATTCTTCAATTTGATATGATGGAGAATTTTTATGCTTCAAATGAAAATAAAAAAAAGCACATCCTTATATAATACTTCTATAATGCTATTTTTTGTGGATGAAAATACATGCATAATTGTTGAATCCACCAAATCTTTATGAAGCTAGTATATGATACTAACATTCATATAATAATCCATTTTTTTTTTGGTGTAAACCCGTGAAGAAAAGGACTATATTTTGTTCCCATTTAGTTAAATTATATTGAGACTTCTAAGAAAATATAGAAAATCGAGTCTTGTTTCAGATAGAGCATCATGTATAATTTTTTAAAAGTGGTCTTGGCTTGGGTTCAATTCTTATTATCATTCTATTTCAATTCTCCTCTTCCTTCAACCTACTATATACTTGAAGGATATAAGTGGAAAATAATATGTAGGGATCTATATATACTTACAAATTGAGATGATTGATAGTCGGAAATGAATGGACATGAAAATCCATGTAGATTGAAACTAATATATTAGTTTATATAGTCGACTTCAATCTTTCAGAATTAAGACTCTATCGTTATTATTATTAATATTTATTTAGTTAATTTGAAAAATATAAAAAAATGTGAATAAATAATACATGGTAGTACGTGGCTATCAAGTAGATGATTATACATAGGTTGAAATTGCATCATTGCATGTGAATTATGTCGTTGGTAAATTCCATAGAACTTATCTCATGTGATCCCTTTGATTGAGGAATATAAATCCCTACTTGTTATCTATACATTGCATGTGATCCCCCTCTTGTTGATCTCCAAGCCTAATTTTATATTATTTTATTGGTCAAATTGTTTTATATTAATATGGATAGATGAAAACTTAAGAATAATTTTGCCAAATTACATCTTGTTCTAATTTATATTACTTCGAATATTTTCAAAAAATTAGTTAGTAAAAAAAAAATCAATGTGATAAAAAGATACAAATGTAAAGAAAAAAATGATTGAAAGTCAACAAATTAAAAGACGAAATTTATTTACTTTGTCGATTATTTAAACCAAAATAAATCAATTTGAAAAATTGTGGGCAACAAAGATTTTACTTTGTTTGTCCATATATTTTGGTCTAATTTATGTATTACTATATGATCATCTACTATAGTTTTAATTTCTCCTTTGGTTATTCTTATTTATTGTGGTATGCTTCTACATGTCATGAATTATAATTCATGTTATTTTGAGCGTGTCATCCAAGTCATCTTCCACATGAACAAACCAATGCACTATAATGTTTTTATTATATTGGAATATATTTAGTGATGTTTAATTTAAATGTCACTGATTTAAATTTTTAATAATATAGTGGATTTGGTAATATTTATTAGATCCTTTATTATTATTAAAAAAATATTAATGTTTTTTACAACATAGGATTTAGAGATATTGCTCATAAATGTCACTGTAAACTATAGTAACAATTACATATCCCACTAAATGTCAAATAAAGTGTTATTAAATGACTTTATAGTAAAAATTAAAATAAAAACCAATAATTATTACACTAAAAATTTAAATCAGTAACATTTTTTAATGTCACTAAATCCTATATCGCAAAAAATTAATCTTATAGTAGTGACGTCAATAATTTCATCTTCAAACATTTAACTACAAAACTAATGTTAAATTCTAATGCATAATAGCAAGAAAGGAAACAAAGTGCTCTAAAATATTGATCATAAACAAATTAATAGAATACATCCTCCTTTTCATTTAATTTGCATCATTTTTCGTTTTGGTTCGTCTTATTTAATTTGCATTATTTCTATATATAAACTATGACCCACCACTTCCTTTTAATCTCATCTATTTAATACATTTTAACTTTCTTTAAATTTCATCCATATAATTTATTCTCTCTCTTTATTTATTACCATTATTTGCCTTTTTCTTAGAAAAATCTATTTTTCTGGCAAATCATTTAAGACAAAGGCAGTAGATGTTACTATAGTAAGTATATCCTTTTTTTATTAAACATACCAATTTGATTATTGGGGAGAGAATTATATATAGTAGTAGTTGACTTGATCTTACAACCATTATTTAATTTCTTATTAAACTAAATTTAATTTTAACTCAAAATTAAAGAAAAGTAATATTTTTATTTGATGTCAACTTTTGTCATGCTAAACATAATAATTGATTTAATTTAGTATATTGTATTAATTATATTGTTGCTTACCCATGTACGTAATTGATTGAATGAAGTCATAAAGATCTTTTTGAATCGTTTAATTTCTTGATTGTAGGCGGAGGATATGCTCAACACAATTATTATGTTATTCTTTGATTAGTAATTAGGGTTAAAGGTGAACCATATTTTGTGTCTTTACCTCTTATTTAACACCCTTTTTTTTGTTTAAATTATTAAAAAGGAAAATCAAATTGAAAAATAAGACAAATAATAAATAGATGATAGAAATAAATGGTTAAGATAAAGAGAAAAAAGTTTATAAATGAGATAAAAAGGAGAGTGCAATCATCACAAAAAAGAAAATGGAGCAAAATTAGTCGAATAAACTAATAAATAAAGAGTGCAAATTGAAAGGACAAAGGGAGTGCATAGTCGTAGATTAATGACATTGCTTAACAACTAATAATTACTCATATATGAGAATAAAATCTTGTTTCAGTTGAATCATGTACCACTATTTTAAGGTAAAAGCATATATTCAATTCTCCTTTCAAAAAAAAAAAACGGATATTAAATTTTCATTGCCCCTTCCTGTTCTAGAAAAAAAAAAAAAAAAAAGAAAAATCACTCATGCATAACAATTAATCACAAAGCTAACAATTAATATAAATACTTCTAATAGAGTATATAACATATTACGAAAACCTTTAACTAAATTTATTTGTTGAGTTAAATTTTAACATAGTATCAGAACCAATGTGAAAAAATCTGTCTAATTTTTGTTTTATCACCTCTAATCAACCTTTTTTATATACATTTAATTAGGTTTTGTCTTCACACTTGACCAATAAAATAAAATGAAAAAGAGTGAAAAGGGAAGGAAGCATACCTGTCACAACTGTCTATAAATAGCAATCAACATGGTTAATAACCACCAACACCAACCCTTTTCTATCTCTGGTTCTCTGTACAACTTTTTTTAAGGTGTATACCTTACATTATATACATTACATTTTTTAACAATGGTAGCAATCAAGCTTTTGTTTCTTATTTTCTTTTTTGTTATTGCCCTCCCTTTTTCTCCTGCGGAAACAACCCATATGCATGTAAGCATACTTTTATATTTAGTAAATTCTCGTCTCATTTAAATTGCTACATTATAAATTTCTATAATTTAATAGAGTTAGAAATACACTTTTTATGGGATATTCAACTATAATCATAGGTGGAGGCGCATAGGTAAGAGTGTCGGGGTTGATCATACCTCTTTAAGTTTTGATTTTAATCTTTTATCGTTACGGTATTTAATAAATCTTAAGATTTTAATTATCAGCTTAAACTTTTGGTTGAGTTTTTTGACATGGTATTAAAGCAGATAGTTTAATTAATATTAAAAAAATATGTCCAAAACGAATGACGTTCCTATCCTAATTAATTACTTCAGAACTTTTATAAATTTTTGTAAAAGTGGGTAATTAATGAATTTGATTTTGTTTTTGAAGAAAGGACATGCTCAACCTCCGGTTCCAGCCCCACTAGCTTCATACACTATACCATCGGTAAGATACTGTATTTTTTTTAGTTAATGTTCTGTTTTAGTCAATTTGCTATATTTTTTATTTTTTAACTATTTTTTAGTTAAACGGTAATAATATTATTTATAGAGTGTTAACAATACGCTTTTCAGTTTTACTGAGTTTGCTAATTAGTAATTATAGATAAAAAAAATTATGTGAATGAAAATTAAAGAAAATAAGAAAAATTATATTATAATGAATTATAAATCCTAGCTAGCAAATTATATTTATTTAAAATTTAGATTATATTAATTATTAAATTTTGTTTTGTTTAATAAAATTGCAGTACGGTTATACCCCTGGCAGCCTCGAGCCACAAGGTACATCTATAATTCTATATATATTGTCTCATGCATGCATTTTTCTTGTCTCGTAATTCATTATTAGCATTATCTATCATTTAACTACAAAAATTAAATTAAAAATAATTGGTTACGTAAAAAACTATTTTCGTACTCAAATTTCAACTCCTAATAGGCGAATTTATAGGTTCAATTTATTTTTGATTCAGGGTAGAAAATCAATCCCTGCAATTGCTAGGAAAAAAAATTATCAATCGTATAGATAGTGAGAATTAACCTTAACCACTAAGCTAATTCGGAAATCTGAATTAAAATATGTTAATTTTTAAATTAATCAATCGTATAGACAGTGAGAATCAACCTCAACTACTAAGCTAAAAATTCCGAATTAAAATATGTTAATTTTTAAATTGCGCATGTAAATTCAAATTGTGTATATGATCGAAAAACCTTTTATCTGAATTTACGGACTATTTGAAAAAAGTCACAAATCCACGTTGTTAATGTATTAATTATATTGTTGTTCTTTGTTTGGATGGAGCAGAATGCGGAGAAAGATGTGAATATAGATGCTCAAATACACAATACAGAAAACCATGCTTGTTTTTTTGTAACAAATGCTGTGCAAAGTGTTTGTGTGTGCCTGCTGGTACTTATGGCAATAAGCAATCTTGTCCTTGCTACAACAATTGGAAGACCAAAAGGGGAGGTCCCAAGTGCCCTTAATTTTTATACATACCCTAAATTCTCCAACTACATACTCTCTCGATCCGTCCCATTAAGATTGTCGATCCTATTTAATCGAAAATTTTCTGACAAAAAATTCTTAAATGGGGCAAACTCAAAACGAGGGAATGATATTAATTAATATTATACTAGCTCTACTATTATTTTTTTCACTCCATTTTCTTTCCACCACTATTTTGGTCTATCCATGTTCTTTCATGTACTTTCTTCTCTTTGTCATACAAAATGTAGCTCTTTATTACAATACTAGTGGAGAAATCCGTACATTACACGGTTTTTTTAGCATCGACATGCATAAATATATGTTGTTATATTTTCTAATTTATTCAATTTAATTTTAAATAAATTGTTACATAAACATATGCTATTATATTTTCCTAAATTGAAAATTTTTATTTTTCAGTTTTTTTATTAAATTGTATGGTTTAGAAAAATAAATTGTCATGCACACAATCATTTATATTCCTATTAGATTAATACTTCTATATTTGGCAAAACTCTAAGTAATTGCAATATATTTTTTAATAGTTCTCTTATTAAATTGTATGATTTGGCAAAATTTTAAGAAATCATCATATGTTATTTTACAGTTCATTATTAAATTGTATGATTTAAAAAAATAAATTGTCATGCACACAATCAATTATAAAAGCATCTAAAATGGATGGTATACCAAAATACCTTCTTAAAAATCTCTCTCCTATCTTTTTTTGCCACATATTTTTTTATTAATTTTTTAATTTGACCTACTCATATTTTGGTAACTATTGTGCAATGGTAAATTATCATAAACACTCCAAATAATGAATACATACCAAACCCCTTTTAATATATGGGTCCCCTTATTATTTCTTTTGTTCTTTCATTATATGTAAGCTCATTGCTCATGCTCTAATCCTATTAAATTAATCTTTCTATATCGCCATGTGTTATTTTTTCAATTCTTTTATTAAATTGTATGATGTTATATATGGATTTAATAACTCATTTATTCCTTCCTAATGATAAATATTACTTTTGTCCTAATATTTTGTTATATTTCTATTTTTCAGTTTTTTTACATATATATAAGTAGAGGTCCTTCTATTAAATATAAAATATTAATAAAAGTGTAATATAATAAATAAAGTGAATTCATGTAGAGTTCTTATATTGATGATAAAATATTTAAAGTTCAGATTTTATATGTTTATAATCATTAACTAAAATAAAATTGTGCATAAACCTTTCTATATATGGAGAGTGAAACAAATAAAAGAATTTTCTTTTTGAAAGAAACAAATAAAAGAAATTTATTCAAATAAAAATAAAACATAATATTAAAATGGAGGAAATATAAAAGTTATGTTACTCGTATATGAATTAAAATTACTCTCGACATTTACGTTTTATAAGCACACATTGTACATGAAAAAATGCTAACAATGTTGGCAATTTTTCTATCAAATATTTTAGAGGTTCTTATGATTAACAGTCAAAGAAAAACTTAAATACCTTAAAATTTTAAATAGTTCAATCCTTTGTATACAACATTGGATAAATAACTTCAATTTTTTGTTTTTAAAAGTTTAAGAATAATTTTTTTGTACTATGTTTTAATAGAAGATTAAAGTAATAGTTTTAGAAAAAAAAAATGATATTGGACTATGGCTAAGTTGGGCTAAAATTTTTCTTATGAACCTTGGATACGAAGCATAATTCAAGGTTTCTCTTTTAAACGACGAAAGCCCAAACAGTATTGGCCTAAACACACTAAAAGCCAAAAATTTGAATGAATTAAGCAAAAAATTATAAAAAAATCAAAAAATAAGCAATATTTTAAAATATTTCTCAAATTAAGCACTTTTTTCCCAGAATTGAAGTATGGGTTGTTCGCTGTTACTAACAGGTTTTTTTACTGTTACAAAGAGGGCTGGTAAAAAAAAGTCAAGTTCTTTGTTTGCTGTTACTAACAGCGAACAAAGACTTTGATTTTTTTTACCAAGTCTTTGTAGTAAACAACGAACAAAGAAGACCTGGTCAAACCTTTGTATGCTGTTAGTAACAGGTAAAACCTTTGTTCACTATTACTAACAGTGAACAAAGAACTTGATTTTTTTTTGACCCGCCTTCTTTGTTCGCTGTTAGTAACAGCGAACAACCCAAACTTCAGCTCTGGAAAAAAAAGTGCTTACTTTGAAAAATATTTTAAAACATTGCTTCTTGTTTGACTTTTTTATATAATTTTGTTTATTTAGTTCAAATTTTCCTAAAAACCCAAAACCTAACTAAATACATACGGGCTGCCCAAACAAGCCCATATCACATAAACATGATTGATTGACACAAATTATCAAATGAGACAGTCTCTCTACAGACAAAGATTCATTCAGAATCAAGGCTACTGTTTTTGGTAAGACGATTTTATTTTTACATAAATAATTTATTTTAATTGAGTTATTTAACTCATGTGTAAGGACCTCTCACGATGAGATTGTCACATACAGCAATTTGTGCTTTATTAAAAGAAAATGAATCTTTTTCCTTTAAAAAAATGATAAGTGAAATATTAAGTGGCCACATTCTATAAGAGACAATTTTATGTAATAATTCGCGAGTCTTATGTTTATTTCTTTTAAATGATAAGTTGATAAAAGTTCAATATTTTTAACTAATCAAACAAACCAACTAATCAACAACCAATTATCAAATGCTTTAAGTATCTCCATTTATGATTGAGCTTGCACCAAATAGAAGATACAATAGTATAGATAGTACACCTTAGTTGCTTTAGCCAATACATGAAACAACACGTCTATCGCATATTCTTGTATAAGACAGTTTTATCGTAATACACTATCTATACATGATTTGAATAATCCAACTAATACAAATTTTAGCATATAAATTCCTTATTTTGAAATTAACTTATTAAAAGACGGTTTCTCACAAATATAGTTCCATTTATGCGAGATTAAGTGAAGTTGAATGGGTCTAAAGCCTAGATATATTATTGAAAATATAACTTATCATTATCGAACAAATTAAATTAAACTAAACTAAACTTAATCCAGTCGAAATCAACATATTCCAACACACTCATAATTCATAAATTTCATATAGCTTCTAGAATGACCACTTTAATTGAAATTGTTTATTATGAATAAATCACATTACTTAAGAGTGTAGCTGTGTGAAAAATGTGTTCAAATTGAAGTCCAATTAAATTATTAAATAGTATATTACTCCCTCCTATTCATCTTAACTGTCTTATTTACTTTATATACTCTATCCAATGCACTTATTCAATCCTTAATATATCGAGTTATATATAATTAAAAATTATAAAGAGTTGATATTAATAATCTTTCATCAAAACGAATCAAATAAGATCCCACATGACTATGTTTTAACTTATAGATTAATAATAAAATGCAATAGTGATAAATAAATAGTGTTTCAAAAGTAAATGGGACACCTAAGGTGAATAGGAGGGAGTAATAATTAATAAAAAAAAATTGCGTGAAACAACAACAATAGCATATTAACTTTGCATATTCTTCTGTTATTCAATATTCTAAACAGATGGCCCACTTTTGGCGGCTTTATTTCTTCTACCAGTAGCATACTAGTTTTGACTTTTGACTAGGTGCAAAAATACTGAAAATTTAAAAGTGAGAGCTCTTATGCATATTCAGGGTGGTTTTAGGGATATTCAAAGTGTTCGATTGTTGACTGTTTAGAATTCCCATAAAAAATGGGCTTTATGTATTCAGAAATTCCGTATAGATTATTAGTTAAGCGCAACTCAATTCATGTATTCTTGGTGACCTATATTTTGATCCTATAAAATTATTGGTGACCTACAAAAACTACAAGATGGATTGTGCAAATTCGGATGCATACCGGGTATAATATAAGTCATTTAATTATTAAATTTGTATAAAACAGTCTCAACATAAAACGATCCTGTACAATTAACCTAATTTAATTTCTCGATTTAAGAGTGTAAATTATCATTTTAATAGGATTGAAACCATCTCATTTGGTGTACTTAAAAAGTAAAAACCTATGAATACTCATATCACTGAGTGATGATATAACAAAAAAAATAACAGCTAATTTAATTCAATATTAATATTCTTCATTCCCCATGACCATAAACTTTTCTAAGCTATTCAATAATTCCACATATTTGATTACTATATGCTTTCAACGTTTACAAATCCTTGAGTGAGAACATTTATTTTGTGAGATCATTTAAAATGTAAAGTAAGTTATGCGTATATATTGTAAATAATATTCAAGATACTGTAAATAAGTATTAGAAATGATGTAAATAGGCACTAAGGATATAATAATTAGACATTATTAAGAGCATTGTAACTTTGTAAGTAAGCATTAAGGATAAGTAACATTAAAAATAATATAAATAGGCATTAAAAAAAATAAATAAACATTAAACTTTAATGATTTGAATTCTTTCACGGGACCAATTGTTCAACATTAATATTTCATTATCATAATACCATTATATCAACGATTATAAACGTTAAACTATTACATATATATTTATGATTTTTTTCATGGATTACTGAATTCATTACATATATATTTCTAACAAAAATATATATAACAAAAAAACAAAAATAAATAACCTTCAGAAAATCAATTGTTCTTCATGACCGGCGTAATGGAGCGTTTATTTGAATCCCCAGAATAAGACAAAGATAATTTTGCAGACTTCTTTTTATTAAACTTGGTTTTATTTTCTTTGTTGGACGATTCATCTGAACCGTCGATTTCCGGATTGGAATTGTTGATGGGGATCGCCTTTGGAGATGATTCAACGACATTAGGCTCAAAAGTTGGTACGAAAAAATCAGTTGGGAAGAATTTGTATTGAAGCCCTGCCATTAAAATTGTTGATTTAAAAGGAATTAAGGATTTGGGTATGAATAATTATGAAAAGGTTTTGTGTTTTAACGGATGAAATTAAAAATGAAGAACCCTAAAAAATTGGGAAGTAGGTTTAGTGTTTGCGCCTAATTTGGTAGAATGGTTGGTGTTTTTTGAAGCTTATTTATAAAAGGAAAGTAAAGGGTTGGATTGTTTATTTTTTGGAGGTTGAAAATTTTGACTTGAGAGTTAGGAAGGATGGTGGGAAGTTGACATGGTAATGGAGAACTATGATAATTTTATTGGTGGGCCCATTTATTTTGATTTTTTAAAATTTAAGCTCTGAGTTAAAAATTATGGATTAGTTTAGTGATTAAAGGGTTTTTTTCATATTTGTGATTGAGGGAGTAGTAAGAGAGTAAGTCAAAAAAGATTATTCTAATAGAGAGACTAATTAAAAATAATATTGTAATAAAGATATTGATACAAAAATGATAAATATAAGTAGGTGAGAGAGTGTAAGTTTGATTTTTGTTTTGATTTTACAAAATCATAACCAATTTATTTTTATTAATTCCAAATCTTAACCAAAGTTTTACTAAATCATACATTAATAGCATCTCGCAGAACTCAAAAAAGACACTTAGTTCAAATATATCCATCATCAAACATTAATAGCATCTCACATAACTCAAAAAAGACACTTAGTTCAAAATATATCCCGTAGAGAAAGCCCTTTAAAAGAAATATCTAAAAAAAAAACACAAACGCAAAATAATGCATAATCCATAAGGTAAAGTTTTACTAAATGAAACCAAACTAAATGGGCAAAATCAAATTAATTCAACCAAATATAAAAAATTGTAAAAAATTCAATAGCTAGATATCAAGAAGTTTTCATTATTATAATTATTATACTTAATATATTCAGCCAATAAAGTATATCAAAGATTTTAATTTTATTAATTCAATTTATGTTAAAATTTAAAAATTTAATTTTCCATCAAACAACTCAAACCCATAACAATCCGTAACAATATGGTCCATACTAATACTCAATAAAATCTTAGTTAATACTTACTATAAAATTATATTTATGCTAATGCTATACTAATACTATAATTAGCAATTATTAAAAAAATACTATAATTAGCAAAGATTTCAACTGTAATAACCGAATATTCTTTCACACGTGTTTGGTTGGTGTTGCTCAAAGGAATTGTCTCGAGCTATCACAAGGAGGCAATTTACTTTATAAAAAAACACAAGTATTGTCTTCTTATCAAAGTCTAAAGCCATTTTTGTAATAAAGAAAGTCCACTTATCATTTAAAATTGGCCGTTGATCACACCACTCCTAATACGTGGTGTAGGCATCACCATTCAATCTTATTTTTCTAGTCTTGATATGTTAGTTGGCATTATGACCCATGATAACAAATAAGTGGTTTTAAACACTTTCCTGTAGGTGTTGGTAAAGGTGGGCCATCTCCTTTCCATTTGTGCAACCTAATTCATGAACAATGCATGTTATGTTGGGATCATCAAACAAGGACAAGAAAAGATAATCCCACACTTCTAAGCTTATACAAATTTTACTATAGAAATCAATTGGTGTTAGTAAGAGTTACTCTTTAAGTTTATAAAGTAATATATAATATTTATTCTCTTTATACAATGTGGGACAACTCATATGTGATTAAATACTAACAAATGGACACTTTAATTCTCCCTCTCATATATGTATGTGCTTAATTAAATGACTAATTATAAAGATCAAATAACAAATTGGGCTCTGATACCATAATGTAATTTTGAAAATAGGACCATGTAATCTAAACAAGGATTAATCCAAAAACCTAGTTATAAGCTCAAAGGAGGTTAATTCACCACTAACACTAATTGGTAGTAGTACAAGCTATTTATTAAGTTTTTATATAGAGTGATGTACATAATTTGGGACAACTCATATGTGGGTAACAAGTGAATACTAATAATTTGAAAAATTGAAATTAAATAATTAACTTAAAATTGAACTATACTTTTAAATTAGTTAATACAACAAACATTTAAGTTTGTAATAACTTAGGCTTTATCGTGACTCTTCAAACAAGAGCATATTGGGTTAAGAAATGAAAACACAACACAAGTCTCTTATATCTAACATTAATAAGTGTTATATTACGCTTGAATGAAATGATGATAAGATTCAAATTTGTTATTCTCTAATACTATGTTAAAGAATTATTTGAATTAGTTTGAGTGTTGTGTTCGATTTCCTTGGTGGTAGTCAAGGTTAGGACTTATAAGTTGTTTGGTGGTGACAGATGTGTGGTAACACATAATATTGGTGAGATGTGCCACATGAAGTTATGAACTAATACTTTGAAACTTGAGTAATATAGTTGGACAATTATATTTTCTAGTTTTCTCTTCATCTATTCTATTTATCGTAGAAGATCACCAACTAAAATTTTATCAAATGTTAATAGAACATAATCAACTTTAAACCAAGTTTCAAAACTTCTATAAACTCCAACAATCAAAGAGATGACATAAAAACTCATGCCTCTAATAATTCATTGTCACTAACAAATAACAATAAGTGGCTTGCTATAAAAACAGGGTTTATATGTTCTTTTAATCATTTTTCTAAGTTAATTTCACCAAATCAACTATATAACTTCTGTTAAAACAACTTGAAACACTCAAATATTTGTTCTTTCTTTCAATTTGATTCTATCAAATTCATTTCAAACTGTTAGAATACCTTGATTTAAATCAACTTGAAGGCATGTAGAGAAGAAGACATTAACAAAAGCTTAGAACAGAAAACCACTCTTATTCATTATACTTGAAATCTGGAAAACAGAGTTTATATATAAGGAGAGGGAATGGATACAAGGCTTTTAGAAATTAATGATGACTCAGCAAATCTAACCCCAAATCCCCGTTATGACTTGGAGTGTCCAACACAGACAAACTTGAATAGATCAAATTAAAAGTATGATTTACTCACTCTTTTTTGCTCAGTTACAACATTTTAGGGCTAGCCACTTAGCGTAATGGTTTAGGCTTTTTATATTGCCATTGACCGCCTTTGTTTTTTTGTATTTTTGAAATCTCAGAGTAGAACTTAAATGGAGGAAAAAGAGAAGAAAATGTTCTCGTCAACATTAGAATGATCAGTGATCTGATTTTTTTCAAAAACCCTAAAATTGTCAACAAAATGAAAATCAAAATCTCATATTTGAAATTGGAAACCAATGCAGCGATTGTTGAATCTGTGACAGTGCTCATAATCTTGGTTAAGTTCTTATCATTAACAATAACAACAATAGCAGTAGCAGAAAGTTGTAAAATACCAGCGATTTACAATTTCGGGGACTCAAATTCTGATACTGGTTCTGATTCTTCTGTATTTGGGCGTGTTTCTTCCCCAAATGGTATTACTTATTTTGGGAAACCTTCTGGAAGGTATTGCGATGGCCGCCTTATCATTGATTTTATTGGTAATTCCTTTCACTTCATTTGTCTTCATTTTTTAATGTTTAAATTCATTTTACTTCAAAAAAAAAGTTTATCACTGAATTTATTTGATTATCATATGCGGTCATCCGGATTCCGGATCATAGATGATGATATTTTGCGTAGTCTATGGATGAATGTTGTATTTCAGTGATTTTTTTTTTCTGGTTTTGTGCTTAATAGCAACTTCAATCAAAAAATTTGTATTTTTTTAGTAAGAATTGAATGCATTACAATTATTGATTATTAGAAATATTTTGTGAAAACTGTCAATATTCATTGTATGAATTAATCGGAGATTCCGGGATACTAGTACAAGCTGGGTTTAACATTTACCTGCATTTGTTCATATTAACTCGGCTATCATTATACTTATACTGATCACTTGTTGCACATTTCATACCATTAACAGAATTTTTATTCAAATGATCACTTGGATCGTGCCCGAGCCTGAATTATCCTTGACTGTTTTGAAAAGTGTTGAAGTATGAACTACAATGATCAGAAGTGAACTGAAAGAGCACTGAAAATGTAAGAAAGAAGCAAAGAGAACGGGTAGTGAAAATGTGAGAACGAAAGTGATATACAGATCAAAACGAATGACATGTCTGATTTGAACTAAAAATTAAAAGTAATATATATAGATGTTCTCAGAAATTGAGCCAAAGAAACAAAAAATGAGAGTGTTTTATGCAAGAAAGTCACAGCACAATACAATTGTATACTTTAGGCTTATATATATATATAGGTTCTAATACAATAGAGAAACAGTTGCTACTGCAAATTATCTGACTGATCAATTGCCTACTAAAAGCTTAAAGTTCAGAACACCGGTAGAAGTTCTTAAATCACATATATCTACTCATTGCTACCATTCCTTACCACCTGATTGTTTGGATGCACAATTTATGTTCATCTTCCCAAACATAGTAGACACAAACTCGAACCTTGTGCAGTCAACTCTCCTCTTATACCGGTCTTGTTGTGTACAAGCTTGTTAACAAATTTATCAGTTGCGATAATAAAGTACATGTGGCATAAAATTCTAATCCTAACAAACTAATAACAAACTAGTTTAATCTGCACCATTGGCCAAGGATGAGCGTAGGATTTGTGTTTTTGGGAAGGATAAGCTGCCTGACTGATCTTGTGCTTTGTTATACTACTTTGCTCAAAAAGAGGGTTGTAGTGCTGTTTGTTGTAAAAAAGCTTGCTGTGTTGATAAAGAAACCTGTACAAATATCAACAGCTGTTGAAATGAAACCAATTAGCACCAAGGGTTGGAGATGTTAGAACCAAGCAACTAGCCAACTTGAACTACTATAGTGATTTCCTTCTTTGGATCCAAATAAGCAAAAAAACAGCTTTGGGGTGTGCACCAGGTCTTTTCTTTGATTTGCCGCTTGCGGTTTCAGTACACTAGCAGTGATGTTAACTTATGAAAATTGATCAATTGGATGATAATTCATATATAGATCATATGCATAACATCTCATTTGATCATCCCCATCTGCCAAGTGATGATAAGTGAGAGCTCCTAGTCTTCTACCAAAATCTCCACTTGTTGAACTTTTGTTTGGTACTGTTGAACTGCTGATTGCTTGACATGGTACACAATGAGCTTTTCTCCAAATAATGTAGCCACAAATACTTTTCGACAGTTCCCTTTTGTTTAACTTTGAACTCATCCTTATCTCCATGAACTACTTTATAAATCTGTTAAGAATATTGCAATCACCGCACAAAACTTTGTGAAAGAGACACAGAAGCACATTCCCCCATAACCGGAACTCCGTATATAACTGATAATTTCCATTTCTTCACTCTTCGGGGAAGTTGCGTATGAGGCAAAATGTGGCAAAAACATTGCTGACTGAGGCTTTGAAAGTTCAATTTCATAGTTGGGTCATGGGTGTAGCGATTTCATTTCTGAACCATTTAACTCACTTTTTTCTCCGTCCCTGCTTGCAGCTGAGGAGTTAGAATTGCCATATTTAAGTTCATATCTAGATGCAATTGAAGGGAACTTTCGACATGGAGCAAATTTTGCTGCTTTCGGAGCTCCAATTCAGCCAGTTAATGCTAACATTTATGGCAACCTTTTCAATCCTTTGGCCCTCAACATTCAGCTTTTGCAATTTCAGCAATTAAAGGAGCGCATTGGTGAGCTACGAAAGCAAGGTTTTCCTCGTATGCTAAAACATCTAATTCATTATTATTCAAATCATATGCAAGTCAATATAGCTAACTTATTCTGTGGCCTGTGCTGGTTTATCTTTGTTCTTGTATTAAACTCTGCATCAGCTAATAGTTCGATTAATAGAAGCCGGTTGCCAAGACTTGAAGATTTCTCCAAGGCACTTTACACATTTGATATGGGGCAAAACGATATAACAATTGCATTAGCGTCATCAACTGAGGATCAAAGTCGCGAAATGATTCCTAAGCTAATTGAGTACTTGGCTTCAGCCATTGAGGTATTTCGCTACACGCCTACACGTCAATAATTTTCTTACCCTCCATTTGCGTATGAAGAATTGCTCTCATTTTGATTCTCTTGCCTTTGTTTCAGAATGTGTATCAACTTGGAGGAAGGAGATTTTGGATACATAACACAGGACCTATCGGTTGCTTGCCACATTCACGTAACACTTGGATCGGTAAATTTGATGCAATTGGTTGTGTCAGTTCTAAAAACAACGTAGCTCAAGAATTCAACAGGCTTCTCAAGCAAAAGGTGTCTGAACTACGAGTTCAACTTCAACAGTCACTTCTTGTATATGTGGATATCTACTCTGCCAAATATAATCTTATCAGGGAAGCCAAGCAAAATGGTAAGACTATACTATCTTAAATGTCTCATTGGAGTATAATTACTTATGTCATTAGCGATTATACATAGCGTTTTGATACATTTGATTTACGGGGATGACAGGATTTATAGATTCTTTCAGCTACTGTTGCGAGGAATGCAGAAAATATGTACCGTACTGGAACAGACAAGTTGTGAATGAGACTGAGGTTCATGATACTCCTTGTGATAACCCCTCTAGATACGTTTTCTGGGAGACAGTGCATTACACTGAGGCTGCAAATCGTTGGGTTGCCAATCAGATTTTCGATGGATCTCTTTCAGAACCTCCTATTCCGATCTCTAAATCATGTATGTAATTTGCTTTCTTTACCAATATGTTGCTATAAATAGTCTTGCGTTTGTTTGTCAAATAGTTGTTGATTAGTTTGATTAGCTGAAAGTATTGGGTGATTTGTTAACAGTTTAAGTGCCCTGTTTAAGCTAGTTGTTATCTGATTGACCGAATAAGGAAAAGATGTATTGGTTTATAATGATGTAATGAACAATAGCATCCTGGCATGCTGGTGCAAGCCAAGCTTGGTTGGCTAAGTTTCATCCCCACAATTGACGTTACTTGGAGTTTGGACTCTATCCCTTTTCCCTAACTTGTACTTCCTCTGTTCTGAGATACTTGCTACACTACAATTATCGATATTATTCATCGTTCAAGATTATTTTTATATTTGTTGCTCATATTTAAGAAAAAATATAGTCAAGTCATCAAGTGCGATCTTGTTTGAATCGTATAATTTCGTAATATTAACTTTTTATAATTTTTAGATGTGTATAATTTTAATATATAAATAATCAAAATAATACTATATTGAATTGCGTAAAAAGTCAAATGTATCGAGTATAATGGATCGGAGGAAGTATGCCGTAAGATCAACCAAGATTGCAAAATGCTAAACATGGTAATCCGATCAGGGTTATGTCTAGTAAGGTAACTCATCTAATCATTTTGCCTATAGTGAAATACAACAAACTAATGACTACTATCAAACAGTCCTTTGAAGTAATTAACTAATTATAAGATGATATTGTTAAAGAATATATATTGAAATTAGTAATGACAAAGTCTTATTTCTTTATTTTTTGCAGGTGCATTTGAAAAGGCAAATGCTAAATCAAACGAAAATAGCATTTCGGTATCATGATTTATGTGGTTATCTTTTAGATTTTGTATTGCTTGTATATTGATCTTAAAAAAGCTTAGTTAAATAATATTCATTATTATATTTATTTGTATCATATCATATACATATTATAATGTAGGAAAACTTTGTCACATGTCACACTATCAAAGAATATTTGACGCTCAAATGCTCATTCCATGTTTTGCTTCATTATCATTATAGTGTTGAATTTCCAAATTTAATTGTTATTATTATTATTATAATAATAATGTAACACCCCAGAATTTCCGACCCCTTAACGAAACCAAAACCGTAAAGGACGGGAGGAAATTCGAGTGTTACATAAAAGAAAAGGAAAAAGAATTTAGATAAACTTTAATTATTAATTTTAAAAAGGAGTGGAAATTTTGACAGCATCTACCTTAAAACTGTGCGTCTTTGTAGAAAAACAAAAGCTAATTCAGAAACTAATAAAGTAAAGGCACCAACGGCCTATCAAAGCTATGTCACGGCGGAATAATTCGTCGCCGGCTTCTCAAATCAACATGCCAAGCATGGATCGTGGTTCCATTGTCGACGTTTGCGTTTTAAAAAGACTTAACTCCTAAAAACCATACAGAATTATAAACCACGCAGCGGAAATACAAATATACGAGGGAGGAAACAAGGCCTCGTAACAAAACATATACCACCAAAGTTTACAAAAGATAACAAGAGCTACAAAATTGAAAGATAGCGGTATGACACAGGGTATGCTTCGCCCTCCTCACTCTCCCCAAATGCAATGCAATGCAAAAGAAGCTCCAGTACCTGCTACGCTTGTCTATGATCCCCCTGCTGCTCGACATTAAACCAACGGCCAATGTGTCATAGCAGGACAATCATAGAAAGTCATCAACAAACAAATATAAACAAAAACACGTACACGTCAGTAACTAGCATCAAATATAATAAGGCCAACTACTAGATAACGTTATGTTATAAAACAACATAAGACGATTTCATAAGACACCAGCACATATAGTAACCGTTTATCGGCCACTTATACTTCTTAATTTCACTACGTGCTTTCTAACCCGAACCATGTGTTCTTGGGTAGAATGCAGGTCTTCACGCTCCTCTTTTTAAACATAACTCCTGCAAAACACGTATAGTATCAACTCGACCAAGGCATTAACAGAATACCTAACGCATGACCTTATAGAGCTTGTCTATCTTAAGGTAAGTTTGATCATAGTCCGTAATACCCTTGAGGTAACTTAACTTAGGCACACTTCTCGCTAGCATAAACTATTCTATCAATAAGTAGATGTTCTATCAATGAGTAAATATTCTATCAAAGAGTAAACGTTTTATCAACGCATAAGCTTTCTACCAAAGAATGAACCTACTATCAATAAATAACTCTCGATCAATGAATAAATTTTCTATCACTGAATAGTTTTCTATCAGTGGATCTTTTCTCTACTTCCTGGCATAGTGACACGGCCAAGGGCGTTATCGGCCATCCGGCGCCCATTGCCAAAGTATGAGCTCATGCCCCCTCCAGCTGACCCTCTCGGGTCCTACCTTCGGGAAAAAACCTAACACACTGGGGTACTAAACCAGTGAAGAGGCCACCATATTGGGGTTTGCAAGGCCCGCATGGTATCACCTCGGTCAAGGGGCGGTATCGGCCATCCGGCGCCCAGTGACCCAAGCATGCTCATACCCCCCTTACGGTGGTCCCGTCGAACCTCACCTAGGGGACTAATAAAACAACCGGACATAATCCAGTTAAGTCACGCCAGCTAATCATAATATAGTACCTTATCAGATGGGAATAACTTCCACTCTTAACTATTAATGAGCGCCCTGGGATAGCAGCGCGCCAAAACCCACTGAGCCACTCAATAGAATATGAAATTCACCTATAAAGGAGTCACTCTAACTCCAATTAGGCATAATCTAATTCTTAAATAAATAAGGGGGTGGTCCCCGCCTCCTACTAACACTTTCATTCTCTATAACTATTCTAAGCGCAAGAATTGCATAGTCGATTGTGTTTCGTATAAAGCGTACTCGCTAGTATCTCAGTTTCGATGCAGTGCATATTATTACAATGAACAATAATGTCTTAAATAAGAATTGCATGTAAGAGTTCGTTACTGCGTGTACGTACCTGTAAGCGTTACTGCACGATCAAAAGTCACAAAATCGCCCAACTAAGGCTCTACTTTCCTCTTACGAAATGGGCACCTATATAAGTTATGAGTAGAACTAATAAGTTCCCTTAACTACTTTGTCATACCAGCTAAAAGCCAAAGTAACCACAATCATCCATTCACGACAAGATTTCAATTACTTCTAACACGTACGCATCTCATTCAACACCAAGCATAATCGTCATTTCGACAATAACACAAGTTTTTCCATCGACAAAGAATAAAAGGATTATGTCAAGTGTTTCATTACACCAGCTAACTTTGAGTTATAACGATTCACATTATCTTGAAATAAAACGAAGATTCAGACTTAAGTCTCACAATGTTAGTGTAGTGCTAATATGACGACAAGAACGAATCTTAAGGTTATCGCACAACATCATTTATTATATTCTCCAAGGTTGAGCTAAAATCAAGACATCGTACAAGTAACTTCAATAATTCTTAACAGTTGACGCTATATTCATGGCTCATTACAATTATGTGTTTATGATTTCAATAACAACCCAATGTGGTATTAGTAATTCTAACAATTAAGTCACTAACAATTAGCAACTACTACTCTCAATTAACAACCAAAACCATTTTTTTTTTATTGTCAACTATAATCAAAATCATTACTAATTACCACAACGATAATCAACCAAGTCTTAAAATAATTTATAAGGCTATTCGATTAATCACCACACCACCAAAGTAGCATACACCACACACACTACTAGAAATCTCATTTCTAAATCAACTCTAATTATTTCATGTCCAAAGATAACACTATTTCTATTACCTATGATAGGATTAAACCAAACTAATATACAATCAACACAAATCCCATAATTTCTAATCACACTTCAAACCTTAAATCATGAATAAGTTCAATTCATCAATTAAACTCTTAACCACAAAAGAATTCAATGAAAAATAACACAAAATTCAACACTTTTCATCCACATTTCAAAAACCCAATTCATAAGTACATTCAAATCATCAATCCAATTCTCACTCATAACAAGATTCAATAACAATCATACGAATTTCAATACTTTCCTCATAAACTTTATAAATTTTAATTGGAACAAAGATGAAATCAAATAAGAGTAAGGAGATGGCTCACAAAATAAAACTAGCAAGAGGATGAAGAAATGAGAGGAGGTCGCGGAGGCGGTGGCGCAGGGCCAAAACCGGCTGCCCAGCAGCCAGTTGCTGGCGGCACAAGAAAAGAAAAACTACACGATTGATTGTGCAGCTCAGCTGCTGTTGGTGGGGAAGAACGCAGCCGTGGCTGCTTCTGTGAGGAGGCAAACGCCACCTATTGGCGGCTGCTGGCAGCTACGGCAAGGAAATGTGGCTGGTGGTGGTGTGCCGCCACTGCTGGTGTGGGAAAGGGAAAGGGTGCGGGAGTGAGGGAGGAAGGAAGAAGAAGAGAAAGAAGGAGGAGAAGGGGAAGGGAGTGACGGCTCTCCCAAGAGCATTAGGGTTTCACGGTTTTTATACTCATTATTTTTTTATTTTTTTTTTTTTGATTTATTTTCTTGCGAGACCAACTAAGGAACTCACCTTCGTAGGCTCACACATTTTAATAAATAATCATTTTGATTCGAACCTCAGATATCATAACTATATTTTTAATATATATATATATAAGTTAACATTTACATTCATGTATGCAAGAAATTTATTAAACTAATTCAGAAATAATTTAATATAATTGTAAAATCTTTAAAAGTTATTAGAATATTAAATAATTTCATTATTAAAATTTCAGGGTGTTACAAATAATAATAATAATAATAATAATATCTATATCTATATCTATAATAAATAAAAGTCTTTTCATTTTCATATGAACGATAGAACTTCATTTTTTAATTTATGTTGTGACTCTTGATGAGCTTAATAGACTTAATAAGATTTGTATGGTTTTCATTAAATGTAGCTATTGCATTGATTTTTACTAAATATAGCTATTATTTAAAGTTTAAGCTATTATTAAATTAACAATTGAAGGTTATTCCCAGAAGACAAATTCTTGTGAGAGGCGGTCTTTTTGAGAGACCATCTCTAATTGAGTCGATCTATTATATATTTTTTAAAAATATTGTAAGTAGGCATTAAGAATACGGTAAGTAGACATTAATCATTAATGGGCTAAACTTGAAATATGTCTTTCAAAGAGACGGTTTCTTAAGAGATTAGTTGTTCCCACAAAATTCAAATAACAAGTCACTTGATTACCTCCATTAAATTCTTAGAAAACCACAGTATATGATTCTTATTATTATTAATAATGTGAAATGCTTAAATTATTCTATAAACTCTACTATATATTTATCAAGTTCCAAGACAAGAAAAAAAACATCAGTTTTTTCACACCTCAACTTTATTCCAAAAATGTTGTAATTTGTTTATGACATATTATTATTTGTATCCAGAAAAGTTTTATTGATATATGGCTTACTAAATTTGGTTTTGGTGTTTACATATATGATAATAAAGGAGCGATGAGTTTTGTTATTTTATTTGTTTGTTATAAGTGGTACTTTTTTAATTTACTTTATTCTTCTTATTTCGACACACTAATTGTTAGATTGAGATTAATAAATTTGCAATTTGGTACAATTTAAATTTATGTGTAAGTTATTATTAGTTGTTCATATTATACCTTTTTTGGTGTAGAAATTGGAATGCAATCAAATACATCAAAAACCAATTGATTTTGTGAAACTGCATTTTTAATAATGAAATGAGATTAAATTAAATAATATAAAACACATTCTTATGGGTTTGTTTTAATATTTTGTCATGATTCCATTTTTATTTTGGATTGTTTGGTGCTAAATCATGGTTCTTTTATTGTAAAAAAAAGATAGTTATATTGTTCATAAGTTATTGCTAATACTGCATGTCCTTTGACTCTTAGTTTCAATCAAATCTTCATTGTTAAAGAGGTCTATAATTAAGAAAACTAAGTCAAATGATTCATGAATTATATATTGATTTTTTGAGTATAATAATTGAATAATAATTTTTTTATGTATAATAATCAAATAATAAATACCCCCTCCGTTTCTAAATGTTCTTCCTATTTACTTTTTGCACAGTTTTCAAAGTAAATTTTGAGTCTTAATATCTCTAAAAAATATATAGTAAAAAAGTATATATTAAGACGAATCTGGCGAGATCTCACATTGATATATTTTAACATCCACATATGTCTTAAAAATCTTAATCAAATTTCTCTCGCAAAAATAAAATATTCTAAACGGGAAGAACATTGGAAAATGGAGCGAGTAAGTTTTTTGTGGGATAATAAAATAATACAATTTAATTGTCTGTATTGTTACTTATATATTTATATATACATAAATGTATTGTTATTGTTTAATCATGTTGATTACTTAAACATTTTATTTATAATCTAGCAGCATTGGTTTAAAATATTTTATAAATTTGTATAATAATATTTTTTGATTACCGTACATAATACGGGTAAATACCTAGTATAATATAATAAATGAAAATATAATAGAGATATTAAAGATTAAAGCGGTGTATTCTATAGATTAAATTTTGTTATGAGTTGCTATGGATGGGTGTGTCTTAGGTTTGATTCAATCCAAGCCATATCTCTCAATATAGGTGTCTTTTGAGTTGGGTTTAATTTTCATTAAAGTTTGTTATGAGTTGCTATTAAAAATAGATATATAATGAAGTTAAAATTTATTCGAAATAACAATTATTTTTTTGTTCAGAGTAAATTATTATTATTATTTTGTGAATAAAACAAATAAAAAGTGAGGTAAATAAAAAAGTGAAAAAGATTAAAAGTGATAGTGAGTTTGTGGATTGAATGGGATAAAAAGAGAATTGTGTAAATAATATGAAAAACATTGTTAAGAAAATTATAATTTTAATTTATAATTTTAAGTAAGATCGTAATGTAGGAAGAATTTTTTGATCCCAAATGGAAATTATATTTTGAGCGGTCATAAATCACATTTTATATCCATTTTTCTTATTTTTTATTTTCACAAAGATTGTACTTGTGACAAAAAACACATAATAAACAGAGTACACTCATATTTTTACGTAGTAGACTAGGGGAAGGAGTGAACTATAAGATGAGATTCTAACACAAGACTTATTCCGAAAAGTAGTGGAGTAGTTGTTTTTTAATTTAGAAAAAACCGATTCTTGAGTACAATCATTTTTATTTATAGATGTTCAAAACAAATATGAAAATTTTACATTCAACCGACTTTATAACCAAATTCGGCTTTAATTGAATGTTAATAAATTTAAAAAATATGTAAAAAAATCAATAAGGACTCAAAGACTGAATTTTTAAATGATCCAAAATAATTGACTCAAAATACATATATCCCATTCACATCATCACATGTCAGCATGGCCTTCTTATTTCCCTCCATTTTCTCAAAACCCCAAAAACCCTTCTCATAAATTGATTGTACTCTCTTTACATTCCCCTCTTGAATTCTGGTATGTTCTTCACTAATCTCTTCCATATTTTTTGCGTCGTTTTTCTGATGCGACGATTGTTTTCGTATGACGCTTTTAAAATTTTTTAAGTAAAATGTTCAGTTGTTTTCTTGCATGGTTTAGAAATAAATTTGTTGCCGATCATCGTTCGTTAACATTCTGAAAATTCTTGTATTGGGATTATTGATTAGCTGTTTTTCTTTTATTTGATTGTTACAGGTTTTACTTGGGTCCAATTTAAATCCAAAACGTAAGTAAGTTCGTTTTTTATTTTTATTTTTGAACTTTGAAATGAACACTTTATATTGTAGGTATTTTGATTCATTTATGGAGCACTGAGCACATTTTTCCATGACCATTCTTTTTTGTATGATGTATGTAAATTTAGATTTTGTTCTAGGATTTTCGACTATTTAAATGTGAAAGGTATTACATTTACCCAAAAAAAATGCAAAATAAGAGTAGTAAGTTTGTATGAGTATTCTCTCTTGTTTTTATATACTGTATATATTAACAAATGATTTTAATCAAAGATGCATTTGACCTAAAGTATTAGCCTTTGTTATTTGGACTTGGTGAATAATCTAAACAGGCATTTTTTATTTGAAAAATTCCCATGATAATGGTCCATAATCAAGTGTCCTCGCAGAGGATTGAGGGATGAGACACCGGTGTGTGAGGTAAAATGAAGAGTCCAAGTGATTGGGGGATGGAAGGAGTTTCTAACCTTGTAGTTGTGTACTAAAGATTTATTTTTCTTGTGTTTTGAATATGGTGAACTAGAGTAAACGACTCATTAGATTATGTGCAAATTTTGTATTAGCAAGGTGAAGCTGGTTATGGTGTTTTGCTAGCAAAAGTTGATCGGACAAAAGTAACAACCACTTTGTTTTTATGTGGGTAAAGTTTTAAACATTTAGACCCCTCTTATCTTGCCTAGTCAGGGCCACTTTTACGACATTGGGTATTGTAATAGCTGTGTGTATTGGTTTCATGAAGTTATCTGCTTTAGGAGTTTCGTGTCATGAACTATGGCGCTAACTTGAAATTTTGATGGTTCCCTATATAGGTTTTGGCAGTCAGTAAAATTGAAAGATGAGACGATCTCAGATCAATGCTGCCTTCAAAGCAGTGAAAGAAATTGATATTCCCGAGAAAAAAACAAAGCGTGCCTTGATAAAGCTACTGAATTTTTTTGATAAGAAATGGGATTTGATAGTAGAAGAAAACTATAGAATTCTTGCTGACACTATCTTTGAGGACGAGGATGCTGAGGTGCTTATTTTTTCCTTCCTTTAATCTCCTGAGTTTTACAAGTATTATGCTTGGCTCAATAATGTTTTGTCTTGCTTGTATGTTAGGCTGCAGAGGAAGAACAGCAGAAGAAATCAGGAAATGCTGATGTATGCCATTGCCTAATTGGTTACTTATGCTATCATTACTTAATTGTTTTGAGGGCATTTATCCTTGTAGAAGTCTTTTGAATGTGCACCCTTTTACATATGATCAGCAAGCGAAGGTTTCAGAGGAAGATGCTCAAATGCAGGATGAGCCTGAGAGGCCATGGAAACGATTGCGTTTGAAGCATCAAAAAACGGATGCAGCATCTCATAGCCAACAAAGCCCCATATCTGCTCCTTTCGCACTGAAGACACCTAAAACAGAACCTGGGGAGCCTGAAACTTATCAAACCCATGTGGGAAACAAGGGGAAACAACTAGTTTCGTCGCCTGAAATTAGTCAGAGAACTAGGAGTGGACCTGAACAGGCATCTCAAACATTGCAGATTAAAGAGCAAAAGGCTTCTGTCACTTCTAAGGAGACACAGCCTTATTTTACCGTGATGAAGCCTAATGATGAGCCATTTACTGATGATATGCTATCACTTACACCTCTTGCAGTAGTCTTTCCCGGTAATTTATTAACTTCGAGAGTTTCATCATACTAAGCTGAGTAGGTCAGTTTTGAGGGAAAAAAACATTTAAGACATTTGAGGTCTGAACTGCAAAGATGTATAATCTATTGGGTCACTGAAATTTGCATTTTTGGAAATGCTCGCATAAATTCACCAACTACTCACACAACTCTATCAATGTATAATGTGGCACTCATACTTGCAAGCTTAGGCTAATTATTTCAGTGGGCAGTAAAAGTGTGAAGTGTTACGACCTCTAGAATCAGCATTTTAGTACAAGCAACAAACTTCTAAATGGTGAATGTATTAACAAAAAATTGATTTTCATCTATCATATTCAATGCTACCAACTTTGAATAGCATTTGCGATGCGGGATGTACACGAACACGATTTTCCCTTGTAAAAACAAGAATTTGTTTTCAACTGATACTTGATAGTAGTTATTTAGTAGTACTTCACATAAAATAAATAAGAAGTGCACATCAAGTAAACTGGTTTTAAATTGATTATGAAAGTTGGAGATCATTGTTTTGATATTTGGAGCCTTGAAAATTATTCATGAGGTTCATATATATAGAGTGGAAATACAAGATCATGCGGATGAAAAATGTTCATAAATTTGATGGAATATTATGCTTTTGTAGGTTATTTTATTAGATTCTTTTCGGGAGGGGCCTCAAATATCTGGATTTTACTTGCATGACTCATTGTGGACTCGTGGTTTGATTTGGCAGATGAAATTCACCAAGAAGTTCCTGCAATCTCTGGTAATCCAGTTGCCAGTCAGGCAGAATTTATGCATCAACAAAGTTCTTCTGAAACCAGCAACCAAGTCTCTAGCCTGGATGTTCAAGGATCCAAAGCCTCTAAATCTCTGGTTGGCATTGAATCTGGGGCTTCCAAATCCGTGGATGCTGTCGATAGAAATCTGAGAACACTGACATCGTCAAGTGTAGATGCGGACCATATTCAGGAAGCTGAGGTCTCTAAAAGAATTTTAGCTATAGACATTACTGCCTCAGGTTTGGGAGAGGTGAAGTTGTCTTTGAGCTACAACCCTGGCCTGGAAGGCAAGGATATCTATTTTCCTGATCTACCCGAAGTCCTGAAAAAATTTGATGATACATGTCTTAAAAAGTACGAAATTGCTGATCTGAAGTTTCCTGTAATGAAGATTTTTAAGGAATTTTGCAATCATGTCGGGGAGCTGGGTACAAATATTGATGGTGCCAGTCAAGATAGGTGTAATCAACAAGATGCTAAGGTCATTGATAGCAAAGGAAATTGTTGTCTTCAGTCAAAAGGTTGCCTTAATTTAGAGATTTCTGATTATGTGGCTGCCACAGCTGACCCGGAAACAATTTCTGATGCTTCAAATCTGTTGTTAGCTTCCAAATTTGCACTAGAATATGATCAATATGAAAAAGATGCTGCTGTTGGTCATAGTGCTGAAAGGGAATTTAGTGCTGTCAATTTGAATGAGAATAGCTTGGTGCTCATTCTGCCGCAGCAGCTCAATACGAATTGTCTTCATGATCCAAATGTCATTGCTAGGGGGGTAGAAGGATTTATAATTTCACTTGATCAAACAAACTGTGATTCTTTACCATTTTTCCATTACATTTCCCAGAATGTCATCTCACGTAATGCTAATGTGATTTTTTCATTCGCTCAAATTGGCAACGAAGATAGTTGCTCATCTTGCATTGGCGATTGCTTGGATTTGTCCTCATCTTGCTACTGTGCTCATCGGAATGAAGGAGAGTCTTCGTATACCTCAGATGGTCTATTGAGGAAAGATTTCTTGGACACGTGTATTGCTATGGTCAGAAACTCTCAGAAAGACTGCTTCATATATTGTAAAGAGTGTCCCCTTGAACGATTGAAGAATGAGGATATACCAGATCCATGCAAAGGTCACTTGAAGCGCAAGTTCATCAAAGAATGTTGGTTAAAATGTGGCTGCAGCAAGAACTGTGGGAATAGAGTTATCCAACATGGTATAAGCCGCAACTTGCAGGTATAATATGATTTGCACTTCTTATTGGACTAAGGTCTAAATTTGCCCTTAGTATAGGAATTTGTCAAATTTATGGATGGGTTCATTTGTTAAGTATGCTCCCATCTCGCTATGTATTTTACTGTTATCTATTCTTTAATTTTGAGTGTTTTTTATAGGTGTTTTGGACTCCAGAAGGGAAAGGATGGGGTTTGAGGACCTTGGAAGATCTTCCTAAAGGGGCATTTGTTTGTGAATATGTTGGAGAAATTGTAACTTGTACAGAGCTCCATGATAGAAATCTGAAGAGTAGCAATGACAAACATTCATATGCAGTGCTACTGGATACCGATTGGGGTGCAAAAGCTTTAAAAGAAACTGAATTTCTTTGTTTAGATTCCACATTCTATGGAAATGTTGCAAGGTTTATAAATCATAGGTAACGTTCTGAGTATTATTATGTGTTTAGATCAATATTTTCCTCTCCTTTATCTTATGTTTTTCTTGTTTTCATTCTCTTGCATTTGTGTTTTGGATTTACTCTTGTTTAATTTAAGCATTTTTGCACTATTTATGATTGTATAGGCAACCTTTAAAATCGTTTTCTCGGGTATTGAGCATACGATCACTTTTCTACGCCTTTGAAATTAAAGTAAGAGCTTAGTTAACAATATTTTATTAAAATATAATAAAAGAGTGAAAAGAGATGAAAGAATATAAAAAATTAAATGAGCATACGATCACTTTTGGTGATTGTTAACAAAGGTCTAACTAAGCATCCTTTAGATGGCTTTTGATTGAGAGATGGTATGGGTTCAAACTCACTAAATGCTCTGTTAGGTTGCACAAAGGAAGTTAAGGAAATGAAAGTAGAATTTGAGTTATCTGTGTCTATTATTAGTTTTGAATGCGCATTATCATTAGTCGCCATGGGTTTGGATTGATCTTAGTCGGACTAGGAAAGCAAAATAAGCGCCATAAAATAATTAGTTCTTAATGTTGGTCACGATTTTAACCCACTCTCCTCTGAACAAGGAATTCCATAAATTCGATCAGTTCATCTCTTGGTGATCACTATTGTCGTCTCCATCAGTCAACGACAGTGTCCCTGAACCACCAATTCCTTGGTTTCCATGTGGGCATTCATTCATGACTTAGTGAATGGTAATTTTTAGTATTTTATACTTAATTTGCACATGGATTTTGTAGTATCATCTTTTCTTTGGTTCATCTTCATTCTGTCGACCGTATATTTTTAGCATTTGATACTTAATTTCCAAGTTGGTCCTTTGCTTTTCATTTTGCTGGACTAATGGCCAAGTTATCTTTACGGTCCTTGTAGATGTTTAGATGCAAATTTGATAGAGATTCCAGTTGAAGTGGAGAGTCCAAGTCATCACTACTATCATGTATGGAACTCTTGAACTCATTTACATTCCATTGCTTATTGCTTCCATGGAAACGAAAACTAAACAAAGAAATACACCTGAACTTTTAAAACTGTTTTTCTTATATTTTGTCTTTTTTCAGGTTGCATTGTTTACAACAAGAGACATCAATGCCTTGGAAGAGTTAACTTGGGTAAGTACATTGCAGTTTGGTTTCATTTACACAAGTAATTATTTGGCAAGATTGTTATCCATTAAATGGAAGAGCTTATCCCAAAATACTAGTCCAGTAGGTGAGAGAATCCATTTGATCTATAAACTTTGCATCAGTTGCTCTTACAAGTCCTATCTCACAATAGCCTCAAATGCATTACAAGTTTACAACTCTTAGTAGGTATAATAATTTTATCATATTAGACTTAAGAGTGTTACCCTCACGATAAAGCTAAATGGATGATTTTTTGTTTAGTAATCTGTAAATACATTTATTGTGCATGAAGATCTTGAAAATCTGCACTCATTGCTGAATATCCGAGTTTCATTTGAAGCTAAGCGAAGTCTATGTTGAACTGGCAAAAATGCCAAAATGTTGTACCAAGACAATTGTGGTGTTAGCTGTTGTAACTTGTTATTATGTTTAATCATGATATAATTAAGCTCGATTGTTGAGAGTTTCAGCTTTGCAGTAAGTCGTTGTATGCATTCACTACTTTGTTATACTGAAGCCACTCGAGATTTAAGGATCTTCTATTGGGTGAAACTATGAGATTTAACTCGGTTTTGGTTTATCACGATATATTATGCCATTTACTAAAATCTCTTTTAGGTCGCGTCATTTGTGTGATTATGTAGCCTTTTGCCTCATGAGCACCTATTGCTAATGTCATGACAGGATTATGGACTTGATTTTGATGATAAGGAGAGCCATTACAAAACATTCAGGTGTCTATGTGGCAGCAATTTTTGTCGCAACATGAATCGTTCAAGCATGTATGTATATATTGAATGTCAATTTATCAAAAAACTTGTGAGTTGTGACATTAGTGCGAAGAATTTGATGTTGAACTTTTCATGCGTTCTAGAAGTTTAAGGAATCTATATTTAACAGATTGTCGTACGTTAACTATTCTTAGCTAAGATAGCATTGTTATCGCGCCTTTCATTTATAGGTAAGTTCCCTTCGTTTTCGATAGTTTACCCATTATTCTTTACCACGTGAGAGCGTTTCGAGAAGTTTAGGGCAAAGCTTTTGGGGGTTATAGCCTTGACTCTTGAGGAGTATATCCAAAAACTTTCATATTTTATATTTTTTTGCTAGTCAAGTTCCCTAGCTCTTCAACACATTCTTGCTATAAAATTTCATTAATCATTGTTGATAATAACTTGCAATATTGTTTTCTTGGTTCCTTGCATTACAATTGATGTTATGCTTTGTTCAATGGGCCGTAAGTTGGAGGAGACCAAAGTGATTATCCAAACGAAAAAACTAAGGAGATCAAAGTTCGAATTCCAAACCTTTAGTTTAAAAACTTTAAACAGTAAACCACATCTTTTTATTGAACAAATTAGATAATATTCTGGTTATATGAAATGACCCAAAAGTTATCAGGGGGCTTGGCCTCTTTAGGCCTTGTAAAGATCGGTCTCTGGCTACGCTGGTCTTATTTGTAATTCTTGTGCTTTCGTCTAAGCAGGATCTAGGTCTATTATAACCTTACAGTGAAGTGAAATGTAGAACCGGAGGAATGGCTGGTTAACGTGCTATGTTTTTGGCTCGATTGACTCTAATTATGCGAGTGCGACAACTTAACTAGGTATAATCCTATTTTGCTTTATAAAAAGAATATTTTGTGCAGGAATGTTTTGTTGTACATAAAGCAGTTTAGATCAGTGCAGCATCTAGTTGCAGAAGCATCTCGAAGGTATAATCTTGTTTTTTTGGGGGGCACTTCATTAGACTTGAAGATATAGTTCAATGCTAATCTATATGATTATATTTGGCGCTCTTTCTCTATATATATATTTAAATGTTAGATTTAACAACTTTATATAAAAATCTCAAGATATATTAGACGTAATGTTACTTGGTCTTGTATATATATGTTCGAAATAGATAATCTCTAGATATTCATACTTATGGTATTTAGACTTTTATATTTATGTATGATACATATACATATTCGAATGCCCGATTAACAATTTATGAAAAATCCTCAAGACATCAAACCAAATTTGAGAGCTCAATGGTCTTATGTATGAATACAAGAAATTGACATGGATAATGAAGAGTGCGAGCAACAATAATCTGAAACCTATAAATTATAATCTTAAAAGTTTTGGCTATCATGGCAATTGATCAATAAATTTCTGTATACTCAAGTGTGCTACAATGCAGGACCAACTTACAAATAGGCTCAATTTCATCCAAAATGCAGAAGAGATAATATTTGTAAGTACTATGCTTTAATCATTTAGCTAATTTTACAGCTTTTTTACCTGAGGCCTGCATCTGCATCAAGGAATTCCACCTAACAATCACATACGCATGCATCACTTGTCCTTTAAAAATTCTATCACAAATTCACACTTTTTTTTTAGTCTAGTGAAACTTGATTCAAATTTTTAAGGATAGATAGATTTTAAATTTACATTTAGAAATGTAAATGGTAAAAATCTAGACTCTGACCCCTTATAAAATATTAGCCTTTGTGAGTAAAAAGAAAGAGTTATACTGCTCCCATACATTAAAATATTTGTCTTTATCTGTTTGCCTTCTAAAATTGTTTGATGAACAAAATTATTAGCTCCTCGATCATATAATTAGATGATTGATCGTTTTTATATCATACAAATTTTTTAGATTTGAGATTTAGAAATCCTAATAATTATAAACAAGTGACAGTTGTTTCTTTTTACAAACACTTAATTAATTATAAATTGGTGGATTTTATAGTTTAAGAATAAATAAATAAATGTAAAACAAGTGGTCATTTCCCATATATGAACCTTGTTGTGATAGACAAGTGACAAGGTTGTGGTCCCACTCATACTCATTGATTGGTTTCCTCCTCAATGTATTAGAGTAAGAGACAAACATGCCAAACATAATCTTTTCACAAACTACACTCATGGAGCTAATCAAGGATTTCAAAAACATCTTATTAGTAAATTTCATTTTACCATTTGATCATTGATACTCATTTTGCCCTTTAAATTTGCTTTATTAAGAGCAAAACACTCTCATTTCATTGGAATCAAAAATGCCAATTCATAGACCAATAATTTATTAATTCATTACTCCAAAATATAAACATCCATTTTTTTGTATGGTTATTAGTT
This sequence comes from Amaranthus tricolor, assembly GCF_026212465.1. NCBI lineage: Eukaryota > Viridiplantae > Streptophyta > Magnoliopsida > Caryophyllales > Amaranthaceae > Amaranthus > Amaranthus tricolor. The sequence goes on from NC_080056.1 coordinate 1,855,130, forward strand.
GGTGATTTACTTTTATATCATTATATGTTAACTTAATGATATAGAAAATCATGGGATACTTTTTTAAAAAAAAAAAACTTTTTTTAAATAAATATATTAAGTTAATATCATAATCTTTTAAACTGGTTAAAAGAAGCTAAAAACCACCTTATACGACTTAAGTAATCTTACCAATTGTAATTCATATGAGTCAATCTTTATGAAGACCAAACGATACTTGAACTCGGACTACCTAGTTAATCTATTTCATATAACCCCTGAAATTTTAGTACAAGTCACCTTAGACTTATGCAAACTAACCATACAATCAAAAAACAATAATGCGTTGCAAAGATCACATGATAGGACAATAGATGTTCAATCAGTCAAACAACATTATTTCTTAAAAACTCAGAGCTCCAGTTGCTTTTGCTTACATTATGAGTTGTCACCTACATTCCTCCTAAACTTCTTCTCAAATATCTAATCATTGGCTCATGGCTAATTTGCTATACTAGTAACTCCATTTTGAATTAGCATTAAATAGAAAAAATTGTGTTTTTAAGATAAGTGGATTTTTGATAATAAAGAAAGATAGAGACTTAATTGTATAAATGAAATTAAAATAGGGTTAAAAGGTATATGAATGACATTAGCGGCCCGTTTTGAGAATGATTTATATTTCATAGTGTAAAATTTCATTAAAAGTTTAACGTCCCATGGTGAAACTAACACAAAAAAGTTTTATGTACAAATTTTCATTACCGCTTAATTCTACATCTCCCAATGGTAATGTATTGAAATGGATTTTATGACGAAAATGAGATGATTGAAGTTGAACAAGCATAGCCATCAAGGTAGCCAAGAAATTTTTTAATTAAAATTACACTGGTCGTAGTGGTATTTGGCAAATAACTATTAGTATAAGTCTATAACACAAGGAGAATCAAGTGAAACCAAGAAGAATCTAGGTCCACGCTTAACTAGGCTCAAGACTACCTAAGTCATGATCCTAATCATTTGAATAAAACTCTTTTAATATTCAATTTCGTAACATATTATTAGTTGTAAACACAGAAGATTAGTGGCCTGAGTTAGTTCAACATGTAGAGGTCGACCTATCTTATTATGGTATCATGGATTTCTCTGTGAGTTAAACAGAAGCTTAAAAATGGAAACAAAGAAAACTCCAATGTGTACATTCACTAGATCAAGCTTACACTTATCAACACACAGGGAACTCATCAAAAGAAAGCATTTCCGAGTGATTAATAATTTTTTCATTTATTCACCTTTGTGATTTACATTCACCGTAACCCATACAATCAATCAACACAAAGAGATTACTCTTCTGAATGTTTTCTCCTAGATCTGCTGTAAAATTTCGAAGGTGGAGACGGAGAAAACTCGAATGGTAATGTCGGAAGATCAATTTCCCCTCGTAAAATCTTTAAAATGTCGCCAATATCCGGTCTCAGTTCAGGCAATCTCTGCAAACAAGCCAAGGCTAAATGTATACACAATGTCACTTGCTCTTTATTGTATGCATCTTTGAGCCTTTCATCTACAAGTTCTAACACATTTCCAGCTTGTGCTAAATGTCTACACCAACTAATCAAATTTGCTTTCTCTAGTTTCATGGGTGAATTTAGCACATGTAAAGGCCTTCTACCAGAAACTATAACAAGAATCAGAACACCTAAACTGTAAATATCACCTTTTTCCATTAAGTAACCACACCCTCCATATTCTGGGGCTATATAGCACAACGTTCCTCTCATGCTCGTAGTGCTGCTTAACTCCCGACTGAACAATTCTCCACTCAACTCGCTTCCCATGGACCGCGAGTTTTTTCTTCTCCAACCTCGTTTGAAACTAAACTCGTGTTTTAGGCTACCATCTTGCTGATTTTGCTCTGTTTCTCGTCTTCTCTTAAGGAAGCAAAATTGTCGTCCTAACCCAAAATGAGGCACTCGAATAGTCTTCCTCATCTTCCTTTCAAGGCTATCGCGTTTACTTCCCTTTTTGCTCGTCTCGATATGTTTTTCTTCCTTCCACCAATCTAACATCTTCCTTGGTTTTTTCTTCTCGGTGTTCTTGTCCTGAGGCTCGATCATCCCCTTTTCGTCAAGGCAACTAAGCCCTTCCTTCTCCTTGAATTTTTCTAAGTTTGGTGAATTGGCCAAGTTGGATTCAATTGGTGATCTGGAATTCTCCCATGCTCGATTCCTCGAACCACAAATTTGGGTTCCAATCCATTCATTGACATAATCTTTGCTACTTAATTCACCACTATCATCCTGTTTCCACCACCAATCTTTACCCCATGGTTTTCCCTCACCAACATCATCTATAGCAAGCTCATGATCAAATGAACCAACCATATCTTCCACCAAAACTTCCTTCCCTTTCGGACTCGCTTTACTACTACAATTATAGCTCAATGAATTAGCAGAGTTCAACCCGTTCAAGCCATGAAATCCTTTACTATTCTTATATGAGCTAGATGCTTGCAAAGCCAAAGCAAAATCAACCTCACCACCAATATTTTGACCTTCAATTGGAGGTGTTCCAATAGTTGGAGTCATTTCACCATTCAAATTCCCTGAAAAATCTTGACTCTTCCATAATTCTTGGCTCTTACCCAAATCTTGACTAAACATATCAATCCCAATTTCATCCTCTACCTTCATCCTAGACAAACCGAAATCCGAAATTTTTGCCTTGAAATCCCAATCAAGTAACACATTACTAGGCTTAATATCACCATGGATAACAGGAGGATCACATTCATTATGCAAAAACTCAAGTGCAATTACAACATCTTGAATCACTTGAAATCTTCTTTCCCAATTCATAAACCCTAAATTCACATTCCCATCACTAAACAACAAGTCTTGCAAACTTTTATTTGGCATATACTCATAAACTAAAACCCTCTTATTCTTCTCAATACAATACCCTAACAATGAAACAATATGAGGTGATTTAATTGAACCAAGTATAGTAAGCTCACTTTGAAATTCCCTTTCAGCTTGTAATGAAGATGCAGAATCAAGTTTTTTGATTGCTACAGATTTCCCATCCCTTAAAATCCCTCTATAAACTGTCCCAAACCCTCCTTTACCAATACAATTATCTGGGTTGAATTGATTTGTGGCAGATTTCAGCTCTTTATATCTGAATTTTTGAAGCTTCAAAGTAGGAGTTGCTGAGTCAAATGGGTTTGTTCTTGAACGATGAAAAAAAGAGTCCCATAAATGGTAAAGAATATAGATTATTGTCATCAAGAAAATTGCTACAGCTGAAATTGTTATGGCAAAAAGAACAACCTTAGATCTTATACTTTGACTGATTTTTTGATCTGGGTAAGGCATTATTACTTGAAAAGATTTAATCTTTCCTGTTTTTCTCCCTTCTTAAACTCATATGTGCTAATTTATGTTGCATCAAAGAAGAAATAATGGAAAAGTGGTAATCTTTATGGTCTAAAGAACACCAAAAAAGCAAGAATCCATCAATGAAGAGAAATAGGTTTAGAAGGCATTAATACATGAAAAGTTTCAACCTTTCTTGTTTTTCTCCCTTCTTAAACCCATATGTGAATATTTTTGTAGCATTAAAGAAGAAAATCAGAAAAAATGGAAGAAAATTACAAATCTTGATGGTCTAAAGAACACCAAAAAAGGGTATTGAAGCTCTGAGATTTTGACCAAAAAAGCAAGAATGCATCAATGGAGTACAAGTAAACAGGAATATGCAGAAAATGAAGTAAGAAATGGCTATACAATAGAATTAATGGAGGTGGGACAGTTTATAGAAGTAGATTTTATAATAAAGAAAGTGGGTACTACTTACATTATATTACATATGATAAGTTCTTGTTGACATTTTTAGTGTTGAATGATGTAATATAACCAAATTCAACCATGCAAGAAGCTAAGAATAATAGTACTTCTATTGATTAGTGATTCATCAATTTGATGTAAAATAGTGTATTTTTGAGATGAAATTAATGGGTTTTTCTGTATTTTTTGTTTGAATTGATGGGTTGTTCACAAATCAGAAGTATAATAGGGGAGTTGGGAGTTCTTATTGTTCTTATTGGCGTGGGGTCCAACCGTCCAAGAGGGTGATAATTTTGTCTAGACTAGATATGATGGGTGTGCATTAAAAATTAAAGTTGTGAAGGATATTCTCATTCCAAGAGTAGTAAAAGTTTTATTGTTAAAAAGAAAAATTGAATCATTAAAAAGGTTAGAAAAAGAATGGGAGTGTTGTCCTTTGAATAGTGATTTACTGAACACTCTCATGTTGGACTCTCTATCCAAGGAAATTTTTGGTGTGCTTTCCAGTTGGACACCCAAGAATCATCGGACTATTTGACTATGGAATATAGAGTAATCCCTCTCTATTTAAGTGCTCACACATTTTATTTTAGTTCCTCTATTTAATTTTGTTATATTTTTTTATTTTATTTTATGTTTTAAAATTCTTATTTGTTTAATTTTTTTTACTTTAATTTGTTCTAAACAATTTAATTGTCATTATATTTTTTAATATGCGTGAAATGTCATATTGTTATAATCTCTTAAGGACAAAGAGAGTAAAATTTTATTTCTGAATGATTTTCTATTAGAATGTATATAAGTTTACTTATTTTTTAGATGTTGAAGTAAGAGTTTCCTATAAAAATTTTCAAATATTATGCTAATTGAGATAAGAGTTTTTGGATGTTGTGTAATACTCCCTCCCTCCTAATCATTTTTATAGTTCTATTTGCTTTTTGATGTTATTTATCGAACACTTTTAATTTGTATTTTATTCTTTATACGAGTTAAAATATGTTTTGATTTGTCTTAATATAAATTTTGTTAATATCGACTTTTAAAATTTTTTATATATGTACAATAAAAAATATTTAAGATTAAATTAGTCTATTAACAAGCGTGCAATAAGCAATGAGACAATTATAATGAATTGGAAAAAAATTATTATCAATTTTCTAATTGATAGGAGTATTAAAAAATTGTAGAATTTAACAAAAAAATAAATTTTGTGAATGATTCTCCCTCCTCTTTTTTATTTTTATGTTAATAAAAATTTAAATTTTAGTACCCCTATATATTTTGACTATAAATTCTCATGAATCTATTTATGTGAGAAACTTATCTATATTTCTAAATATAAATTTTTTTAAACTTTTAGTAACTCACATGAAATAATTTGATTCTTAAAGTTTGTATTGAAATTTGAAACAAAAGGAGAATAGAAAGAACAAAAGTAAACAAATGAAATATTAAAAAATAGAGCAAATGTATAAGAATAATTGATTAATATATTTTCAAAAAAAAATAGCAAACTCATAAAGCTATATGAAAATGAAAATTTAATAAAGGGGTTATAGCAAATTTTTAAATTGAAATGATAATAATAAATTGAATCAGAATACATAGCATTTAAATAATACTCATTATATTACAACTAAATTGGAATTGAGTGGAGCTAATAAGAGGCGTTAGACTTTGGGAGTGTCTAGACACTACCATAAATCATATATTTTGCCGAATTTTGTACAAAAAATTTGTAAAATTGTAAAATATGTGTTGTTACTTTATTTTTTATTTTTGTCTAATTATTGTAATTAATTTTCGAAATCATTTATAATTAAAATTATGAATTCATCAGTGATTGGAATAGGTAGAATACATAAAAGTATAAATAAAAGTATACTTTTATCATAAGGAACTTTAGTTTTTCAACATTTAAAATACAAAGGTAAAATTTGAAAATATGATTTGTCATTTATGTTTCTTTAAATAATGAAGCATTTGGACTTTTGAAACAGAATAATAAAAATGAATAGTGTATGGAAATTGAAAATTGAAAATAATTATGGAGGGATTAAATTGAGCAATGATGACATGGGATGTAAAGATAATTGAGAAAGAGACGATATAATGAGTGCGATGTAAAGATACTTTTGACTAATTGAAGATAATATTATTATTCAACCTTTAAAAAAATCCCGACATTTAGCGCGAATATGGTGGAGGGAGCTGCAATTACAATATTTTTACAAGTATAATATATTTCTCCATTTATCGAATTTCTATACTTGTTACATTTTACTCTGTGTTATTTGAATTTTTTATATATAGATTATACATAACTAAATTTTGTAAATGATTCTCTCTCCTTTGAATATGGTTGAGGAACTCTTTGGCCGCACTCTCCTCTATGAATATGAGCTGCTGTTGTTTTTTCTCTCCCTAGACCCTAACTATAGTTTTCTATGAGCGGGATATACTGGGTATGATGATGATACATAACTAAAAATTATATAAAGTTAATATCATAAGAATACATGATTAATTTCAAACAAGATCATGCTTGACTATATTTTTCCTTACGCATTTGTCGCAATATATAAAATAAGCTCGATTGATGATTAGTGCCAATAATCGTAATCTAGCATGTATTTCAGAATGGAGGAAGTAAAAACTAGTTGCTACGTTTCACTTCATGAAGCAATCTAATGCGTTAATTTGATCATTTATATCTTGAGTTATGCACAATTTTAAATCATTAAAATTACATATTGTGAAAATACTTAATTAAACGATTTGAATAAGATTCTACTTGATTTTAGTTTTTCTTACACATTAGTCAAAATTAATATATTTTCACCGTTCTATTATACTTGCTATATTTGACTTTTTATGCAATCCAATGTGTTATTTTGTTAATTTATACATATTTAAAAATTATAAAAAGTTAACATTATGAAAGTATGTGATTAGACAATTCAAATAAAATCTCATATGATTATAATTTTACTTATACATTAACTGTAATATATAAATTAAATTTGAACAACAAATAATATCCATAATCAAAATATAACAAGTATTTTATAACGTAATAAACTAATAACAAACAATATCAGAAATACTACTTGTAATAATACCACACGCGATACGTGTTGAGTTGCAGTGACGGATCAACACAGAGGCATAAGAGTCCCCAACACTACGATACAATATAGTTATACAAATTTGAATAAAAAATTATTATGATGGTTACTTAATTCATTTTTGTGTCTATTTTAGAGACGGAGAAAAAAATTGAAAAAAATTTAAGGTTATCGTGCAATTTCAGATTTATAATATTTTTCTAATAATTTTATATCTTTAGACATTAAAAATATATACTACTCCCTCCAATTCAGCACTAATGTCTTATTTGCTTTTTGGATACTATTCATCATTTATTCTTAATTTGTATTCTATTATTAATTTATAATTTTTAATTGTAGATATTAAGGATTACATATCAACTTTCCATAATTTTTAATTATGCATAATTAGAGACTCTGTGCGATCGAACATGTTGAACATGCTCAAAACCTTCACTGATCTATTTATTATAGTTAATCTCGTGGATCACGTGGTTAAAATTTTGAGTTCATTCTTGTATATTAATATCGTCTTTTTATTAATACTTCTACTATCTCTGTGCTAAGAAACTTATCTTATTTATTTATATGTATTATCAAATTTGTTTATTTTTCTTTTTGTTATGATGTATAGTATTTTTAAATTTTCATCTACATATTTAATTTACATTTTCATTCATCCAAGTATTTCTCACGTTAAACCATAAAATATAACTTTTATTCATTTTTCATTATTTGTTTACCAATTGCTTACAAGAAAAATTAATGAGACAAAGAAAGTATTAAAAAAAGGGGTTACGTGAAGATAGATTATTAATTATTAATTAACTAGATAATTGTTGTGCAATACATGACTTAAACTTTTTTTTCTAACAAATTTATAAAGTTAAGAAATTAAAATTTTTAGAATTTACTATATGCTTTTTAAATCCATTAGTGTAATAACATTGTCGTTTTCAGAAATGTTAATTGTATTATTAATTCTATAATTTCTATTAAATGAATATATTAACTTTTATGTTATGAACATTCAATAATGACGTTATTATATCAAAATAGAGTGAAAATTTTAATAATAGGGAGACACTTGTACATTTTTTTTGGAATGGATGATATAAAGGTGTTTTATTTTAATAATAATTATTATCGATAGATGGATGTGGATTAAAAGTGATAGATTTATTTTAAAAGTTTTGTGTCTTAAGTACATATTTAGTAGAAGTATATATCCTAATAATAAGTAAAATTATATAAATTAATGTCAGGCTCTTAATTATACAGATGGGGTATTAAGGAGAAGGACAATGAGAATCGAATTCGGTTATTTCATCGGAAACACGACACATGAGACAATAATATCTATCCCTTAATAATGAATATGTAAAAGTAAGATGATTGCCAATTGTTATAAAGTACGTGCAATTATTATACACTTAAACATACTTTTATAAACTTAAATGCATTAAAAAATTGATTAAATATAACATTATTTACATGAAATAATTTCTAATTTTTATATACACTCCGTTTAAATTTATTTATAACTGATAGTAATATATTATGAAGAAAGGGTAGAAATATGCATCAAAAATATTTCTTTGAATATTAGTGATGTCAAGTTGTTGGAGCCAAAAACTAATTAAAAGTATGAATATTTCTTTGAACTTTTCTTTGTGGATATCTTTTATTGTGCAACCCTTTTTGTTGTTCATCAAAGTTGGCTGAGGATCAGGAAGAGTCCAGCCCATCAAGCATCTTTAAATTTTGTGATGATGTAGAAAATCTGGTTTATTGTTGTCGTTTCTTCTCCATCTGCATTAACTTTACAAAGGATTGAACCTTCAAGGCTAATCTTCTTTGTTGTAATTATAGTGTAAAAATAAAGTCGTATCATCATATTATTAAGATTTTTTAGTTTACCACGATCAATATATAGGTTTATTGATCAAAGTGGTGAAAAATGTTATAAATATTTTGGAAAAAAAAGTGTCAAAAAGTATTAAAAATTATTTTCATAAAATTGTCAAAAATGACTTGAGAAAAAGTGTCAAAAATCATACTTCATAATAAAAAGTCGTTTATTGAAAAGGTTAGAAAAAATTTTGTATGTCATTTTAAAATAACAATGCATAATTATTTGTCAATTTTTATTTTAAAATTTTGCCTTTTTTTTATAAATATTACTCCCTCTGTTTTTTTTGTTTTTCTCGTTTACTTTTTACACAGTTTTCAAAACAAATTTTAAACCTCAATGCCTCTAAATACGCATAATAAAAAATTATAAAAATACATAATAAAAAAGAATACACTAAGAAGAATCTCAAGAGATCTCACATGAATATATGTTATCTTTTAAATATGTCTCAAAAACATTAATTAAATTTCTCCCTCCTTAAGGAAGAATATTCCAAAATGAGAAGAACATTAGAAAACGGAGAGAGTAACCACTAATCCACCGTCTCATATAGGCATATAAAATATTTTTTTTTTATTACATCGAACAATAATTTTTCTAGAATAATTTTTTCCAGGAAAAATAAAGGGAAAAATTATCTAGAATAATCCAACCTTTTATTGATTTATTACAATAATCTCAACTTTTGATTAATCATGAATAATCCTAAATTTAGGGTTGCTTACCCAAGAACATTGTTGTCCAAATGGTGACTGATTTTTTCAGGTTAATTGCTACAAGAAAATATAAAATAAAATAAAAAATCACAAATATTATAAATTAAAAGTAAAATCAAATAAATAATCTTACTTGATTTCATTTTTATTTTTTTTATTATTTTAATTTTTTATAATTTGATTTTTTATTTACTTTTTAAATATTTTTATGCAAAATGACTTGTTGTATAAATAAGAGGTTATTTGGTGCATTCTTAGCAAACACTCTATGTACTTGAAATTATTCATGTTTAATCGAGATTTTGTAGAAAATTAGTAAAAGATTAAATTATTTTAAATAATTTTTCCAAAAATAAATCCATAAAACACAATAATAAAAACAAAGGATAGATCTTTCTCCCTTATCCTTCTAATTTACTCAACCCACAATCCAAAATGGAGCATGACTTCTATTCTGATTTCTGATTACGATCTAATTCAGCTTTCAGTTGAAATTCTAACTTCAACAAATTACTTCTATAATGTTATCTTCTTCACGGTTTTCAATGTATCATACACGTAAATTATTGTTTTCTTTATCTTGCCCGTATTAAAATCGTTCTTTTTCTTCCTTACCCTTCTTAATTTCTTCCAACATCTGATTTTTCCTTGTTTTCCCTCTTGATTTCCTGTAAAATCTCAGCTTTTTTTGATTTCTGGGATCATTCTTGTTCTTTGACAACACGCATCTGATTTGGGTTTTAGTCAATTTTAGAGGTTAGCAATTCTCTTTCACCTAATCTTTTGTATAAATTTATGGGTTATTTTCTGTTCTGATTTTGATTACTTGTATTTTCTGCTTTGTTTTTATTAATTGGGGGTAAAGAAACCCTCTTTTCCTTGTGGAATATATGGTAATTAGGAGAAATTTTAAGCTAATTTTGGTAATTAGGTGATTTTATGAGCTATTATTGAATGTGAATTGTGAAACCTTTTGTTTTAGTTTGGTGCTTAATGTTTGAGAAAGATTGAACCTTTTTCTTGGATTAATCGGTGTATTGAACTTGGGTTTAGGTTTGTTTAATGTTGCAATATCATAAATATTGGAGTGTGTGTTAATAATTTTGTATTTTGCTGGTTTTTAGATTATGTTTGTGGTGTAAAACCTAAGTTATAAGTGGTTTGATTAAGCCATGGATATAAGTAATGAAGCAATTGTTGATTTGTTCTCCATTGGACCAAATTCAATTGTTGGTCGAACGATCGCTTTTAAGGTATTATTCTGCAGGTCTGTGTCTCATTTTTGGCATGAAATGATTCATATGTTGATGGGGTTGATTCGTGGATTTCGAGGTTATGTTGGACCGGTTTTTTCATGGTTTCATCCTCGGAATCCTCAAGGGATATTGGCAATGGTAACAATCATAGCATTTGTGCTGAAACGATATACGAATGTGAAAAGGACCGCGGAAATAGCTTATAAGAGGAAATTTTGGCGGAATATGATGAGAACGGCACTTACTTATGAGGAATGGGCTCATGCCGCTAAGATGTTAGAGAAAGAAAGTCCAAAAATGAATGAAGCTGAGTTTTATGATGAGGAACTTGTGAGGAATAAGCTCCAAGAGTTGAGGCATCGTCGTCAGGAAGGGTCATTAAGGGATATTATATTTTGTATGCGGGCAGATCTTATTAGGAATCTCGGTAATATGTGTAACCCAGAGCTCCATAAGGAAAGGCTTCAAGTTCCGAGACTTATAAAGGAGTACATTGATGAAGTCACCACGCAGTTGAGAATGGTTTGTGACTCTGACTCCGAAGAACTCCTTTTAGAAGAGAAGCTTGCGTTCATGCACGAGACGAGGCATGCCTTTGGTAGAACGGCTTTGCTTTTGAGTGGTGGTGCATCCCTTGGTTCCTTCCATGTTGGTGTTGTGAAAACATTGGTAGATCATAAACTTTTACCTCGGATAATTGCTGGATCTAGTGTAGGATCTATCATGTGCTCGGTCGTTGCTACTAGATCTTGGCCCGAGCTTCAGAGTTTCTTCGAGGATTCTTGGCATTCGTTGAAGTTTTTTGACCAAATTGGCGGGGTTTTTACAATTGTTAAGAGGGTCATGACACAGGGTGCCGTTCATGAAATTCGGCAGCTGCAAATGTTGTTGAGGAATCTTACAAGTAACATGACTTTTCAGGAGGCTTATGATATGACCGGAAGAATTCTTGGTATAACAGTATGTTCGCCTAGGAAACATGAGCCTCCTCGTTGCCTAAACTACTTGACATCGCCTCATGTTGTTATATGGAGTGCCGTGACAGCTTCTTGCGCGTTTCCCGGCCTTTTCGAGGCCCAGGAACTGATGGCTAAAGATAGGACCGGTGAACTGGTTCCTTATCACCCTCCATTCCATCTTGGGCCGGAAGAAGGCACAACCCCTGCACGCCGGTGGAGAGATGGTAGCTTGGAGAGTGATTTACCTATGATGCATTTGAAGGAACTTTTCAATGTTAATCACTTTATTGTTAGTCAAGCTAACCCTCATATTTCTCCTTTGTTGAGGTTGAAAGAATTTGTGAGAGCATGTGGAGGCAACTTTGCTGCTAAGGTATAATACTCTCAACCGACATCTTATTTTCGTGTTTAATTACTTGTGACTATTCTCGTTTTTTGTTGCCTTAACTTACAATTATGCATTGCTCTTTAGTCATTATCCTCTGTATTCTGGGAATTAGTGGAAGTTATGAACATGTTCAACATGTTCGACTGCACAGGACTTCGAAAAATTGGGGACCTCAATATTAAATTACATGGTATATGCTAAGTTTTTAAAGATACAAAATTGTTAGAAAATATCATAATTTTTAAAATTGCTCACGGCCTACAAAAAATTTATAAATTTTTGCTCCGCCCCTGCTGGGAATTAGTTGAAAACAATAAAAGAGTACTTCGGACTTTCTGGGCAAGTTGTAGGATCGGATGATCTAGCAATTTCTCTGAATTAGGGATGACAACGGGTGAGATTTGGATAGGGTAGACCATGTTTGAAACTCCCCTTCTGGTCCATCTGTCGAGCTATCTACACTTCACCCAAAACTCATACATCCATCCATAGGCGGACCTAGTTTTCAAGCGTTGGGTTGCGTATGCAACCCTATTAAAAAGAAGTTTTTGTCAATAAAGATGAAGCTAGAAGAAATCATACCCGTAATTTCAAGTATCGTAATATTTTGCTGTGCCAACAGATATCCCTCGAGTTGTCTGTTTTATGCGAAGTTGTTTCGTACTTCATCTACTGACAGATTACCCTCGTCAAGTAGTGAAGCTGCACTTCTGTTGCAAGTTGCAAATATTTGGATCATGTTTTTTAGAATGCTATTTGTTATAATGTGTGCTCGCTTCTTTTTGTTAGTTTGGTAGCAAGGAACTAACATTAACTCTCGTCATATTTTGAAGCTTGCTCAATTGGCTGAGATGGAAGTGAAACACAGATGCAACCAGATATTGGAACTAGGTTTTCCCTTGGGAGGCATCGCCAAATTGTTTGCTCAGGCTTGGGAAGGTGATGTCACCGTGGTGATGCCTGCCACGCTTGCTCAGGTATGTTGTGGACACTCTTTTTCTTATTTTAAAATTTTTTTAAAGCATGTATCGTTTGAGCCAAATTGCAAATAAATACTCCCTCCGTCTCTTGGGTTTTACTACATTTTCCTTATTAGTCCGCCGCATATAATTTGCCATATTTCTAATTTTGGAAATGGCCCCACACTTCCTGTATAATTCTCATCCACACATTTAATTTATCTTTTATCTCATACACATAATTCAAATACATGGTCTTATTCTAACTAAAGCCAAACAAAACAATTTATTAATAGGTTTTTGTACTTATTGCAAACCGATGAGATAAAGGGAGGATATTTTAGTGACTTCCTTCCCCCCGTTAGACACTAGGGGTGTTTGGAAAACAGCTGGTAACTGTTTACATTGGCTATTTGACTAGCTGATTTTGTTGACTGGTCAAACCAGTTGATTTAGGCCTGCTGCTATGAGCAGCTTGTTCAAAGACAAGTTATTCATAATAATAAGTTGTTTCAACCAATTAATTTACTAAACACTAGCATTGGATGGTTTGACCACACAACCCTCAATTTGTATCAAAATAAGCTATAATTGCATAATAAGCTATTTTGCTAAACACCCCCAGTATAATATCCGGGAGTTTATGAAATGTTTAAGTTAATGCCGTTGTTTCTACTTTTATTTTCTTATTTGCATCCTTATAGTCTATAGAATATGCCTGAAAGAAACATTCTTATGTAACCTCACTACCTTTATTCCCCCATCTATTTCTAGTACTCAAAAATTATCCAGAACCCGTCATATGGAGAACTCCAAAAGGCAGCAAACCAGGGTCGAAGATGTACATGGGAGAAACTTTCTGCAATTAAAGCGAACTGTGCCATTGAACTTGCTTTGGATGAGTGTGTTGCGATTCTCAACCACATGCGTAGACTGAAGCGGAGTGCTCAACGAGCTGCTGCCGCTTCTCAGTCCCAGTCCCAAACTCTTCCCAACACTTCTGTTAGGTTTAGTGCTTCAAAAAGGATACCTTCATGGAACTGTATCGCACGAGAGAACTCGACTGGATCACTCGACGAAGAAGTACTCACTGAAGTGGCGTCCTTGCAGCAAGTTTCAACTTCTGCTGTAAGTGGGTCATCTTCAAACCGTCATCATAGAACATTCCGGACTAAATATGAGGGTAGTGACAGCGAGTCGGAAACTATTGATCTCAACACATGGACAAGGTCTGGTGGGCCCCTCATGAGAACTGCATCTGCAAATATGTTTATCGACTTTGTTCAGGGTTTGGACATGGATGTCGGAACAAAGCAAAGCTTGGCGGAACATCTCAACTCGGTTGTAATGCAAACGGTAAGTAGGGAATCGAGGGGGACAACACCAGATAGAAACTTCGAGAATGCAGAGTATGGAAACCGAGGGATTAATGGATCTAGAATTACTGTTGCTGAAGGAGATCTTTTGCAGCCGGAGAGAATCCAAAATGGGATTATATTTAATGTCGTTAAAAAGGAAGAACTCACAGTTTCGGGGCGTAGTAATGATTCTGAGAGCTTTACTAGCTTGCCGAGCCCAGCTGCAGAGTGTGTACATCTTGAATGTCCTGAAAGAGAAACTGACGCGAGCTCAGAATCCGAACACAATGATGATGAAAATACTCATATTGTCGATCCCTCTGCACACTTAGAAGACGATAGCAGCTCTGAAATGCCAACACCTCACTCACCCCACATATTGAGTCTCGACACAACACTGGAGTCGGACAATTTGAAATACCGATCATCATAGCCAGTGTATCCCGCTCATAGAAAATCAGGGTCTAAGTTGGGTTAAATGACGGCAGAACATACGCTTATCAAAGAAGAAAAGGAGGTTGCGGCCCGTGACACTATAAAATAGCCCAAAAACATTTTCGGCTATATTATTGCGTGTACGACACTGACACCAAACTCGTAGACAAGTTTGAGCAACATATCATTGCGGTACAGAATCGAGATAGATACGTTTACACACTTTCAAGTCCCCATTAGGATTTAAAACTCAGCTTCGCTCTTACTGTACAGCTGACAGTGAAAAAACCCGCCATTGGAGGTTCGAGGTTGTTCCTTGGTTCGAATTACCATTAGCTACATTTGGCAACCTGCTGTTTTTAAGGGGTTGCTTTCTGGGTTAGTCTAGGACTTTAAACTGTAAGATTGTATTAAGGTTTATTTATCTCTGTTTTTTATATTATTATAATATAGTCAAGAATTTGTTTGATTCGTTTTAATATTAATTTTGATAAAATTAATGTTCTATAATTTTAAAGTTTGCATAATTAAAAATATTCAGAATCAAATTAATGCAATGATAAGTATACATAATAAAATGTGACTTTTTAGCACAAAGATGCACATATCTTAATTCATGTTCAAAGCTCTTGTACATATAACAAGCAAAACAAAACGAAATGAATAATATTTAATAATTTGCATAAAATACAAATTAATAGTGGGCTAAGGTACTTTAGCCACATTGATTGAAGCATGTGAAAATGTGAATGAAAGCTTAGGAATACTATGTGGGTTAGGCTTAGGGCCTTAGGGGATTAATGTTGTGAATTCAAAAGCAATTAATCTTTATGGAGAAAAAGGATTAGGATTAAGCTGTCTTTTTGAAGATTTGATCATTGGTGTACACTAACCATCATTACCAACATATCACATGTCTATAAACAAAAAGTTAGTTGATGCTTAATAAGTTTGACTAATTGGGATTCAACTAACTTACCAATGCGCAATGTCGCATCTAAGTGCACTCAATCATGTGTCCATAGATATTAATATATGTACTGGTTAAGTTGGTATGAGCTTTAATACGTGATAAAATTAATCCTTGTTTAAATTTTATTTAACATATAGTTTTTTAATATTATCGACATTATTTGATTTTTTTTTTTCTAGATCTTCCACTGCTGCAGAACCACTATTAAGTTGACAATATTAAGTTAATTATTAGGGCAAAGAAAACTAGGGCAAACTAAAACCTAATCCCCCATTTCTTTTTAACGTCGTTTCTCTCAAAAATTTTTGTTTTTTTTTTTGAATATTAAGTTGATTACTTCATAAATTTATTTAAAATCTGCCACTAATCATAATTAAGTTGATTAATTAAGAGGAAATTATCGTGTATCTTAGCCTTCTAGGCCCCCAAGTGATGGAGTGTTTATCAAGAAGATGTGGAAGTTATACAAGTTTTGATCTCTTGAAAGTCTAATATTGTAAAATAAAATGATTTAGTCAAGCAAAATAGGTTGTGGACTATGAAGATAGAAAAATGAAAAACGGTGGGAAAGTAGTAGCACTTATTAAAACACATAAAAGAAAAATAATATGTTAAAAGGCGTTTAAAATTGATTTTAACTCAAGTTATTCTATCTTGTATAATTAAACTTAATTATAACTCATACGTTAAAAATAGATTTATAATAATATAAAAATTACCATGGATATAAAATTAATTTTGACCCAACTCAAAATATATGACTCAAATTAATTTGATAAATTGATTGGCTTTATGATAGATAAAAAGACAAGTGTTTAATATATTCTGAGCTATTTTGTGAGAGATTATCTTTCGATGAAACGACTTTAAATAAAAAGTCCACATCTTTTTAATATGCATGAAATGGACTAAATATTTAGCTCATGTATAAAATACGTCTCTCAATAAAACTGACTCACACAATGCCATATATATCTTGTACTTTTACTTGAATTGAGAATGGTAAGGACGAACGTCAATAGGACCGTTGTAAGCACGGTTTCTACATAATTTGTCTTGATTCAGAATTTTGTTTATTAAATTTAAAATGAATCCGTGAAGCGTGGGCTGTCGACTTTGCACCCGCGGTTTGACATTTGACAATTGTAAGCACGCAATTAACACTTAACACTAATCATAACATAAATACTTAAAAAAATTGTAAAATGCTAAATGTCTTTTGAAATTGTAAAATGCTAAATATCTTTTGAGACATTTGTCATTTTAAAGACATTTGTCATTTGAAATATTTTAATTGGATATCAATTTGATATTAGTACGTTGTAAATAAAGTTGATTAAAATATTTTTTTAACCTCTTAAAAATTAATAAAACCAAATAACTCACCATTTCGGTCTAATATGATTAATGATGAGATTATAAGCTTTAAATTAATTCTGTAAAATTTAAGTTTAGCAGTGTTGTTTTAAGTTTTTTTTTTTTGTGTTTTATGAATAATTTCATTATAAATGTAGAGCAAAGTTAGGAAACAACAAAGAGAATAGGATCAACCCAAAAAGATTTTACACATAGTCAACTAATCAATAAATCAACTAGATAGATTTCCGTGCAAACACGGTTTATGAATTATTTAAATAAAAAGTTACTAATTTTGCATAAATAATTAAGTTATTATATGACTCCTAAATCATATCGAAATTATAAATTGATTTATTTTAAAAGCGGTAAAAATATTACTATTATATTGAGATATATATTACTAATATATATAAAACATAATCATAAAATCATGCACTAAACAATGTAGATTATAAGTAATTCCATAAAAATAATAGAAAATTTCAACACATAAAATAATATAAATAATAATTTAAATGTTTAATGTCTTTGTAAAACCTTACAATAAGTTTTCAACCTAAAGAACATACTCCCTCCAGTCCTTAAAAAAGTTCCCATTTGTCATTTCGGGGTGTTGTTCCCGTAAAGAATTTTTTTGTTTATGTCACAAATTTTGAACAAAAATTACCTTATTCATTTTGATTTAATATTTTAATAATACTTATGGTTCCCACATATCTTCCATTAACTTTATTTTAACACTTTTATATTCTTTATGGTCATTATATTTTTTCCACTTACTTTATAAAAATATTTTTTATTAGTTATAATCTCTATATTTTTTCCACTTTATTTTTTTTTAATGTTTATAGTCTCCACTTTTCCTCCATTAAATTTATTATTTAATAAAATAATATGTTTATTATTTAAAAGATTCTATTTTTTAAAATTCTCGTGAACATTCATTGTAGGAACTTCACTAAGGAACGGAGGGAGTATTATTTTACTATAATAATCAACTTATAACCTGATTTATTTATTTATGTGTTATAACTTTGTCAAACATAGGTGATAGAATTATCATTTGTAATTTATTTCACCAAAATCTTTTCCTTATATTTACTTAAATAATTAATGTATAATCTATATAATTTATGTAGGTTTTTTAATATAGCCACGTAAGTTGTGTATATGATTATCTATAAAAAAAACTATTTCAAAATTATTTTATTTTCTTAATTTATTACAAAGATATTTTAATGAAAATAAATTTTTTTACATAAATAATTAATATGTTATCTGATAATTATCCATTGTAATTAAAAGATACTACATATCTTAATTGATTGTATATGGTAAAAATTAGTAAATAAGATATAGTTATAAAATCTTTTGTTACTAATCTATTAAACAAATCTAATCAGAAAGATATTACATGATATGCTAAAAAATATTTGCCTAATAAGAATATGAAAAGCACGGGAAATTTTTTTATTATGAAGTAGACTTGTGTCCTAATCGTTTCTTCATTAGTATATTGTATAGATAGATAGATTACATTTATCTTATAATACAATTTTCTCCTTATGTTTAAGATTATCTATAAATTATTTAAATTTATTATGCAAATAAACAATGTCATATCACCATATCTTAATAATTATTATTTTATCTTTAATATATAATATGTTTTATTATTATATTATTGTTATTATTATTATTATTATTATTATTATTATTATTAAATATCTTTGAAAATTATTTTCGTACATATCTTAATACTAAGAATTGCACGAGGTTTTATGCTAGTATTCTATTAGTATGTTTATACTCAGATGAGGTTTTGAGCATGTTTAATATGTTTGATCGTACAGGGTTCCAAAAAATTAGAGACCTCAATATTAAATTACGTAGTATATGTTAAGTGTTTAAAGATACAAAGTTATTAAAAAAAATGAAATTTTGCACAAGATTTTTAAAAGATTCATCAATTTTTGCTCCGTCTCTATCTATAATACTCTGTCCGTTTGAGTTAAAATCAAAGAAAAAATAAGTTAATTTTTAAAAAAAATATAAACATTTAGCAATAAGTGAAAAGTAAAATAAAATTGTGTTAGATAATAAAAGAGAATTCGAATACGTGAATAAAATCTAAAAAAGTGATATATCTATATTCAAAAGTAAACATTATACAAATAAAAGAAACAATTCAAAATAAAAATTAAATCTATTGCACTGTTCCCCGCGAGAGTGCGAGCCTATATATTTCCCGTAGGAATTCCGTGTGCTTCACTATTTTTCCGCGTGCTCATTTTCATCTGAGCTCTCCCACTTTTCAAGGTGTTACTTAGGATAGGCTTGAACCTTGGCATGCTTTGTCATTTCTCAACTTTGTCACTCTATGGGGCAATTTTAAAATACTTGTATACTTGTATTATATACTTATATTACTTTGCACCGTTGCACTAAATAAATTTTTACGCAATTTAATATCTTTGTCAAATTATTTATAAATAAAATTAAAAATTATAAAAATTAAATAGTGAAAAAATTGGTTCAGTATAAGTAATATGGAAGGAGAAAAGTATGTGTTGAATTAACTTGATTATTATTTTTTGTGTTATATGTTATGTTTTATTTGTTTCATTTCAAACGTCTCATTTGCTTTTAGTATGTTTGTTAGTGTATTAGTTCAATACTTAACAGCGATAATTGTGTATATTTTAAAATATAAAAAAAATACTCCTTTCATTTCAATGACTTTTGTCCCATTTCACTTGGTCATGTTTGCCAACACATATATTGAAATCTTGATATCTATATGGTGCATAAAAAGTTGATATTAATAATCCTTGCGTTGAGATAAATCAAACAATATCCCACTTGACTATATTTATACTTATATATTAGAATAAAAATGCAAATTAAGAGTGAATTGTCAATAATATCAAAAAATCAAATGGGTCAAAGTTACTGAAACAGAGGGAATCAATAAACCTTATGTTGAAACAAATGAAATAAAAACTCATTTTGACTATTTTTTAACGTGTGAATTAAGTATAAAATATAAATTAAAAGTAATTAATAAATAATAACTCAAAAAAAAAAAACAAAATCAAATCAACATACATCTATTGAAAATTAAATTGACATCAAAATAAATACACAACTACTTTGTTGCATTCTATAATTGATCGATAGTAATGAATAATAGTAGTACTTGGTAAATTGGAGTTGCTAGGATACTTCTCAGCAAATTAAATGACACAACTTTAATTAAATTATACTAAAATCTTGTCTCGTTTACTTCTATTATCCTCTTGCAAAAGTTTGTCACTTCAATCTCTTTTAATTTACTGGTATAAATACAAATAAATATGAATATTTTGAATAGTGGTGTAAAATATATTCAATATTCACTTTACCTTACAATCGAATTCAATTTAATTCGATTTAAAATAAATTTATAATTATGTAAAAATTAATGTGGACCCAATACTTAATTTTAAACCAACTCAAAATCGATCTGAATGAATGCATCTAGTTTTGAATATGTATAAGGTGTTTGATTGTATAGGACTCTTTAAATTAAAGGGTTTTTTATATTAGTTTGTGTCCATTGGAATTTATTTTGTTGAGAATTATGAGTTAATGTAGTGGTTGGGGATTTTTCCTTTCACCATTTTAACATAAATTCATGATTAATATTCTAATTTTTTATCTATATAATTTACCTCGCCTATATCCATATATAAAAAAAAAAATAACATTAATCAAAATATGAGATCATTCATCATGGCGGATTATTATTAAAAATGTTCCAAAAGAAATTATTTCATCAACTAAATAACCTAGTAGTTACTTAATTTTGAAAAGATGTCAAAATAAATCTATATAACTTTTAAAATATGGCTCACATAAACAAATAAAACACAACAGAATTTGTAAAACATCCCAAAAATAGCAAATTAAGTGATATATAA
Source organism: Amaranthus tricolor (assembly GCF_026212465.1). Classification (NCBI taxonomy): domain Eukaryota; kingdom Viridiplantae; phylum Streptophyta; class Magnoliopsida; order Caryophyllales; family Amaranthaceae; genus Amaranthus; species Amaranthus tricolor. The sequence goes on from NC_080056.1 coordinate 1,876,347, forward strand.
GTATAAACTCTGTATATAGAGTTTAAAATATGTTGGAACTTGGAATCAAAAATTTAGTATCATTGATTATATATATATAGTATGAAAGATTTTGTTTATTCGATTTTACATAACTCTCAAAAAATCAATATTCTAAATTAGTGCTCAACAACTTTACAGGAGTAAGTAAACTTAATTAATGCTAGTACTATTGTTATTTGGTGATGATATAAGATACTCCCTCCGTTCCTATTTGTTTTTCCACTTTGGGTATTTCACGGGAATTAAGAAAAATAGAATCTTTGGTGGTAGTGGATATTATTTTAATTATATAATAGTGGGAAGTAATGATTGTATTGGAAGTATGAGGTTGTAGTGGGTATTATTTTAATTAAATAGTAGTGTGAAGTAATGATTGTATTGAAAGTATGAGAGAGAAAATAATTATTTAGGGTAAAAGAGGGTATTTGAGGGGTATAAATGGGAAAAAAACTTTCCAAAAATGGAAAGTATTCTAAAGTGGAAAAACTTATGGAACTACCCGTTTTAATAATGTGGAAAAACAAAAAGGAACGGAGGGAGTATTCCTTTTCTTATTTGATTTTTACGTATTTTTCAAATTATATTTTTAAAATTTTTAAATATATTTTGTAAAATAATTAAGAAAATTATATAGTAAACTTTTACTTTAAAACGTATATAACAAAATTAAATCTTACATAAACATATTTTAATTTATAAATATTAATAAAAAATCACATACAAATTCTCTCTTTAAATTAAATATTATTGATTGTGGAAACATTACTATGAAAGTAGCGAGTATATAAGATACAAGCCATGCAATGTGGGTTTCGAGGAATCCCATACGATGGTTGACTATAAAAGACAAAGGGATTAGAAGGGGTCAGGCCCTCACGATGTTGGATACGTTGTAATACTTCACTCCATGATGAGAAAGCCAATGGACCCACTTGAAAGTTGTATAGCATACACAAACAATCATACACTCCCTCCTATTCACCTTATGTGTCCATTTTCTTTTATAGTCAAATCACCTTAATTGTCCCATTTTTATTTTTAGTATGGATTTTTGACTTTTATGCCCTTAGTAGCTTTATCCTATTTTCAATTATACCTTTTATTACCCATACTAATTTTCCTCCCTTCAATTAAAAACCCATAATACCACTCTCTTTCCTACCCTTAGGGTCCCACTTTTGACTCTCCTTAAAATCCGTGAAAAGTCAAATGAAACTCGTAAGGTGAATAGGAGGGAGTAACATTTCCATCTTCAAATGACATGGTCATCAACTCAGCGTTTTGTATAAATTTAAGGTTTGATAGAAAGGTAGCTGACAAACTGTTAGAGTATATAATATGTATGTCTTAGAACCTCAATCTTTAGCTTAAGCTTTTGGTTGAGTTGGTTCTTTAACATGGTATCAGAGCCAACGTGATAAGAGGTCACGGGTTCGAATCTCAACCACTCTTCTTTTAACATGGAATATTTAGCGCAATGTATGAGGAAAATATGTCCTACATCCAGGGTCGGCCCTAAGATATTAGGGTCTGAGGGCAAAAAATATTTTATAGGCCCTAGTTATATTTAAATACCGATCAATCAAATATTTTTATTGAATTACTACAACTCCAAAAGGACAACATTAAAATCCATGAAGAACTCTATTTATCAGAGTATAAAATAAAAAAATCATATAACACTCATAAAATTGATTTGCTCAAATCCAACATACATAAAATCGATCAAATATAAACAAAATTAATGCATTACAAAAAAAAAACAAATTTTAAAGTAAAAAAGAATAAATTTAGAGGATTAGTTATTGAAAAATCAAAAACAACAAAAAAAAAATAGAAGTAAAGTTTAATGATTGAGCTTTATGTTATTCGCATTTTATTTAATTATTGTGCATTTATAATTTAATAATTAGTAAATAAGGTTTGAATTATCACTTAAAGCACTTTGAATTGATGGTTAAGTGCAAAAATTAACTACACAAGGTCTTAAGTTCGAATGTTCGATGCATATAGAGGCAAAATTGGTCAATTTTTTTCGTGGGCTCTGGGCGCATGCCCCTCTTGCCCTTGCCTAGGGCCGGCCCTGCCTGCATTCACACTTCTAGCCCAAAGAGCTCTTGTGCGTGTTAAAGTATATAACATATTTTGAGGCCTCAACCATCAGCTTAAACTCTTGATTGAGTTGATTCCTTGACACAAATCATACCCATACTCCATTGAGGCAGAGGACAGGAGAAAAGCCTGCAATCAAATAAAACTCCCAGATAGTAATAATCATGCAGCATGAGTGATGGACAACACCAAAATAGCATAGGAGAAGTAACCTTCAAAATGCAAAAAACCTAATCAAGTAGAATAGGGCCCTTAGGTAAAAAAGAATAAAAAAATATTTTTTTTTCGTTTTCTATCAAGGGTCAATCGAAAATAAAGCTTTGATTAATTTCATTATTTATAAGAAAAACTTATATATTTTTAGACTTTTTAAACTGTTTTCTAAGTAAAAGTCACTTAACAACATTAAGATAATGAGATATGACTTTGATTGCCTTTGGCACTCGATAAGATCAAAGACACAATGATAGAGAGATGTGTTAATTTACAAAAATGCAATCAAAATCATATAGAAGCATGCCCGTGTATATACTTATATTGTGGGCGCCATCGGACATGATTCCACTAGAACTAAAAGGAAATGCTAAGATTTTTAAGGAAGAAATAGAAAGGTAAATCAAAAGATAACAAATAAAATATTAAAGTACATAACAATTGATTTTTAATTTTTGGACTATTTAATTTATCTACTTTACACTGAAATTTTGAAAAAAAAAAAAGGTATGAATTTAGGTCTAATGATCAAATTAAGTATTTAATAGGAAAAAGTGTCAAAAAAGTACCTAATAAATTTTTTTTTTTAAAAAGTACCTAATAAATTTTTTATTTCCAAAAACATACCTAATAAAAAATTTTCTTTTCAAAAGAGTACCAAGTAACGGCTGGGGTTAAGTTTTCCGTTATCTTTTTTGCCTATCTTTAAAAAGTACCTAATAAAATTTTTCTTTTCAAAAGAGTACCTAATAAAAGTTTTCTTTTTAAAAGAGTACCAAGAATACAATATAATCATCCAATATAAACACAATATCATATATAACTCTTAGAACATCATCTATAAAAAGGTTCACACATCATCCAATACAAACACAACATAAGAGCATCATCCAACATAAACATAGAGGTTCACCAACTAAAGTTTCATAATTATCCAATACAAACACAAATGTTTCAAACTTGACTACTTTGGTCTACTACATCATTAACATAGCTTGATTGTTATTGACTCCCTTGTGTTGGTGTAGAATTTTCCGGCTTCTTCCTCCTTGCAACATATTTAACCCTTCGTTGACCACAATTGGCAGTGAATGAAGTGGCAACACTGTTAGTTGGAGTTGAAATGGCTATGGTAGTTGTTGTAGTTGCTGGGTGAGCTGATTCAAGGGCTCTAGTTGTGGTTTGAGTTGCTGTGGGGGACAATGATGTAGTTGATGGAGATATACTAGGATGTTTTTTTGATCTTCCTCTTTTAACTGGTGTTGCACTAGTGGATGCCTCATTTGATTTGGTTAGGTTCTTACAATTCTTCTTGTAATGGCCAAGCCCTCCACTGTTCCCACACTTGTTTTGCTTGAAGTCCCTTTCAACAAAATTCTTCTTCTTCTTCTTTCCATCTCTACCCCATCAAACTTGGGCTTTCGCTTGTTTTTTGTGGGTTTTCCTGACATATTTCTAAAAGGTGGAGGAAGACGTTTATCCAATTAAGAAGTTGGCCAATGCCTGTGACCAGACATTCCATGGAATGTTGGAGCATATGTTTTTGCATAAGTACTCACATAGTATGCTTCATGCATATAAGGGACAAAATTCAATTTCCTTTGTGTTTGAAACATTTGTCATATTTTGTGTTTGTATTAGATAATTATAAAACTTTAGTTGTGTGAACCTCTAGGTTTATGTTGGATGATGCTCTTATGTTGTGTTTGTCTTGGATGATGTGTGAACTTTTGTATAGATGTGTTCTAAAAGTTATATATGATGTTTTGTATTGGATGATTATGTTATAGTCTTGATACTTTTTTAAAAGGAAAAATTTTATTAAGTACTCTTTTGAAAAGAAAAATTTTATTAGGTACTTTTTAAAGATGGACAAAAAAGATAACGGAAAACTTAACCCCAACCGTTACTTGGTACTCTTTTGAAAAAAAAATTTTATTAGGTACCTTTTTGAAAAAAAAAATTTTATTAGATATTTTTTGACACTTTTTTCCTATTTAATAATTAAATTTCACAAACATCATAATGGTGGTAATTTAATATGAAATGACGATTTAAAAAAAAAAATTTTTGAGAGAGATACAATATTGAAATGTATAATTTTTTTAAAAATATGAAATAGTCCAATATTTATAATTAGAAATAAAGTAAACTTGTACTTGTGTAATTAAATTTTGTTTCTAGAAAATTCCTTGATGTCAGCTTCATACATCATCATCAAAGGAAAAAGGCAAAAGAAATATCTAACACCTTGAATTCTTGAACACTCAACATTGTTTTTGGTACAATGGTTGTTTAGGGACATTCTTTTCTAATCAAATTGTATCACCATCACAATTGCAATGCTAACTCTTAAAATGATGATGAACCAAAACACCCAATTTGTTAATATAATATATAGATAAATAAATAAGTTAATAAGGGGTTGTAGTTGATCCCGGTCACCCTTAGCTCCGCCTCTATTTATGATTCATGATTATATCACACATGTTATATGCATATTTTTCGACTTATTTTATATAAATTATTGTGTAACAATAAAACATATTCCATTGTAAATTTGTAATTATGAATTGATATAATGTTAAATATACTGGAGTTATTCAAAGATGTTGCAAATTTACAATGTAGAAATCTAATTCTGAAAAAACTATAAAAAACTAAATTTAACCAATATAATTAATTGCCAGACTTATATAACACACAGTCAAAAACAACTAAAATAACCAAAAATCAACTATCAACTGATTCCTCCGTTCTAAAATACTTGCTCTATCTCGGTTATGTGCACTATTTATCGTTCAAGCTTATTTTATAAATTGCATTTAATGTGTAGGTAAAAATATAGTCAAGTGAAATCTTGTTTGAATCGTCTAATCGCATACTTTCATAATATTAACTTTTTATAATTTTTAAGTGTGTATAATTCAACTTATAAATAATACGTTGGAATGTATAAAAAGTCAAATGTAACAGGTATAATGAAACAGAAGAAGTATAAATTTTTAATATCATACTTCTATTATGCTCCAACCCCACATAAAAATATGAACAAAATTAAACAAGCACAATAAAATACAATTCCTCTATTTGAATGACTTTGTTCTATTTTATTTGGAAATATTTGCAAGACATATATTGAAGTCTTAATATATCTAATCGTGCATAACTAAAAATTATAAAAAGTTAATATTAATAATCCTTGTGAGACGAATGAATCAAAATTTTATCCCAAAAATTAAAATAGAATAAAGTCAATAGAAATAAGTTAATATAAAATAAATGTATTACTCCTAAGTAGAAAAAAAAAGAAAAAAAAGAGAGAGTACGTAATAAAATTAAAAGATAAAAAAGGAGAAAGGCGATGAAATTCTTTGAAACTGAATAAATATAGGAAGACAGTGATAACCTGAAAAAGCTCAAGAAGGAAGTTTCCTGGAAAATACCTGCTTCCTCTCATGGATTTTCCCTTCATAACCACCCACATCTTCCCTTCTCTTTCTCATCATCTTCTTCTTCATTCTTCTCTTTCTCTCTCCTTTCCCCAATTCTTCATTCTACAACAACCACCATGAAACAACTTCTCAAATCAATTAATCCAAAAAAAATCATTTCATTCAAAAAACCCAAATCATCCTTTTCCTTAACTAAATCCGAACCGTGTTCATTCGCATCCTCTTACTCTAACTCCTCATCTTCCTCCGACTCATCTACACAACACAAGTCGGGTCATACTCCGGCTCGAACGCGGTCCGAAGAACTCACTGTGAAATCCGATCCATGGATGGAAGAAACTTTCAAAATGATGGACTTAGACGGTGATGGTAAAATCACGCGAGTTGAACTTCACTCGCTTTTCAAGCGCGTAAGAGTTAACGCGCAATCAATGACGGAAGATGAAATTGCAGATATGATTAAAGCCATCGATATCGACGGTGATGGTTGTATCAGTCTCCAAGAACTTGAAGCCGCTGGATCTGTTCTTGATCCAACGGCTGCAGATGAAGATGATCTTAAAGGTGCGTTTGATTTTTTCGATGCTAATCATGATGGTAAGATTTCAGCGGAAGAACTTCACGCAGGGTTTATAGCATTAGGTGATGAACGGTGCACGTTAGAAGATTGCCGGCGTATGATAGAAGGTGTGGATAAAAATCAAAATGGATATGTTTGTTTTGAAGATTTTAGTCGTATGATGAGTTTATCAAGAAGATAAAATTACTTTTTAATTTTAATTTTAATTTTATTTTTTCTGGTATGAACTTGGGTAGTTGATTTGAATTCGGGTTCAAATGTTCGACTTGGCTAGCCTATGATCTAGATTAAATCGAGTATTGAGGATCCGAGACGGGTATTTGACAGAATTTGATAGTGAAAATTGAGAAGTATGATCATACTAGAATCTACATGGTTTATGTACCGTACATATTTTGTCCTACGAGGAGGAATGAAATGAAATGAAAATTTCAGCTTAATGATAGGTGTTTTAATTATGTTAGAAGTGATAATTAACTTTGTTACTAATCATTGTTTACTAAATAATCTTAATTAATCGACCGGATAAATTATCGATTTAATAGACAAATAAAATATGGCTTATGTGATACCTTTAGAATTTAGAATTATTTAAGATTAATTAAAGGTTAGAATTAAATTAGAAGTTAAAATTATTTATGGTTAATTAAAAGTTAAAATTATTTTAGAAAAATTGGAGATAATTTTTTCCTTAATTTTATACTTTTGTTTGCTAATCACGCATCACACTCACAAGTTATAAACCTATAAATTGGTTTCCTCGTTGATTAGAATCTTTTTTGTTTTCACTCATTAAAAATTGTACGTTTCCTTTGGTTTCTAAATTATAATATTAACTTTATAAAATTGTAATATTATCTAAATATTATAATAGGAAGATGTGGTTCAGTGATGAAGAATCAAGCGTATCATTTTTAAACAAGAGCTCTAGTGTTAGAAGTTGGAACTATGCCATACATAATAATTTTAAAATAAACTTGCTTTAGTTCTAATATTTTTTTAAAAATATATTTATTTAAATTATATTAAATGCTGTTTGATTTAGTTTAAAATTTAAATCAAATAAATTGATTTAAATCGACTTAAATTAAGCTGAATTCATTCATAAATTTTTTGTTTATTTTATCTAATTGAAGTTTAGAAGACTATAAAAAATATTATCATTATATCCGGTCTATTCCGCCAATAGAAAACTATAGCCAGAGTCCGGAGTGGAATATGTCTCTATACTAAATTCCGTATATTGTACCGACTTCTAGTGTATATATATATATATATATATATATATATATATATATATATATATATATATATATATATATATATATATATATATATATGAGAAAGAAAATCAAATATATGTTTTTAATGGATATATGAAATTTAAAATATATTTATAACTTATTTAGTATTAGATAGATATGTATTTTTTTTGTAATTTTTTATAAAATATGTTTATAAATATTAGGATTGGAATTATAGTTTGTGAAAAAGGTCGGTGTAACAAATAAAATGAAAAGAAAGAGTATGAAATATTATAGTATAACCGGCGTAAATTATATATATATATATATATATATATATATATTAGTTTAATAATATGGGTAGAATGAGAATGAAAATTGTGAGTATGTAAGATGGGAGTTTTTGTTAGTAATTATCTTAAAAATTACTCATCCCTTGTTTGTTAAATGTTAATATCGTGGTATTAAAATGATAATTGTTGGAGTATGACCGTAGGTCATTGTTTGAGTTAACTTAGGCTTTTATGGCTTAAAAAATAATCATAGTTAAATCTTAATCTCATGTTGATTGCGGGTCAATTAAACCGGATATAAAATATCAATCTAGTCCCCACCTTTTGAATACTATAAATATTTTACTATTTGGAAAAAATTATTTTTTAGAGTAGAAAATTAATTATAGTCAGATTAGGATGTCTGATCTAATAGTTTACTCTTCTATATTCACAATTATTATTGTATTATCCTATTTATTTTTTGAAAGCTATTATCAATCATATTTAAGTACAATATTTTATTTTTAATTTATAAATTAAAACATAGTCAAGTGATTTTGTTTAACGATGTAAATTTTATTATCATCAATAATTTATTAATATTTAATTAAAGACAGTTTGAGATGTTCATAATTAAATATATTGACAATTGATATAAAAATATTAAACATAAAGTATTTACTACATTTGAAATATTTGCATTTGATAATGACTTTAAAATAAATGTAATATAAATACAAGGGTAAAAAACAAAAAGATAATAAAAGAAATGTCCCAAAGGGCACGGCAAGTAAGGAGTAGGAAGTTTCACAGATAATTTCCCCCCTCCTTTTTATGGAATTTAAATCTGAATACTTTCATTATAACGTGCTGTTTTCTTTATCATTAACACAGACCCTTGTTTCCGGTCATTCTTGTAAGTTGTAACTCACCTACTTAATATATAATTCTTTTTAACACAAATTTTTGTTTGAAACAGTACACATGTCTCATATAAAAATGAAATTGTGAGATATGTCTCATATAAAATGAAGCGTTATTTTAATTATAGATTTTAAGAATCAATTTAACTAAAAATTTAAACTGATGGTTGAGGCCTATAGTATATTATACTCTACTCTAACACGCCCCTCATACGAGAGTCTTTGGGCTAGATATTCCACTTAAAATAAAGGGTGGTTGAGAATAGAACTCGTAACCTTTTGTTATACTGGCTCTGATACCATGTCAAAGAATCAACTCAACTAAAAGTTGAAACTGATAGTTGAGACACTATAATGTGTTACATATATTCTGAGTATTTTAATTACAGTGTAAGCAATAAATTAAAAAGAAAACGAATGAAATAATATTTTAGAATAAGAACCCGTAAAACTAAATTAATTTAGAGGGTGAGGTTCACGATTAATTGTATTTAAAGAACAAAAGTAAACTTTCTAACTAGTCAAATAACCATCTCCTAAACAACATTCAAATCTGTACTTTTTATTTAGGTCCTGCCTTGCGGCGAACACGGCCTTACAGAATTATATTGGTGTTTTATAGTCAACTGAATAAACTAAAAATAGTAGTGTTGAACAAATTGGTTAATTCAATTGTCTGGTGTGTATTGTGTATAGAAATGAAAGTTGAGTATTTGTATTGGATTTTCATATTTGGTAAACAAAAGGTGTGGATGATGAAGCAAGTTCGGCTGAGATGATAAGTCTAATGTGCTGTACTTTGTACTACTATCACATTTACATTTGTGTGGACGTACACATCAACCTCATTATTCTTCATGCTTCCAAATTAGTTTTAAAACCTATTTTTTTCCCTACTAAATTTGGCGATATTTGATAAAAAAAATCAACTAAATTGAGATAAAAGTAAATATTATAATAGTATATTAGTGCAATAAAGAGATAAATACTTTGATAAAATGAAAAAGTTAATTATATGTATAGATAAAAGTTTAAAAAATAATGCAAATAATAAGTAGCAATAACAATGAGATAAATTTAATAAAATAGATTTAATATTTTCTGTTTTTTCTTGCCAATCATTTCAAGGGAGCAAATGCGCTTATTTTTATTTATGTGATGTTTGAAAATGACGAAGTATTTAATACTTTTTCATAAGAATTAATGTAATAATATTTAATATTTATTTGTTACTAGTTTGAATAAGTCATTGTTAATTAGATATGATCATGAATTGGAGCATTTTGCTTTGTAAATTAGGAGTTACGGGTTAGTATTTAAACACATAATCTCTAGTTTTTAAAAATTATCTTTACGTCTATTAAAGTGATACAGATTTTTATGTGAAACGGCCTCACCATGAGACGTTCTTCATATATAGGTTGAAAAATAGAACTAGTACAATTTTTTGTAATATAAACTCCTTTTTTTTGAGGTCGTCTCAACGAGAGACGATCTTTCATTCATCCTTATATGATTTGAAATTTTAGATCAAACCCACAAAGTCCTATATTTTTTTACCATATTCATTACGAAAAATAATCAATTAACAATAACTAAATTGACTTTTAACATCTGATATTTCACAAAGACATACTCCAATTAACATTTAACATTTCGACAAAATAAAAACTGCATCAAATCATGATATGTATTTTTATTCTTATTCTTCATCTTCATTTTCATCATCATGTTTCCTTCAACTGTGCAAGTTTGGGGAGGATTTAGAGTGTTTTTTAATGTGGCCCACAAATACACCAATTTATAGTCAAATTGAGGTATAACCGTATAAAAAATTAAATAAAAAAGACATTAGTCATTTGCCCACAACATGCTCATCTGTCTCATGAGCTCAAACGAGTTACGAATCATTTTTAATAATCTAAAATTAGGGTTGGCAAAAGTTGATCCGATCTGAACCTAACCCGAAATAAGTGGGTTTGGGTTGAGACTTTTGATCCAATTAATTAAATGGGTCGACCAAACCTGATCTGTTTATTAATGAGTTAGGTTCAGGTCAAAATTTTAAACCTGAAAAAAATCTGTATAACCCATTTAATTAAAGGTGTTAATTTCGAGTTAAATCAATAAGTATAAGCTTAACTTAATTCATTTAATATTTTCTTATTTTTCATAGTAAATACAAAATAAACAACAAAAGAATATAAATTTAAAATTAAAGCCTTAAATATTAGATTTAATCAACGTTAAAATCTTAAACGAAAACAAAAAAATTATAAACGGGTTAAATGGGTCGAAATCAGGTCCACCTAATCTGTTGCAGGTCAGATCAAGGTTGTGATTATCGACCCAATTAACTAAATGGGTTGAGTTTAAGTCTAGGGTTTTGTGACCTGTTTATATATGACCCGAACGCAAACCCGATCCAACCTGATCTGTTTGACAGCCTATCTAAAACACAACACAACACGACTAATTACTGTCTGTTTGTGGCCTGCTATGGCACAACTCGCTAGACGTATGACCCATTATATCAAAACCTCCACGGGCTTTCGGAGGCTTTTAGCAGCCCATTCCAAAAGCCCACAGACAAATGGACTCTTCTTTACAACACAGCCCATTTGATCAAAAATCAGTTTCTTCTTGTGTCTTCTTCCCCATCATTTCTCGTTGAACTGTCACAAAACCTTGCTTGAAACTTCTTCAATGGTGTTTGCATTAACCAGAAGATTGAGTAAAAACCCATCATTTTTACCATTCTCTTTCTCTCCCCTCTATTCAACTATCTCTCAATCTCTCTCATTTGACCAGGACTTTGACTTCCAACCCCTTACTAAACCCCAACTCAAAACCCTCCTCTTATCCCACTACAACAATGGCAAATTCTCTAGCCTTCTTCAAAACGTCGTCGCGTCACCTTCTGTCCTCTTCACAGCTTCCCAAAACCTCACTCGTTCCTCTCAACTCACCCTTAACTCGGTCTCAACTCGGTTCAATCTCTTCCAACTCGCTCATGAACTCACCCACAATGAATTCAACCCAGAATCTTGCTGTGTTAGATTGTATTCTCCTCAACAGAATGGTAATGATCTTGTCTTACCCAATTTAAAACTTAAAGTTGTTATTGAAGCTTTAAGAATTGTGCTCGATTTAATCTATGATGGTGCTTTTCCTACTTTTGTTTATGGTGGTAGAGATGGTTTAGGTTGTCATACAGCTGTTAGATATATGAAAAATTATGTTGAAAACCCTAGTTGGTGGTTTACTGTTGGGTTTAATAAGGCAAATTTTGATTCTATACATTTGGGGAAATTGTGTTCTATTTTAGCTAATAGAATTGATGATGTAGGTTTGATTAATTTGATTGAGAAATTGTTTGAATGTGGGGTAGTGAGGATTGAATTGGGTGGGATTGATTATGGGAAAGGATTGCCTCAAGAATGTGGGTTATGTGGGATTTTGTTTAACATTTACTTGAATAGTTTTGATAGAAAAATTCAAAGGATTAGACTTCGAATGAATGATGAAAACCCTAAATTTGATTGTGTAAATGATGTTGTTGTGTATAACCCTCTGAAGGTTTATGCTGTTAGGTATTATGATAACATAATGTTGATCATTTCGGGACCGAAGATAGTAGGGATGGATTTGTTGAATTGGGTTGTTAAGTATTTGGAGGAGGAGTTGGAGTTGAAAGTCGATAGATTAAGGACCATTATACATAGTGCTGTTTCGGAGAAGATTGAATTTTTGGGGATGGAGTTTCAAGCTGTTTCACCTTCTGTGTTACGGCCTCCTTTATCGGATAAGGCGAAGAGGGCACGATTGAAGTTTCGTAGACAAAAGGAAGTTAGGGCGAAAGAGATGAAAAACGCGAGGGAAAGGAATAGGCGGAAGTTGGGGATGAAGATCTTTAGTCATGTTTTTAAGAAGTTGAAGAATAGTAATGATGGGTTTAAGTTTGAGTATCGGATTGAGGATGAAGTGAGACAAATCTTTCGAACGTGGGCGGATGAAGTAGTGCACGAATTTTTTGAGTCGTTAGATGAAAAATGGAGTTGGCACCGAGAGCTTACATCGGGTGATTTTCTTTCGTTGAAAAGAATTAGGGATCAATTGCCTAAAGAGCTTGTGGATGCCTATGACAAATTTCAAGAGGAAGTTGATAAACATTTGAATCCTATGAAAGCTAGGAAGGCATTGGAGGAAGTTAAAAAGAACGAGGAAGAGGAAGAGGAGAGGAAATACAGTGAACGAACAGTTTCGGACTTGACAAAACTCTGCATGAAAGTCACTGCACCGATTGACCTCATTAGGAAGGCGGTCAGGCTTGCAGGGTTTACGAATGACATGGGTCGTCCTAGGCCTATAAGCTTACTTGTGGCCCTAGAAGATGCCGATATTGTAAAGTGGTACGCGGGAGTAGGCAGAAGATGGCTTGAGTACTTCAGCTGCTGTCGTAATTTCGAAATGGTTCGAACTGTTGTAACCTACCATTTACGATTTTCTTGTCTCTTGACACTAGCAGAAAAGCACAATGCCACTAAAAATCAAACTATTAGGCATTATTCTAAGGATTTGAAAGTTTTTGATTTGGACGGAAATGAGGAAATATACTTTCCCACTGAACGGGAAGTTAAAAGGGCAAGAGACAGTCATCTTTCGGATCCAAAACCCGTTGATGGTGCGCTAACTCTGGCTCTAATACGACTGGCTTATGATATGCCATCAAATATGTGTGCTGCCCATTTTTGTGATTGCAATAATACGATCACTTACCGAGTTTGTTTATTGCAAAACCGAGTGATTATCGACCCAAGGGATCAAAAGCAGAAATGGGTTCCTGGATTGGCTGCATTCCATGATAGTTTGGACAGAAGGTGCTATGCTTTGTGTTCTCACCATGCTAGTGATTTGTACATGGGTAGAATAACTCTACAAGATATCGATTGCACTTCGTTTGTCGATGTTGATTAAACAATCTAGTTTGTCTTCATTTTGTATTTGATTGTTGATAGAATGATAGTAGTATAGTTTGAGATGAACTTGTATATTTGTAATTGTAATTTCATACAAATTAATAGTATCATTGAGTGAAGATTAGTCATTACTCATTTGAAGCAGAGGCGAAGCCAGAACTTAACTGAGAAGGGGTGGAAAATTTTCATATCAATATCATGAAATTTGTATTTACGAGGGGTTGAAAAAGAGCTACTCTTGTCAGAGACCGTCTCAAAACAAGAAGCTCATATTTTTATTTCTCTTTAGTTTGTATTAATTGGGCTATTTAACCCGTATATCTAATGCGTCTCTCAAAGAGACGCCCTCTCACAAGTCACAACAATTTGTGGTCGAAAATAACCAAAAAAAATTAGGGTATCTTATCAATTTTGTTATGTTGACAGCAAAACCAGAACAAAACCCCATGCAAACCCAATTTGAACCCAAGGGATGTGTGTCGACTCCGACAAGCGACGGACACACGACGGACACAATCACGCCGGAAAAATTTGCCATTTCAGGTAACAGAGGTTAAAACGGTGCTTTTCTGATAATTCTGTTTGTATATTCATTGATGAAGATAAAAATTAGTTTCCAGATTTATTGTTAAGGATAGTTCAAACTTCAATAATATAATTGGTTGCAGTTTTGAGTTTGCTGATTGTAGTATGTTAGTTTATTTTCACGAATAACCCATAAATTTTTTAGGTATAATTGGGACTCAATAGAATTTATGAAATAAGTATTGACAATTTTGTGTTGGTTCATCTAATTACATCTATACTTCACGAATCGTTCCAGGTTTATTGACGCAGAATCTTAAATCTGCAGAAATTTGGTAATCAAGATGGTGTGCATCTGTTGGAAAAATGGATCCTTTCTACATACACGCTTTTCATGCACAACGTCTGATCTTCCATGTAACAATGTCTACTGATAAGGTGCAAGTGTATTTTTCTATGCTTAGTAGTCATAGTGTCATACTACTGAATATTCTGGTGCAGATCAAACTTATTTTACCAATTACTATTAGTGAGACCTATTTCTTACTTGACTTTGATGGATGAAAGTCCTTCAGATTCCTGAACCCAGTTGTGGATTTTGGGATGATGGAGACGATATATGATTTTTAAAATAAATTTCTGTGAGCTCCTAGATTTTTTTTAGGGAAATTTCATGTAGTAACCCTGAATTTTCGGCTTTTTTACGTGGTAGACAAATCTTTTTTTAATCCACGTGGTGACTTTAACCTTTTAATTTTTCCACGTGGTAGACAAAAGAGAAGATTTTTTTTGTTACATTACACTATTTTTACCCAACATAATGACATTTTTTTAGAAAACAAACGTCTTGACCACCCTACCCTACTTGACCACATATTTCGAAATTCAATTTAACTAAATACATAACATTTTGTCTACCATATGGAAAAGTTGGAATCTCAATGTCACCACGTGGATTTTAAAAAAAAAACATTTGTGAAAAATCAAAAAATTCAAGATTACCAAGTGAAATTCCTTTTTTTAATATGGTAATGTTAACGGATCATCAAGAAAACTGATAAAAATTTTAATCACTATGATACCACTTGCTAACTAGAAATTCTTGTGTTAATTACAATTTCCAATTGGCTACCAAACACAAAAATTAACTTCCTAAAACTCCATGGAATTTTTATTTCCTATGAAAAAAATACTTTATGTGTTGATTAACATCCAATGTCATGCTAAGTAATTCTCTCATCTCTACACGTTCATATTTAGGCTGCAACTTGAAGGAAAAGTAAGCTTTTTTAACATAACTTGCCAACTTGAATTTAATTATTAGGTAATCAAGGTCTAATTTAACATACAAATACAATACAAGTAGATTCAATATTCAAGTAATGAATCTTATATTGGAATCAAGGCCAGATACTAATGAAATTTGAGCCATTCATCTTATAATGTGATTGGCTATGTGTGTGTTTTAATACTTCAATTTGCAACTCTTTCACTCTTGTTGTAATCAATCTTTTTAAAACAGAGGTTGAATTCTCACTATCTACAAGAAAATCAATTACCCATCTCTTCTTACACGTAGGAGATTGTCCTTACCACTTATAAAAAAAGGTAGCTAAAACCAAACATCTTTCATCCCAACATAAATTACTCCCTTCCATTCAAAGCAATTGCTTCATTTGATTTTTTTAACACTATTCATTGATCACTATTAATTTGTATTTTATTCTTAATTTTGAAGTTAAAATATGGTCAAGTGAGATTTTGTTTGATTCGTCTCAATATAAATTTTATTAACATCAAAAATTTTATATATAATGTAATTATGCACAATTAGAGATATTTTAGATTGAATTAGTGTATTGGATAGAGTTTAAAAACCAAATGGGATAATTGGTGTGATTTGGAGGGAGTATAAAATTATAAGTTTATAATAACTCTATAATTAAGTATATATAGTGCACTAGTAAAAGATGTTTAAAGTCTTTGAAGTAATATTTTCCCATTTTGATTGGATGTCAAGCTGTTAATCTTGTTATCAGTGTATCACTTGTTGCTTTTTTTAATTGTCTTGATACTGATGGAATATACTAGTGACCTAGTTTAGATGCAGGAATCTTCCCCAGCTGATTTGAAAATGATTTACTCCTTTGTCCCATTCTTTTACCTCATTTAGAAGAAAGATACGCACATCATAATCTAAAATTAGAGGTGTTCATTCGGATCATCGGGTTGATTCTGGATAGGTGTTTTGGGTTGGTTTAAAATCAGGTTTTGAATCCACATCGGTTGTTACATAATTGTAAATCCATTTATAAGTAACGTCAAATCGGATTCGGTTATAAGGTCAGGTGAATATCATATTGTCGAGTCTGTCATCTATATCCAAAATTATGCAAAATAAATGGACAAAGGAGTATTTTATAAATCAATTAGATTATTTTGTCATAGTCAAGAATTTGTATGGCAACATGTTCACACATCATAATCATTCCTTATTTAAGCAACAAGGCCTGCTAATGAATCAGGAGATAGTTCTAGTTATGTCATCTATAGAAACTACATTTGCATAGTTTTTAAGAGACAAAGACCTCCTCTTACCCCTATACGCAATGTGTTTTAAATAGCAAGTAAAACCCAACATGGAAATTGAATAACAAAACTTTAATCTCATCATACGAGTTCAGCTACATTAATCAAAATTAATCAACGTGAAAGATAACCGATAACAAAGATACTAATGCAACGTAAGGTTTGCCTCTAATACATGGGTCCTTTTTTCGGACTCTTGCTCTTAAGTTTCGCTTTGTACATCGGGCTGCTCGATTCATCCTTATGCTCTTTCAAATCTTGAATCTTCGTGTCTTTTTTTTACTTTTATTGTTATTAGATAATTTATGGCTTTACCTCTCGCTTCTAAATTCTTCAAACCTTTGACTTTTTCAAGTAGTGCATTTTTCGGCAATATACAAGGCCTTTCTCATTTTATCTTTAATATTTGCGACTCTTACACCTTTTCTTATTTCTACTTCTTTAATACTTTTTCTCATCAAGTAAATTATTTAAATAACCGTAAGTATAATTTAACAGTTTACTTTTCAGTCTGCAGATGAATACTACTAAATATATACCAGCATATCCTCATTGGTTTCTCTAGTCAATCCCATTTAGATTGGAAGCCATGGCAGTGAATATAACCAGCATCAAAACCTCCTCAGATGGAATTATACAAGGCGATAACCCTCTCCATTTCGCCTTCCCATTACTCTTGATTCAAACCATCTTAATCCTTGCCATCACCCGTCCTCTCGCCTTATTACTCAAGCCTCTTCGTCAGCCCAAAGTCATTGCTGAAATTTTGGTATGTACTACATGTTTTTCATGCTGTTACAAAATGGTCTTAGTGCATTTGAATACCGTATTGCATATTCATTATGTCCCTTTAATTTTGCTACATTTCACTGAAAACCTCTTATGTCGATTTAGTGTACATTTGTAATAGCTACTAAGGTTTTCAATGTAAGAGCTTTATAGAGGAGAAGCGTAGCAATCTCACTAAGACGGAAGGAAAAAGTATATCATGATTGAAAAACTTCGATTTAATTTCTATGAATAATTGATTGTGATTTGTGATCAAGATTCAAGACATATTAACTGATCTGATTTTGTTGTATAGGGAGGAATATTGTTGGGACCTTCAGCTTTAGGAAGAAACAAAGTTTACTTAAAGACGCTATTCCCACGTTGGAGCCAACCCATCCTAGAATCAGTGGCTAATCTTGGTCTCTTGTTTTTCTTATTCCTAGTAGGCCTTGAGTTGGACCTCCGCTCCATCCTCCGAGGCAGCCGCAAAGCTTTCATCATTTCCATTGCTGGAATAAGCCTGCCTTTTGCAGCTGGAGCTGCAATAGCACTTTTACTCCGAAGGAGCATCGAGGGAGCGGACCAAGCTGGGTACACTCCCTTTGTAGTATTCATGGGTGTAGCTATGTCCATCACCGCATTTCCGGTGTTGGCTCGTATCCTGGCCGAGCTCAAGCTCCTTACCACTCGTGTCGGGGAAACTGCCATGACTATAGCCGCTTTTGATGATGTAGCTGCATGGATCCTTCTAGCCCTTGCAGTAGCCCTTTCGGGCCATGAAGGATCCAAGAATAACCCATTAGTTTCACTTTGGGTTTTATTGAGTGGAGTTGGATTTGTTCTCCTCATGTTCATATCCGTTAGACCCTTAATGGTTTGGGTTGCTCGCCGATGTTTTGACCGTGTTAGTGAAATTTATGTCACCCTAACCCTAGCCGGGGTACTCCTGGCCGGGTTTACCACGGATCTTATAGGGATCCATGCTATATTTGGGGCATTCATATTTGGGTTGATTATTCCCAAGGAAGGGGAGTTTGCTGGAAGCCTAATAGAAAGAATAGAAGATTTTGTTTCTGGCTTGATGTTACCTCTTTTCTTTGCTTCTAGTGGGCTTAAGACGGATATAACTAAGATAAGAGATGGAACCACGTGGGGTCTGCTCGTGCTCGTGATTGCTGTCGCTTGTGTTGGCAAGATCGTGGGGGTATTCACGGTGGCTTTGTGCTGCCGGATAAATGCTAGAGAGGCTATGGTTCTTGGTGTATTGATGAATACCAAAGGTTTGGTTGAGCTTATTGTTCTTAATATTGGCAAGGAAAAAAAGGTTAGTACATATTCTTTTCTAATATTTTAATTCTTCCATTAGTCGTAGTCAGCAATTCAGTATTTCGTACAAGTTAGAGTTTAGAAGGAAAGTAGCGGACAGACCATACTCGTACCCCCTCCAAGAAAAGGGCACAGAAGACTTAAATTTACTAGACTTAAATCCAAATTAAATTAAGATGTTAATAAGATTTAATAGAGTTCAAAAAAATCCAATAGAAGTATCATGACTTGAACGGTTGAACCTAATCTAATGATCAAAATCTTAATCTACTGTCATGCGTAATAATGGTTCAATGTTATCAGTTTGAATTCATCATCTTTAGGCTAATTTATTATTACATGGTGACAACTTTGGAGGCAAAAACGTTATAATATATTATGTGTAAACTTTATTTTTAGGTGAAATGCTCATACATGATTGCATATGACATAATGAATTAATATGACATAATGAATTAAGTAACGACAAATAAGAATCCCAATTAGTGGGGTGGAATCAAGTAATGATACTAGTTTTTGGAAGTTTGATCACCAATTGTGATTAGATAATTGACTTTACAATAAAGTTGACTTTTTAGCCAGTGATAAGGTAACTTTTAAGTTAAAGTGAAACTTAATTTTTTGATGACTTTTGAGTTACTTCATTTTTTCTTTAATAAATAACTAATGACTTAAATTTTCTTGATCCAATCACCAATTGTGAGTAATTGACTTTATCATAAAGTTGACTTTTTAGCGAACGATAAGGTAGCTTTTAAGTCAAAGTGAAACTTTCAGTTTGGTAAGCTTTTTTGATGACTTTTTTCTTGTTGATCCACTTTTCCTAATAAACAACCGATGACTTAAATTTCCTCGATCCATTTCAGGTCCTTAACGATGCAATGTTTGCAATAATGGTGTTAATGGCTCTAGTCACGACCTTCATAACAACTCCTATAATCATGACAATTTACAAAACATCTCATCAAAACCCCAAACGAAAGCTTCAACCAGATCCCACTTCAAATACTGATCAGATTCCTGCTCTCACTTCCTCAAAAGAAGAACAATTCACACTTTTAGCTTGTGCTCATGGACCAGCTAACATCCCCGGACTCATCAGCCTCATTGAGTCAACTCGTGGTGAAACTAGCAAGAACAAACTCAAGCTATACATCATGCACCTTGTAGAGCTCACAGAGCGTTCATCTTCCATCCGTATGGCCCAACGTTTCCGTCAAAATGGGCTACCTTTTATCGACTCATCGACCCATCGTCGTAGTCGGTCTGAGGTCCATGATCCTGTCACCTTAGCTTTCAACTCATATGCTGATCGTTCGGGTCAAGTAATGGTTCGACCTGTTACTGCAATCTCCGCACTTTCAACCATGTACGAGGATATATGTCATGTAGCAGAGCAAAAATGCGCAATAATGATCATACTACCTTTCCATAAGATGTGGAGAAAGGATGAAGAAAGTGGGGAAATGAGAGTAGTAGAGAATCTAGGATATGAATGGAGGGCGATTAATCAGAAGGTGTTAAAACGTTCTCCTTGTTCTGTATCGGTGTTTTTGGACCGTGGATTTGATGAAGTAGGAGACGATCATCAATATCAAGAAGGAAATGAAGGGAAGAAGGTTTGTGTTGTGTTCTTCGGAGGGCCTGATGATCGAGAGGCGTTAGAGCTTGGAGGTAGGATGGCACAACATTATGGGACTAAAATTAGTGTTATACGGTTTAATGGGCATCGAGGAACGAGTGGTAGCAACAATGTTACGTTAATGGCGTCGCATGAGAAGTGCAGTGACAGCAATTACACTTTTTCTGTTGCTCCGATGAACTGCAATGAAGAGACTGTAAGTATATGTTGGAATACTCTACTTATAATAAATGATGGTAAATAAATGATAATGATGGATGATATTATATCTTTCACTTGCTAATAATATAGGCATTGGATTATACAATGATGGAAAATTTCTTGAGCAAATGGAATGGGAAAGTGGAGTACATAGAAAAGAAAGCCAACAACATAGAAGAGGCAATGCTAGAACTAGGTAGAAGTGGAAGTTACAACCTTATCATCGTAGGCAAAGGTCGGTTTCCTTCCACAATGGTGGCAGAATTGGCGGACCGCCAGGCTGAGCATGCCGAATTGGGACCTATTGGGGATATCTTGTCATCCTCCAACAATGGTGTCGTCTCGTCTGTTTTAGTTGTTCAACAACACGATTCAGCATATTCAGAAGAGGCTCCCGTTAGCAAGGTTGTTAACAATGAAGCTCGAAATCTTGATACTAATAGTATCCATGTTTGAATTCATCTATTTCTTAAGCTATTTGCATGTTTTCTACGTTACGTAAGTCTATCTCTGTATATTAGATATTCATATCTCATATCGACTTTTTATACAATGCACAAACAAAATTAGTTCTTAAATGGTAATCATCAGCCACGGAATGCTTGTATGTTGTATCGAAAACAGCAAAACCCGTAAAGCTTAACATTTTGGAGTTGGACACTTACAAACGCGGGTGTATTTCCAAATCAGATTACACACAAACATACCCAGATATATCTTATTGGTATTCTAACATCAAATCAACCTTTGTCTTATAGATGAGGCAAAGTATCATCAAACAAGTTTCGCCATTGTCTAAGGATGAACATACTAAGGTACATTCCGCAAGTAAGCACACAGCATACTACATTCTTGGAGTACAAAGTTATAACTTCATGGCTTGAGCATGGTGACTGATGTGATCCTCTATGAAGGACGCGATGAAGAAATAGGAGTGGTCGTAGCCAGGTTGCAGACGCAACAAAAGAGGTACATTGACCTTTCTGCAAGCCTCCTCAAACTTGTTCGGTAGCAATTGATCATGCAAGAATTTGTCATCGCCACCCTAGAACACAAGTTTCATAATGAAAAATCAATTGATCGTGGAACTATAGCAAATATTTTATTTATTACAAGGAGAATCCCCTGCACGCAAGATGAGGAAGGGGGAATTTATTTCCGTATAGGTGGTGAGAATCAAACCCCTATCACAGAAGGAAAAGCTCTAACTATTAGTTCAACCCACGATTCTCTCGGGAACTATTGATAAGCATGTAAGCCTAATTTTATTTTTTTTCCACATTAATGCTTTCCATCTTTGTTATTCGGACTCTTCGGTTAACCCAAGTACCAATGTCACCTCAACACCCAGACATAGGTATGACACTAAGACACTTCAATTTTGGTGCAAAATATTGTATTTTTTTTTAATAAAATAGCCAAATCAAACACTAGGACATGTGTCCGAGTCGAACATGGGAATAAGAGTCCGAATAATCCATTGTATCAATCACAATGGTTACCAATAGAGCATCTAATCAAGTTGACATAACCATCTGGCAGTTGAAGAGATAATAACGGCGTGAATGTTTAACTAGTTCCTAACAAACTAATATCAATTATCCAATAAATGTAGATACGATAATTTTCTTATCTTAAATGAACAAAATGTTACCTGATCAATCAGGATAGTAGCAGCAACATCATGGAACTTTGAAACCAAGCAAGAAGCATCATATTCCTGCAGCCTCACAACGCTTCTAAGTTCATGTGTAACTTTTACGTTCTAAAACATTATGTATACAAACAAAGAACTTATAGTAC
The DNA here is from genome assembly GCF_026212465.1 of Amaranthus tricolor. Lineage (NCBI taxonomy): Eukaryota > Viridiplantae > Streptophyta > Magnoliopsida > Caryophyllales > Amaranthaceae > Amaranthus > Amaranthus tricolor. The sequence continues at coordinate 1,899,006 of NC_080056.1, forward strand.
CTCCCAATCAGCTTTGTTTTCTCCCAGATAATTACTAAAGGCTTTCTGACCCCAGGGACAGTTTATTGGATTCGTAATTGGTGCAAAGGCTGATACGGACTGCAACAAAGGCCCTTCTATGAGAATACTTGATGAAAGGAAGTTCAAAATGACAAAGTACTCACGGTCCATTTGGTAAACGATACTAATTGGTGGTAATGATAATGATTTGTAGTATAAATTTTCATGATATGTATCATATTATTCCCATGGTAATGAAAGTTAGATCATAAAAATGTTTTTCTATTTATAATTTTCCATTACCAAATAATATCACTTGTTCAAATGGTAATGTATTGGAATGAATTTTTTTAAAAATGAGATATTTGAAAGAAAATAAGCATGGCCATAAAGTTTGTCAAGAAAATTACATTAATTTTCCAATATCATTCTCACCATTAAGTACCAGTTACCAAACAAGCCGGCAAAGACATGATATGATTTTAATGGAACTAAGCATTAAGCAGAGGTGTAAATTCTGATCTTCGAAGTCATTCATCATTACAATATCAGAAATTCTGAATCTGAAAATCAGATCAGTTTTTTATGTATCTGTCAAACAAGATAAATCATCATAACTAAACTGAATACCTTATATTTGTCCAGGTTCTTCAGATATATTGTTAGCGCTCCGTGCCCTCCCATTGAATGACCTGATATTGACGCGCGTGTGGTGTCAAGTTGTGGGAAGTTCTCTTTCAAGAGTTCAGGCAGCTCTTTAACAACATAATCATACATGCGCCAGTTCTTCCATTTCTCTTGTGTAGCATTCAAATAGAACCCCGCACCTAGAACAAAAGAAAAGAGGTAACCAAATAAATAAGATCACCCTTTTCTTATGGAGAACTTGAATCGAAGGTTTTCAATATGTAATTGATTTTAACATAGATGAGGCAATCTGGAAACGTAAATGTCAAACAAGCAATTAGTATTACATTGTGATTTGCAAGTATCAACAGTGAATTTGTGATACTCATAACATATTTACCTACACCAAAGTCCCAGCTGTCTGCCTCTCCTTCGACATTTAGCCCTCCTAAAAAGCAAAGTGAGCTGGTCAATAACAAACTTTGAAAGCGTAACAAAAATGGAAGAGAAAATTACTTTCCGTCTATTGGCAGAAGTACAATAAATCAAGTAGAAAAGCTGAACGAAAAGATTAACAATAAACAGCATACAACACAAATTTGACACCATCATGTTTATAGGTTATATATTGCCACGAAACTGAATATCAGATTACTGAATCTCTAACATTAATTTCAGAGCACTAAAAGTATCCATAATAGAAATTTCGGTTTAAGGACCAGAATTAGGAGAGGGTATATCGTTATTACTTGGAGATGTGTCCGGGGCAATCAAAGCAACGCCCTCACTAGAAGCAAAACGTTGAGCTCCAGATTTAGCAATGAAATTTTCATCTGTACATGTAAGACCGGATAACCAGTATAGAACCTGTAAAGAAACCAAGTCAAGATCAAAGATCGTTCCAAAGTGATGGCAACATACATACAGTCAAAACTCAAAAATCCTACGGATATAACAGGTACATGAGTAAGTAGGGTGGCATGCCTTTGTCCACATACTAGCTACACTAGAGAATGGTGGTTATTATGAAATAAGTGAATGATATGGCTACTCAGTGAAAAAACCACCACTACTTTCTCTATGTGACGACAACTAAAACAATCGACTATGCAAAAGGGTGAAACTTTCACGATCATAAACTTCAGCAAAACATTTTCATTTTCAACTAAATTAAAGTTAATTAATAGTACATGGTGATTGCTACGCCATGGCACCAATTCTCCATCATCCAGTGCACAACAAAAATCATTCAAGGAACAAAACTTTTTGTACGGGATTGTACCTAAAATATGTCTATATGAGCTCATACTGTATAAATCTAGACCGTCACTATACATACACCCACTTGGGGTAGTAAAAGGGACTGATTTCTACCTCTCAAAGGAAATATTAGACTTTCTCTCGCTAAATGCACGCTGAAGTTTCATTCAGTGTAGATATGAGCCCAAGAAATAGTACAGTAGCTAAAAAATAAACAGACAAGAAGAAGGAAGAGCGGCAAGTAAAACACAAACATTTGTTTATATTTTCATTTCTCGATGATTGAAAACAAGATCAGCCTTTTATATATATGATATGAAGAGATGAAAAGGAAAACCCTACATAAACATGAATTAATTACCCCAAGGTGAACGACTACACAACAAAGACTTTAACAAATAACAATCCGTGCTATTATGCGTATATAATCAAATGGACATTCTAAAATTTGGATAAATCACCGAAAATCAATCATAAATTCAAACTTGTAAATTGTAATCATAGCACATTAAATATAAACCCTAAAAAAATCATGCAAGCACAAACCCAAAAACGAACAAAAACCAACAAAAAAGAAATGAAAATGCAAAACCCCACATCAAGGATTTGTATTATGAGAAAGAAACGTGAATCAACAAGATGAATCACAGGAAAGACAAAAAAAAAAAAAAAAAAGGAGAGAGATAAGAATTATACAGGAAATTTTTGAGAAGGGGAAGTAGGAGGAGGGAAGTAAATGTGGAAAGTCATGGAACATCCCAGAGTAGGACTAAAATGCTTGTATCTCTTGTTGAATCCTCCAAACATCTTTGAACTGCTGATTTCTGTTGGTTTCGTCTCCATTGCTGATCTTTTCTTCCTCTGCTTCGTCGATTTCTCACCGCTTCTTGCTGAAACAATCGCACCGAGATTTTAACAGTGATGAGTGATGGCAATTGGCAAATGCCAATCATAAACGAAGAAAATAAGTAATATTGAAATAAATAAAAAGAAAAAAATAAAATAAAAATCTTAAAAAGCCCTCCTATAAAATGAAATGAAGACACGTAAAGGTACTTTACCACTTTTTTAAATAATCGTTATTTATCTATATCAACTTATCATAAATGTTGGGTGATATAGACCAAACCGAACACTCCACTATAGTTTATAACCAAATCGGCTATGTTATTGTAAGTCGTAAAAAAAATATTTTAAATAATCTTATATATTGTTCATTTGCTGCCGTAAAAATACATTTTTTTTTATGACAAAACTCATATTAGATTTTAATTGACTATTGTAGCTATTACCACCAATGAAAAAGCATAAGAAGGAAAAAAAGTGAGTGTAACGGCTAGTAAATACCTATTATAGCTTATTAAAATGTTTCAAGATGTGCCGTCAACAAAACAATATAAAAATTGAATTATTTAAAATTAATTCATAATATGAATTATTTACAGAGATGCACAATATGTAAGATTATTCTAAACAAATTTTTCTTACAAGATTTAAAATACAAAATATGAAGTATCTAAGTATTTTTGTGTGTTGGGAGTTGGGATGAATTTTATATCTATACTTTGAGTTGTGTCAATTTAGAATTTTGTGTAGGTATGTTACTATTAATTAGCATATATTTTTTCAATTGGGTATTTTAAGTTTTGGATTCTTAAAAAGTTATTTTATTATTTTTTTAATATTTATTTTGATTGTGAAGACTTTTGTATTCATTTTTAACACGAGCATTTCTCCTTCTCTCCTCTTTTTCGCCTTCTCCTAACCTTATGGCCGAAATGTACGGTATCGTAAATATCTTTAAAAAATGCTAAATTAGTTCACTTCAAGAAAATGATAAATATGGAGTAACATACTTCCTCCGTTCCATATTAGTTACAATATTAGAAAAAATAACACTATTTATTCATCATTTTTAATTTGTGATTAATTTTTAATCTATAAGTTAAAAAAAAGTCAAGTAAGATCTTGTTTGATTCGTCTCATTGCAAACATTATTAATATAAAATTTTTATAATTTTTTGTTATAATATTACGAGTAACATTAAAGCTAAACTAATTGTATAAAATGATAAAGTTAAATACAAATTTACAACTAGCATACTTTGTAAAATCCAAAATAGAGGTTTTAACATTAGGGGTTTAACAAGTAAAATTAAATCCACAAACCATCCAATCTTTCATTTAGAAAGAACAACACTTTTTGTCAATTTGCACTTGTTCAGACAAAGAACACCAAACAAATTTAGGGTTTGATAGAGATTCAACCATGGAAACTTCTGTAGTTCCTAACGAGGGTCTCAAAGATCTTCTTAAACCCTTCTACAGTAGAGCTTCTGAAGCTGAGGTTTTGCCCTCTTTCTTCTTTTTTTTTACCCCTCTTTCTTTTTCTGTTTTTTTATTCTGCTTATCTGAATCAATTAGTGATTGATGTTCCTATATTTTTTGATTAATATCTTCAATTATGCTTTCTATTCACTGGGATTTTTTATTATTGTTGTTTCTGATGATTAAATGTTGGAATTCATATATGATTCTCATGCCTAAATTCTATATTGATCAACTTTTGATTGTAAGCAGAAGCAAATTTTGTTTTGCAATCCGAATTATGCAGAAATACTATTGTTCTGCATTTCCGATTTCCTAATTTGAATGAAAGAATATTCTAATGTTGTGTTTTCGGTTTTTGAAGGATCGCCTATCGAAACTTGAGGCTGTGGTTTCAAGTAAGAAGGGTACGAATGTATAATCCTAATGCTTTAACTCATAATTTGTATTTTTGATTTTCTTTTTTGGATCTAATTTCGAAACAGCAGATTCTGAGGTTGGCATTGGTAATGAGGAATTTGCAAAGAAGGTAAAAGAGTTGGAGTTGAAGTTGGAAGGATTGACAGCGGAGTTAACTTCTGAGAGAGAGAAGGTTCGTATCATTATAGATATATGGTTGTTCTGTCGGTTTGTTTACAAGGATTATGATTTGAGAGGTTGTGATAAAATGTGAGGATGGTTTGATACAGGTTGCTAAGCTCATTGTTGAGAATGATAAGAAGGAATATCGCATACTCCACCTTGTTCGATCCTTGAAGGAGACTGATCTCAAGTTGGAGAAGTCGACTACCAAATAGGTGGGATGATTTCTGTCATCGACTCATTCGTGAATAGCAATCTGTACCCTCTATCCTAGAAGCTCTTAACTATGATATTAAGTGCATTTGTGATATTTTTTCATTTTAATATCTAGAGTCAAATTGTGTACGTCAAACCGTCCAAATCTTGCCTAGGTAAGATTCACTTATCGATATGGGTTAATGGATCTTTGTTAATATGTAATGTTACTTAGACTCTTCATTTTGCTTCACGTACCCGTGTCCGATCCTTGATGCTTGGACATTGGTATGGCATTTAGACACTTCATTTTAGGCGTGAAATTGAATATTTAGACGTATCCGACACTTGGACATGCACCACTATCCAACATCAGTACCCGAGTCCAAGTAACATAGCGTAATATATAGAAGTTCCCCCCTTAAATGTTCTTGCGCTTTGTCCACTTTTCTGTAAGTATATCTGCATTAGGAAGTAGCAACAGAAATGCTTCTGTTTTCTTCCATATGAAAATCAGTCCTAAAGCATTACTATATAACTAAAAGTGAAGGTCTTTCCAAAATATTCAAAAAGGGTACTCTCATATGAGAATATGAATTCTGGACTGAAGGCTTTACATTATTTTTAGCCGCATTCTGTCACTCTACTAGCGTCGGTGGGTTAGAGTGAGGTTGCATACATTTGAAACTCCGTTGGTATCCCGATCACTGATGAGACTTGATTAAAGGGCTGCTGATTTTTAGTTAAAGGAAGCACATTATAGATGCTTTATTAGGGTATAGCAATGACCTATACACCTAGTTATCATTTCTTTATTAGTTTGTGATTGAGCAGTCAATTACGTCAATGTCATTATCTGCAAAGTTTTTTCATTGATTCAAGTAAAAATGAATTTTCTTATATTGTTGTCTTGATATCTTAGTGTTAGACATAGGACACTTTGTGCATGATCACAGGCTTCCTTTCCGTATATGCTTGAATCTTTCGATTGGTTTTTCTTGATTACACTAATGACAAAAGGGCTTACAGGCCTTTGCTTAGTGTAATGAACGCGATTGGTTTTCTTCCCCATTTGTGTTTGAATCCTTCCTTTTGTGCATGATCTCATCATTGCCGTATATAATACGGACAATTTACATGACAAACATTTCTTCAATGGTGCAAGAGTGGATGAATGTCTTAATTTGAAACATGGTACACAATCTTTAAAGAATCATGAGATTGACACAATGTTATACCATCACAATCATAGTTAAAAAATGTTGTAACGGTAGCAATTGCAGTAAAGGACATAGTGATGTGAGAAATGATATGGTTATCGTAATTCGTAATGACTAATGCTATATGTCGGTTGATGGCATGATATATCCCTCCAAATGTCCCAAGCGTGTTTTTTACACCTTTACAACGCTGGATATTGGTTTGGTTTTCTTGAAGACCTTTACTTCACAGTCGATATGTATGAACTTCATTATGAGTATGCTTTGACTGTTTCATATTGTATGTGCATGAATGAGCTGCTTCTGATGCTATTCTTGTTTTGTTTTGCAGTTCAAAGTTTCCTGTTTTCAAGCTTGTGATTCAATAGATTCGTTAGAATGGAAATGACTAGTGTGGTATCTTCGAGAATTGTGTCGAAAGAAAAGAAGCCAAGAGAACTCGAAGTTACGATACATTGTGGAGAAATTCAAATTGACAACATTTTTCATTGTATCAACTACATCTTTGATTAGCTATGATGTCTCACGTGGATTTGTTTCAGTTATGTAGTCGATCCATATTATTGGGATTAAAACTTAGCCTACTTACACATAGTTGCAAGTACTTCTTTGAGTGTAGTTCAAATTCACGTTGGTAAGTCTCCCTCTCGTTTTCGAGTTCCATTTTGCCGATTTGCGCATATAGATCCCTCTCACCCTTTTGTGATTGCCATTAAATGTCCTTATATACTGAATATTTCGACCTTGGCATGTCTAGTGTGTTAGCAAGAGATGAAGAATGATGCACTTTTGGGTTTGTTGCTTGTATATTGGATGTTTACTGTATGTTTAAGTGGAAGGAAATGGAGAATAAAAAGACAGACATTTTCTTATCTCTCTCCCTTTTCCTTTTCTTTCCTTCTTAAAACTGCATTTGAACAATAGTTGGACAAAAAAAACTTCATAAAAGTAGTTTGAATGCATCATTCTTCAATTTGCTACCTAAAATTATTAGTGTCAAATTAATAATTAAATAAGAAGAACAATAAAATAAATTTCACTATCTTTTCATTCTATTTTCCACGCTTCCCTCGGTAAATAGTAAATAATCTTATTTTCACTTACATTTTTCCTTTTTGAAAGAAAAAAATATAGTTTCGCCACCTCTTTGTCTCTTGTACAAAATGATAAAAATATAGTCATTTTTTTCTTCTCTTCTCATTTCATTTTAATTTATCACCATTTTCTGATGGATAACCTCTATTTTCTAGGTGATAATACCACGAGTTTTATCACCTACTGAACATCTCTTGCAAAATTAACATTCTCGCGAAAGCACAAACACCACGCTTTCTATCTTCTTCACACCAACTATAACGTTTCAACTATTTACACATCCAAAAATTCTCAAAAAAGATTGCTTTTTTAATTTTTTATTAACACAAAATCTTGAAAATTAATTTGACATAAAGACTATTTGCTAGCTTTAATTATTCAAAATGCCCATTATCTATCAATGACCCTGATCCAACTTCCATTGAAACTGCATTGAGAGCTTCTTTTACCCTTCTTTAACACCCCCCCCCCCCCCCCCCCCCTGTTGAACATTTAGAGTGTATAAGCCTAGATTTGTATATACTACATACTTAGTATAGTAGTGGGACTAAATAAATATATTATAAGTCCAAATTAAATGCCTCAAAGAATTTGATGAATCATTACTTTGATTCGTAAGTTTTGCTTGGTGAAACATTACTTTGTTTCATACGCTTTGCTTGGTGAAACGTTACTTTATTTCATAAGCTTTGTGAAACATTACTTTGTTTCATAAGCTTTGCTTGGTGAAACATTACTTTGTTTCATAAGCTTTGTTTGGTGAAACACTTTTGTTTCAAAATGAGGTATTGTTTGATGCATAGCTCTATAAATAGAGGTTGCATGCCAAGGGACATTCCATCCCAATTTCATATGATTTATGATTTCTCTCTTAAGAATACTCTTATTCTTGTTCTTCCTTTCATGAGATAATATTGAGAGAGTAATTAACTCTTAATATCATCAAAGTTCATAATTCACTACAACACTTGTATTTACTATTGCAATTTCCTTGTGCTAGGATTTTGTTGTGTAGATTGTATCTCATTGTGAATTTCATTTATCATCCCAAGCACCTTTGTGGGAGAAATATCACAATAGGAAAGTGCATGAACGCCTTCTACTGATATCAAGTTTCCGAGCGACTTCTTTGATTGTCGCAACCTTATCTTCATGGTGTCCATTTGGTGATTTACAAAGCAAGGAGTTCCATTGCCATCCACACAAGGAAAATACAAATCGGTTTGTTTTATTTGTATTTGCATTATATTTCCAATAATCTATTGTGATAATTTTTCAAAGATGGCAAGCGTTAAGGATCTCGTTAAAATTTTTCATCAAGTTGGACAATTATTTCGGCATGAAGTTCTGATGATGGCAAATGAAATATTTATTTTCATGGGTATCTTTAGTAAGAAGTATCATGAAAAACAAGTAAGTTTTTCTTGAGATTTAATAATCATAAATTATATTTGATATTTTGTGTTTAAATTTGTGAAAAAAATTTTTTTTACATACATTTAAATCTTCTTTTGGATGATCATATACATGTGTTCAAATTTTAATTTGAAGTAAAACATGTGGGTAATAGTATTTTACAAAGATATGATCTAGAGAAGTGGGTATGTGTTATTTTGATGATAAAAATTTATGATGGAAATCATAAAGTGTTTTTTTTCTTAATAATTAATTAAGAAAAGAGAATAGAAATTTATTCATGTGATCATCATGGTTAATAGGGCAATGAAATTTTGTAGTATGGAATAAAAGTACTACAATGTTAGGATTTATATACTATTATATATAAATTAAAATTGCCAAGTATACATTAAGTATGTGTTTTATCGGATATTGATTGATTAAAGTATGATTATGTTCTATACTTGATGGAATTATTTCTTCATGAGGCATGTTTAAAGAAAGTGATTAATTTTGTTTTATCATGTTGATAATTGATGTATGTCATATAGCATCATAAACAAAGGTATGATAATATTGTTTAGCATACTTTCGATTAATTTCAGTTTGTTGATTTGTAATTGTTTTATTTTATTGTTAATTATGAAATAAAGTATCAATTTTATTGATGTAACCAATTTTGGGGTTAGTTATGGTAGTTATTTTTGAATAACTACCTATAAGTAAATGATAAATTTATTGACTTTTTGTCAAGTTTTTCATGATGAGACAAAATTAAAGTGACATATTTTTTTTTATTACCCAAGTTCCTTATAGAAATAAAAGGGGTAATGATTTATATTGAAATACTCAAATGAGTTATGTAATTACCCAAGTCAATCTAGTTATATTATAACGAAGATTAAGGGGTAGAATTTTTATGTCATATGGATATACATATTTGTGTATATGAACACATATTAAATCTAAATTTAATATGGTTGGACCATTATTATAATAATTACATTTAAATTATTATGTACAATTCAACAATGTTGAAATTATAAGTAAGTGGTTGTTTTTATCATTACTTATGAAAATAGTTATGAAATAAATGTTATTCTATATAAGAGAATAAATTAATTTGCATAGATTTTGCAAATTATGTTTTATGGTGATTAAAATTCCATGATGTTTATGAATCAAATTATTATTACTAGTTTGTAATAATATTTTTGGTATGTTTATTTGATCCAAATAAGTAAATGGATCGTATTTAATTTATTCATAAATTATATGTGACAAGTTGATTTATTTTAAAAAAACTATAAAGTGAATACTATTTATAAGTATTTATTTATAAAATTATGTTCTTTAAGACTTGTGAATTATCAAGTGGTATGATAATGTATTTTATGCCTTAAGCATAAAATGTATATTGTGGCAAATAAATTCCATAATGTTTAATAATTTATTTATTATTACTAGTTTGTAATAATGTAAGAAATTTTTTCGAATTATACATAATTATATGTATGAAATTCAATTTTGAATTGGATCACAAAGAATTGTCATTTCTATTTGTGATTGAATGTTTACAAATAGGGGAGGTAATTTTAAACTTCCAAGTGTAAACTAATAAAGATAATATTTTATCTACAAACATTTGTCTTAGTTTTAGACAAAAAAAAAAAAAGATTAAATTATCTCTTGTTTGAGATGTTTAATAAAAAGTCATTAATCTCTTGTTTGAGATGTTTAATAAAAAGTCATTTTCAAGAAAAAATGCGCACTAAGAAATTTGATGTTTGGTCAAAGGTACTAGAATAATGTTACTTCTAGTGTTCCATATTTATTTAATGTGGAAGAAGACCCATTGACTTTTAGTGATGCTATGGCATCACAAGATAGTGCATTTTGGAACGAGGCATAGATGATGAGATGCAATCCATCATGGGGAATAATACTTGGGTATTAGTAGATCTCCCACTGACTTGTAAATCAATTGGTTGCAAGTGGATCTTCTGCAAGAAGATGAAAATTGATGGAACTATTGATAAGTTCAAGGCCTGTTTAGTGGCACAGAGCTTCAGACAAAAGCTTGGTATTGATCATTTTGATACATATGCACCAGTTGCAAGGATAACCACCATTAGGTTGTTGGTAGCGTTGGCTACAATTTATCATCTAGAGGTCTATCAAATAGATGTGAAAACCGCATTCTTATACGGTGAGCTAGATGAGGAAATTTACATGAAACAACCCGAAGGGTTTGTTTTGAAAGGACAAGAAAATAAGGTTTGTAAACTTGTTAAGTCACTATATGGACTTAAACAAGTACCAAAACAATGACATCAAAAGTTTGATGAAACTATATTGTCCTTTGGATTCAAGTTGAATCAAGCGGATAAATGCGTTTATAGCAAATTTGATAACCATGGCAATGGAGTTATCATTTGCTTATACGTGGATGACATACTCATCTTTGGTACTAGTATAGTACATATCCAAGAGACAAAGAATTTTTGTCTAAATCCTTCCAAATGAAGGATATGGGGGAGGTCGATGTGATCTTAGGCATAAAGATCAAAAGAGATGGTGGTCATATTAAGCTTAGTTAATCTCATTACATTGATAAAGTGCTTAATAGGTTTAAAATTGCAAGATTCGACACCAATCTCAAGTCCCATGGAGCAAGGTATGAAATTTACCAAGCATACCGGAAAACCAATTTCTCAATTAGAGTATGCAAAGATTATTGGATCTTTGATGTATGCTATGACATGTACAAGGCCGGACATAGCATTTGCGGTTGGTAATTGAGTAGATTTACCAGTAACCCGGGTCCCCAACATTGGTTGGCGATAAGGAGAGTATTACGATACTTGAAAGGAACCATAAATTATGGTATAACTTATAGTGGTGAACCTCCTATTTTGGAAGGTTATTCCGATGCTAGTTAGATCACAAATGAAGAGGATAATTCTTCAACTAGTGGTTGGGTGTTTGTTTATGGGGGAGGTGCCATTTCATGGGCTTCCAAGAAACAAATGGTAATAGCAGATTCCACTATGTCTGCGGAATTCATTGCACTCGCCTCGGCGGCAAATGAAGCGGAGTGGTTAAGGAATCTCATGTTTGAGATACCTTTGTTGCCAAAGCCAATTTCACCGGTGGCAATTTATTCGGATTGCACAACGGCTTTGGGAAGAGCTTATAGTCAAGTGTATAATGGTAAGTCGAGTCACATTGCTCTAAGACACAGTCTAGTGCAAGATCTTATCATTCATGGGGTCATAACTCTTGACTATGTGAACACCAAGTTCAATTTGGCGGATTTTTTCACTAAAGCCATGAGTAAGGTTTCAATTGAACAAGCGTCAATTGAGATCGGTTTATGTCAATAAAGTTTAAAGGAAAGTCCCAATTCACACACAAGTAGCATTGTGTCTTGAATTCAATGTGGTAAAGTCCTTTAAAGTCTTTGAAAGCAACAAGAATGAATGACCCATAGTTGCTTTAGACCGTGATGACAAGGTAGTCGCTTAAGTTCTCAAGGTCAAGGGTTGAAGAGCTCTTGGTGGTATCCTATCACGGGGATATGTTTTGCGTAGTGAGAACCTACCTATATAAGTTTGAAGTTTTGGCCGCTTCAAGTAGTCAAGATTGGCATATCCGACTATGATAAACTTATGAATAGATATGGACACGGCCCTATATAATGTGTCAAGGTAAATGACAATGTGTTATTGGTTTTGTGTGTATTTAACCTTCAAGTGGTTGGATGGGCTAGTTGATTCAATCCGTAGGGACATCATTCTAGTTCGATCGCTTGTGAAGTGTTTTATACTAGGCGTTAATTCAATCCGTAGGGACATTAGCGTTGATGCATGAAACGGAATTATATACTTAATGTGTAAAGGAAGAAGGAGGTTTCTTATACTCTAAATGGGGGAGGATTGTTGAACATTTAGAGTGTATAAGCCTAGATTTGTATATACTACATACTTAGTATAGTAGTGGGACTAAATAAATATATTATAAGTCCAAATTAAATGCCTCAAAGAATTTGATGAATCATTACTTTGATTCGTAAGTTTTGCTTGGTGAAACATTACTTTGTTTCATACGCTTTGCTTGGTGAAACGTTACTTTATTTCATAAGCTTTGTGAAACATTACTTTGTTTCATAAGCTTTGCTTGGTGAAACATTACTTTGTTTCATAAGCTTTGTTTGGTGAAACACTTTTGTTTCAAAATGAGGTATTGTTTGATGCATAGCTCTATAAATAGAGGTTGCATGCCAAGGGACATTCCATCCCAATTTCATATGATTTATGATTTCTCTCTTAAGAATACTCTTATTCTTGTTCTTCCTTTCATGAGATAATATTGAGAGAGTAATTAACTCTTAATATCATCAAAGTTCATAATTCACTACAACACTTGTATTTACTATTGCAATTTCCTTGTGCTAGGATTTTGTTGTGTAGATTGTATCTCATTGTGAATTTCATTTATCATCCCAAGCACCTTTGTGGGAGAAATATCACAATAGGAAAGTGCATGAACGCCTTCTACTGATATCAAGTTTCCGAGCGACTTCTTTGATTGTCGCAACCTTATCTTCATGGTGTCCATTTGGTGATTTACAAAGCAAGGAGTTCCATTGCCATCCACACAAGGAAAATACAAATCGGTTTGTTTTATTTGTATTTGCATTATATTTCTAATACCCCCAACCCATTAATTTGAACAAAAAACAAATAATGTCATTAAAGAAAGAGTCAATTTTTATAGTTTCATTGATCATATTATGGTATTCTTCAAATATTGGGGTTTTATTATTGAACAAACTTTTGTTATCAAATTATGGATTTGGGTTTCCAATTTTTCTTACAATGTGTCATATGTCTGCTTGTGCATTTCTTAGCTATATTTCAATTGTTTTTCTCAAGATTGTGCCTTTACAAAGGATTAAATCAAGGTCACAATTCCTCAAGATTGCAACTTTAAGCCTTGTTTTTTGTGGGTCTGTTGTGGGTGGTAATATATCCTTGAGATATCTTCCTGTTTCTTTCAATCAAGCTGTGGGTGCTACGACACCGTTTTTTACTGCTTTGTTTGCTTATCTAATGACCTTCAAGAGGGAAGCTTGGGTTACCTATGCTTGTCTTGTTCCTGTTGTTGGTGGTGTGATCATTGCTAGTGGGGTAATTTTCTAATTCAATCCTCATTTTTCTTATTATTAATATATTTCACATGTTTATGCTTTAAACTGTTTTGTAAATTTGTTTAATATTTATGACGTTTTATATACTAAAATGAATTGAGGAATTGATCTATTGGTTCATGTAGGCGATCCCGGTTTAAGGGCTTATACAATTTTGTGTTGTTGTTTAATGTTTTCTCTACTAAATTGGAGAAGAGAAGATGATCTCGAGGGCAACAGTGGAAAAGGATATTAGAATTTAGACTTAGGTTGAGTCGTTGAGATCTTAGAGAAACGAATTGAGTGGATGATAAGAATCCATGTGGTCGTTCATGTAGGCGACCCCAATCTTCTGGGATTAAGGCTTTTGCATTTTTGTGTTGTATCCTAAACTGTTTTTTATATTATTGATTTGATTTATTGTTTATATGTATCTGGGTTTTAATTTGTTCATTATTTTCAATTGATCTGATATGAAACCTTTAGTTGGCAGTAAAGAGATTTGGTAAAAGGAAAAACCCGGATCTGGAATTGTTGGTTGATGTTTGATTGTAAATGTGGCTTCTGTGATCTTTTAGTATGCCAAATTTTTGTTATTACTAACAAGGCCCGGTTGCGCACATCTGACCCTTTAAACCCTGCTTAGGTGGAAACCAATTAATGACATCAGGGTAATCAAATTGTTGAAACTCTTATCAGTCGGCTTGGCCCCCTGATTGTAAATTCTTTCCTTCGTCTTGGTGCAACATACAAAAAGAGAAAAATGGAAGCTATGTTTTACTTCGGGAGAGATTCAGCTATTCTTTTGCTTCTTTCGAGTATACTGAACCATTGTCACATGATTCACTAACTCCTCGCGAATTATGGTCGGTTTTAGACTATTCTTGGGCTAATTTGAGCGAATCGCGAATTCAAAAAGCGAATTAACTAGTGAATTATGTTACACTGCACTGAACCTTAAACTAATGTTTGCATTTCACATTTTCTCTTTAGTTATCCTTGTTTGGAAACCTAAATTTACATTTTTGATGAATATGTTCCTAAAAGTTGTATCCATTTCTCCTGGATTTTCGACAGGGGGAGCCAAGTTTTCATTTGTATGGATTTATTATGTGCATAAGCGCCACTGCAGCAAGGGCATTTAAATCTGTTCTCCAAGGCATCCTCCTTTCTAATGAAGGGTGAGTTTCGACTTCTTTTTTACATCTATTTTGTCTTATGTTACTTGGACTCAGGTATTGATGTCGGATACTGGTACGTGTCCAAGTATCGGATACATCTAAATATTCAATTTTACACCTAAAATGAAGTGTCTATGTGCCATACCAATGTCCGAGCATGAAGGATCGGACACGGGTATGTGAAGCAAAATGAAGAATCCGAGTAACATAGATTTAGTCAATGAGGTGATTGTGCTGTAATTTTTGAAATGTTATTCACATGTAGTTTATGAAGTAACGTGTTTTAATTGAAGGATGTGAATGTAGGTAGAAACATTACTAACTATATGAAAGATGATGGAAGTTTTCCGATGTTTTACGCCTATAGGCTTACAATTTACATCCTTATATGTTAATAAAAGGGCAATAATAACATTTCATTACTCCAATGTCATTAATAGCTTCGACCTAGGCGGGATCCGGAGGGAGATGTACGCAATGTTACCATCATATGCAAATTCACATAAATAAAAAGTTCCCTTTTTATAAATCTTCGGCCCATCGAAAATGAAAGTATGCGTATTGTTTGGTTTCAAAACAAATATTCCCTATTAATTTAGTATAATTATAAGCCAGTTTTTGATTGATATGTGTATATATACTGTAACAATTCACTTTGTTCAGGGAAAAGTTAAATTCAATGAACTTGATGCTGTATATGGCCCCAATTGCAGTTGTAGCCTTAGTTCCTGCTGTATTTGTTATGGAGCCTAATGTACTACAAGTATTTGTTTCTCTCGGGATCGAGCATAAATTCATGTGGATAATACTTCTACTTAATTCGGTCATGGCCTATTCGGCCAATTTGTCCAACTTCTTGGTGACTAAGTACACGAGTGCTCTTACTCTCCAGGTTTGATAATCTGTTACGGATTTGCTGCTTTTCTGTTGCTTATTTTTAGTAAAGAATACGTCAAAATGTAGAATGTCACTTAGCAAGCAAAGCATGTTATGCAACGCAACTTAAAATGCTACTTAAACAAACATCGACAATTTTGTAAAGTAGTGTTTTAGCTTCATTCAATCACTAACAAAAAGGTACTTAAACTGTTACGTCGAATGCGCCGCCCTAACTCCGTATAGCAAACATTTGGGGTGTTCATTTTCGGTACCCAAAAAGCTGGGTACCCGGATAAATCGGGTCAAGACTGGGGTCGGATTTTTTTGAACTGGCCTAGCAAACGTTATATGTAACTTTGGTTAAATAAGAAGTGTATACGACTAATGAGTCATTACTATAGATCTTTAGCCTCATTGAGAATGAGAAAGTGCAATATTTTTGAGATCGTCTTTCATAGGATCAGCGTCCAAGGGATCCTTGTGATATAGGTGCTTTCCTCTTGTTATTAGTGTGTATCTTTTCTTATCGAATTGGGTTTATTTTCCTCCAGGTATTAGGCAATGCGAAGGGCGCTGTTGCTGTTGTTATCTCAATACTTATATTCCAAAACCCAGTTACCGTCATTGGTATCGGTGGTTACTCGATGACTGTTCTTGGAGTAATTGCTTATGGAGAAGCGAAGTGGAGATACAAGTAGTACATTCTTTCATTCATTTTATGTTCTCCCTTTGATCATAATTTTTTGTTTCTTTTTGTTAGGAAGGATGAGTTAGCCAGGCATATTTCGCCCTCTTCCCCTTATTGTAACTTCATTGAATATCCGATATATATCTTTACTATAATCAATCGGTATTATGTTGATAAAGAGACATAGAGGATTGTAACTTTATCGAATATCAGAGAATTAGTTGCAGATAATTTTATCGAGTTTTCATTCTTATCGGAGTTCATGTGTATTTGGATGTGTCGATTGTTTTGTGCTGGTATTTCTATTTACATACGTTCTCCATTGCCTCCCAAAAAAGGATTAAATGGGAGCGTAAAAGCTCTCATCTCCAATCCATGATACTACATTACTACGGAAATATTTTCGACTCACTTAACTTGAACCAAGTATTGTTATACTTTCTCGCTCCCTGGCACTTGTGTTCAGATTTGGAAGGGTTCTCGACTCATCTGTTCGAAGCTGAGTTTACGCTTTTCAGAATACGCTTATCTGTTGTTGATACGCAAAGCAATAACGAGTAACGAATCGATAATTATTATCATTCAAGATTGCGCAATAAATAAAGACATGCAGTAAATCTGTCTTGAATAGTATTGGAACTACAAACAATATTTGAAGATGTTAGTTTTCTGAATATTTACATTCAAAGTTATAACTTGACAAGAAAATGATCACAAAATAATGTGCACGTAATGACATATGTTAGCAAAACTCACATTCAAGGCAACTTCGATCACACAAGTCATTACGATAATGTGCACGTAAGGCGTTCAATAGAGGAGCTCGCTTTACGTTTAAAATGATATCACTTCATAAATCTCGCATTGTGATGCACTTATAAGATGAATCTTGAACACCTGAGATGCTGAGGTATGATAGGTTTAAGCAAAAATGTGGAATTGAAGCAACTTTCGAGGATACATTAGGCAGTTTTATGTCTCATGGCTTTATAGACGAAATTGAGCTTCATAAACAAAATTGGCGCGACAGACATTTTTAGACTTGCTCTGGACCACTGGCTAGGGCATCATAGCCATCATGTTGTTGCAAAGAAGCACTTGGCTCGACTGAAATGCACTTTAGGATGACGCCCAAAGGCATACCAAGTCCTCCGATCAAAATGCAAATTAACCAAAGCTGCCAACTCAAAGGGACAGTGCTTGCAAAAGAACCCAAAAACTCGACTATGATCGCTTGAAATGCTACAGTACAGGCTATCACGCCAATGAATATCCAGCTGCTGAATATGCCGCGAAAGACATTTATTTTCTCTATTTGACGACTGTTGATTTCATTGAACACCTAGTGAAACATGGTAAGAAGTACATATTATAAGCCGACCAATGTGAAAATGAACGAAAAGAAGATATAACATCAACCAAAATAGCACAAAAATAACAGCATTTTGGCTACTGAAATTTTCTTATCTGATGGGCAATGTAAGTACCAAGTAATGCTACACCTGAGACAATAAGGTTTTCCTTTTTGAGAGTGGGCTGGCATGATCTCTATTGCTCGGACTCTTTTCTTTTACCTCAAGTGCTCGTGCTGGACCCTAACACCGAGACATAGGTACGACATTTGAGCACTTCAATTTGTTTCGAATAGCCAAGTCGTACACGTACTGACGTACCCATATCGGGTGAGTATACGAATCCAAGTAACATGTCATATTGCAAGGTGTACGTCTCTAAACCACTACATGACAACAATGCTATCACTAGTTTTAGCAACCACATCAGTTTTATCAACACGGGTTTGCATTATTATCTACTTGGTGTCAATTTGAGTCCCGAAATCATTTTTTCATCGGCGTTAACTTACAATAGTCAATTTCAAATTTACACTCTTCAAGAAGACTGACAACAGAAAACCATGCAACCACAAAATGCAATTTCTGTACAAACTGAAGGAAAGAGAGGCAGGTAAAAGCAAAAAGAAACCTGGCAGAACACAAAAGAGTTGAATATGACTGTATTCAGAACAGCCTGAGAATCCGAGCCAGTAAGCCCAAGTAGCCGTTCTCCATCAAAGTTCAGTACAGCAAGGACAGTGAACTGATATACACTGTGGCCGAGGATATTTCTCCACATTGCCTTGCTGATAAAGTTGGCATGTCTCCCAATAGGAGGCCTTTTCATAAGCTCATCAGTAGGTGGTTCCGTGGCCAAGGCTAGAGCACCAAGTGTATCCATAATCATGTTGACCCACAGCAACTGCACAGTCGTCAATGGAGCACACCCTAGAATCCCGCAAATGTATTTCATATTAACGTATTTACGGAGATATTATGCATGAAAAGAAATACAAAAAATAGTTGAACTAACCGGCAACACAGGCAGAAACAAAATTGATCATTAGTGCAACGATATTGACTGTCAATTGGAATTGTACAAATTTTTGTATGTTCACGTAAACAGCTCTCCCCCATTTGACCACATTCACAATGGTGGTGAAATTGTCATCCATTATTATGACATCTGCATTTTCCTTCGCAACCTGCAGACCAGCTTATGGAGTGAAATAAAGGCAAAGGAGCTAAGAGGTACGTTTAAAGCTAGAAATGAGTCGGATGAGAGGATTTGAATATAAAGCAAGGAGAGGGGAAGTGATCAATCCAATTAAACATTCACTATGGAGCTATATTAAGAGTCTTGAATTCATATACGAGTGATGGTCCGACTAGAGTTTAGCTCCCATCTATAAAGATAAGCCCAATTTTCATGATTCTATCACTTCTATGGTCTTCTCCAAGTTCTAGAAACCAGAATTTCTGTATACCATCATTCAGGATAGAGAAAAGCTATAATGATAATATACAGTTATTCTGGTTCCCGGAACTTGAACAGCATAGAAGTGATGGAATCATGAAAATTGGGCTTATTTTTATAGATGGGAGCTTAACTCTATTCGGACCATCACTCATATATGAATTTAAAGAACTCATTGATCACCTTCCATTTTATAGATCAAAGAGATCACAAAAACGAAATTACTGACAGACCTCTGTTCCCGCGATTCCCATAGCAAGTCCTATATCTGACTCATGCAAAGCGGGTGCATCATTGGTCCCATCACCGGTCACAGCAACCACCTCCTCGAGAGTTCTCAGGCCCATCACCATTGTGTGCTTATCTGATGGCAGAGATCGAGCCATAACCTGTATTTTTTTTAAGAGTGTGATGCTCCAGTTATCAGCAAGTACGCATAAATAATCAATCAAATTAGATTACTGACCTGGATTCTTGATAAGGCCCCTTTCATTTCATCTGGAGTCTTACTACGAAGCTCTGATCCTTCTATGGCAAGGCCATCAGTCAGTATTCCACATTCTCTTGCTATGGCCTTGGCTGTATTAATGTTATCACCTGTGACCATACGCACAGTGATTCCAGCAGCTAAACACGTCCGGACTGCATCTATGACCCCAGGACGAACAGGATCCTTGATTCCAACAACTGCCACTAATGTATATCCGTCTTCAGGAATGTTGTTTTCACCATCTCCATCATCAATATCTCTAAAAGCCAGGCACAAAGTTCTTAAAGCTTCATTTGCAAAATCATTTATAACATTAGTTATAGTTGTCAAGTGCTCTTCAGAAAGATCAACAGAATTGCCATTACAATCAATCATTCTATTGCACGATCCTAAAACTATTTCTGATGCACCCTTACAGAAGGCCCGGATTCCACCTCCTGGCAAAGCCACAAGAACTGACATTTTCCTTCTGACAGAATTGAAAGGCTCTATGTTTTTTATCTGATATTTTTGGCGGTACTCATTGAAATCACCCCCCAAAAGCAATCCAAGTTCAAGTAAAGCTGACTCTGTTGGTTGCCCTATAATGGAAGTCTTTCCATCCTTGTTCTTCCCCATTTCTGCACCAGTATTTAAGAATATAACTTGTAAAAGGACGGTTAAGGTACTCTCGGAGAATTCTGATTTTAGATCCTTTCCTTTCAACTCTGTGTTTCTTCCAGATACCCAAATCTTGTCGACTATCATATGGTTTGTAGTGAGTGTCCCGGTCTTATCAGTGCAGATAGAAGAGGCAGAACCCATTGTTTCACAAGCAGAAAGATGCCTTACCAGTGCCTTGTCGTTCATTAATTTCTTCATTGCAAAGGCCAGGCTTAATGTTACTGCTAATGGAAGTCCTTCAGGCACAGCAACTACAATTATCGTTACTGCAGTGGCAAAGTAGTCT
Organism: Amaranthus tricolor; assembly: GCF_026212465.1. Classification (NCBI taxonomy): domain Eukaryota; kingdom Viridiplantae; phylum Streptophyta; class Magnoliopsida; order Caryophyllales; family Amaranthaceae; genus Amaranthus; species Amaranthus tricolor. The sequence goes on from NC_080056.1 coordinate 1,919,900, forward strand.
AAGAGCTTCAATGCATCTTCTGAATTCCAATGTGTAAATTCTTCATGAACTAATTTATTGACTAGAAATCTAATAGCCAACACTAAAAATGTTAGTACCCCAAACACTAATCCGATTTTTCCGATAATAGTAGCAACTCCATTTAGCTTCACCTGCAAAGGTGTCTCATCATGATCCCCCTCGTTTAGGGTCTCCATCAATTTACCCCATTCAGTCTTCATACCAACAGCAGTCACAAGCATTGTAGCTGATCCATCTAGTACCTTCGTTCCACCTAAAAGAAAAGGCCTTTCATGGTTTACGTGGAGAGGTTCGCTCTCACCTGTTAAACTCGACTCATCAATTAACAAGTTATAACCGGACACAAAGATTCCATCCGCAGGCACGACATCTCCAGTAGACAAATTTACAATATCTCCAACGACTAAATCATAAATAAATACCTTCTGTCTATGGCCATCTCTTGTCACCTGAACAAATTTCTTCTTCTTCTCTTTATCAAGAGCTATGAATTGCAATGACTGTTTATAGTCACTAACAGCAGTTACAATAACAACCAGAAAAATACTTAATAAAATTCCCACCCCATCATACATGCCTTTCGGCAAACCTTCTGTAGCAATTCCTACCCCTACTGATACTACAGCACACACCATTAGAATTATTAATGTCAAGTCTTGTAATGCATCCCAGACAAACGTCCAAAACCCTCTGGGAGGCTTCTCAGTGTATCTGTTAAGTCCATAGTGTTTTTGTCTAAGACATAGATCACTCGATGTGATCCCATATTTGAGTTTTGTGGATAATTTTTCTGCGATTCCTTTTACCCCCCCATGCGTATTAAAGCCGTTTGTATCATGGCCACGGACAATTGATGCCAATTCATCAGCTTCGATTCCAAATCCGGCCTCTTGAGTTTCTTTTGAAAGCTTATGTTCAGTCCTACCAGCTGTAAAATTAACTTTACATTACACACAGATAATTAAAGAAATGGATAGAACATATTCTCATAGAAAACTCAAAGCTCTTACCATCGCTAAAACGAATTGCTGCTTTATGTACCATGAGTGCAACACGTAATTCCTGTCAAAAGAGATGGGGGAAAAAGAAAACCCGGATTAGTAATATGATCTTGATAATACTAACTCCAAGATCAAGTGAAAGTTCTAATTACTGTGACAAAATAAAATCAACTTTAAGAGGTAATCATGTCTAATGACACAGTTCAAACTACAAATGACAGCTCATGATGAACTCCCAAGAGTTAGCTGTCTTTTTAGCCAAAAATTCCATATTTTCTTGCAATTACAATCTGTTTTCATGTTCTACAGCATATAAAGTTTAAGTTTACCCACATATTACTCTTTTAAGTTTCTTGAGTCTATAAATTAACATCCATGTAGCCAATATCTCCTTTGGCATTCAACTAATTTACCCACATACTACTTTTTAAGTTTCTTTAGTCTATTAAGATACATCCATGTAGCTTAAATATCTCTTTTGGCATTCAACCAACCAAAACAAATGTATGCCAAAAGGATTTAATACGATTTGTAGCCTCTGATAAGGAAGAAAAAAAGAGGAGAGTCGTGGATTCAACTGTCAACTAGTCTCATCTTCTTAGTAGCTCTGCAAACCTAATCTCTCCAAAAATCATTTTTGGAATTCCTAACACAACCATTTTCACCAGATATCTTATCTACTAAAGTACATGTAGTATCTTTGAGCTGCAACCAAACATACAGCGACTTTGAGGTTTCCCGCAAGAGGCATGTAAGGGAGTTAGCATTTAGTTCAAGGAGCTAGTGATCTATTCTGATAAGCCCCGGCTAGCAGCTTTCTTTCTTTATATCTCAAATAAGCACAGCTATATTCAATCATTTAAAGCTGGTAATCCATTGATTTTGCTAAATCTAGCAGATGCAATCTACTCACATCATCTGATTTGAACACTCACTATAATGTAAAGAATCACAGCAATATACAGTTCAAAATTATTCTTTTACTAGTTCCGGTGAAAATGATTCTAGGATAGGTTTCAAAACTCTCCAGTAGTCTCGACAATATGGCAGAATCCAGACCAAGCAAAGGAAACATACTTTGTTCCTCAAAAGACACCAATCAAAAGGACTTTTGAAATTGATCATTGAACTTGTTCTTTTTATCTTACGAAATAAACCTTTAACCAGAAATCTGCAGAAATGCTCATAATCCATCAAGACAATTTAACTAAAGTAATGAGATTTTCTAACCCCAAACATCCCAATATGACCTAGAAAGACCCTGGGAAAAGTTTTAGAAAAATCTTAGCTGGCGCCCATGATAGGTCATAACTCAAAAGTACCCCATTTATAAGGTTATAATTCACGCTTTTAGGGTGTTTTTGAAAATTTTATGATAATGAATGGAAACAAAAATACCTCATGATGAGCTCAAAAAGACCCTTTATATGCCTTGAAAGTTACACCATATTGCATATGAGTAATTTGACTAAAGTAAAGAGATTTTCTGAACCAAACTATATCGAGAGGACCTATAGAGAGTTTAGGAAAAGTTTTGAAAAATTCTAAGCTGACGCCCGAGATAGCTCATAATTACCCCATTTCAAAGGCTAATTCATGCTTACGGGGTGTTTTTAAAAATTTCATGACAATGTAAGAATGAAATATTACAATTCTCATTGGGTCACTACGTGCCCTAGAAATTTATGAATGACAACAAAAAGACCACATGATAGGCTCAAAAAGACCCTTTGTATCCTTGGTGGTAACACCACAGTGCATATGTGAGCAATTTGACTAGAGTAAGGAGATTTTATGACACTAAATATCCTGACAGGACCTACACAAAGTGTGGAGAAGTTTTTGGAAAATTGACTCGGCGCCAGAGATAGGTCATAATTACCATTTTTTAAAGGCTACAATTCACACTTTAAAAATTAATAATAATAATAAATAAATAAATAAATTTCAGAAATTTTAAAAATAATAATAAAAAAAAATAACTCCCCATTAACAAATAACTTCCCACTTCTCCTTCTAAATCTTAAAACTAACCTCACTTACCTACTATAAATTAAACCAATTACCCTTAATTCATTCACATTATTACTCACACTTCCTTTTTCTCCTACAAACTACTTCCTCCATCTCCTATTTGCTTAAAATTAAGTCAAGAAAACGCAAGATTTCGATATTAAAGACAGCGGATTCGTAAACAGAGATTATTAGGAGCGTACTTTGTCTAGGATCGCGTGACAAGGTAATTCTCAATGTCCATCTAATTAGGACTATCCTATTAGTATTATGTGCTACGTGATAATTAATATGTTTAAATAGGATGCATGATTTTATATTTTATATATTCTCAAATTATATTTACTATTATTTTTATCAAACTTGAATTTATAATTACTATTTTGATAAAATTTATATTATTATTTTGATAACGAAAATTGATACGATTTATTTGAAAGAGAAATACTTATAATATTATTATTTTGATGAAAGTTATATTATTATTTTAATAATGATTGTAAATGCGATTGAATTTGGGAGGAAAATATCATGATATTAATATTGTAATTGAATATTCTTGAGATATATTTTCTTGAGAAAATCTATGATCATAAAACTAATGTATAATGTATGTTTGTTTATATGTTTGCGTGCACGCGACTAATTATTAAAATATATTAAATCACGTAAAATGTAACACGAGGGAAATGAAGCTCTTATATTTGTTGTGATCCAAGTATACGGGTGATGAACAGGTTGTCCTGTTTGGTTAGTATAGCTGCCGACAGGTATTATTATTTCTGATACTTGATACGATGCTTGGTCTTCCTTCTATTTGTTGTGATCTAAGTAGAAGGGGTGTGCACACTAGGGTTCCCTGAGACTACTCTGTTGGCCTTGAATTATTTGGGGTGACAACCTCTTGATGAAGTAGATATAGGGGTAAAGCCTCGGCCTACTAGCGTTTTCGTTCCCTCAAATTAAAAAAAAAAATTGATTATGTGTTTGTCATTATTAAAAATCAAATTAATAAATTGATTTATGTGATATTATATATATTGTTTTCTCAAATTGTTTTCTTTTAAACTCAGCTATATATTATTTTCTAAAATTATTTTCTAAAATTATTTTCAATTTGATTATATTTTATTTTCTTAAATCCTTTTCAAACTTAATCGTTTTACGAGATGGAGTTGAAATTACTCAATTTTCTGATTTTGGGAGTTTTTCCCTTGTTTTTCTTGCATTCTTATGTTGCAGGTTATTGATTGCGTGGGAATCGTGGAGTGAGGATCACTTAAAAATATAGCTTTTATTAGAGACGTATTTCAGTTTAAATTTATTTTAAGTTGTTTAAATTTTATATAGACATAGATTGCGTTTCAATCTTCTCTTATGTTGTAAGACCCTTTGTTGCATTTAAAATTATTAAGTTATTTCTAAGTCGTTAAGCCTTACATTTATTTTATTAGAAATAGATGTGGCGGTAACACTCCCATGAGTAGGTTTTGGTTCATGGATTTCATTAAAGGCGTTTTCAAAAGTTCGACCTATTTTGAAGGTGTTACAGCAATATAACAATCCTCATTGGGTCACCACGTACCCTAGAAAACTGTGAATGGCAACAAAATGATAGCATGATGGGCTCAAAAAGACCCTTCGTATGCCTTAGATCCACAATGCATATGTGAGCTATTTGACTAGGGTAAGAAGATTTTCTTAACCCAAATATCCCAACACGAACTAGAAAGACGGTGGGAAAAGTTTTGAAAAATTCTGAGTTTACGCCAAGATAGGTCATAACTCATAAGTACCCCTTTTAAAGGCTATAATTCATGCTTTTAGGGTGTTTCGGAAAATTTTATGACTATATAAGAATGCAATATAGAAATCTTCATTGGGTCACCACATGCCCGAGAGAACTATGAATGGCAACAAATAAACCACATGATGAGCTCAAAAAGACCCTCTGTAATAGAAGCCAAGATTATAACATCTAGAGCATGAGTTTATAAGGTTGAGCATCCATGTTCCATGCTATGAAAACCCCATATTTTGTTTGTTTTTTTAATCAAATTTCCTTTAAACGCATGCATATAGAACGTTTCTTGACCATGTGGGAAAATTTAAGGGTATATATAAATGAAACAATTGTTCTTAAAAGCACTTCGCTTCACATAATCTTTATAACTGTTATAGGATATACAAGAATCGCATAGAGCGTTTATTGACCATGCACATAGAGCGTGACCATCTAACTCATGTATGAAGCGATGCCATTGGAGCTCATCTCACAATAAGAGAATCTTTTAGAACGATTTGTGTAAATTAATAGTGATAATGTGTAGACTTAAAAACAAAACCAACCACCCCAGCCCATACGCAGAGCCCAATTTTAGAAAACAATGCAGTGTATTGGATATCTATCTTTAAGATAGGATTAAGAAATCATCCCCGTGACAGTGGTACCTAAATGCAGGTTACAAAGGTGGTCCTTGGGGCCAAATGCTAGAAGAGTACAACAAAACTAGAAGACTGGCAGTTTGTCACAAGCTCACAATAACAGGATAAAGTAGGTAAAAGGAGGAGAAGCTCAATGAAATAACGTTACTTATGTATTCTAGTGCTTAATTACACAATACAAGGGTAAAAATGTTGATTTTTTAATTCTATCAATGCATTCCTACAAGTTTTTTACAATATTTTGTCTATATTCTTTCTTTAATAGGGACCACTCATTTACTAAAATGGCAAACCCTGGGTGACATGGGTTAGTGGGTTACTTAAACTCAGCACTCCATGTAACCGATTAGCTCTAGAGGGCAAAGAGAAAACACTATCACGTGATAGAGTAAATAGCACACATGGAGTTTTAATCACCAGTTTAAGTTTTTGGTTGAATTATTTCTTTAACATGGTATCTAAAGCTAACATGACGAAAAATTTAACGTTATATATATTACATATGCTGCATCTACACTTATAGCCTAATATGTTATAAATCAAATCAGTTTGTAGTTGATACATCATGAGGTTCTGAACATATGCCTGTTCAAGAAGTTCTCATGTGGATATGCTCATCTTTAATGTTGTGAAAGTTCAAGGAAATTTCATATTGTTATTTTTTAAAGTTGATTATTCCAAGGACATAAAAGCTTAGGTAAAGTTTCTTTTCTTACCTACTAATCCATGTTATTCTAATCGACAGCATCTTAGTAAAGTCAATTCAATCACAGAATTATATTTTTGGGTGCTCAATAGTTGCACACTTGCGAATCCTACTTGCACATTTGCTCTCAAGCCGTGACGATAAGAAATTCATCTTTTGGGAAAAATCAAAAAAGAAAGTGGGATTTTAAGATTAATTCACTTTGCAAGAAAAGAACCATTATAATGGAGAGGTGGAAAGAAAAAGTAGGGTCAAATAAAAGTGCTATCTAGGAAAATTTTAGGTAAATATTATCACCATTATTTATTATATTTCGTTTTAAAAATATATAATTAGGATTTGAGAAGAAAAAACAGCATACCATACACTTAATAAAAGAGGTTGCGATCAAATAGAACATAATTCAATAAATACGTGCGAATAATACCAATAACAAAATATATATTAATATAATTGTTATTTCATAATTTTCAAATAGGTTGTTTGGTAATTCGCTATTAGGTAATTGGTTTAGTTGAATTCATTGGGCAAATTAAAAATTGATTATAAAGACATTTGGTAAAATACCATCTACATAATTTCAGATGATAATATATATACATAATTTATCATATCAAATGAAAACGTAATTATAAACCAATACTTCACGCAAATGTCTAATAGATTATGAGTAGTTTTCCTTAGCAATAACATTTCACACTCTTAGCATTCATGAGTGATAAGCATTGCACCAATGGCAATGACATTTCACCTCTAGACCTCTACCCTCTATTAAGTTGCGTTCCATTATACTTCACTTTTTATGCAATTTATTATGTAATTTTGATTAATTATATCTTAAATTATGTTAAATTAAAAATTTGATATTATGAAAGTATGCAATTAGAAGATTCAAACAAAATATCACTTGACTATATTTTTTCTTACACATTAACCGCAATATATAAAATAAGCTCGAAAGATGGATAGTAAACTAAGTCTAATGCAGAGAATATTTCAAAACGGATAAAGTATTATAATAAATTTATGGAAACATATAAATTTATAAATAGAATTTTAGTAGAAAAGGAAATTTATATTAGATTTTTTAAGTATATATTGAAGATAAAATATATTCACGTAAGATCTTGTTAGATTTGTCTTGATGTAAAATTTTTTAATATATAATTTTTTAAATTTTTTATGATGCACATTTAGAGATATTAAGACATAAAATTTACTAAAAAATGCATGCAAAAAATAGAGTGAACAAATAATAAAAACAAACGGAGAGAGAATTAATTTTGTTTTTAAAACATAAGAATTTAATTATACTTATTAATTTAACATTTATTCTTTCTTGAAAAGTTAAAATAATTATATAAAATACTAATTATTTTCTATTTCTAGATCAAATTCTCTAAAAATGTTAAAATTATTGATAATAAAAAGTACTTTTTAATTTAAATATCATTACCCTGTAATTAAATGATTAACATTTATTTATTGGTAGATATGTTAGAAAATTTCAACAGCTAAGAAAATCAAAAGTTTATAGTGATTATTGAATACATTTTTACTTTGACCATCAACAAAACATAGAGAACTACTATTGAAAAATCCTACTTTTGATTATAGATTTTAGGCATGATTTCAATTTAATTTAAATTGTAAAGTCAAATTAAAATTCCCTATTTTTTCAAGAAAAACATGTGCATTGAGTCTTGACGTTGTTCATTCCATATGGACTGCAAAACATTTACATAAAAACCGAAAGGAAAGTTTGAGAACGAAAGTCAACTCCAATTTAATTTTTGAACGTATAAACAAAAATAAAACTTTAAAAATAAACAAAAATCATAAAGAATATTCCATTATAATCAAAATCAAACATTCAAAATCATAAAGTGATACTCGTAATTATAAAAATCTTGAAAAAATTCATACAAAACGAAGAATTGACTGTATATTCATGGTAATTGATATCATCATGATTCATGTGAAATTAAAATAAAACATCAAAGTAGGGCCAAATGCTGATCCCAAAAAAAAAAAAGTCAAGGTAAAGAATAAGTGGATAGTAAAGTTGAAAATGAAAATGACTCCAATTGAAAATGTCTTCAGCCAATCAATGCGCCATTAAAGAAAAAGAAAGAAAGATAAAAGGTACCTGAAGAGTTTTGGCAGCTTGAGAACGTTGTTTGAGATTAGCAACATAACGGAATCGACGACGGCGATTACGGGTGAGTAATCCGACAGCTTTTCTCCACCGTAATCGAGCATCTTCCGGCGGCTTTGGCGGGAGATTGAAGTCTTTGAGCAGCTTCTCCTCCATTGTTATCGTTATTTGAAAGCTCCGTAATCTGTTCGAGAGCTTGCTCTGGTTTAATATGGACTTCGATTTTTTTATAAAGCGGAATTTAATTTAGATTTATAGAAGTATCATTTATAGGCTCCTTTTTTACGTTAAAAATACTAGTATACGTCCATCAGTTTGATTTTGCTTCAAAAAGAAATAGAGTGTTATTTGAGAAAAAAATGGACAATGATAATAAATGATTTGAAAGAATGAACTATGTAAATGAAATTAAAAGTAAATTAAAATATATAGATAAAATTAAAAGAAAGTGGTGGGTATTAGGCCATCACAATTCGTCACATAATTTCACCGTGGCCCACTCGTGTGCACACGTGGGCTCGGGTCCACAAATCCACGAGTCAAGAGCGTTGACTTGCACATACACTTAGTGAGGTTCATTGTTTCTCAAAACCATATGGTAGTAGGAAGATTAGCTCATCCAATATATATTCAAGTCAACAACCCACTATTTCATCTATGTGGGATCTTGTCTCACATGTTAAATATTGCCAACTGTGTGCCATTGTACGAAAATAAAAATAATACAAAATGAGTGAGATGGACCAAAATAATAACTGATGCAAAAATGAGTGGGACGGAGGAAATATATGTTAAGACTTTCCGAATTTATGAGTGTTTTTTACTATTGTATGCAATTCAATATATTCCTTTGAATATAAAAAGTTTATAATATTATAAAATGTGCATTTAACAATTCAAATAAGATTAATTTTTATTTTATTTTTTCTTAGACATTATCCGTAATATATAAATAAGTTTAATAATAAATACTAACAAAAATTCTTACGTAGTAAGTATTTCGATACATAAGTAGCCTTTGTCATTCTGTATACATAATAATATTAGATACACCTATACCAGGGATACTTAATTTATTGGGACAAGATAAAAAAAAAATTTACATGACAAAGACAATTAAGTAATGGAAAAAAGTGAGTAGATGAGAATTTAGAAATTAATAAATTAAATATAAAAATATAGCAAATTGATTAGAAAAAATGAAACCCATGGATACGCCATTCTTATTGACACCACTATTTTCACATTTGTATAAATTAGTAAAACAAATTAAAATACTTCAAATGAGCTGAAAAATACGTATTGTATTGCACTGTGAAGAAGGTTAGTAAAAACCGAACTTATGACTTTATTTAAAAAACTGTACTTACACTAAGCCTAAAATTGTGAGTAAAATCTTTTAGAAATAGTTAATGAACTTTTAATAGTATACTTTTGGTGGAAATCACATTACATTACAATATCCTTCTTGTATATCTGTTTATCTTTTTTAAACAGATAATGTACCGTCCATTATCTATATAGAAGTATCTGTAATCCTATTGTAGATATAGTGCAAAAATAAGACCGTATTATTCTGAATCGGTCGTATCATAAAGGTTTTCAAATTTATCGAACCAAAACTATCCGTATAGGTGTAAAAAAAAACGCATTTTAGGCCGTTCCAAGCAATATTTCATAGTTTAGGTCAATATTTGACGGTACGACAACCGCATTACATCACCATATCCGTTCCCGCAACCATGACGGTTACCATATTTTTCTATGGTTGTTTAATGAGCCGATTCAAATAAAAAAAACATGTCAACAACTTCCATTAAAACCAAACAGACAAGTTCAGCCTGCTTGAATAGAAAAATTCTTGGGAATTCTAGTCTCCTTTGAAGCTTCATAAAACGTGGCGTGTCAACTAATACATGTTCTACAACAAAGCATGACTAGTCTACAATGGGGATAAACCAGGTCTCCAAAAACATGCCTGCAATGTTCAACCTGTGCTGGCTTCGACCTGAATGAAAAGAAGAGATGGGAATGGAACAATGTGACTAGATCGCTCTCGGCTTGCCTTTGGTTTGAATGTATCATTTATCACCTTGAGATACCATTCCCAGAAGGTTCTGAAGCCAATTCACATACTGATTTTCCTCCTTTTTGCGCAAGTGTACCAGCAGAAAGTTCAAAACGTTCTCACCGATTCCTCTGGTTTTCAAATAGTCTTTGAATGCATTTTGAAGAAGAGGGTCCAAATCACTGTAGAATGAGAACCATAAATTATGATACCAAAATATTAACATTGAATCGGAATGGAAAAGAAAAATTCATGTGGAGGACTACTAGAACTGATGTATTGGTTTATGCAGTTGACTCTAAATTTTTAGGAATTAAGACTTTGACGTTGTTGTTACATTTCTAAAATACAAAAGACGGTAAAAACTGAGATATGGGTTTAATTTTGCTCCGAACGAAGTTGTGATCATTTAATTTCACAAAAGATGAATTTAACATTAGATCAAATGGGCATTCAAGTGCACTTAATATGAAAGACGTAAAAACAGCTAAATAGACTCAACATCAAGATTTAAACATGAGTTGAGACTAATTCATTGGGCACTTAAACCAGCAAAACGGATCCTCTACAGAACCCCAACAAATAAAGCGACTAAATAGGCAACAAGCAATATAGATAAACAAAGAAACAAAAGTTTGTTTGCAAGATGATGGCAAGTTAACTATATACTATGAGCATGTGATCATAGTAGCCCTTTATGTACACCTTCAAATAACTGATTGTAAAGCAAAGATTTACCTGAACATAGGGGATGTGTAATATCTAGGACCTGTAGAGCTTAGTGATTTGAAATAACTTGCAGAACTGATCTTGAAATCAGGGCCAGTGTAACTTTTATTCGTAACTTCACAGTTAAACTGCAAAAGAGAACTTAAGCCAGGCTTTTTTATGCACACCTTCATATTCACGACCCTTGTAGTTTCTTGTGTAAAGTCAAGTGTTCCAAGTAAAGCTGAAATAGCAATTTCTTCACCATTACCATATTTCCTTAGTAATACAATGTCCTGAGAATTGGGTGCATCCCATTCCAACGTAAAATCTCCAGGGGAACCTGTTTCATTATTCTGTGCCAAACTTATGATACAAGTTCAAACTTCATAATAGCATGACACTCAATACAAAAAATTAGGAAAGAAGCAAGACTGAAGAGTTTAAACTCAAGTTTTTAGGCAATTCAGATTTCAGACAGACAAATTTGCCAAAATACAGCCCCTGATGTAAGTGTATATAAGTTGGAAGTACCAGAATTTCCTAAGCCAAGTATGTAAAATAGAAGCCTGAGGGACTTGTTAAAAAATAGCAGCATATACTCCATGGAAGCGAAAGACTACTTAAAACAGTAAACTGTATTGTACGAAACAACCCAAAGGACAATGCATCCTTCACCTCCTCTTGTCCACAAATTGGCGCAAAAGGCACAAACAATTAAGAGGATCATCCCAAGAAATATTCCCCAATGCCAACTCTTAAAAACAGCTATTTCATTCCTTCTCTCACTGTCCTTCCTGACAGGGAAGAAACATACATAATTCATAGTGCCCTGAAAAAAGTCCAGCCTAGATTTATCCCTTTCTAATCAGAGGCTATACACCAGAGATGCGGATGAGCAAACCAAGATAAAGTGCACAAAAAAATTTACCCTCCGTTGCCCTCGTCTAGTGCTTTCAAGTTCAGTTACTCCTGAACACAAAATTTCTACTAAAAAAGGTGCGGATGAACTAGATTCACAACCAAGGCATCTTAACATTGTCAACCTAATTGAACACACATCCCCCTACCCGCCCAAAAATAAAGTTTTCTTTTCATGTCCATTATACTGTCCAAATTTTTCCTTAGAAAAATTAACACACCAAGACGGCTAAGTCAAAATAACTGTTGAGAGCTAACTGATGTTTCTTTTATGCACAGGAACACTGACTATTTTTATTGCTATTTTGTGTTGAAGAACTTTCTAAGTTCCTAGCATAAGTTCCTTGCAAAAAGCGCTTCAAGTTGCAAAGCATACAGTTGGAGAGAGAAACTTATTACCCACCAAATTTATACACTTAAGACTCGATAGTTTCTCTTCCTAGCTAAAAGAAGTCGAGAAAGACCTAAGAAAACATGATTGAGCAAATTAAGAACAACTTGAGTGAGCTACACCTCTTCGCAGATCTGACTAGGTATAGTAATAGTTGAAACGCTAGGAGCAATAAGTTTACCGATCTAACTGTGTCAGTCTATAACACTAACATCCAAGTATAACTATTGAATCCAATGAGCATAAACACTGCATCAGTCAAATTTACAGTCCTCATTAACCACCTTTTTCACCTTCAAGAACTAATTGGACAAGGAGCCTTCTTTATTTTGGATTTTAAATTAGAAATAATAAATCTTCCTTAATAAGCATTTGACTTTGATGTTACAATAATTGCTATATTTTCCCTTCTAACAGACTCAAAATTTCAGCGATTGTAACTCATATACTTTAGTGGGTAAACATGCTGATGTTAACTCAACAACTCCAAACCACTTAACAGTAATCGTCAGCCATCTTTCTTGTTAATGCACAAACAATTGTGCCCTACTTGCCAATAGAATGCAACTTTCAACTTCAAATTGCGCAACATCATTTACGCCCAATGGTGGTTGCTCACTTCAGAAAAAAGTATGTGTTGTGCACTCAAGAAATTGTCAACAAGGTTCGGGTAGAGTCTTTGAACCTTGCCCATTCCTACTACTATGTATTCGAATAGTCTGCAACTTCCAATTTCAAAAATCACACATCACTTTACGATTAATGGTGGTCCTTGGTTATTCACTTTAGACAAAGTTGTGTCCTGCATAATATGTCCTGCAAATTGTTATTCCCCCTATCCCTTTCAATTTGCTACACTAAATCTAAAAAATTCTCCCTTTGATCTGATTTGCCTTGTTAAAAACACACCAAGTGTAATCAAAATAAGGGTTTACATACATTTCTTTTGAATAAATTTCAAACGCAATGACTAGGGCTTCAATGGCATAAACATTGATATTACTCAACTACGATTCCATACAAGAATCACAAAAATTCTATAACATAATCAAAATTTGTGTTTGATTTTCGATTATACAAGGAATCATGTGTAAAACGTAAAGAAATTACAGCGAAATAAAAGCAAGAGAAAAATTACTTGAAAGCAGGGAGAGGAGAGTTTGTGAGTGATCTTAGATTGCAAAATATTGAGCAAATCATGACATTTTGCTTTAATGGCTTCCCGATTTTTACAAATTGGTTGCAGTACTTTCAACTTCCGCATTCTTGATTCTAGTTTGTTCGTCCAAGTTTCTTTTCTATTGAAATTCTGTCAAGCCAAACAGTTATCTATAGACTATACAAGTAGTAACAATATATAATACACAAATTTTTAAATAAGTATATTAGGTTGGTTTATAGATAATAATAATAATAATAATAATAATAATAATAATAATAATAATAATAATAATAATAATAATAGTAATAATAATAATTAGATTAGATCTAATTTGATTTGATCTCATATGATATAATCTAATCTAATAAAATAAGTTGAAGAGAACATGCTATAAATATTATTTTTATTATGTTTATTTATAATCTAACTTTTCTCTTCTCTTTACATGTAATTAAAAAAATAAAATGAGCGCCCTAAAGGAGTATATATTATTATGAATAATTCATTTAATTTTTAATATATTTATTTAGTTGCAAATTTGGAATTATAATTTTTCTTTTCTAATTTTGCTAGTTAACCCATTTTCACTAAATATTTTACCCATTTTCCTTTAGTTAAAGTGCCGGTTTTTTATTTAAAACTACTTTGAAATAAACTCAATACAATTATACAAACATCTATAATGAAGTATGGTTATAAAGCGGTCCATCTTAGATCATTGACTATGTTCTTTCGAATTTACTGTCTTAATAATATTGCCTTACTTTTCATTTAAAAAAACAAGCACCATTTGAATGACAAGGTCAACGATGACGAGATTTATTTGTATTTGAATGTTGAATTACGGAAAACAATTGGGCAATTGCTATTTTGTGTTTAGGCTTTAAAACAACTAGAGAGAAATTATTTATATCTCATAAAAGTTATAGAGTAATTATGATTGAACTAAGTTTTAACTCTAAAAATTCTATAACCTCACCTTATCAAATTATTATAGTGATTTATCAATATTACAAAGGAAAATTTGATTCGAAAGGTATAAACTTTGCCTCGTTTGCTTCTAAAGGTTCAAACTTGTGTTTATCTTTAAAAGGCTCAAACTTTGAGGTATGTCCGCTTTTAAAGATGTTCGGGTAAATGGTAACGCTTAATAACCGGTTACATTCATATGTTGAACTTATTGTAGATTTGAATCGGCGAAGCTAAGCAACAGTAAGGATTCGTCAAAGGCTTCTTCTTCCTCAACCTTACGAAGCTCAAATCCTCAAATCATTTATTGTCACGATGGATTCAATGTTAAACTTCATATGGTTAGAAAGAGTCCAAACATGGGAGAAAGGTTTTATGGATGCCCTAATTGGCCTGTAAGTTTTTTTTAACTTTTCGGTTTAATCATCTTTTTAGGTTTATTAGCATTCTAAATCTGTGTGTATTCTTGAAGAATGATGATTGTGCATTTTTCAAATGGGCAAAAGAATGTATTTATCCAGAAGAACAAGACTTGCAATTGAAGCTAAATGAGACTGAGAAGATGGTGAAGGAATTGGGTGAGATGAAGAAAAAAGCAGAGTATATATAAGATGGACAAAGCCCTACTGAAGAAACAACAATACAAAGCTGAAATTAACAACCTTCAATTGAAATTGAAGAAAGCAACAACTAGGGAGAAGAACATGTTTTTAATTTTGTTTATTTCATGGGTTGTATTTGTAATGTATATTGCCCTTTTTAAGAAGTAGAATGCAAAATTCAAGAACATGATTATGCAATGTCTAAGCAAGTATTGTTTTGTAAGAATTATGGTTTAATGAAATATCAGTTTGATAAAACTGATTTCTACTGATTCATTGCTTGCTGCAAAAGAACAATGTTTGTAAAACATACATTCCCACAAAATCAGTAAAAAACAACGACACCTACACCATTGTTATCCCAAAAGAACATTATTTCTAAAACATACTAACTGACATACTGGTGTAATAATACATTCCCAAAATACACCATCATTAAATGTACTACATACTAATTGACTGACTGCTTGATTAAATTCTTGATCCTTGTGTTGGATGAGAACAGTGACTAGGCTGAGAAGCTTGACTTGGCTGGCCAGATTTTCCTCTCTTTGATCTTCCACCTCTAGCACCTACACCACTCCTTATTGACCTTCTATACCTCCCAGTCTTTGTAGGTTGTGTAGATGGCATGGACATAGTATGAGTTGATCCTTGAGCTTCAGTTTCAAGTTGCTATGGGATCTCATTCAGATTAATACCTGTTGCAGCAGTTGAACCTTTGTTTAGGCATGATCTTCTATTGTGCCCCTTCCCATTGCAAACACCACAGCTCATTTCTGTACCATGTCTACACAAATAGCTCTGTAATCCCCTAAGAAACCATCCCCAGCTGTCATTATTCTCCCCTTCTACTACTGCCCAAGAAATTGGAAACATTTGGTCATTGTTATCCCTACCAATTGCAACCAACAACTGACCACCTAAGAAAGTTTTCAAAAAACAAGCATCTATGCATATCACTTTTCTACGCCCTTCTATCCAACCTTGCTTCAAACCCTTAAAGCATACATATAATCTTTTAAACACTTGTACTTCTGATGGATCAGGATCGGTAATAAGCTCAGTTAAACTTGTTGGATATGTTTGTTGAAGCACATGAACATAAACCCCCAATTTTTTTTGTAGCACTCTGTCATGCTCCCATGTAGCAGCTTATGAGCATTGTATTTAACCTTGTAAACAAAATCCTTCTTGACTATCACACCATAAGTGTAACATCCCGGCCCCTCGGACCGCTGGTGACTACTCATGGAGACTGTAGACTAACCCCACAAACCAACACAAGTCTTTCCAGCGCACTTTGGCCTCACTCGTGCGCACCCGGGAGAACTTCCCAGGAGGTTACCCATCCTAAGATTGCTCCCCACCAAGCACGCTTAACTGTGAAGTTCTTAGCAAATGGGCTCTCTAGAAAAGAAGATGCACCTTGTTGATATGAGTAGTCTATCAATCGTTTTTCAAGCTAAATTTGGGGTTATTACACTCACCCCCACTTAAGAATACAACGTCCTCGTTGGACCGTAACTTCAGGATCTTTTCCCCCACTAGGTGCACTGAACACTATCAGCCACGGTTGCAGGGTTGCTCTGATACCATTTGTAACATCCCGGCCCCTCGGACCGCTGGTGACTACTCATGGAGACTGTAGACTAGCCCCATAAACCAACACAAGTCTTTCCAGCGCACTTTGGCCTCACTCGTGCGCACCCGGGAGAACTTCCCAGGAGGTTACCCATCCTAAGATTGCTCCCCACCAAGCACGCTTAACTGTGAAGTTCTTAGCAAATGAGCTCCCTAGAAAAGAAGATGCACCTTGTTGATATGAGTAGTCTATCAATCGTTTTTCAAGCTAAATTTGGGGTTATTACAATAAGCCCTCTTTGCTGCTTCCGTAATCTCTTTGGCAGGCTAATGTGGTCTAGTCTTGAAGACATCTAATAACTGTTGTGCTACCCATATTGCTTTCATTTGCTTGTTTTTTTGCATGTTCCTACAACAACTATGTTCACCCTGCATAGACTTGACAACAAATGTTGTTCTCCTTCTATCCTAACTAGCATATATATAGAAAGGACAATCACCAACACATTTAACCACAGTTCTTTGCCTATACTTTTTGTTACTTGACCTAATCCCTACATTTCTACCCTGAAAAATTGCATATTTTGCTAAAGCCTGCTTAAAAAAAAAGATTTGCTACCAAACCTTTGTCCAACAGCCCATTGAAATGTTTTAAAATCTGTGTTTTCACCAACCATATATCCCCTCTTTTTATTTCTTATATCACTTGTATCCTTAGCATCTGAAGTGAGAGGACTATCTTAATCTTTTTCACTCTCTTCATACTCAGATGTGTTACCTTGTTGAGGTTTTTCAACCTGGACTGCATCCTTATAATGACTACCTAAACAACCTTGTACAACTTCCTCTTGAACCTGTTTACTAGTTTGAGCCAATCTAAAATAAGTACTTTTGACTCTTTCTCTTGCTTGAACAAATTCCTCATCATTAGAGTCTTCAACCCCATCTTCCTCATTCAAGAACTCATTTTCATGTAAAAGGATCTCAGCATTTGCACCTACAAACTCCTCATCATCCTCATCAACATCTTCACTACTCTCTTCTAACTCTACAAATCTACAGGGTTCTTTGCCTTTGGTGTTATGTTTTGTTTTTGTGGGTAACTTATTTATACCTAGATCTAATGGTTGTAAATTGTTTCATTAATGATGGAGGAGGATGAGTTATCAATGGGTAGTTTAGAAGTTGGTGGTTCAGCAACTAGTTCATTTAATAACCAGCAATCAATGGTTGTGTCTATATGGAAAGACAAATGTGGGCTCGGTTTTGTTTGTTTTTTACGAGAAATACCACTTTGCGGTCCCCTTCTTACAGTCAACTTCTTGGCTATTGTTTTGACTCCAACTGATGTAGCATCACTTTTAGTGAGTGAAACTGGGGTTTGGACAAAAGGGCTTCCTAAAATAGAAAAACGGGATACAAGAATCTTAGCCAAAACATACATATCAACATACCTATTTAGAATTGCAGTTTGACCTAGTTGAAATGCATCATCTTCAGCTACAATTTTCCTTAACCCTTCTTTCAATGCCCGACCAGGAACACAATAGAATAAACCCTCGATTATTTTACTTTTAACACACATTTCACCCAGATTCATCAAATACTTCAGGCATAAATCAACAAGATCAGCATTAAAAGTTCTACCCATTTCCCCAACATAAACAACACCATCATTTTCTTCAACAAATTTACCACCAAACCAGTAACAGAATGTAAAATTATTATCCATGTTCACAAAATATACAAAACATGCAAAAAAAACATTCAAATTGTGCATAAATGAAGCATCAGATTAGGCAAAAATATAACAAATATAAACACAAAACAACCAGTTTCACTTACTTTTTTTCTGCGCATCACAGTTCTTCAATGCTCCTGTAACACCCCGGCCCCTCGGGCCGCTGGTGATTACTCATGGAGACTGTAGACTGGCCCCCCAAACCAACACAAGTCTTTCCAGCGCACTTTGGCCTCACTCGTCGCACCCGGGAACACTTCCCAAGAGGTCACCCATCCTAAGATTGCTCCCCACCAAGGCTTAACTGTGGAGTTCTTAGCAAATAGGCTCCCTAGAAAAGAAGATGCACCTTGTTGATATGAGTAGTCTATCAATCCTTTTTCAAGCTAAATCTGGGGTATTACACTCACCCCCACTTAAGAATACAACGTCCTCGTTGGACCGTAACTTCAGGATCTTTTCCCCTGCTAGGTGCACTGAACACTATCAGTCATGGTCGCAGGGTTGCTCTAATACCATTTGTAACACCCCGGCCCCTCGGACCGCTGGTGACTACTCATGGAGACTGTAGACTGGCCCCACAAACCAACACAAGTCTTTCCAGCGCACTTTGGCCTCACTCGTGCGCACCTGGGAACACTTCTCAGGAGGTCACCCATCCTAAAATTGCTCCCCACCAAGCATGCTTAACTGTGGAGTTTTTAACAAATGGGCTCCTTAGAAAAGAAGATGCACCTTGTTGATATGAGTAGTCCATCAATCCTTTTTCAAGCTAAATATGGGGTATTACAGCTCCCTCCTGACAAAATCATTTGGAGTAGATTTGCAGTGATCATGCAGAGAGGTGATTGGTTGATTTGCCTCAGAGAAGTTATGGTGATGAAGATGGGTGTGTAGTCGTAATTAAAGGAGGGAAACAAAGCTTTAACAGGTGAGAATTAATGGCACACGAACAACTTAAACGTTTTTTCAAATTTATTTGGTTACAGGTCATTCGTATCTTTAAAATTCATATCTTTAAAAGCAGACCTACCCTAAAGTTCGAGCCTTTAAAAGATAAACGCAAGTTCGAACCTTTAGAAGCAAATGAAACAAAGTTCATACCTTTCAAATTTAATTTTCCTATTATAAATCACCATTATTTACTTAGACTATCTCATCGATAACTATAATTCTCCGATCCTGGTGATAACTCGTCTATAATTTTGTCGCCTTTTCCAAATTGTGTATATTCAATGTCAAAAGTCGTCTAATGAATAGTCATGCCTTTGAAAATTAGTTGACGTTATGATTCGTTTGCTTATGCCGTAATCATCTAAATAACTGCATTTTTTTTCTTGTACTTAGTAGTTAGTACAGTGACCACATAATTAGAAATGGTTTGAAGTTATTAATACTCGAAATTTCCAACAAGAATACAACTGCAAGTTTGCAATCTATTTTCAGTAAATTTTTAATATTCTAAATTTTATGGTCTCAACTAACAGCTAGTATCTTGAGAGACCGTCTCTTTGAGAGACTTATCTCAAGTCCAGTCCATTAAAGATTAATGTCTACTTATCGTATTTCTAGTGACTACTTACATTATCCTTAATGCTTACTTATTACCGTATTCTTAATGTCTACTTTCAATATCTTAAATATCTACTTATATCATTCTTAATGCCTATTTATAATATTTTAAAAAATATATAATGGACTGGTCCAATTAGAGATAGTCTCTCAAAGAGACCGTTTCTCACAAGAATTTGTGCTTAACTTAAGACTTATTTTTTAGTCTCACAATTTCATTTCTTACTCCCAAATAGGGTGAGCAAATTCGAGTAGTTGATCTAAAATAAACAATTAGATTGAAAATTCCATGTCCATCATTCGACATTTTTACTTTCGTATACGATCTAAGCTGAATGTTAAAAATATTTAATATTTAATTTCAACAAGAATTAGTTGAAACGTTTGAATATGATTGCCCAAATATCTGATATTCCAATAAGGAAAAATGAGTTTATTTATAAAATACTAATATAAAATTCCGTGCAGTTTACGAATTTTTTAATATATATATATATATATATATATATATATATGTTGGTGAAAACCAATTATGTTAGTGAAAACTGAAAACCTTTAATTTCAGACATTAGATCGTTAGAAAATAGATGGACGATCCTGATGGATACGCATTTTTTGGATTCACGCGTTTCCTCCTTCTCCACTCTCATTTGCTTTTTCTAGCTTCTCTCTCTTACATCTCATCCTTACCTTCTCTCTAATACCCACAAAAATTCACTGTGCTTTTGTCTTGCCTTTTCGTTCTTTAATCTCTCGTTTTTTTCAAGTTTCTTGCTGCCATCAACTGCGATTCATCCTACATTTGTAGGTTTTTGCCTCATTTTATTCTTTTTATGTTCGATTTTGGTTTTATGTTCGATTTTTATGTTTGATTTTGTTCTTTTATGTTCGATTTTCTTGCTTCTTCGCAAATTAGGGTTTTGTAGTTCTTGTTTAATGTTCAGGTTTAGTTTGTTTTTGTTCAGTTTTATGTCGATTTTGGTCTTTTATTTTTGATTCTTCTTCCTTCTTCACAAATTAAGGTTTTAGGTTCTTTGCAAATCGATTTTTTTATTCGATTTTGATATTTTCAGTTTTATGTTCGATTTTAATATTTTCAAGGTCTATTCTTGCAAATTTGTACTATGATGGTGACACTGCAACCCTCTCATTCAGGTTTCTACATTAACCTTAACCTATGAATGTGTAATAAGCTTTGGTCATTTGCATTGTGGTTCACAAAAGCTACTAAGTTGCTACTAAATGGGAAATAATGACAAATGTGCAACGTATACTAAAAACGATGCTTGATTCCAAAGCTAAATCCATCATTTTACAGTTTTTCATTTCTTGAAGGGGTCTTCTACAATGCCCTCAAAAATCACAATTGAAAAAAAAACAACTAAGAGGACAAGACCTATAGAGACAGAATCCAAATGAAGCACCTAATATGTGCCCTAAGATACAATGCGAGAAATTATTTTGAAATATCAAGGTTGATTAACAGACCTTAAATGTCTATTTTTGTATATGCATTCATCTGTGCCTAATATGTGCCCTAAGAAGAAGTAATAAAGGTATACATAGTTTTTTGTGTTTAGTCTACTACCTCTGAACAAATAGGCTCAAGTTATGAATTAGCATTGATTGATATTTTTCTGTTAGAAGGTGATAATATTGTGTATTCTGGTGTTTTATTATGACCGAGTTTGATCGTATGTTTTGTTTGCAAAGTGAGATGGCTATAATAACTCTTGCAACTTGCAAGTTTTTACTCAAGTTTAGTCTAGTGAACCTTAAACATTTGGCATTGATGATAGATCTAATCTAGTTCAAATATAATGATTTGCGTTTTCATTTTTCAGGTTGCTTTAGTGATAACTATATCGAATCGGCTTCAGTGATAGGCTAACGATGATGATGATGATACTTTTGTCTAGTTGATGATTGTTGACACTTTGGGATTAGACTTTTGGCATTGTAAAGGGTAACGATGATGATGACGACGATGATGTAAAGGCTAACGATTATAATGTAAAGGCTATAACTACATTTGGGATTACACTTTTGTTTTGTTGAAGTCGTTTTTATGCTTACACTTTTGTAGACAGTTTGATGTTTTCACTGTTGCTCATGATGTGAAGTTTAGTGTTTTTGAGCTTACACATTCTTTTAGTAGAAGTCATTTTTAACAGTATATGTGTAACACCCCGATATTTTCCCGATATATTATTTTTATTATTATTATTCTTTTAGAAAAAAAAATATATATTTCTTTTATTATTTATTTTGTTAGTAGGTTAAATCATGAGAATCCAACTTTTAAGGCAAATAAAATCATTTTAAGTCCAAATCTTTTCCTAATCTATCTTTAATTTAAAAAAAAAAAAAATAAATAAATAAATAAATAAAATATAAGGGAATATGAATAGTGGCCGGCCATGGCAAGTATTATGGGAAGATTGTAACTTCCATTTTGGATTAATGAATGATTATGGCAATAAAATCTCATAAATCCCTTAATCAATTCTTTTCCTTATTCCTTTCCTTAACCTTTTACCTTACTCCTTTTCATTTTCACATTTCAATTTGCAAGTAAGAAAAAAACACACTCCTTTTTCCTCACATTCTCACGCCTAGCATTCCTTAATTCATCAATTTTGGTTCATAAAATTTTGGTGTTAATCTTGAGCAATTGTAAGTAATTCTTAAACTAGTTTTATTTTTAAGTTTTAATTTAAATTTCTATGTTTTTATATGTGTGATTTTATAGTTATGATTTTGTTCATGAATTAAAAATTTATGTTTAGATGTATGATGTTTTTCTATTTAAATTTAATGTATGGTTTTAGGGTTTTAGATTTGTGCACATGTGTGTGTAGAATTGTTTGATGAATGATTGAAATATATATATATATATATAAATATATATATATACATTAAAAAAAAAAAAAAATGGTTGTTCATAAAAAAAAATGTGTATGTGGTGATGGAAATTTATTTTTATTGATTAATAAAAGAGAAGTATAAGGTTGATAGAAGAAAAATTTGCATGTATATATATGTGATGTGTTTGTGTTTGAACATTGGAGTAAAAAGAATTATTTTTTTTAGAAAAATATAGATAATTAATTAAAATTTATTTTTGTAGGTGATCATGGAAATTATGTAAATTTTATTGTTTAGATTTATTAAAGAATAAAGCATTGAAATTTTATATTTTGGTGATAAAAAAATGGAATCCCGTAGGTTTTGAAATAGTGGAAAATTTGTGTTTTTGGAGCATTTTTGGCTTTGAAATTAAGTTAAAAATACTTATACTATGTTATAAATTATGAAATTTGGTACCCGGGGGTTTTGACGCCTTCCGGACGCAACGGTGAAGTCGGATTTTCAGTTTGACAGTATTAAGATGAGTTTCTGGACAGAATGTATAAGCTGTCCAGTTTTGTGTTTATACCATGTTGTAGTATGTGATGGATGTTCATATTGTGTGTAGCATTCTAGGTATGGACGTAATTGAATATGTGTGTTATGTGTGATTGAGGAAAATGTGTATGTGTGCTTATTTCCCGAATACGATTGAACTTTGTAGGAAGTCGGTTCGTGACCGGGAATTGATTGAGACGCTTGCGAGTTGGTTATTTCGTTTAAGGTATGTACACGCAGCGTGGTTCGCAATAGATCGATGTATCATGTATTAATGATACCCAAAAGTAAGGCATGGGTATATAGAACGAATAATGCTATCGTTCGAATCAATAATTCTATACATTGTTATGATAAGTAGAGGTAGTATGTCCTCAATAACTTAAGTAGAGGTAGTATGTCCTCACTAACTCAAAAGTGGACGTAGTATGACGTCAATCTTTATATATTGTTTTGAAAGTAGAGGTAGTATGACCTCACTAACTTAAAAAGTGGACGTAGTATGTCGTCAATTGGTGGAAAAGAATTACTCGCGGCATATGAGGGCTTTATGAGCCACCGCGGGGGTATGCATACTTAACCATAGGCACCGAAGTATGGCGAGTGTCTATGGTAGAGGCTTGCTTAGGGGTTAGCTCCCCCTAATGTATTGTCTCACTTATGGAGTTTGGTGTGTACCGGCAGTATGGCTGGAAAGTACCGGCAGTATGGCTGGATAGTACTGGCAGTATGGCCGGATAGTACAGCAATATAGCTGACTAACTTTTACAAGAAAAATAAATATTCTTAATAAGTATGATCAAGCGTACGGTTCTGTGAATTGTTAATTAATCAAATTAAACTTTCTCGATGTTATTATTTATTGGTATGCGACTTTCGCTGACGTGTGCTTTTGGTCTTAACGACCCTGCGATGATGTTGTGTCCTATCTGGGCAATGACTAGCAGTAAGTTAAGTTGCAGGTCTGGGGAGTGAGGATTGTCCCTTGAAGAAATAAATTATTAAAGTAAAGAA
Organism: Amaranthus tricolor; assembly: GCF_026212465.1. NCBI lineage: Eukaryota > Viridiplantae > Streptophyta > Magnoliopsida > Caryophyllales > Amaranthaceae > Amaranthus > Amaranthus tricolor. The sequence continues at coordinate 1,944,384 of NC_080056.1, forward strand.
GTCTTAAAAAGAACTTCAAAGTTTAGTTAAAGAGCATTTGGTTTTTATGAGGCGACTTTCGCTCTCAAGTTGTAATAAGTAGATTTGACTTTTCGTTTCTTATCCGCTGCTAAGTATTTCTTATTATCTAATAGTTTTAAATAACGCTAATAGAACTCGATCCGCACGTTTCCTTAACTTCAAAACTGTTTTAAACTGTTCCTAACGTTTCGGTTTGACTCGGGTTTTAGTTGTTTTGTTTTAAAAGATCATTTTCTTTTCTTTTCAAAGACCCGAGTTATTCCGAGATGTTACAACTGGTATCAGAGCGGGAGTTTTATTTAGTGTTATTTATCTATATCGATAGACTAACGTTAAAAAAAAAAAAAAAAAAAAAAAAAAAAAAATTAACGAGAGTAAAAGGGGTAGACATTAAGGGGATATGACGTGTTATGCTTTGTGTCTTTAAGCATGATATCATGGATAACTTGATGTGTGCATGATAGGACCTTTGTGTCTATATCTCTGATGATTTGAAATATCTACCCTTGTCTTATCTTAGAAATTGATTGTTTTGTTTTCTCTCCTTGTGAGTCAGGAAGTTCGATCATTATCTTCTCTCATGGATAAAGGAAAAAGACCGGCCGATGAGGGAATTAATACCCGAGATGAACCCTGGAGAGTTTTAGATAATGCCCCAATTTGGGCAGAAATAGAGGCTCAGGGAATTTGGGATAGAAAAGAGGGAGAATGTGATTTGGATTACGCCCGACGTATGGAAATGATTTTCAAAAAGTCCAAACAGGTGTATGAAGGGATAATGGAAAAGGAAACTAATACATTGATGGGGATGATTGACGAGTTTCACCTAGAGTTTGACAGGAGGGTAAGAACATTGCAATCTGAGGGTCGAAACGGAGTTGACGTTCCAGGGTCTAGTGGGGCAAGGAGAGATAATAGGGAGGAGGATGTTCACATAGTAGACCCTGACCCAATGCCATTTATAATCTTTGACGGGTTGGACTTCGAGAGGGATCCAGAGGAGGACCCAGAGGAGGATCCAGAAGAGGATCCAGAAGAGGACCCGGAGGAGGAGGACCCCGATGAGGATCCAGAAGAGGAATTTGAGGAGCAGGGAGAATTCATGGAGGAGGATCCTTTAGGAGTGGTAGAAGATCCTGATGAGGGGGAACTAGCTTATAGAGCTGGAATGATGAGTGATGATGATAGTGAGCATATTATTTTAGGGGGTTGGCCGGTGAGACGAGAGGATCTTATGAGTGAGGAAGAGAGTGAAATTATGATGTGGGAAGAGGAACCACCCGAACCAATAATTGTAGAGCTTTCTGATTCTGAAGAACGACTTTCTATGAGTGATTCCTTATCTGTGGGAACCCCTTCTGTTTCCGATAGCGCGTCTAGCGATGACTCTGATGATGCTGATTTTGACCCTGATCAATACATGGAGGATCGGGACCGCATGGATGCATCACCTTTATTTGCCTGATTGTTTTTCCTTTATTTGACTATGCATGTGTTTGAGTTCGTATGTCTTGTCCCTTAGTAGAATAAATTGCGAACAATTTTGTTGATTTGATGATTTGGTTGATTATCTCGGACTTTTGTAGTTTTGAACAATGGCTATGTGGGAAATTATACCCAAGTATTCTTTCTAGATTGGAAGTATATGGTTTATTTGTTTTGAATTTGAATTTTGATTCCCTTTTATTTGATAATATAAACATTTGAAAGTAGAATCGATTCAGAGTTGTGTTTATGGAAAATAAATAAATCCGATTTTAGACTTATTGTTCAACCTTTTTACCTTTAGGGCTACTACCTTGTATATTTTAGAGCAATAACAGAATGAGTATTTCCTTAAACCTCAAACGCTATAGAAATGTATTTACACACCTTGTTTAAACCTTATGCAGTATACCTGCCATCATGCCACCCTTTTTGAGAAGGTCCGTGCCAAGAGGAAACTCTGATCGCGTACTTCGAAACCTAATCAAGGCCCTAGCTGGCGCAAGGAATCCGAGACCGAAATCCTTGGAGGATAAGGCTTCGTCAATTAGTAAGAGGATAGCCCAAAGTAAACCCTCGACTTATAGTGGGAAAGGGGAACCTTCTGTGTTGGAAACCTGGCTAAGAGAATTTGACAAGCTTTTTAGCGTGGTGAGATGTCCTGCTGAGCTCATGGTTGACCAAGCCGCGTTTTTTCTAGTAGAAGACGCTGACTATTGGTGGACACATAGTAAGATGAGATTGATATCCGAAAACGACGGTGATTTAAGCTGGGAAGAATTTAAGGGGGCGTTGAGGGACCAATTCTATCCGCCTCATGTTAGGAAGGACAAATCAAATGAGTTTGCTAGGTTCGAAATGGGAAACCTAACGGTAGATGAATATTATCAGAAATTTATGGAATACTTGAAGTTTTGCCCTGACGATGTCCCAACTGAGGGAAAGAAAATACAGCGTTTTGAGTTAGGTCTATCGTATGAGATCCAAAAACACATTGAGACCGATAGGTATGATACGTTAGACCAACTTTATAAGAGAGCTGCGCAGATTGGGAACGTTATCAGGAAGGAAAAAGAGAAGTTGGGCCATAGCGGGGAAAAGAGAAAAGAACCTGTGTTTTATAATGATACGAATGCGAGTAACCAAGTCCAAAATCAATTTAAAAAGCACAGACCGTCTGGGGGCTTTCAGGAGAAAGGTTTCCATTCTGGTCAAAGCAGCAAGAGTGGGGGAAGTTTGAGGCTAGAGGCTAGAATGCAGAAGCCTTTGTATGATCGTAATGGGAAAGAGAGAATCTTCAACTGTAGGAGATGCCACAAGAACCACCCAGGAAGGGACTGCAGGGGTGCGTTAGTGGACTGTTCTTACTGTGGTAAGCCGGGCCATAGATTGTACGAGTGTTATACTCGCATAGGACAACAAGAGTGGCAAGGGGGAAATCATAGAGGTTTCCAACAACAAAGAACCGCTAACGGACGGGGTAGTAATGATGCTGGTAGGGGAAATCACAATGGTGGAAGTTTTGGCCGAAACTTGGGAGGTGCCTCAAACCCAAGGTTTTCGGGGAATAACTCCGGTCTTCAGCACCGACCGGAAAATGCTAGAAACGAGAATTTCTTTGCAAGCCAACGTGGGAATCAAGGAGGTGCTACTACTTCTACCCAGAACGACGGCAGGCTTTCAGCAGTTAACTCGAGAGAGGCAGCGCAGGCGACGGATGTGGTCATAGGTACGTTCTGTATTAATGAAAAATCCGTTAAAGTACTGTTTGATTCTGGTGCATCATGCTCGTTTGTTTCAAAGTCTAGAGTTAAGGACTTAGAATTGGAAAAACCTGAGGAAACGTCTTTTTCAGTCTCTACTCCTTCCGGGGAGATGTTTCATTGTGATACGTTGTTCCGTGAAGTGCCGGTTAAGATAGGAAAAGTAAAATTTCCAAGTAATTTATTTTCTCTAGAAATGGATGACTTAAATGTAATACTTGGGATGGATTGGCTAAGTAGATATAAAGCGATATTAAATTGTGAAGAACAGTCAGTGACCTTAAGTGGACCTAGGGGGGAGAAGGTTAAATATAGGAGTCTTCCTAAGGGACCGAGGATAAAAATCGTATCATCATTGAAGGTCAAGAAATTGATCAAGCAAGGGCAACCGTGGTTTCTGTGTAGTATAAGTAAAGTAGGGGAGCGGGAGTTGCAGCTTGAGAACATTCCAGTGGTCTGTGATTTTAGAGATGTCTTCCCAGAAGAACTCCCTGGTATGCCGCCAAGAAGGGACGTGGATTTCTCGATTGATTTAATCCCTGGGACAGGACCAATTTCAAAAGCTCCTTACCGAATGGCCCCAAGGGAGATGGAAGAATTGAAAATCCAATTGGAGGAGTTGTTAGAGAAGGGGTATATAAGACCTAGTGTGTCGCCTTGGGGAGCCCCAGTGTTGTTTGTAAGGAAAAAGGACGGAACGATGCGTCTCTGTATTGATTACAGAGAACTTAATAAGGTCACTGTTAAGAATAAGTACCCGTTACCACGGATCGATGATCTTTTTGATCAGTTGCAAGGGGCAGGAGTCTTTTCCAAGATTGATCTGCGGTCCGGGTACCATCAGTTACGTATCAAGGAGGAGGATATTAGTAAATCAGCTTTTAGAACCAGATACGGACACTTTGAATTTACGGTGATGCCTTTTGAGTTGACCAATGCACCCGCAGCATTCATGGGGTTGATGAATCGGGTCTTTAACGCATACCTCGATAAGTGTGTGGTGGTGTTCATTGATGATATTTTGGTATATTCCAAAAGTCAAGAAGAACATCGAGAGCATTTAAGGATGGTCTTGCAGATTCTACGAGAGAATCAGTTGTATGCTAAGTTTTCGAAGTGTGAATTTTGGTTAGAACAAGTGGCTTTTCTGGGTCACATTGTTTCTAAGGAGGGAATTTCCGTTGATCCAGCAAAAGTAGCAGCTGTCCGGGATTGGTCTACACCTCGGAATGTTACGGATATCCGGAGTTTCTTAGGATTAGCGGGATACTATCGTCGTTTTGTCAAAGACTTTTCTCGCATCGCTCGTCCACTGACAGCCTTGATGAAGAAGGAAAAGAAGTTCGAATGGACTGAGGATTGCGAGAAAGCATTTCAGTTGTTAAAGGAGAGGTTAACTACAGCTCCTGTGTTGACCTTACCTGACCCATCTTTGGAATACTCCGTCTACAGTGACGCTTCCAAACATGGATTAGGTTGTGTTTTAATGCAAGAGAGAAAGGTGGTGGCGTATGCTTCACGTCAACTAAGGACTCATGAGGTGAATTATCCAACACATGACTTGGAGTTAGCGGCTGTGGTTTTTGCATTGAAAATCTGGCGACATTATCTTTATGGTGTCAAATGCAAGGTCTTTACGGATCATAAAAGCTTGCAATTTTTATTCACTCAATCCGAGTTGAATTTGCGCCAACGACGTTGGTTAGAACTTATCAGCGATTATGATTTGGAGATTTCATATCACGAAGGTCGTGCGAATGTAGTCGCCGATGCTTTGAGTAGAAAATCGAGGCATTCCGTTTCAGCGTTAATAACCTCTGAAGAGTTGAGTAAGGAGTTTGGGAGAATGAACTTGGAGATAATCCAAGAAGGGGAATTGGAAGCCAAGTTGAGTGCCTTGTCTATTCAACCTACCTTTTTCGAAGAGATTATGGCTAAGCAACTGGAAGACCCAAAGTTCATTAAACTTCGTGAGCAGATCAGTGAAGGGAAAGCTGAAGGTTTTACAATTCATGAGGACGGTAGTCTTCGTTTTAAAGGACGATGGTGTGTGCCGGATGGGTGTGACTCCTTGAAGGAAAAATTGTTGAACGAAGCTCATTATTCTAGATTTTCGGTTCATCCTGGTGGGGATAAGATGTATCAAGATTTAAAATGCATGTTTTGGTGGTCTGGTATGAAAAAGAATATCGCTGAATTTGTTTCCAAGTGTTTAACGTGTCAAAAGGTTAAGAGTGAACATCGAAGACCAGCTGGGTTACTGCAACCCCTAGAAGTCCCGGTCTGGAAGTGGGATGACATATCTATGGATTTCGTGTTAGGGTTGCCACGAACTAAGACTGGTAATGATACTCTTTGGGTCATCGTAGATAGGCTTACTAAGTCTGCAAGGTTTATTCCGATGAACTGTAAGTGGGATATGGAGCAACTTGCTCGTGCCTATATTCGATACGTTGTTCGATATCACGGAATACCTCGTACTATTGTCTCCGATCGTGATACTCGATACTTGTCACATTTTTGGAAGTCATTACAGCAGGCTTTGGGAACCACTCTTCTTCATAGCACGTCTTTTCACCCTATGACGGATGGTCAGACTGAACGTGTCAATCAGATACTAGAAGATATGTTGAGAGCAATAGCCATGGAATGGCAAGGTTCATGGGATGAACATTTGGATTTAGTAGAATTCTCTTATAATAATAGTTATCAGGCAACAATTCAAATGGCTCCGTTTGAAGCACTTTATGGTCGTAAGTGCCGTAGTCCTGTATGTTGGGATGATTTTACTGAATCTGTCACCTTAGGACCTGATATGCTTGTACAAATGACAGAGAAAGTAAAGTTGATTCGCGATAAAATGAAGGCAGCCCAGGATAGACAAAAATCGTACGCCGATCTCCGACGTCGGCCTGATGAGTACGAAGTGGGCGACAAAGTCCTACTCCGGGTATCTCCGATGAGAGGTGTGGTTCGTTTTGGTGCTCGTGGGAAACTGAGCCCGCGTTTCATTGGCCCCTATGATATTGTGGAGCGGATTGGGAAGTTAGCTTACCGGTTAGCGTTACCTAATGCGTTGGGTAAGGTTCATGACGTTTTTCATATCTCCCAGTTAAAACGTTATGTTGCGGCGTCTTCGCATGTCTTAGACCCGGAACCGTTAGAACTTGATGAAAGCCTCACCTATGAAGAGCAACCTGTCCAGATTTTAGATAGAAAAGTTCGCAGTACTCGGCGGAAGGATGTTGCAATGGTTAAGGTTTTATGGTCCAATCATCGGTCACAAGAGGCAACTTGGGAAACAGAAGCGTCAATGCGAGAGAAGTATCCGCATCTTTTTCCTCAGGTTAGTAAGTTACGGGGACGTAACTTCTTAAGGGGGTAGAAAGCGATAGGATTTTGCGCGTTTTGAGTTACTTTGATCTTTTTCTTTTGTGGTGTGCTTGCTTTATCGATTTTTTTTGTGTGATTGTGCGTGTTTTTGTGTTTGTACGTTGTGGTTTTGGGGTCAAAACCTTTTTAAGGGGGGTAGTCTGTAACACCCCGATATTTTCCCGATATATTATTTTTATTATTATTATTCTTTTAGAAAAAAAAATATATATTTCTTTTATTATTTATTTTGTTAGTAGGTTAAATCATGAGAATCCAACTTTTAAGGCAAATAAAATCATTTTAAGTCCAAATCTTTTCCTAATCTATCTTTAATTTAAAAAAAAAAAATAAATAAATAAATAAATAAAATATAAGGGAATATGAATAGTGGCCGGCCATGGCAAGTATTATGGGAAGATTGTAACTTCCATTTTGGATTAATGAATGATTATGGCAATAAAATCTCATAAATCCCTTAATCAATTCTTTTCCTTATTCCTTTCCTTAACCTTTTACCTTACTCCTTTTCATTTTCACATTTCAATTTGCAAGTAAGAAAAAAACACACTCCTTTTTCCTCACATTCTCACGCCTAGCATTCCTTAATTCATCAATTTTGGTTCATAAAATTTTGGTGTTAATCTTGAGCAATTGTAAGTAATTCTTAAACTAGTTTTATTTTTAAGTTTTAATTTAAATTTCTATGTTTTTATATGTGTGATTTTATAGTTATGATTTTGTTCATGAATTAAAAATTTATGTTTAGATGTATGATGTTTTTCTATTTAAATTTAATGTATGGTTTTAGGGTTTTAGATTTGTGCACATGTGTGTGTAGAATTGTTTGATGAATGATTGAAATATATATATATATATATAAATATATATATATACATTAAAAAAAAAAAAAATGGTTGTTCATAAAAAAAAATGTGTATGTGGTGATGGAAATTTATTTTTATTGATTAATAAAAGAGAAGTATAAGGTTGATAGAAGAAAAATTTGCATGTATATATATGTGATGTGTTTGTGTTTGAACATTGGAGTAAAAAGAATTATTTTTTTTAGAAAAATATAGATAATTAATTAAAATTTATTTTTGTAGGTGATCATGGAAATTATGTAAATTTTATTGTTTAGATTTATTAAAGAATAAAGCATTGAAATTTTATATTTTGGTGATAAAAAAATGGAATCCCGTAGGTTTTGAAATAGTGGAAAATTTGTGTTTTTGGAGCATTTTTGGCTTTGAAATTAAGTTAAAAATACTTATACTATGTTATAAATTATGAAATTTGGTACCCGGGGGTTTTGACGCCTTCCGGACGCAACGGTGAAGTCGGATTTTCAGTTTGACAGTATTAAGATGAGTTTCTGGACAGAATGTATAAGCTGTCCAGTTTTGTGTTTATACCATGTTGTAGTATGTGATGGATGTTCATATTGTGTGTAGCATTCTAGGTATGGACGTAATTGAATATGTGTGTTATGTGTGATTGAGGAAAATGTGTATGTGTGCTTATTTCCCGAATACGATTGAACTTTGTAGGAAGTCGGTTCGTGACCGGGAATTGATTGAGACGCTTGCGAGTTGGTTATTTCGTTTAAGGTATGTACACGCAGCGTGGTTCGCAATAGATCGATGTATCATGTATTAATGATACCCAAAAGTAAGGCATGGGTATATAGAACGAATAATGCTATCGTTCGAATCAATAATTCTATACATTGTTATGATAAGTAGAGGTAGTATGTCCTCAATAACTTAAGTAGAGGTAGTATGTCCTCACTAACTCAAAAGTGGACGTAGTATGACGTCAATCTTTATATATTGTTTTGAAAGTAGAGGTAGTATGACCTCACTAACTTAAAAAGTGGACGTAGTATGTCGTCAATTGGTGGAAAAGAATTACTCGCGGCATATGAGGGCTTTATGAGCCACCGCGGGGGTATGCATACTTAACCATAGGCACCGAAGTATGGCGAGTGTCTATGGTAGAGGCTTGCTTAGGGGTTAGCTCCCCCTAATGTATTGTCTCACTTATGGAGTTTGGTGTGTACCGGCAGTATGGCTGGAAAGTACCGGCAGTATGGCTGGATAGTACTGGCAGTATGGCCGGATAGTACAGCAATATAGCTGACTAACTTTTACAAGAAAAATAAATATTCTTAATAAGTATGATCAAGCGTACGGTTCTGTGAATTGTTAATTAATCAAATTAAACTTTCTCGATGTTATTATTTATTGGTATGCGACTTTCGCTGACGTGTGCTTTTGGTCTTAACGACCCTGCGATGATGTTGTGTCCTATCTGGGCAATGACTAGCAGTAAGTTAAGTTGCAGGTCTGGGGAGTGAGGATTGTCCCTTGAAGAAATAAATTATTAAAGTAAAGAAGTCTTAAAAAGAACTTCAAAGTTTAGTTAAAGAGCATTTGGTTTTTATGTGGCGACTTTCGCTCTCAAGTTGTAATAAGTAGATTTGACTTTTCGTTTCTTATCCGCTGCTAAGTATTTCTTATTATCTAATAGTTTTAAATAACGCTAATAGAACTCGATCCGCACGTTTCCTTAACTTCAAAACTGTTTTAAACTGTTCCTAACGTTTCGGTTTGACTCGGGTTTTAGTTGTTTTGTTTTAAAAGATCATTTTCTTTTCTTTTCAAAGACCCGAGTTATTCCGAGATGTTACAATATGTGAAGCAGCCCAAACCAACGTAGACAATATAATAATATTGTCTACAAAGCATAGCGGAAGACTTATAAAAATCTGGGCTGAATCCAACCTGTAGCTCGATAACTGCAGTAAACCAATATCAGAGTATTTAAAACTTTTTACATAATTAAGTGACTATTTACAAAACATTATAAAATCATTACAATTTAATTATACAAATATCTAATTGACAAAATGTATTTCCAAAATAAGTTCTCGCCTCGTCCGAAACACATAATACATGTAGGCATCCTTTCCACCACAAAGCTTATCTGAAAATGGATCTATCCCCGTAAGGGATAGGCCCCATCAAAGACTGTCAAAAATTGAATTATTAAATAATCCAACAAACTACTATATTTTATTTACAAGTCGTTAACAGACATATTCAATTAAATTCTTTATTTGCTCAATTGATAACTCTTTATAAAAGATTAATTTATCAAAACCCAAACTCTTGTAAAAGACCGTTTGGTATCAACATAAATACGACTAAGAACCTTTGGTTCATAGTGAATCAAAATACGGCTATAACTTTACAAGTTAATAGCAAAAATCAAAATGCGGCTATTAGTTTACAAGTCAATAGCGAAACAATACGACAAATGAAACATATGATTTCATTTGCGAAACAAACAAAACTTTATATACCAAACGTATTTATTCAAATCTCATATTAAAACAATGAAATAACAACACTTAAAAATGTGAGAATATATAGACCGTCAGGAAGTAGGTTTGATCTAAATCCTGAGAACACGGGTGATCGTCATCACTGAAAATACGGTTCTTGCAAGAACGAAATGGGATCGGGGCTCGAGACCAATCCGAATAACCATTATCTATTATCAAGCTATAGGATTTCACAATAATCCGGATATAAATATTCGTTGCCAATTCCCAAAAATGGACATTTTTCAATGTCGAATATTTTATTATAAAACAAAACAAGAATTCCCTTAATTTTCTTTGAAATCAACAATCACTACTTAAAATATAAAATCAATTCATCATCAACCATCAACATATAAGAACTTGAGTTACTATCAATGGAGTTTAACTAATTTTACACTAATCTTAAATCCCAATATCCAACTTATATCCTATCCAAATAATATCAACTAATCAAATACCCAATTGATACTTATATTCCCAAATTTGATACTTGTACCAACACCCATAATATACAATTAAGAACCATAACTCAACAATACCAATCAATAAAGAAAGAATAACAATCGTAAATTGATCCCAAATACCCAATAAACAACCTTAGACATTTGATTAAAAGAATACCCAATTTATTTCATAGTTTCTAATCACACGTTATAAAACTCGTATTAGTACCATTTTAGGACACCTGTTAGTATTTTGGTCATAACTTTCTCATATGAACTTGTATAGAGGTGATTCAAGTGGCTACGCGACCATGACTTCGAGCTCTACAATTCTTGTGAGACACTAAAACCCATAAATAATCAGAACTGACCTGAAAATGGCAAAACAGAAAGCATAATGTTGATTTTTATGACAGCCTGTTAGTATTTTGGACATAACTCCCTCATACGAACTCATTTTGGGGCGATTCAAGTGCCCACGCGACCGTGACTCGGAGCTCTACAAATCTTATGAAGATAAAACAATCACAACTGACTTGAAAATGGCCAAAACTGAATGCTCAGTTTCTGTCAATATCCAAAATACTAAATTTTATACTAGAAACCAAATAACCCAATCAACCAATACTAATCAACACCAAAAACAACCCAATTATTAATTTAATTCATATAATCATCTTAAATTTAAGTTGATACTTAAATTTGGATCAAAGACCCAAATTAAATCCACAATTACTAACCTACTTTAAAACATTCAATTGATACTTAAATAGAATAGTTTGTGGGTTACCTTTGAGCAAATTCTTCTCAACACTTTGTAATCCACCCAAATCAAAGATCTACTTCACTAATCCAACCAAAAAAAGAGCTTCTACCAAAAGAACCTAACAATTATACATATAAATGTCAAATTAATGGTTCTATTAACCTTTAAATCAACATACACATAAAAAGAGGAAGATGAATATGAACTTACTATTACCAAAAGAGGATGGAGATGAGGTTTTACTTGATTTCTTCAATCCCATAATTCTTTAATTTTCAAAAACAATCCCAAATAGCTTCCACTTGCTCAAGAAATCAGATTATTGAAGAAGTGTAGATTGAATTTCTTCAAACCCTAGCTATTAGGGATTTCTAATATGATGAGATTCTATAATTTTTGTTTTTCCAGAAACTTGAGATAGAAGAAGGAGATGCATATTCTTTGTAAACTTTATACAGATTCACTTAAGGATATTACTTAAGATGACTCATGAATATTAAATGAGTCATAGGTTTAGGTGACTAAATTAGGAGTGATATGGCTTCCTACACATATTTATCAAGTATGAGGTGTATTATACATCCATATTTTTTCGTCGTATAATTTATTTTGTCCCCAAAAATAATAAATTTGATATCTAAAAATCGTAGTAAAATTTTACTTTTAAAATGATAAACTCGTTTTACTATTAAAATAGTAATTTTTAACAAAGACGTTTTTATAACTGTTTTAATATGATCTTCCCATCTATATGTACATGATTTTTAAAACTATGTACTTCCTTTTAAAAGCATACATAAAGTATACATAATTAACAAACTTGATAGGTATGCAAACTTGATGTAAAATTTGATAAAGTGTGCATAGGCTAAAACTTTATTGTATATATTAATCAATTCAAGGTCTTTTCTTGTCAAGACATTGATATGTATATAATATTTGAAACTTGTACTCTTTTCATATAAATAAAATTTAAAATTATTTATTTAATGATACACATAGATTCTAAATTATTTAAAGATTACAAAAATTTCTTAGTTTACCACTATATTATAAAAATTTCTAAATTAATTTAAAATTTCTCAGATTACAAAAATTTTGTATGTTTCGTGCGGTGTTATGAATTGGTCATGTACATATAGTAACTTTAGGGATACATAATATAATTTCGGGAGTACATACTTTCTTATAAATAGTGCACCATGTTTTTTTATTATTCTTTAATTATTTTATAATATTTAATTGATATGTACTTCTCTTTTTCATTGATATACTTTATTTTTCTAGTTTTTGTATTTCTAGTCATGCAGAATTATGAATTGGTCACTAACACAGCCTTCAATTATCTTCAGTAGCTTGAAAAATATTAATCAGATCAGTAACATAGCCTTCAATTATCTTCATCAAAGTAATCCAGCAACACAAATTTCAGTTAACAGTTTATAAAAAAATCAGTTTGTTCATCAAAGTAGCCTTAACAGTTTATAAAAAAAATCAGTGCATCATTGCCCTTTAATGGCTTCAGGGAATGAAGATGAGCAACAGGGGGCTTGGTGCTTTGGATCAAATGCATATGATCCAAAGTCCAGTTCAGAATCAGAAGAAGAAGCACATAATATGGAAGAACAAGAAGAACAACAACAAAATTATTATAAGTCAAGGCTCAACAATGAGTTAAGGCATCTTATTTTCCAAGAAATGTTGTCACTAAAAGGGTTAAAATTGGGAATAAAACTTTTCAAATATAGAAAGTATTCCAAAGTGAAAAAACTTATGAAACTACCCGTTATAGTAAGGTGAAAAAACATAAAAGAACGGAGGGAGTATCATTTTATGTAGCAAAATATTTTAGATGATTAGTTTTATAAAAATATTCAAATTATTTAGTTTATAAAAATTGTAAATTTACAGTATGTAATAAATTTCAATTAATAATTTATTTCATGTAGCTCATTTCTTACAATAATCATCCAATTCATACTATTTTTAAAAATGGTAAGTTACTCAGTTTAATTAATTTTTATGAAGACTATAAATAACAAATTGCTTAATTTTATTTCCACTTAAGTCAATATCAAACAATAAAATCTTTGCATCTAAGGGCTCTATAAGGATGTTACGTGAAATTTTACAGTTTTTTTATTAAAATGTATGATGATTCAACTTTATTTACAATGCGTCATTCAATATTCGATATTTGACTATTCGAAATAATGTCTAGTATTCAATAACCGACTATCCAAAATAATTAAACATTTAGATACTCAAAGTTCAGATATTTATTAGAGAAATGCGCGCAGTCAAGAAACCTCCAACTGATACCCGCTTTCAAGTCGAACCCCGTACCTTCTACTGCACATACAGATGCTTTATCTATTAAGCCACAAACGTTTTTGATATTTCCAATTGATATTCGATATTTTAATTTACCAACCAAATATCTTTTAAACTAGATTCTCAAATTAAATATTCTATAATACAAATCAAATAATCAAATCATCAAATTTTCAAAATGTTACATTGTTTTAAAGAGCCTAATTCTTAAATAACCACGTGATTCGCACCTAAAATGTCTCATTGGCAATAACAAGCTAAATTTGATGAAAAAATCTTTTAGGTAAAAATGAAAGTTTAACTATTAGAGTATAATTTATTTATAATAAATTATTAATAATAAACCAATTTTATTTGATTTACTGAAAATAAATCTATTAATTATTTGTTTTTAAACTAATGAATAAATCCACATACAAGTATATAATTGCTAAAAATAAATAAAATAATATTAAATTTATTTTTAACAAATCGAGTAAAAATTGATTTATTTTTTACGCCTTTACCAATAAGTAATTATATACTCCCTCCTATTCAACTTATGTGTCCCATTTCCTTTTATGGTCAAGTCACCTTAATTGTCCAATTTATATTTTTGGTATGGGTTTTTGACTTTTATGTCTTTATTTATCCTATTTTCAATTATACTCTCCATTACCCATACTAATTTTCCTCCCTTACGTTAAAAACCAATAATACCACTCTCTTTCCTACCCTTAGGGTCCCACTTTTGACTCTCCTTAAAATCCGTGAAAAATCAAATGGGACTCCTAAGTTGAATAGGAGGGAGTTTTAACATATCTAAAATACATTTAAAAAAAAAAATCTAAAATTACCTTTTGTATTTACACTTCGGAAATCTGGAGCGCCTATTGAGCATTTTTGAAACCCCCACAAAACAAAAGTTGGAACTGCAATTGCTACTAGGGCTCGGTGCCACCTCCAATTCCAAATCTCCATTGCTATTGAAGCAGCCATGGCGAATGAAGCAGACATGAGTAGTTGGAAAAATCTTCTTCACTCTTCTACCAAGCTTCTCGAACAAGCTGCTCCTTCTGCTCAGTTTCCTCCTCTTCAGGTTCACTCTCTTTTTCTCTATTCACTTTTATCAATTTCTAATCATAATTTGAGATTGAAAATCATTCTAGTTTTTCTCTTTTATATTTGAATATTAGAGGAATTTGGATCAATTGGAAGCATTGTCGAAGAAACTCAAGGCTAAAACCCTAAGAAGTGAAGCTCCTTCGCAGTCTCTTGCTGCTACTAGGTTCCTTTTCTTTACATTTATCTTCTTTATTGATTTTTCTTACTAAGATTTTTTGTTTTGTTGCGCTGTGATTACTACTTTATGTTGTATTTTTTCTTTTTCTTTTTCATTTGCATGTTAATCATTTTGCTTAGTTGATTGATGTATATTAAATATTAGCTATGCCACATATAGCTAACATTAACATAGTGCAAAATATCGACCACATCACCATATCAGATATCACTTACTGTAAAGGTTTATGAGCTTACTGCAATTGAAATATAGGTTGCAACTCGCAACGACTGCCAAACAATCTGCATTTACCTCAAAAGCCATTCTGCGACTTTTAGCGACATCAAAGCCTCATTTTTGCATTGTGCTACCTGATTTTTTTTAGGTAGAAATATTTATTAGTCCTGTAGCTATGATTTGTGAATGAGAGCCTAAGGGAGTAACATTTGTGTTTACTTTGATCAATTGAAGGATAATGACATCTCCAAGGGGATGCTTATTATTGATTGGAAATGTCGCTTTTCTTTTAGCTCATTTTGATTAGCATTTTTGTTGTTGTTTTCTAGTTTCTATATTAAATGTGAAGTTAGCTTTTAATTTTTTTCAATGTTACCTGTATTGATATATTTATAGGTCAACAACTTTGCTTATATACTTGATCAACTTAGTTTATAGTTCACTTGCATTTTGGGAAGGGGTGGATAACAATGGAAGAAGGAGAAGTTTAGTGATTTTTTCCCGAGTGATTGGAGTAATGATAGTGATTGTGAGGTTGTTAGTCAGGGGGATTTTAGATTCGACAGATGGTTTGTGTTGTTGGCTGATTAATTAAAAATTTGAGATTGCTCAGTGAGGATAATTTGTTTAGAAAAGCGAAAGAGAGTGTTATAAGGGGATCTGGATGTGGCTTAAGCCATATGCTAACTGAATCCTTTTTCTGTAGGAGTAATAAACTTTTAAATTACCTTAAAAATGTTGGGTTATGTTGCCTTTTATTTATCCTCTTTTACTCTTGCATCCTTATGCTTTTTGCTGCCTGCCATTAGGTTGTTGGCTCGTGAGGGGATTAATGCAGAACAACTTGCAAGGGATCTGAAGTCATTTGAACTCAAGGTAAAGGAGATTAAATTGCTTTTGATGTACAAGGATTTTAGATCTCACTCTTCAATTACTTTTCAAAAGGTGTAACATGCTTATATATTATGTTCTTGCATGCTATCCCAAATTGTGACGGTAATCCTAATAAATGATGGAGTGGAATGGATTTTTTTTTTGTTTTTTCTTAATAAGATAACATCCCCTGCGAGTGATCATGGTTTTACTTTTATACCTCCAAATGCAGCTTTTTCTTCAAAAGTTTCAGTCGCAATCACATATGATATCACTTGTAAGGTGGTTTAAGTAGGAATTAATTTGTATGTGGAAAACACATGCTGGAAGATGAAATTGATTACCATGATCCATGGACATTGAAGTGGGACTTTGCATATTACTTGTATATTTCATCCTCATCATCACCACTAATCACTCTCTTAAACAGTCTGAGCATTTCCTTTTTAGTTTGAAAGTCAGTTGTCAATTGTCACTATATTCTGGAGCTATTTTTTGTATTTTTGTGAAACTGGTTTTCCCTCACTTAATGTTGCATGGAGTAATTTTAACTAAGTTTCTCTTTCTTTATCTTGCAGACTACATATGAGGATGTGTTCCCAACAGAAGCAACTACGGTGGAAGAGTATCTCCAACAGGTATTTTATTGTAATGAAACTTTTATTGGAAGTGTGACTGCTGTTGTATTTGTGAATTTTAGAAAAATCTTTCTCTTTGTGAGTGAAAGCTAATTTTCCTAGTAAAACTACAGGAATTGGTTTTTATGTTCCATTTTGTTCTTCATCGGCTGTCATCTTTTATGAGGGTGGCAGTTGCATAAAAAATGGATTTTTATCTACTGCTCATTTGGTGGAAAGAAGCATGCTTTTAATAGTTTCCATGTCGTTTGTTTCATTCTACTTACTGTCATGTGTTTATCGTTGCTTGTACTGTTGTACAATTTTGATTTTTTATTTTCTTGTAGGTACATGAGATGGCAATGCTCTCAGCTATTCAGGAATCTCAGAAAGATAATTTGAGGAATTTCAATGACTATATGATGAAAGTTCTGGAGGTTAGTGTGCCAAGTTGATTGCATTTGTTTGTGCTCCCTCATTTTTGCTGTTATTTTTCACGTGTGATTCAGCGTAAAATCTCATACTTTCTTATAGTGTGCTCTACTATGTGGCATTGTATATTGAAGCCTTTTAGGAATGAGATAGACTTTATTGGGTTACTTAATTATACTAATGTCAATATTAAAAATCATTTGGAATTTCTATTTTGTGTGAATCATACATGCTTAATCAGTTTATTATTGAAGAAATTGGTGAAACTTGTTATTTCTTGTGGCCATGATGCTATACTCATGTAGCCCCTACAATTAATGATAGTATGATAGTCACTCATCTACACAAGATACTTGCAATTGTAAGCTTGAAGGACTTGGTCAATGAGTATGGTGTGATGCTGTCGTTTATGTTTCAGTGACACACAATTCAATTAAAAGAAAGCTTCAGTGAAATAAGCTTTGCTTTGATGGGCAAAAAGATAAAAGGCTGAAGACTGACTTTATCATCACATCTTCTGGTCTCTCAATTTGATTTTTTTGACAATAAAACTGAATACTCCTATCTAATGATTACCTAGAATAATCTTTACAAGCACTAGGGACAAACCCCAAAGACAAGAATTACAACCAAAACTACCAAAAGGGAAGTTACAATAAAGTTGCAACCTGATATAGCATCAGTAGCCCCCTCCCATTTCCTCACCTACTAAGAGGGTTGACTGTGCTGCTCTTTTTATGCCTAGGTACAACCATCAAAGCAACACACAATATCAAATTCAAACCAATAGCACTAACAACCAATACAAAATTTTAGCAAAACCAAAAGAGTAACAATAACAGAAATTGCATCATGATCAATTGCTTCATAAAGGTCCTCATATGTAATTGTTAATAATCAAACTCTTCTTAATAAGAGTGACAAGCTAGCAAACTCTACAGAAAACTTCTTAATCTGATGGTGATTTTGAGATTTTCTATCATCACATACTCCACTTAGTGGCACTGGTTTAATCAAATGCAAAAGTACAACCAGAGTAGGATTTGTTATCAGATGATCAGATTAATCCCTGGGTTTTGTACCTTGTGAGGAGGAGTGCTGAGATAAACAGTGAAGAGGGTTGTAAAAAGCTTTTTTCAAGTCTAGAGAGTCGTTTTTTTGGATTAAGGCTTTGGTATTGTTTGTTTGTTTGTTTGTTGCTTGTTAGAAAGTCTTTCTTTGTTGATTTTAGAATAAAACTAAATTTGATTCCGTAAGTGGTCTGGTTTCCTCCATATGCATTGATCGTTCAAAATTTTAATAGTTCGGTGCTTATGTGTCTTTTTTAATAGAACTTTTAAGGAGTTACATTACTTGCTTACTTTATTGGTGATGCAAGGGGAAAAGTTATAGTATATTATTTCTGCAATTCAAAGATTATAGTTTGCGTACCTAAACTTCGTAGGATGATTGGCAAAAAGAGAAAAGAGATTTCCTTCAAAGTTTGAGCCGTATTTCAACATTACCACGTACAAACACTGGTGAAGCAACTAATGCTATTTCTCGTCCTGGTCAAATTGTATCAATGGCTTCTACTTCGCAAGGTCGTGGTGGTCCGTCCAGCATGGAGATTGTACCTAACGTAAATCAGTCCATCGAGGAGAAAAAAGCTTCTGTATATGGTGAGGTTGTGAGGAATCTCAACAGTGCAAGGGAGCGTGCTTTGTCATTCAAAGTAAGCCTACAGATTTAGAAACATCTATTATATTTTTTTCTTTTTTTCTTTATGCATGTACCTGTTTTATCATGTATTTATTTTATTTCTTGTTTATGTTTCTAGCTGTCTAACTCATGTAATAATGTGTGGTTGACCTACTGATGGTTTGCTGGGTGAAGCTTATAAAATGGGCTGAACTATTAAATTGTAAACGTTTTATTTGCAGTAAGACATCCAAGATTAGAGAAATACAACAGTTACTATGGAATATTACAATTGGCTAATTCTTGAATCCATTAATCAATAATTCCTCCACTCCTAATCGTTCTTTACACTTTCTGTTTCTTATGTTCTGTAATGCTTTACATCTTTGTATTCACTTTTTTTCGTTTTGTCATGGTGACTAACTTACAATTACTGTAGAATATAACAATTGGTTTCCAATTTCTTTTTTACTTTTAGGTTTTGATCAATATTTAGAAGTCATTTTGTGAATTTACCACCTTATGCTCAATGACTTCTTCATAACTCTTGTCTGTGAGGGTGTTAACCTTTTCTTTTTGCTGTACTTCTGTAAAGCCTGCGACAGCATTCAAGGCTGCTTTTGAAAGTTTGGGTCTTGAGTCATCAGGGGGGAGATCAGTTGGCATGCAGAAGATATGGCACCTCGTGCAGGTCGGTTGTGATATATATTGTCACCTTGTTGATCAGTATTTGCAAATTTGTTAATATTTTTTTCTTTCATTGTGATGAGTCTTATGCAGACTTTGGTGGGTGAGGATTTAAATATTCATCAGAATTTATCGAAGAAAATGTTATTGGTGAATGGTGCAAAGCGGCATCTGGAGTGGGGACATGCAAAGCATGTCATTGAAACAATACAAAATCATCCAGTACAGGTTACTGCACGACATAAGCCTTATATGAGAATTTCTTTTCAAAACTAGTGCTTGTAGTCTGGTATCTTGTTGCTACTTAATTCAATAGTTCCTGCAAATGATTATGTGAATTTTCTAAACAAAAGATTTCAGCAACCTTTGCTTCTATATGCAGTTTTATTCATCTTGTATCTAAGCATGTTTACTTGGATCTTTTTTCTGACATGGATTTTGTTGCATCAACGTATTTGGTGACCAGGCTTTTCTTGGGGGCTCTGTCAGTAATTTACAAAGAATACGTGCCTTTCTTCGGGTGAGTTGGGAGTAATAATATCAGTTGGTATCACATGGACATTTTTTTGTAAGTTTTATTATGGTTTTTATGTTCATCAACTTTTTTCTGTTTGCAGATCCGTCTACGAGATCATGGCGTTCTTGATTTCGATGCTGTTGATGCCAGAAGGCAACCTCCTTTGGATACAACTTGGCAACAGGTCCACAATTTTCAGCACTGTTTTATATAATATCCTTATTTTCACACCTATCCTAATTGGCTGATTTTGTTAATATCCTTACCGTCAAAAATCCTTATGCATCAATTTAGTGTCCTGATTCCCAAAGGATGGAATTTTATTTTGTTGTTAATCAACTATGTTCTATTTTTCTTTGTGGAAATCAGAGAAAGCTCTACTGGTTTGGTCATGTGCAAAGATTAGAAACTGCACCAACTTGAAAATTACAAGGATGGAAATTTGATGAAATAGGAGAGAAGAGGTAGCCTGAAGATGACTTGTATAACAGGAGTGAAGAATGACGTGCAGAATTGAGATTTATAAGAGTATATGATAATAGAAAAGATTGAATGAGGGATGAGAATACATGTGGATGATCTTCGGAATCTATTTTCTTATAATCCTTATTATCGACGATCTCTCACATTGAATTTTTGGTCCATGTAGCCGACCCCACAAGGTTTCGGAACTGTTGTTGATATGTTCCTATAATATCCAAATCAATCTGAAATCAAAATATGGTTTGAAACTAGGCAGTTTAAATGTTTAAAATATGATAGAAATGCTGACCATCGTTGGTTTACTTTTCACATGTTGTATAGCCATTTTAACCGCTTGATGCTATGAGTCAGAGGCTAGCTGTTAAAAAAAATCTGATTCTTATTTACTTATTTCAGATTTATTTCTGTTTGAGAAGTGGATATTACGATGAAGCAAAGAGTGTTGCTCAGTCATCTCGCGTGTCTCTTCAGTTTGCTTCTCAGGTATCAATTGTTCATCTTCTGCACCTTGGTATCTTCTAGATGGTATTTTCACAACTCTTTTTTGGCAGCTCTCAGAATGGATAGCCTCTGGAGGCGTGGTATCTGCAAATACAGCTGCTGCAGCTTCTGAAGAGTGTGAGAAACTGTTTAGAATGGGTGACCGGGGAGCTCGTGCTGTGTATGACAGAAAGAAACTGCTACTTTATGCTATGGTCTCTGGCTCTCGTAGGCAGATTGACCGCCTGCTTAGAGAATTGCCAAATCTTTTCAATACGATAGAGGACTTTTTGTGGTTTCAGTTGTGTGCCATACGTGAGAGTTCTCATGGCGTTTCATCGTCTGTTCTGAATGAGGGATCTGTGCCTTACAGCTTAGAAGATCTACAAACATACCTGAACAAGTTTGAACCATCATATTACACCAAGAATGGGAAGGACCTGCTCATGTTCCCATATGTTCTGCTTTTGAGCATTCAGCTTTTACCATCTGTCATCTACTTGTCGAAGGAATTGGGTGACGGGTTTAATATTGATTCAATCCACATAGCAATTACATTTGCAGATCATGGAGTTTTTTCAGAAGGTGTTGCTGCAGGACAGAAGCTGGGATTTATGGATGCTTCTGCTGAAGTATCTAGTATGATTAGGCAGTATGGTTCTGCATACCTGAGAGTTGGTAATCTTTCAATGGCGCTGGAATATTATGCCCAAGCAGCTGCTGCAGTTGGAGGCGGCCAACTGTCATGGGTAGGAAGAGGTAGTTTAGACCAGCAAAGACAGAGAAGTTTGATGCTGAAACAGCTTCTTACAGAGCTGTTGTTACGGGATGATGGAATTTATCTCCTGCTTGGACTTAGGGGTGCAGGCGAAGAAGCTGAACTAAGGCGGTTTTTTAGTGATGCTGCTTCAAGACAACAGTTTCTTCTCGAAGCAGCTCGGCAATGTCAGGAAACTGGTTTGTATGATAAAGTAAGAATCAAATGCTCTGATATCATGCTGCTATTTACCTAGTCACTTGTGTTGGCAACCTATCTTGTCTTTCACTTTATGCATAGCTACACTTCCCTCCTTTTTATTATGTGCAACTGTTCTGGTTATTAATGCATCATTTCTTGTTTTGATGGATACTTTATTAGGACAAATTTTCCCATGTTCACACTACACTAAACCACATGGGGACTTCACAATCTCCCTTGATAACATGGCATTTTGGTACACTTGTACCATTCTTATGTTGTGTCGCCAAGCCAAGTGTCTTAAAATAAGAGCAAGTATTTTGCTAGCTAATTAGTAGTTTAGTACTCCCTCTGTCTGGAACCATAGTTGTGTGTTATTTAGATTTTCTTAGAAAAGGGTTACATAATGTAATTTTTTTATCATCTGAATCTTTTAAATGCCCTTATTTCCTTTTTATTTTGTGAGATGAGTATATAATTTTGCACCTTGCAGTTTCATTAATAATCTTCACATGATACCACCACATTTCCATAATCTTATTTATATTGTGAATCAGTCCATAGAAATCCAGAAGAGAGTTGGTGCGTTTGGAATGGCTTTAGATACAATTAACAAGTGCCTATCTGAAGCAATATGCTCACTATCTCGTGGCAAATTTGATGGTGAGAGTCGGACAGCTGCGCTCATCCATTCTGGCAATGAGATTCTGGAAATGTGCAAATATTATCCTGAGATCAGGTATCTCATTTGTTTGAGTATCAAATATATTTCAAAACTTTATTGAGCTGCATGCCTGCATGATTTCATTAATTTTTTACATATTCACTGCTTCAGAAAGGAAAATGTAATGCCTTATACTGCCAAGATTTGAGCAGACTAGGATATTAGGAAAATTTTCCAGCTCTCATCTTTGTATTAGCAGATTCTTGGTTCTGTCTCTTAATCTCTTTGTTTTTATGAGGACTCTTGTTTCTGCTGTGCTTGTTCACACACATGCACGGATTCATGTCAATGATTAGTCCATCTTTTTTCGTTCATCTCAATTGTTTTTGTACTCACTACTATATTAGGAAATTGAGCTTGGCCTGGGTTTCTTGCCATCTCATATTTCCATTTTTATCTAGCTTCCTTTTGTTTCTGGGCCTCTTTATGTCACTGTCTCGCCCTCTTTTTCTAGATGTAAGTGTTTTACCGCAAAATAGTTGCTTGATGTTTATTTCTTGTTCTAAAGCAAAATAGTTGTTGCTTGATGTTTTTTACTTGTCCTAAAGCAAAATACTGATTGCTTGATGCTTTTTTACTTGTCCTAAAGCAAGATATTTTTTTTTCACGTATCCTAAAGCAAAATGTAGAAGACTATGAGAATTGATATATTGGTTCATATAGTCAACCCCAATCTTTTGGGATTAAGGCTCTGGCATTGTTGTACTTATCCTACAAGTTCCTTGTCAATGATTTGCTGCTAGTCTGTATGGAGTGCAATTTTGTAATATTTCTATACTTTAATTAGCTTTTTAGTTGGCCATCCTCCTGATGTTCCTAGATAAACATAGATTTGCATGTTTATATTTTCTACAGCAAGAGTAATTACCAACATTGTACTTGTGGCTGGTTTTGCCTTTTTGGTGATCGGTGCTGAAAGCTAATTTAAATATTTGTGCAGTGTGAAAGATAGAGAACATGTTATAGAACAAGAAATTGTCTTGCGGCAGCTTGAGGCGATATTGTCCATTCATGAGCATGCACGACAGGAACGCCATATGGATGCATTACGAGAGATTGCAAAACTTCCTTTTCTTCCACTAGATCCTCGTTCGCCAGGTCTAAGCTCAGATTTTTTCCAAAATCTATCGCCTCATGTCCAGGCTTGTGTACCTGACCTCCTTAGAGTTGCCTTAAGTTGTTTGGAAAACGTTGCAGATACTGATGGATCTCTACGTGCTTTGAGAACAAAGGTACATAAAAGTAGTTCTATTCTCAGTTATTTCTGTGCACTTTATCCTTTGTGGCTCGCGGATAACCTTTTACAATGATAATTCCTAAAAGGGAGGCGACTGGTTGTGAGAAGGCTAACAAATGCCACATATATTTTTATACTCGTCAGAAGTGCCCAATATTCATATACAACAGAATGTGATGGGCTTCCATGCCTAATACCATATTTTACTGTTGCAGATTGCAAATTTCCTGGCAAACAATCTGCATAGGAATTGGCCTTGTGATCTGTATGAGAAGGTGGCAAGAAGCCATTGAAGAAAAGAACAAGGAAAAGGTTCACAGCTCGGGCCTTTCGAAGCTTAGTCAGGCGCTGGTGCCATTCTCCTATGTGAACCTCTTGCACATTTTTGTACAAATACAAAACGCAAATTTGCTTTTTCTTTTGTTTTTCATCTTTCCTTGAATGGAAATATTCAAAGTTATCCTTATGGCAACAGAAAACCAGGAATTTTCTTGTTTGCCATGGTAAAGGGAACTAGAAAACTATTTAATTATATGGCAAAGCCTGTTTTTCCAAGAGCTAATCAACATGGCCTCGTCTTGGACGATGTCATCTCAGATTATGAGAATTTAGAGAATTGCATATTTAGTTGGATTTGAACCTGCACAAGGGGCTGGGCAGGGCTCAATTGAAACTAGGCTGGGCCATGCTCTTATTTTGTGTTTTATGGGCCGGGCTATAAAGCGAATTTTGATTAAATTTGTCAATTATATTACGGCAGACACAGAATCTCTAAAACCATGGCATTACCTGTATAATTTATTACACAAATTATCAATTGGAAAAATTGAAGCAAAAAATTCCATCTGTAGTTAGGATTGAGTTAATAGACGTTGGTTGAACATCTACGTAAGAAACAATGTATAACATAAATGCAACGGTTAATCTTGAAAAAACCCGACTGATTGTGACAAACAGACACCGATTGGCGATAGCTCGGTCTACGACATACACAATAGGAAAATTTCTGAAATTTGTCCAACACAACGCATACGAAATATTGAACCTACTTGACTCGTTCAAAGGAATCGAGAATTCGAGATCATCTTGTAATGTGTGATGAAAGAATTCAATTCCAAATTATACGCACCACCTTTAGTAACTGATGCTCTAACAGCCTCAACCAATTATCGAGCCCTTTTTCGAATCCCCTTTCCTTCTTCCAATACCATCAATCTCCTAACCAATTTCTCGATTATAATTGATGTCACTACTTCATCTCGGTGTGTCCAATCTCTTACCAACACCAATTTTCAGCACATCAGTCACTAAAACAGCATTCCTCGGCTGATTAGAATGCATAGGCCATGCAGCAATCGGCACACCCATGCTGATACTCTCAATGCACGAGTTCCACCCACAATGACTCACGAATGCACCTGTCGATGGGTGTGCTAGAATCTGTAATTGCGGTGCCCAATCTCTTACGACAAGTCCATTATCTTTCACTCTGTCCTCGTACCCTTCTGGTAACATAGCATTACTCGCGTCTGCACCTGTAAAAACATCGGTAGTATCAGCATTTCTAAGCACCCATATGAACGTCTGCCCGCTTCTTTCCAATCCCAATGCCAATTCTGTAATCTGTTCGTATGTCACAGAGGTTGTTGATCCGAAACAGATGTAAATCACAAAACCTTTTTCTTGTTTGTCCAGCCATTGAAGGCACGAATGTCCTTTCCATTTTTGCTTTCGATCTTAACTGGATTCAAAGGCCCGATAGCAAAATGCTTTGTCTCAGCCTTAACATTTCTCGATAGCATCTCCAAAAGTCGAATATATGTAACTTCGATCAATCGAGATGTGTTGTAAAGCATTCTGTTCTCGAACCCAAGAAGTTTTTGTTGATCTAGTAAGAACTCGAAAACTTTAGGGCTTAAACAACCTTCATTAGAGGGAATGCAATTAGGGATATCGAAATCTAGCTCAAAGGGTTTCTTGGGTATTAATTCCCACATATTCATGAACATAACGAAGGTGGAAACAAGGAAAAAGACATAGGATTCAGCATTTGGGATGAGTTTGACATCTTGGACTACATAAGTCATTAGACTATCAAATATGACTATGATTCTCCTATACTTTAAGGAGAGTTTTTGTAAGAGTTGTGAGACGGGTCCACGAAGATGTTTCGAGGCATCGAAAAGGGGCTCGAGGTGTGTAGGAAAATGGGTGGATGGGTCGGGTTTAGGAGGGTGTGAGATATGAGGGGGAAGGGGGAAGTCATGAAAAATGGATTTTGTTTAAACTCTTTTGAGTCCCATCCGTGGACTCAGAGTTTTACTTGGCGGTTATGGGTAGCGGATCCAGTATAATGGACGGGTAATCCGTAGGCAGTTATAAGGTGAGATAGATGGAGAAGTTGTTTGAGATGGCCTTGGGCTAGATATGGTACCATAACTACTCCTACTTGAGGTTGTTTTAGGCCATTTTCATTGCTATTTTGGCTTTCCATTTTGGAGTCAATTTTTTTGGTTTGTTAAACTTGAGAAGAATATGATCTTAAAGGCATCCTAAATGAATTTTAAAAAGTGGCTATCAATTTCTTGGAATCGACGAAATAATGTATTCTTTGTTTATATTTTGATGCCAGCTCAAGTTGGAGATCACTTGTTACGTCATGGGCATTAAGTAGTAGGAAGATGCAAATTAGTGTCTAAATTCTTTTGAATTTTCAGCATATGACTTAAATATATAAGAATTTTTAAATATGTAAGAGTTTTTCAAGTTATGTATAGATAAAATATAATTATTACAATTGAATTCAGACATTTTAATTAATGCAATTGTCTCTAATAGATGATATTTTTTTTATGATTGTTGATTAAACTTTTTGAATAATAAGCTATTCCATCTTTAGTTGTAAAAGAGTTATTTTAATTAAGAGTTATGTAATTGAGTTTATATACTTGTTGGGATTAAGATTTTAATGCTATTTATAATAGATGTTGTTTTGGGTGTGTCATGGTGTTTTATGTGTAGAGAGAATAATGGTCTAGTCTTAGTGAATAAGTAGTCTCTTATCGTGATATGATAAATTTGTTGTTGGACTTATATATAAGTTTTTTCAAAGAAAAATCTATTTACTCATAAATTTGATAAGTTTTCATCATGGAATTAATCGGTAATAGGTGAAGTAGCCCACTAAATTATATGCTAGTCATTTTTTTAAATTCTTTAACGTAAAATTACAAATGAGATTTTCTTTAACATCTCACTTATGTGTGAGCACATGCTTTCGAACACCATTACTTTTTTAAAGATTGAATGAGAATGTCACGATTTTCGAACTCGTCAAAAATATATTAATTTAAGTTTTTGGTCGAGTTATTGGTTTTCTAACATGATATCGAAAAGTGCCCAACTGACTCTCATATAAGAAGGTGTGATAGAATATATAATTTTTTTTGAAATTATAATGATCATTTTAACGTATTGGTTGACTTTGTATCTTGAGACTACCTCCAAAGGTGATATTTATAGTGCAGATTGGAATGAACTAACATAGAGCATTCACATATCACTGGTCTCTAGTGGAGTATAGACTTGTTGATGTCAACGTGATCAGTTCATAGGTAGAGCTTGAAGGCTTTAAACTGTAAAGAGATACTCCTTAATGGCAATTTTCAGAAAATATACTCTTCTATGACTCTTATTTAACCTTTAATTATTAGAATAAAAGTAAAACTGTTGATAAAAGAATAACAACCTAAAACAAAACACAAAAGAAAAAGAAAAAAAAACTTGTAATTGAATATTTTTCCCTTAAAGTTTAATTCTCATCACCTATACGCTCAGTATCTGAAAATATGGGCAATGAAAGACTCAATTTCTAAATATGTAACTCCACCTTTATCAATTGATCTTCTAACTTCATCACCTAATTGTTTAGCTCTTTTCCTCATCTCCATCCCTTCTTGCGAGCCCATCAATGTTTTAACAACACCCTCGATCCTACTCGAGCTCACAACCTTCTCGCGGTGTTCCCAACCCCTTACAAGCACACCAATCCTCAACACATCCGTCGCCAAAACAGCATTCCTAGGCTGATCAGAATGCATTGGCCAAGCCAAAATCGGAACACCCATACTAATACTTTCTAAGCACGAGTTCCACCCACAATGACTCATAAACCCGCCTACTGATCTATGCGCCAAGATCTCTAACTGTGGCGCCCAATCTCTTACTATCAATCCTCGCCCTTTCACTCGATCCTCATACCCCTCCGACAGTTTAGGCCTCTCTACTCGATCAGCTTCGCCTAAAACATCATTTGGATCCGCTCTTCTAAGCACCCATATAAACTTCGCTCTTTTCCAACCCATTTGCAAGCTCTTCAATCTGTTCATCTGTCAATGATGTTGTCGAACCAAACGATACATATAACACCGATCCATCCTCTTGCCGATCTAGCCATTTTAAGCATTCATGTCTCTTTTCATCGATTTTTGACACAATATTTATCGGATTTAAGGGTCCTAATGCAAAATGTTTTGCGTTAGGCCTAGTTTTTGAATCAATCTTCTCTAATAACTCGACAAATCTACCTTCTATAACTCTAGACGTATTATGAATCGACCCTGAATTGAAATCGAGATATTTGAATTGATTAATTGCAAATTCTATAATCTCTTGTGAAACACTCCCTTCATTAGAGGGTATATCAAAATTAAGCAAATCTTCATTTGGGATTAACACTAATGATTTATCTTCCTCATTCATACTTTCCAATGCATAAGTAAAAGAAGTTAATGCACAAGTTTGAGTAAACTTGTAAGACTCTGCGTTTGGTATATTCTTAACATCTTGCACAACATAGGCCATCAAAACATCATGTATAACAATGACTCTTTGGAACATTCTAGAAAGTTCTTGTAACAGATTGGATATGGGTTCTCGAAGATGAGTAGAAGCTTCCCAAAGATGTAGGAAGTGTGTAGGAAAAGGTGTAGAAGGATCAATGTTTGGTGGGGGTGATTCATATGGGGGAAGTTGAAAATCATGAAAATGGATTTTTGTTATGTTTTCGGAGCTCCAACCTTGGAGTCGGAGCTTCGCTTGGCAGTTATGGGTCGAAGAACCCGGGAAATGGACGGGTATACCGTAGGATATGAGGACATGGGCGAAATGAAGAAGTTGGTTTAGGTGACCTTGTATTGGTAATGGTACACCATTACTACTACAAGACTAGAGTGTTGTTCATTGCCATTTTGTGCACTCATTTTTTTCTTATTGTTTTTGTGAACATTGTGATGCTTATTAATAGAGTTTGTGTTTGCTTATATAGAACTCATCAACACTGTATTCAGTGTATTTCGCTCATAGGAAATTATGATTAGAATTTAAAGAAGGAAGAAAGACGGCAACCCTTATCCATAAAGAGAAAATTATATAAGAAAAAAGAGTGTTGATTGTATTGTTGGGTAGTGAAAATGAAAGAAAAGATAAAAATACATAGATGAAAGAAATGTGTGATGGGATGAAAGATTGATCTAGGAATGAGATGGAAAAAGGTAATATAGACCAAATAAACTAATTAACAAAATTGTAATATATTCATCAAAACAAACTAGAATGATACACGCAATAAAATTATTACTCATGAAAAAATGTTTAATTATTAGATTTAATAAGTGCTGAATTTAGAATGTTAATATGGGATGGGTTGAATACTTTGCACTATGCATTAAATATAATATTAATAGGGTTTTTAACAAAGTATACTCATATAAAGAAATGTTTGTTAGACTTAACCAGTGTTAAATCTATAACACTACTAACTAGTACAATATAAGTCGTTGAACACTCATCTTTGTATGTTTTCAACGTCTCTAAGTGTTTAAAGATAATGCTATATCAGTTGAACTAAATTATCAGATTAGTATTGTTGTTCAAACTAGAATTGCCTTAATATTTTTATTTGAAGTTATAATTCTTACTACGTTGAGGTCAATCTGTAAGGAAGGGATTGGCTTGCATATGATGCAATACAGGACTGCTGGCTTGTCAGAGCAGCAGGCTTAGCTACAACACCGTCGGCTCTCAATGGCTGTAGGATGCGCTTAGCGCATGAAGTAGTGCAGGTCGCAGTAATTTCTAAACCGGATAGAACCTCATCATCAGGTTATTATATCCTTATGTGTTGTAATTGTCCAGAAGGTCATGAGGAAAACAAATTATAATATCACTGATTCCTTTTTAATTTCTAATAACATTTTATCCAGCTAATGCTTTAAAACCGTCTCGATTCTTCTTCACATTATCATCCGATTAAAACATTCATCACTCTACATAAGCATTTAATGAGACAAAATGTCTTAACTCAATAGTGCTCCCTCGAATCAATCCTTAGGCCCTTAATATGCAAATTTGTTTACGGTGATTATTCTTTAACTACCCACTTTAATATAAAGTTATCGACTTATGTATGAATGATATATCACGTCTCAACGAAATACATAACTCAAAGAACTTGCGAATAATAATTTTCTCCTTTGATACTCAAACTCATGTCTTCAAGAAGAAAAAACAAAATCACCCTTATTTTATCCAAAGAACCACTTTATATAGAATCGTAATTGTATTTTTAATATAAATATATGTTATTTAAATTCGTATATGAAAGGAATATATTAAAACTACTTCAAAAATTAATTTAATATAATAATAAAATACCCAAAATTTATTAAAATATTAATTAATGACGTCAGAAAATCTCAGGGTGTTACAACTAACTTGTCTGAAGTCTTTTACTTTTCTATGTTATATATATCATAGAAATATAATTTAATATTAATAAGGTTTTGCAATCAAATTACTTGAGTTATGACTTAGGTAGATTCGGATAGAGATATAAAGTAATTTATTCGGTGAAAATCATAAACGGATTCAAATCGAATTAATAATTCGATTCGAAATTGGATTAAAAAATAATTGAATAGGGGTGTAACCAAGTAAATTTAATTTGAGTTTGGATTGAAAAATGAAAAGACCAATTTAAATTGGTTTGATTAGTGCATGATATGGTAAAGCATAGAATGAGGTGAGGAGCTGCGTCACTCGATAAAGTTATACTCCTAATAATATGTATGATTTCGTGCTGACCACGGATTTAATACAATGTTGTGAAAGTTAGACATATGCGGTGAGGAGGATAATTAATTTGTATTATTTTTTATTTTAATTTATTTTTATTATTATGATGTATTTTTTTATGGTAGGTTATGTGGAGGATGAAAAAAAAAACAAATATTACAAGTGGTCATAATTGATGAAAGTTCCTTAACTGAGTATCACCTAATATTTATTTTATATTCTTTCTTTTTTGCAATGGACTTACTTTTGTTTTTTAATTTTTCACAAATTTATTTTTTCCGTCTTTAATCACTTATTTTTATTATCTATTTATTTTTATCTTATTTTTTACTTATTTTTTTTTTCACTAAAAGGAAC
This sequence comes from Amaranthus tricolor, assembly GCF_026212465.1. Lineage (NCBI taxonomy): Eukaryota > Viridiplantae > Streptophyta > Magnoliopsida > Caryophyllales > Amaranthaceae > Amaranthus > Amaranthus tricolor. The sequence goes on from NC_080056.1 coordinate 1,975,639, forward strand.
AGAATAAATAGTTTAATACTTGTAGGTAGGAATTAGAATACTCCCCGTGGCTCGGAAAATGTCAAAATTGTCTGCTACTACAACCCTCTAAGTGTTTACGTACTGTTAAATGTCTCTTTAGCATAAATTAATTTGGAGATTACGTATCATATATTTTACTTTGGCCTAATCACTTGTAGATTTGATTTTGAACACCTATTTCGATCTAGAAAAGTTGGCCTTGTTGTGGCAGATCTTGATTATTTCGATTGTTATAATGTGTTATATTATAACTATTTCGGTAAGGTCGGAGAATTCGCTAGATACAATAATAAAGGTGTTCAAAACAAATCCGTTGAGTTAATATTACTCTCCCTATAATCAAAATCGATATTGATTCGACTTCAAAATGATTCAAAATTATATTAAAAATAATTATGGACGCAAAACTCAATTTCGAAATGATCTGAAATACATGAGCCAAAATTTACTCGATGACCAAAATAAACACTTCTATACAACGAAAAAAGAAGAATTCATTTTTTGTTTAGGTAGTGATAATCAAATACTTTTACTTATTAGATCCAAACACAAATCCTACTTCATTAAAAACGGAAAATTAGGTTTTAACGGGCTAAGCACATTTAGCCTAGCCTGACTTTACTTGGCCGAACTTGGACTTTTTTGATAAATTTTGAAGTTTGTTAAATAAGATGAAAGCGATAAATACAGTACTATGTATTTTTCTTCTTGATATTCGATTATGTCATACTAGAACATGGAATTCATGTTGAGTTGATTTGTCATGGGTCATGCGCAAGTGTGCAGGAATTATAGAGGTATCAAACTTTTAAGCCACACAATAAAATTGTGGGAAAGAGTGATAGAGAGGAGAATTAGACAGGAAACGGTGATTAGAGAGAACCAATTCGGTTTTATGCCAGGAAGATCAACCATGAAGGCAATTCATGTTTTGAGGAGACTGATGGAGAAATATAGGGAGCGAAAGAAGGATTTGCATATGGTGTTCATTGAGGCTATCCGGGATATGTACGATAGAGTGTCGACTAACATTCAAACACCAGTGGGGATAACAGAGCCTTTCCCGGTTAAAGTTGAGCTACATCAGGGATCTACTCTAAGCTAGACCTGATCATGGGCGACCCGGCCCGAAAAAGTGAGGGTATGGGTACCAAAATATGGCCCGATGGGCGGGTTTGGGCAGAAAATAAATGGCCTAAATTTTTTTGGGACGGGTTTGGGATTGACGGTTGGCCCGCGGGCCGGCCCGAAAAAGAGCTTGTTCATGATTTTTGAATTTGTTTTACATTATGTATAATATGTAACAATTGTATTTGTTTAGTTCAATTATTTGTAATTTGTGTTTTAAATTATGTATAATATGTAACAATTGTATTTGTTTATTTCAATTATTTGTAATTTGTATTTTTTATTATGTATAAATAATATATAATGGCGAATAAGATTGCGTATAAGGCTTTTTGGAGGAAGATGAGATCCATTTTTGAATGGATCGAATTTGGGTTTAGGGGGAGGGAAGCAGACTGCGTATAAGGCTTTTTACATTATGTATAAATTATATTTCAACTTATAAATAAAAAAAGTTAAACAAAAATTAAGAGTAAAGAATTAATAATGACAATTTTCTAAGTTGCAATTAATTTGAAACGGAAAAAATAATATTTTAATTTTAGTTTTATTGTATGATACAATTAAATAATATATAACATAGTTTGGGTAGGAACTTTTAGGCCCGCACCTCGGCCCGGCCCGCATCAATGGGCAGTTTTCCTCCACCTGGCCCGGCCCCGTGTTTGATCACCTCTACTCTAAGCCTTGTCATTTTTACTGTTGGAAGAGATTTCTCAATCTATTTGGGAGACGGTACCGTGGTGCATGCTATTCGCTGACGACATAGTATTGGTGGCAGAAACTAGAGAGGAGGTTAGTAATAAATTGGATGAGTGGAGGGAGGCTTTAGAAGGTAAAGGGTTGCGCATTAGTCGTACGATGACCGAGTATCTGCACTGTGACTTTAGTGGGACAACACCGATAGGTGAACCAGAGGTGTCCATTGATGAAGCAGTTGTTAAAGGTACGACCAAGTACAAGTATTTGGGACTAATCATTCAAAGGGATGGATAGATTGACAGAGATGTAAATCATCGTATTCAAGCGGGTTGGTTCAAGTGACGAGCAGCCACCGCGGTGCTATGTGATAGGAAATTCCCAAGCAAGTTAAAAGTAAAATTCTACCGGATGACAATCAGATCTGCTTTGTTATATGGGATCGAATGTTGCCCTATTAAGAAAATTTTTGAACATAAGATGAAAGTTATAGAAATGCGTATGCTGAGGTGGATGTGTGGACACACATTGATGGATCGAATTAGGAATTAAGAGTTTAGGGACAAACTAAAAGGAGCTCCTATTTCTGGAAAATTCGCGAAAATAGATTGAGATGGTTTAGACATGTGCAGAGAAAGACTCTCGCCGCCCCTGTAAGGAGGATAGAATGCATTATAGTAGAGGGTAAGAGGAGTCAAGAAAGACCCAGGAGAGCTTGGGATGAGCAAATAAAAGTTGACTTACGTGAGTTAAACCTCTTCGAGGGCCTGACTAGGGATAGGGGTAGTTGGAGGCGCCATATCCATGTTTTAGACTACTTATGTTCTTGTAGCTTACCTCTATGTGTTCTTTAGTATTAGTTTTTTTGTTATTCTGTTATTTTGTAGGTCGTTCTACTTTTTTTATTATTTTTTTAGGCCTTTATTTATCTTTTCCGTGTAGCTATGTCTCCGTATCTTTCTCGAGTCGGGGGACTCATTTGGCCGCGCTCTCCTTTATGGGTATGAGTTGTCGCCGTCCTTTTTCTTCCCGGACCCTGTCCATAATTTTTTCTATGAGCAGGATACACTGGGTATAGGATAATGATGATGATATATGAGCAGGTCACATGCTTGGTAGCTACGCCATGGAAGGCTATGTATATAAGCTATATCTTGCTTGTCATCCTCAAATAATGATCTGTGACACGCCACGCAGACACATTACAAATTTTGTTTTAAAATTTTTCTCTAAAGTTGATTATTGAAAACAATGAGTTTGAACGGTTGTGCCCATGAGTCATATCTATAGGTTATGTGATGGTTGTGCCAATTTCACAAAATAACGGTTGTGGCAAACCCATGACCCATAGCTGCCGTGTCGAGCTATGATCTATGTTCAATCAACTAGCTGTGTGAGCCACTTCATACAAGTATTTTTTCTCATGGACCGTTTAAATTAGATTACTATCGCATTCTATTGACAAATAATTATTGTGTTTCTCTTTTGAGGTTTTAGATAAAAATACTTCATATTTAAATTTTGGTGATATTTAGAAATAAAATCAATGATTAATTTCGCAAAAGCTATTATAGTTGCATGCATGAGAAGTAGGTGTAGAGATTAACAAAAGATGCTAAGACCATGGTGACTACTTACTATTCGTGAAGGCATATACTCGGTCTATTGATTAAAAACAATTGATACACATTTAGAGCCCATTGCCAATTCCGTTAAACCCACCCCACTTATGCCAATTATGGGCATGTTAAAGCCCAATTTGTTTAAAGCCCACTTAAAAGCAAGATTTTTTTTCAAGCAAGTTTTGTATCATGAGATATTTATATAATTCTCTAATTGATCATTTTAAGATTATAACTTCTTTTTAAATTTGATAGAAAATCTCTTGTGAAACCACTATTTCTAATTTTTATGCGACCAAAAGAAAAAGCTCAGCCCACTTCTTCACATTTAAAAACCAAAATACATACCTTAAGCTAAATCTTAAAGTGCTCAATTCAAGATTTAAAATAAATGAAAATTAAATGGAATAGCAAAAGTCTTTATCCCTTTGTTTTTATTTGTTCTCATTCATTTTTATTGCAAATCTCAATTGAAACTTAAAATTCAAATAATTTTAATTGTGAATAAAATTTTTTAAATAGTTTATATTATAGTAAGACGAATCTATTGAAATCCACATCAATATATTTTTCTCATATGGATCGATGAGGAATCATAGTTAAAATTTAATACTAAAATTCGTAAATTCTATTTGAGAATATATGAAAACGGAAAAAGGAAAATCTATGGGTAAAATGGGTTCATAGTTATTATTTGAAATTGCAGGATGTAACTGAAGTGCAAGTTTCCATTCATGCTTCATGGCTTTTTAAGAAGATCATCAATCTCAGAACTGTCGTAGAACGACTAGGGGGATGGGAGGAAATTACTAAAGGGAGCGAGTACACTATAGGAAGAACATATGAGATGCTAATTGCAGATGCTCCCAAAGTTCCATGGAGCAACATCATGATCAAGAACATAGCCAGTCCAGGAGCAAGGTTCATCACATGGCTTGCAATACAAAATAAACTGGCTACTAAAGAACGAATCGAGAAATGGAAGGTGATCGAGGATGCAAAGTGTGTATTATGTAGTGGTGCAATTGAATCTACTCAGCACCTGCTCTATGACTGTCAGTTCACGCAAAGTGTCCGAAACTGCCTTTTTAGTTTCCTTAAGTACAAGCCAGAATCTTCAAATTTCCAGGAAGAGATCCAAAAAATGAACAAAATCAATAAGAAGAAAACTGACCGAGCAAAGCTGATTGTGGGGATCTGGACAGAAATGATATACAGCATATGGATGCACCGCAACAGGAAGATTTTTGATAATCGATCTTGTAATATGAAGGAACTTACAAACTACATTGTATTTAGATTAGCTGGAAGGGTAAACAACAGAATGAAAGAGATGCTTGTAACTAGATAGGGGTTGTTTCTTTTGGGGTAGTTTCAGATTTTCGATCGTATTTTGTCTTGAGCGTTGTCTAGGTTTTGGAGGCTTTAGGTGGGGTTAATTTCCAGCTAAAGATTGTACCTTGATATTTTTGTTCTGGTATATAATACTCATACTTGGCAAAAAAAAAAAATATATGAAAACGAATGGAGTATTTAATAATGGGTTAATTGATTGAGAGTAATTGACAACATATTCATAATAACAATTATTATAAATTTTAATAATGTGCGAGTAAAACAAAAAGTCAAAATTATACATTAAATATCATAAAAACAAGAATGTAATAACTAATTTGAACAATAACAAGTACAGGGATCTTGTGGAATCTTAGACAAGTACATGGAAATTCATTGCGAATTGTACTTCTAACTTCATCACCTTCATCAATTGACAGAATATAGAATTAGAAGTTCACATAGTCACGTCTAGTCTGATTTGACAATAAAATCAACCATATCAGAAATTTATTTTCTCTTAATTGATATTATTTCGGCTATCAAGTCTATAATAGAGCATGTCTATAAAAATTTATAACCAATCCCATCTTGAAGAATCTAGCTGGACCATGAAAAAGATGTAGTATGAATGCATGATCATTATCTAGAAATATGGGCAATGAAAGAGTCTCTTTCTAACCAAGAAACACCACCTTCATCAAATGATCTTCTAACTTCATCACCTAATTCCTTAGCTCTTTTCCTCATCTCCATCCCTTCTTTCGAACCCATCAATGTTTTAACCACACCCTCGATCCTACTCGAGTTCACAACCTTCTCGCGGTGTTCCCAACCCCTTACAAGCACACCAATCCTCAACACATCCGTCACCAAAACAGCATTCCTAGGCTGATCAGAATGCATTGGCCAAGCCAAAATCGGAACACCCATACTAATACTTTCTAAGCACGAGTTCCACCCACAATGACTCATAAACCCGCCTACTGATCTATGCGCCAAGATCTCTAACTGTGGCGCCCAATCTCTTACTATCAATCCTCGCCCTTTCACTCGATCCTCATACCCTTCCGACAGTTTAGGCCTCTCTACTCGATCAGCTTCGCCTAAAACATCATTTGGATCCGCTCTTCTGAGCACCCATATAAACTTCTCCCTGCTCCTTTCCAACCCATTTGCAAGCTCTTCGATCTGTTCATCTGTCAATGATGTTGTCGAACCAAACGATACATATAACACCGATCCATCCTCTTGCCGATCTAGCCATTTTAAGCATTCATGTCTCTTTTCATCGATTTTTGACACAATATTTATCGGATTAAAGGGTCCTAACGCAAAAAACTTCACATTAGCCGTAATTTTCGACTCAATTTTTTCCAGAAATTGGACATACTTACCTTCTATAACTCTTGATGTATTAAAAATTGACCCAGATTCAAACCCTAAACATTTAATTTGATTCGAAGCAAGTTCATTCTGTTCTTGTGTCATACACCCATCATTAGATGGAACATTTTCGATTTCTGGGAAATCTTTTTTCAATACAATCAACTGGTCATCATAGTATAAATTTTCCCGTCTGTATGTAAATGAACAAAAGGCGGAAATTGGAGTAAAATCATATTTTTCTGCATTAGAAATAAGTTTAACATCTTGCACAACAGACGCCATTAAAACATCATGAATGACAATGACTTTCCTGAAGTTTCTAGAAAGTTCTTGTATGAGATTAAACACAGGTTCTCGAAGATGTGTGGAAGCTTCGAAAAGGGCGTCAAAATGCTTAGGGTAAGGAATAGAAGGGTCAATGGTTGGAGGAGGTGAGTTAAATGGAGGAAGTTTGAAGTCATGAAAATGGATTTTGGATAATGATTCGGAGCTCCATCCTTGGATTCGGAGCTTGGCAATGTGGTTGTGGGTCGAGGGCCCCGTATAATGAACGGGTATATGGTAGGAATTGATGAGATGAGAAAGATGAAGAAGTTGGTTGAGATGACCTTGTGCTGGTAATGGCACCATTACTACAACTATGTCAAGAGTATGTTGTTGTTCATTGCCATTATCTTTTGGTGTCATTTTTTGTGTGTTTGTTTAATTTGTGAATTGATATGCTCACAATTTTTGTTTATGTCTTTAGAATGATTTATGGTTTATATGTAAGTAAAGGGAAAGCCATGAGTTGAGATGATGAGAAGAACACAAATTCTTATATGAGACGGTTTTATCGAGAGACATGCCTTATACATGACTTAAATAGACAATCTCATATATTATGAAAATATAGGTTTTTTTGTTTGAGATCGTGTTACAAGAGTTGATTTAAGAGAAATGAGGGGGCGGGACCGAAACTTAGCCCTTTTATATTGGGTTGCCATCAAAAGAATGCCTCAACGTGATTGCATCCCCCACCCATATAATTTTTTTTGAATTTCTAGATATTTCTATATTTTGTTTGCTAATTAATTTTCAATGTGAATTTTGAAAAAAAATATATCAAAACTCACGTTTTGTGCGATTCTACTTAAGTGCAGTCCTAGAAAATATGTTACTCTACCTAACTAGGTATAGTTGCACATTATGTGCGACTTAACCTTTTTTTAAAAAATGTTTTACAAAATTTTTATATTAAAAATTCTACAAATATAGACTATAACCCATGTTTGAAAATATCATTAAATTTAAGAAAAAATCCGAATTTTGCATAAAAAATAGTTTTTTCGGCATTTTTGATGTGGAATTCAACTTTCATATTGCTTTTGATATACAAATAATTAGTTGAGATTCACTTCAGGAGAATTTAATTATGAGAGAATTCAAAGTGATAAAATCTAAGGATAACGACATAATGCAAAAGATAGTGACATTAATAATATACATAATTTATAGGGTCAAAAATAGCACTTATAATCTAACTACAATTTATTGGTTTTTTGAGATAGAAGTACAGTCGATTTTAGCCAACACATAGCTCCTGTATGTAATCAGACATTGATTATTTTAGGTTTAAAATTTTGGTGTTATTGTGTTGTAGTATAAAATGAGCTCATCAACTGCGTCACTGAATTTGGATTCATGGTAAATGACGTTCCAATATTGATGCAGTATCAAGTGCTAACACTCGTGAACTGCGAGGTGTACGTTATGTGGAACAAAGATACAAAAATGTACAAACGCCCAGCTTGCTCACACCACATCTAAGGTGGATATATAAAGTAAAAGTTAAGCTTAATCATATGGAAATTCAAAACATGTCTTAATGGGTGTCCACGCATCTTGTTTAGTGTGTCATGCCACTTTTTTAAATGTTGTCCACGTTATGCATAAAAGTGTTAGAAAATAATGAATATATGATTCCAGATCGAGGAATTAAAGGGAGGTTGACTAACATATAAGTTTGATGATCTAGTCTTCCTATTACCAATTGATTGTAGCATAGAATGTTAACTGGTTTGTATGCAGTCAAGCGCAATGACATATTTATCACAAGGCTCGTATTTTCGGTTTTTGTGTCGTGTTGTTCTAGGCATTAGACTGAGCTAGCTCGTATTTATCATGGAAAATTGTGGATAATCAAATATTATATGAGCAAAAGTAATTACGGCCCGTTTGGTTAATGGTAATGAAGTAATGGGAATGAAATGTTGTAATGACAATAGTAATGAAGGAATGGATATGAGAATTGGTAATGAAGATTCTTTTGTTTGGTGTGCATGACTAAAGAATGGTAATGGAAGATAATATTCCATTGATTGCATTTGGTTATTAGTAATAAAAAATGGTAATGACTCTTAGTTTCATTATTGTATATTTATATCTAAAAGCATTATTGTATCTAAATTATTCTATCTAATGATTCTTTTTTAATAATAATATTTTTTTGGATAATTACATACATTAACTTTTTTTTCTTCATTATTTTTTTCTTCAGCTCGAAACAACATTACCTTATTTTATTACCATTACAGCCTAATACCAGGTTGTTTGATGGTAATAAAAATGGCCCTTTTGGGTAATTTCATTACCTTATTTTATTACCATCCATTACCATTGAAGGCATCCAAACAACCAAAATTTTTATTACTTAATTTTATTACCATTACCGCCCTCTAATACCATGTACCAAACGGGCCGTTAAAGTAGTAACTCATTGAGTCATTTCCTTTATACTTACAAGTTACAAGGTGTGTATTATTAACCGTAGTGATCATCTACAAAAATACTTCTAGTTCATATAATTTCAACTCGATAAAATAAAATCTAGCTACAGCCTATAAGTATATGAAAGTTTTTTAAACTAAATCACTTTTTAGTCTTACACATTTTGCATCATTTTGAATTATAATGTGAAAGTTTTCATTCAAATAATGCAATAATGCAAAAATCAATGCAACAGACGAGTATAGTTTTATTACATCGACCATCATTTTTAGAGGAGTTTCTTCCTCTCGAAGTATCCTTTAAGATGCCAAAGTTGTAGAAGCGCCACAGACATGACAAGAATGATTGAAAAGAAGCTAAAGAGTGTCATTTTTAATTTAGTTGCTTTATTCAATTCTTGCATTTCTTCTTCTCTATAAACATCGAAATTAATAAAATTAATAACGAAAAAATAAATGTATGGATGAATGATAATAATAGCAAATACATAAAATAAAGAATGATATTTTTTAAATAATTAAAAAAAAAGTTTAGCTATGAAGAAGAATTTAAATATTAACATTAATGAGTATGTTCTTACCTTTCTCGAAGGTAAAACATCTCATCATGAATGGATTTTACTGTTTCGTACAATCCCTTTAGCTCCCCATCCAATAACTAATGAAGAGAGGCAAAGGTTAAAAAAATTTGAGGGCAAATCAAGAAAATAAACAAAATTTGCCAAAAATTAAAATTATAATATATCATTATAACTATCAGCTTAAGATTTTGATAATTAATTTAAGTCAATCTAAGGAAAGACCACATTCTTGTTTTTTGTGTCAAGAGATGTGATAAACCATTACTATAAGTTTCTAGTTTACCAAATTTGCAAAAACATAAATTTAAGTGGTTTAATGAATGATATATAATAACCCATTAAGATATGAGTAAAGGAAAGAATTTTAAGTTAGCTTATTAGTTGAATACTTTCTTTTAAACTTTTGTGATGAGGGTTGAAATCTCACCTCTCTTGCATGTATTAAGAGATTTTACTCGCCCAAAAGTCCAAAAACATTAAACTATTGAAGATGTTTGATAAAATAGCTTAATGAAAACTTTTAGCTTATTTAGCGTAAATATATGATATGAAGGTCAATTAACATAATGCTAATATATATTAACTTAGATGGTTGATATAAGTCGTTTTGAATTAAACTATATTTTAAAAAGCTGACATGATGACATGTTCAAAATCAAATGATTAAATTAATTACTTCAATCAACTACTAATTATCAGCTTTTTATCCTTTGGTGAATATCCTCCTAAGTCCTTATATATGACTATATTCTATTATATTGGAGCATTGAGAAGAAATAAGAAACTCACATCAATATGTCCTTTTTGAGCAATATTGTGCCAATCCCTTGTATTAATCCCAGTTTTCCATTCAAACTCAATTGAAATTTTGGTTATAGGATAATGTTTTGGAGCCCAGAAACAAGTCATATAGTTTCCAGTATCTCCTGCTGTAAATGAAAAGTTTCCAGATTCCACTCCATCTTTATAATGATAATCATTTCCTCTTGGTGATGTTACCTGCATCCATCTCAATTTTTTTTTAAAAATATACCATTATTAATTATTTGTAACATTATATTTCTATTATAATGCGTTCATTTTGGTTGAATTAATTTATTGACATGGCATTAGAGTCAGCGTGACAAGAGGTTATAGACTCGAATCTTAATCACCTTACATTTGTTATGAGGAGGTGTGTTGCATCCACAATTCTAGCCCATAGGACTCTCGCGTGAGGAGGCGTACGTGTTAATTAGAATATATAATATATTATAGGACCTCAATCATCAGCTTAAATTTTTAATTGAATTGATTATTTGACATGATATTAGACTGGGTCGGCTCTAAGCAAGTGCAAACCGTACCTACGCCCATGGCCCCAAAAGAATTTTAGTTTTCAACTAGTGCTAATTTCCGAACTTTCTATATATGCAATAGTTTAGGGGCCTATAAAAAATTTTTCCCCTCGAGCCCTTAAAAACCTAGGGCAGGCCCTGATATTAGAGTCAGCGTGACAAGAGGTCACATACTTGCCAGATTTAAGGAGGGTGTATGCCGCATCAACACTTTTAGCCCAAAAGGCTCTTTTGTGAAATGGGCGTATTAGAATATATAACATATATGAAACTTCAATCAGTAGCTCAAACTTTTAATTAAATTGATTATGTGAAACTTTAAATGCATAAAATTCTATCTCAAAACTACTAACGAAACCATTGTTATTTTGTTTGATAATACAAATGCACCCATTATTATATATTTATATGCATGAATTGATAATGATCTAATGATTTTTTTCTACTATTTTTCAATTAATTAAGAAAAAAATAAATTAAATAAAATTAAATGAGAAAATACACGAGCTGCAATGCGATGACTAGGAGGTAGAGGTTGATCTTCAATGGGACTAATAACGTTGTATGTTCCAACAGTCATTGCATTACGCTTGATTTCTTCAGATATACATCTTGTAGATCCAGATTCGATCTCGAGTCGTAACGATTCAATATTTACAAATAAATTAAGGCTAAACATTAGAAAGATTATGGTAGTTTTTGTTGTTATAGATGTCAAATTTGTCATTGTAGATGAGAAAATTTTGGTTCATGGGGAGGAAAGAAGAAAATTTGGTTGAGTTTAATGGGAAAAAAATGTTGAGATATCCAAAGTTTTGTGCTTCTTACAATAACTAATTTTATAATAAGATTTTTAGTTATCAAATGTTGAATTTATTTATTTTTTTAATTTAATTAATGGAGTAATTCATTCAAACTTTGTCATTTATCAATTGAGAGCTTTATATATTCAATAAAATTTGAAATAAGGGTGTTTGGACTATTTTAAGATATTATCGTGCAAATAATACTCCTTTCTATAATGATTCATTATAAGTATATTATTTTTTTTGATTTACTATTTATCATTAAATAAATTTAAAATGTATGTTATTCTTAATGTATAGATTAAAACATACTGATAGCCAAGTGAAATTTATTTGACTATTGTCTACGTAAATTTTTTTTATATCAACTTTGTATAATTTTCATTTATAAACAATTTAAAATTGAAAAGTGCAATATATAAAGTGTAAACAATTTTTATTCTACACAATTGAGATTACATTTTATTCGTCATTATTTATAACAATGAGTCATTATTTATATTTTGAGTCGAGGGACTCTTTAATCGCATCTTTCTTTATAAATAGTTTTTATGAGCGAAATACAATGATGATAATTATTATATTATTTATAAAGCATCATTCAACAAAATGATCATGTTCTAGTGATATGTGATATGAACAACCCCATTTCTACATGAAATACACCACCATCCTCAAGTGAAGCTCGAACATTAACACCCAATTCTTGTGCCCTTTTCCTCATCTCCATCCCTTCCTCGGACTCCATCAATCTTCTCAAAGCCGTCTCGATCACCATCGACGTAACCACCTCAAGGCGGCGCGACCAATCCCTCACCATCGTCCCAATCTTCAGCACCTCCGTCACAAAACAAGCATTCGAGGGGTTGATCAGAGTGCATCGGCCATGCCGCCATTGGCACACCCATACTAATACTTTCCATACACGAATTCCACCCACAATGAGTCATAAACCCACCTACTGATTCATGACCCAGAATCTCTATCTGTGGGACCCATTCTTGAACAATCATTCCCCTGTTTCGTATCAGATCTTCATACCCTTTAGGAAGATCAAGCAATTTTGATTCCCCATTTGTGAAAATGTCGGCAGAATCTGCTTTTCGAAGTACCCATAAGAAATTCAATCCACTTTTTTCTAATGCGATGGCTAATTCTATTGTTTGTTCATCTGTAAGTGATGTTGTGGATCCGAAAGAGATGTATATGACCGAATTGGGTTCGTGTTTATCGAGCCAATCTAGGCATTTGTGTTTGTTTTGAGGAGTTTTGGTTGGTATAGGATTGAATGGTCCTAAAGCAAAGTGGTTGATTATAGGGTTAGTGTGTATTTTCCCCAAAAGTTCTACATATTTGTTTTCGATTACCTTGGAAGTATTGTATAATCTTCCTGATTCGGACCCCAAAAACTGTTCTTGTTTGAGTATAAACTCTATAGCTTCTTGTGAAAAGCATCCGTCTACCATGGAAGGATTTGATTTAGGAAGAAGACCTAAATAATCAAGCGAAAATGGTTAGAGCCAACCAAAACAACTTGGGATTGATGGGGTTTAATGTACGGGTGCTTTTATATTTGGTTGTAATGATAAAAGAGAGTTGTTTCCGTTTGGTCAAACAGAAAAAGTTCTTTTAAAGCCCTACAAAACAACCTATGTTGAATTTGAAGGGAGGTTTAAGGTACCTAATCTTATATTTGTTAGTAATGAAAAACAGTTAATTCCGCTTGACATAAATTAAGTGGAAAAAGTTTATAGCTTCCAAAGCCAAATAAAACAATTCATATGGGGTTCTAAGAGGTTTAGTATACACAAACTTGCATACATTAGTAATGATAGAGAAATTTTTTATGCTTGACCTAAATCAAGCAGATAAGTTTTAGCTTTTAAAGCCAATCAAAACAACAATATTTTATTACATCCAATAACATTAAATACTTCTAGTTCACATCCATACGTAATTTGAGAGGAGTTTTAATACGCAAATTCATCTTTATTGATTATAACAAAATTGTTGCTTTATATTAACCGCAACTACAAATAAATAAAGGTATATATAATTAATAACTCATTTTATAATCGTTTATAATCAAAACCAAACTACTATAATTTGTCGGCCATCAAAACAAAGAACACCCAATAATAAATCAATGAAATTCATATTTATTAAACTAGAATATTTACTTATAATTAATTCTTAACTTGCGTTAAAATATATTTTTATTTTTATCAATTTTTCTATCATCATAATTATCATACTCGTCACTTATAGAAACTATAATCAAGAACTAAAATTTATTATTTTTTCTATCATGAACAAAAATCAATTGACTCCATCATTTTTAATAGTAAAGAAATCAATATATAAATTGTAAGATCGCAGTGATTATCGTTAAAAGTCAATCAATATAAAATTACCGAATGCATTCCGCTGCTCACTTTCCCAAGCAATCATGCAAAAAGCTGATATAGAAAACAACACATAAATTTCAACACTTGAAATAAGCTTACAATCTTGAACAACATAAGCCATTAAATTATCATGAATAACAACAACTCTCGAGTGATCACTCGAGAGTTGCTGTATGACTTTGTAAACAGGTTGGCGCAAATTTAAACAAGCATTAAAAAGCGGGTGGAAGTGTGTAGGATAATGGTTCGATGGATCCGGGTTTGGGGCAGGGGACTCATATGGAGGAAGTTCAAGGTTATGGAAATGGATATTGGTTGGAGACCCGGATCCACGAATAGCTAGTCGGAGTTTGGCTTGTCGGTTATGGGTGGAGGATCCGACATAGTGGACGGGTAATCCGTATGAAGATATGAGATGGGATAGTTGGAGAAGTTGGTTTAGATGGCCTTGTAATGGAAAGGGTACCATTACAATTGCTATTTGTTTGTTGTTATTGCTATTTTTGGCTTCCATTGTTGGATTGAGCGAGACTTTGCTTCTGCAAGTTTGTAGATTTATAATAGTGTTGAAAATTAAGACTTAAATTCAGACTTTGCTTCTGCAAGTTTGTAGATTTATAATAGTATTTATATTTAGTTTGTTTAGCGCAACGTAGTTATGTAGGTGGTTGTTAACGGTCTAAGTGTTTGCAGTTTTGGTAGCTGTAGCCTGTAACTGTATAATAGTAGGGAGTCATTATCATCATCATACTCAGTGTATTCCGCTTATAAGGATATAAGTAGGATCTGGAGAGGGGAGGAAGACGGCAACCCACATCCATAAAGGAAGATGCGGTCAAAGAGTCCTCCAGCTCTAGATAGGTACTCCGAGAAAGTTCTTCCTACAGCAACCCACAACCCAACCGATGGTGGTGGAGTAAATTTTAGATTATTTAGATGTCTAATTAGCTCAGTAAATTAAAATTATTCAATAAATATAGTAGTTATAAACTTTAAAAGTATATTCTATTGAGAAAAATATTGAAAAAATCCTAAATTGTTACTTTTAATTTGATTTTAAAACGTTATTAATTATAACCTTCTGAAAACAGTTACATGCTACACTAAATTCTACATTATCGAACAATGACAATTTTTAAAAAAAATAAAAATAGTTACATACTCCTATACCCTCATTGTACACCTTTTAAATGAAAAGGTTCTCAACTATTATCGTATTGTATGGTTCCTTTTTGGCTATAAAACAAAACAACAAAGTAAATCCAATCTTGTGGACGGTAATCTATAAAAGTATTCATACCACCTACCACGTTTTTTTCCTGACTATTAGGGTGCTCTAGAACTTTCTATTTCACCATATAGATAGTTAAGGGTGAATTCCACAATTTTATAAAAGTAGGTCAAAACTTTTTACTTTATATTTCTCACTTTTTATTGTGTACTATCGAACTTTCTCCACATTTTTACAAAGGAAACCAAATCCGTTTAGTATTATTCGGTGATAACTTTGTAAAAAGTAGAAAATTACAGAAGTAAAAAGAAACGAAAACTGTTAGAGTATATAATATATCCTGAAATCTCAACCATCAGCGTAAGCTTTTGGTTGAGATGGTTTCTTGACATGGTATCAGAGCCAACGTGACAAGAGGTTACGGGTTCGAATCTCAACCATCCCATTTAAAGTGGAATATTCAGTGTCAATGCACATCCACACTTTTAGCCCAATAGACTCTCATCTAAGAGGGCATGTTATAGTATATAACATATCTTGAAGCCTCAACCATCAGCTTATTTGGTTAAAATGCTTTCTTGACATAAAATATAATTTAACTGAAAGGTAAATTAATCTTTATTTACTAGGTGAAGTAGAAGGTCAAGTTTGATTAAGGTACCCCAGCCATATACTCGATATACTATGAGACCTCATTGAATTCTTCTTTATACTTTTCTTGGATGGGTATGAATATGATATGTATGTTATCTTTCTTCCTCGAACTCCGACCTATACAAAATATTGTGTTGATGACTATATCTAATAATTCAGTGGATAGAGGCAAATTAAACCAGTAGTCGGGCTAATTTATGACTTCACCCATTCAGTCAAACTTTGTGGTACCATACAAATATACTTCTACAATAGTTTGGTTCATTAAGAAATCAGCAAGTCTTGTATGAGATCGTTTCATCGCGAAATGAGGCAATACAAGTAACTCATTAATAAAAAACATAAATAAACAATGAAATTTAAATTGTATAGGGTAGCAGTTATTTTTTCTAATGTTTGGGTCTAATCCAATTGAGGCCGCCTCATGAGACGGTCTCAATTAAGAATTTGTGATACTAATATTAAATAAAAGGATACAAAGAACAAAATACCAAATTCTTGAATATGAAGCTATTAATTTTCAGCTAGTCTCTTGAGAGACGTATTTCAAGCCCAATCCATTTAAGATTAATGTCTACTTGTCGTATTCTTAATGCCTACTTACATTATTCTTAATGCTTACTTACCATATCCTTAATGCCTACTTTCAATATCTTAAATGTGTACTTACATTATTCTTAATGCCTACTTACTATATTTTAAAAAATATATAATGAGTCGGTCTAATTAAAAATAGTCTCTCAAAGAGACCGTCTCTCACAAGAATTTGTGATTAAATTTTTAGAGATAAGAACTCAAGAACCTCATGTATTATTGGGCCGCCTAAACGGCCACTAGGCCATACCTCCCCTGCCCCTGTATACACAAATTCTTATGGAAGACAGTCTCTTTGAGAGACTGCCTTCAACGGGCCAGCCCAATTTAAAAAAAGTAAAATGAAAACATTTAATTTAGACAATTTTAGATTTAATTATGTAAGGTAGGATGTAATTGGAAACTGCAACCCATCATTGGATTTGTCCCCTTGTAATACGCACCATTTTCCTCCCCCAAAACTGTAATCATCATTTAAAAAAAAAAAAAAAAAAAAAAAAAAAAAAAAAAAAACTTCCATATTCAAAACCTCCCATTTCAGTTTCAAGCAAGCACTTGAGTTGCCATTTTTCCTTTCTTCCTCTCGTTTCCTTTCAGTTTTCAATCAAACATCTTCCTCGCCATTAGCCATTTTTTTCAAGCAAAAAACATTCTCCTAGTTCCTTCAACTACAACCAAGTATAATTAAATTATAGTTTTCTTCTTCTTTTCTTTCGCATGCAATTTTGGTTATTTTTTCGTGGGTAATTTATTTTCTTCATTTTCGCTATTTTCGAGTGTTTTATTCCATTACTAATCAAATTATATTCTTTAATAAACTAAAATCCCCAATTTTTTTGTTTTTAGACATGGATGATGAACAAACTCTAGCATCTGCAATGAAAAATTTGAGAAGACCAGACCAAAATCTCGGAACTAGTGACAATGTTCAAGGTTCCTGCCCAAAACCAAAAAAGAAGAACGCTAAACTATGCTATTTCAAACTGGAAACAAATGAAGGATCCTAAGTAAAATTTTTTTATATTTAAATCAAATTTAAATCTGACTAAATTGGCATTAGATCTACTGTAAATGGGAGCCTTTTTTTTTTTTAGATCTGGGAAAAAACTTTTGGGATATATGGTGAAGCTTAAGATGATGGATTTTATATTATAAATTGAAGGTTTTTGTTTTTTTATGTAAATCGAAACTTAATATGTTAGAAATTGGCTTTAGTGTTTTGTAAGTTGGCATTTAATTCGATATAATATGATAAAAGTTTGCTCTTAATATTATATAAGTTGTCATTAATATAAGTTGGCATTTAATATGTATTACTTGGCATTTAATACAATATAAGTTGGCATTAGATCATGTTACTCTAAATGATGCTTTAATCTGTGTAAATTGGGATTAGGTTATTGTAAGTGACGTTTTTATCTGTGCAAATTGGATTAAGTTATTGTAAGTTGTTGTAAGATTCACTTGTTTTTTTAGGATTTTGAGTTTGCCAAGCTGGTTTTAAAGAGAGATATTGAGGTCATCACTCACGATTGCAAGAGGGTTGTTGATGCAAAGGGGGAAAAAGGCATTGATGTTCCGATTCCAGCTGTGTGGTTTGTCGATTCACTACGTTGGGAAGATAAGATTCCAGATGAGAAAAAGTCCGTACTCAACCCAGTACATCATTTGTGTCTTATGTTGTATAATCGATCCAACCATTTGTTGAAGTCTTTATTTTCTTGCAATTTATACGTGTTGACCATGTTTTTCCAGCAATCTTCGAACTCGACCTCACTATTACAACCCATTAAGCACTTGTGGAAAGCATGATTGAAGTCGGGATTTGACTTTAAAGTACCGAATCGTGCCATAGCATTTTTAAGGAGGTGCCATAAACACAATCTATGCTTTGAACTTGGAAAAACCTATTCATTTTAACTCATATTAGTTTGTATAGGCAATATCATAAATTGACATTAAAATACAGTAAGTTGGTATTTAGTTTAGAATTTACCGGTATTAAAATATAGTAAGTTGAAATTAAAAGTATAGCCATCAGTTTGTTTGTTTTTTTTAAATTAGGCATTAAAATATAGTAAGTTGGTATTGAGTATACAATATACTGGCATTTAAATGTAGAAAGGAATATGCTAACATATATTTTCGATTGCCTTCGACATTGCAGCATCCTGATATGTGAATATTGATGTCTGTGATTTGTCGTTCATTACTTTTTTGAAATTAGACATGACCTACTCGAATGATTCACTCTTCTCATCTGCTATAAAAGCACAACCGAACATTACAGTGTTACAATGATTATTTACCCCGACGATAGGACCACATATCAAATTGTATCAATTAGTCTGGTATGTTGTGTCAAAAATAACAACATCACCATATATTTTATAATCATCTCTCATCATTCCATCACACCAAAAAAGTGTCTAGAGTTGTCCTTGTTCATTTAACCTCACCTGGTAAAAAAAATGGGGATCCTTCTCTCCCTCGCATATTAATTGATCGATTACACTTTGAGCATCTCCAACCTGTGTCGCTTTCATCCGTATCCTGTTATCACGAAGATAAAATACACGGTAAAAATAATGCAAAATTATTTAAGTGTAATGCCCACTTAATGTGATCATAAATCCATTTTACATATTAATACCAACTTACATCATAAAGCCAATTTACATCAATATACTCTCAACTTGAATCTGATCTAAAGCCAATTTATAAAGTATACAATCTCATACCTGTTGACACAATTAATGTGATCATGTAGGATGTGGCCCACAAATTTGTCACCTCTAGCATCCTTTGACAAGTATCGATATGCTGTGGTAGGTTTGATGTTTGCAACCTCAAACGCTTTGATCGTTTCTATCTTGTCTAGAATGGAGTTATGCCTCTCCGATTTATGGAGATGTTGTCATTCTATCCTTGTCAATTCATGTGTGTGTAGAGTAATATGTTGCTTCACATAGTATACGTCGCTCTCTCTGTCTAATTTTAGTCTGACTTTGGCTTTACAGTCACTCCTTGTAGTTGGAATTAGCTTGGTTTTCTTAGAAACGGTATTACCTTCATCCGGAGCAACAGGTGCATGATGTGTTTTTCCCTCACATGAGCACACTAAATACCTCTCCGTAATTATATTATTACTTGATCTTTGTGTCCACTTTTTCACACTAAACCAAGTGACTCATGCATGTGATGCGTACAATTGCTCAAGATCTTCTAAATTTTAAGCAGTAACCCCTTCAAGTGTCCCGTATATATCTACATTTGCAAGGTCACTTAGTTGTCGTCTTACTTGAAGTGGGTTAGCATAATCAATGTTCGTTGTAATATCATCATCTTCGTCATGGCTGATGACTTGTAGTTGCTTGTCAAAATTATATCCTGTCACAAATATATATAAGCACCAAATGCCAACTTATAATAATCTAACGCCAATTTGCAAATATCTAATGCCAATTTATATACCATATAATACAAATTTGAAAACTATATAATGTCAGTTTGAGTACTATCTAATGTCAATTTAACTAGCATATAATGCCAATTTAAAACTATATAATGCCAATTTCAAACTATCCTTACTACCAATTTATAACTACCTAATTTGAAAACTATTTAATGCCAATTTGAATACTATCTAATGCCAACTTATAAAGTATCTAATGCCAATTTTAACTAGCATATAATGCCAATTTTAACTTATCTAATGCCACTTTGAAATTATCTAATGCCGATTTGAAGCTATCCTTAATGCCAAATTAACTAGCATATAATGCCAATTTAACAGTGTCTAATGTCAATTTAAAACTATCCTTACTACCAATTTAAAACTGTCAGTTTGAAACTATCTTTAATGCCAATTTAAATAGAATTTAATGTCAATTTAACACTATCTAATGCCAATTTGAATACTATCTAATGCCATTTTGAAAACTATCTAATGCCAAATTAAATAGCATTTAATGCCAATTTTGAACTCTATCTTATATCTATTTGAACCTATCCAATGCCAATTTGAAACAATCTAACGCCAATTTGAAAATTATATAATGCCAATTTGAAAACTACGTAATGCCAATTTAGGATAGCATCTCATGCCAATTAAAAACTATCTCTTACCACTTTAGAACTATCTAATGTCAATTTGAAACTTTTTAATGCCAATTTTAAATACTATATAGTGCCAATTTAGGATAGCATCTAGTGTCAATTTAAAACTATTTAATGCCAAATTGTAAACTATCTAATGCTAACTTATAAAAAATCTTCGAATTATTGCATGAACTATAATGAATTATATCTAATACCAACTTTTAAGTATTAAATATCAACTTGAAAATTATTTACGTCTAATTTACAGTAACCAACTTGAATAATATTGTTATCAAATGCAAAACTAACCTTCGTGTTCACTAGTTTTACTTCCATCGCCATGCTTGAGCTGAGTATGCTCATCATTTAATGGAACTACAAAAACAGCATTGAGAAACATCAGATTTTTTATTTGAGTATAGTTTATTGAATTCTTGAAGGAAAATAGATCCAAACTTAATTATATTGTCTCTAAAAGACGAACCACGTTGAGTCTCTGTCACGAAATCTTCGAATTCTTGCATGAACTCATCCATGTTGTTGAAGATGAAGAAAAACGAAATATAGGGAGAATACCCAGAGGTGTTCATTCGGGTGATCGGGTTGGTTTTGGACGGGTGTCATTCGATTCAGTTGTATTTCGGATCGGTTATTTTTCGGATGCGTGTTACGACGGGTCACACTCGGGTCAGGTCGGTTAGTCACGGTTCGGTTGACGATCGGTTATTTGAGCTATCGGTTTAGCATCAGTTCGGTGTTGGTTGAAGTTCGTGTCAAGTAGTCGATCGGTCTCAGACTGTCATCGGTAATAATTGGTTCGGTTTTATCGCGTACAAATCGGGTTCGGGTATTATTTTCCAGTAGAATTCGACTACGTATTACTAATTACTATAGATCGAGTCAATATCGGATTAAGTTGTTAGACATTTTTTGATTGATGATAATATTCCCCTTAATTAAGGTAAAATAGTTAAAATGCAAATCAGTTAGTGATTATTACTTTGTTACTTTTACTTGTTTGATTGTAAATTAAAATTAAAGTTTTATCATTTTTCATCAAATTTGATTAAAAATAGTTAAATAAACATTGACCATTGATTATTAACTCTAAATATATGAAACCATTTATGTGTAAAATTTAATTTACTAAAATTTCTTTTACTTTATTAGATTAACTAATAAGATGATTGAATATGAGTCGATCATACCTCTATATTAAAATTGGGTTCAGATTTACAGCATTTCGATTAAAAATTTGTTCGGATTAAGTCGGTTTTAGCCGGATCAAGTTCGGTTTTGAGCATGATTCGGGTCGAGTATGACTCGGGTCGGTCACTATTAGGTTCGGGTAATCTCGGTTAACTGTTATATGTCGATTATAAAAATCGGTTGCAGTTCGGGTTCGATTGTAAGAATTTCGGTCATAAATCGGACCGAGCGCAACTTCGGTTCGGATAATGTCGGTTCGATAAACCTAAAAAAGAAACATATTTTCGGGTCGGTTAACTTTCGATCTCGGTTTGGATTTTCGGGTCAGGTCACATTTGAACGGCTCTAAGAATACCTATTTGAATCTGATATTTTTAGTTTTAATGTATGAGAAATCAGAAAAATTTTGATAATGATTACATTACTTCAATTTCCAATGAGTTTTGCAATCATGGTCTTGGAATATGTAAGGTTACCTTGGGGAGTACTTAACTGCTGCTTCTGCCGTTTTTTTTTATATATTTTTGCTTTATATTAATTCATGAAAGCTTATGGGCTTGGACTTGAGGGACCGTCTCTCACAGAGACGGTCTCTCGAGAGAGTTACTGCCTTGTATAAGTATAACCTTGTCTATAGCGTTAATAGTTATCCTATCCTTTCTCTCTGTCCACCAATTTACATGATCAAGTTTTGTATGAAACCATATCATTATGAAACAAAATCTATATAACTAACATATTTTAAGATTATAAACAATCAGTTTAAAGTTATAAATAATCATTCTAATACTATAAAAAAATTAAATGGCTCCTACAATTTAAGTTCTTAAATATTACAAATACAAATTCGCTCAATTTTTATAATAAAAAATTAAGTTTCTTTTATCAACTAATATGATTTTTTTAATAAAATAAGAAAATCCAAATAAAATCCAATTTAGATTGGAAACCACACAAACATATAAAGCTACAGTTAGTTCTTATTTCAAATATAATTTATATGACAAGAATTTATGGTGGTTCTGAACATGTGTAAGATGCCTAAACATAAACCTTTTATAGGCCACAAATTATAAAAATCATTATATCGAGCATCAAAAGATCGTATCTATTTTTACTCTGCCGCTGCCAAATATACTTAACAATTAATATCATCTATTGATATGGGCAAAAAAAGCTTCCCTCTCTACAGAAGAAACGCCACCTTCACCAATAGATCCTCTTAGAATTTCACCTAACATAGCACTCCTTTGCCTCATCTCATTTCCTTCCTTAGATTTCATCAACATTTTCACCACTTTTTCTATTGTATTTGACATTACAAGTTGCTCATGATGCTCCCAATCTCTAACCATCATACCAACTTTTAGTACCCCACAAATCAAAGTTGCATTTCTTGGTTGATCATATTGTATAGGCCAAGCCACAATAGGAACTCCCATACTTATACTTTCTATGCACGAATTCCATCCACAATGACTTATAAACCCACCAATTGATGAATGTGCCAAGATTTCTAATTGTGGGGCCCAATCTCTTACTATAATTCCCCTTCCTTTAACTCTTTCTTCAAACTTTTCTAGATCATGAAATCTTTTTATTTTAGAGTTTTCCTCAACTTCATGCATTACCCATAAGAACTTCTCCATGGATCTTTCTAACCCATTTGCTAACTCTTGAATTTGATCATTTTTCAATGAAGTTGTTGACCCAAAAGCTATGTATATCACTGAATCTTTCTCTTGTTCATCCAGCCATTTTAGACATTCATGCCTATTTTCTTCTGAATTATCTATAAGTAATCTTTGTATGAGACAATTTGACTATTTCACAGTGAGAGAGATTCAAAATGTCTCTTTTAAACAACTAAAGTAGATGCCTTAATGTCAAAGTGTTGATTTGAATATTCAAAATAACGTGTCAAACAATAACAATTTAAAATGAGTATTTTAATTGCTAAGTAAAATTTTTAAAAATTTTATCGTGCTATATATTTAACCTGATTTTTAAGAATATCTCACAATGATTACGTCTGAGAAATTTCATGTGGTAATTTTGAGTTTTTGGTTTTTTCACAAACATTTTATTAAATCCGCGTGGTAATTTTAACTTTTCTATGTGGTACTCAAAATGTTTAATTTTTGGTCAAGTTAAGTATTTATTTCGACTGAATTTCGAAATATGTGGTCAATTAGGATGATCAAGACATTTGTTATTTGTTTTTTGAAAAATAAATGTTATTACGTTGAGTAAAAATTGCGTAAAGTTAAAAAAAACATCTCTTTTTGTCAATCACGTGGGAAAATTAGAAGGTCAAGGTCACTATGTAGATTTTAAAAAAAAATTGTCTGACACGTAAAAAAGCCAAAAATTCATGATTAGCATATGCTCATTCCATCTTAAGTGAGAAATTTTTATAAATGAGAGTTTGATGATTGAAATTTGAGTATAGAATATTCACACCCGTAAATTTATTACCTCCGATTGTAAAACAATTAGAACTCATAATCATATATATAATGAAACGACAACCAATGACCAAAAGATTTACCGGCGGAGTGGTCGAGGAGGAGCTGACCTTTGAATTCCACAGGATTAAATGGTCCAAAAGCAAAGTGTTTTACACCCAATCTTCTAGAAGACAACATTTCTAACAAGTGCACATATTTACCTTCTAGAATTCTAGAAGTATTATAGACCCAACCTGACTCCGATCCGAGATATTTATATTGATTCATTGTAAACTCCAACACATCCGGAGTTACACATCCTTTCGAGGAGGGTATAGAACATTCTAGAACATCATTTAAATCTAATTCAAAAGGTTTCATTTCTTTTGGTATACTTTCCCATACACCTAAAAAATAAGTAAAAGCCGAAATCGGATTAAAGACGTACGTTTCAACGTTAGACAAGAGTTTAAAATCTTGTACAACGTTCGACATTATAAGATCATGAATGACAATGATACGACGAAAGTTTTTAGCTAGTTTTATTAATAGGTTATAAATTGGTTGACGAAGATGAGTAGAAGCTTCTAGAAGAGGTAATGAAGGAAGTTGAAAATCATGAAAATGGATCTTGTTAGTTGAAGATATGGATCCATATCCATGGATATGGATCTTTGGTTGATGGGTATGGGTTGAAATGAAATGAATGGGTATGTTGTAGGAGAAGATCATAAGATGAGAAAGATGGAGGAGTGGATTTAGATGACCATGTGATGGGAAAGGTACCATTAGTAGTGTGATTTGGTCTTCCATTTTTTGTTTGATGAAGAAGGTTTGATTTGGAAATTGGGTGTTTGATTTTTGTAATGAAAGATGGATTGTGATGATTAAAGGATGAATTAGTTTATTTGGGTAATTAAGAAGATGTTTGACTCATAATTAAAGTATTAAAAAGTGAGGTTAAGTTATAGTGATGTGTAACCTAACTCCATAAATAATTGTGATGGTTTTATATGGGATATTTGAGCATCTCAAAAATAAAAAATATGGGATATATGAGTGATGACCATAGACCATAGTTAGTACTCCCTTTACACTACAAAATTTGCAACTATTTTTTTTAATAAGTCCCATCAAATTTATTATATTTTCATTTTGATTATAACTCAATTTTTTTCTTTAACTATCATATGTTTAATTTATTTTTAATTTCTTTGACATATGTTTATAATATATCCTACAATATTTGTTTTTATCTTTACTTGGTTTACCCATCAAAAACATATTAAAATAAATTTTATGGACAGACAAAGTATTTTTTATTAAAGAAATCAATAGATGAGAGATAATTGAAAGTTGAGAAAATAATTATTATTTAATTAAAAATAGCTTATTTTAATGCAATTAGAAGGTTTGGTAGTCAAACTAACCAATATTAATATTTAGTAAATTAGTTATTGTTATGAATAAACCGTTTTTAAACAAGCTGCTCATAACAGTGGGTTCAAAACCAGTTAACAAAAACAGTTAGTGAAATTAACCACTTTAATCAACTATCAGTCATTTTCCAAACACCCCAGAGTGTTTTTAGTGTGTCCAAAAGTATTACTCCCACCAATCCTCCCAAAACACTCTCATTCGAACTTTGAGTGCCAAAAGAAGTTCAAAGCAATTTCTAGGAATGCTTATGTAAACATTTTGAGTGCTAAAATTCATTCTAAAAATTTCATTGCAAAGACAAAACCAGCTCTCACAACCTTCCAACCAAAAATACACCAATCTGAAAATGAATATCACACCACAATTAACAAAAGCAGGAATCACAGATGTTGAATGAAAACCATGTCAGAATAATCATTCAAGTTTCAACATATCAAGTTTTTCACAAACACAAAAAAAAAAAAAGAAAATAAATAAATAAATAAACATAAATTTCAAAGTATTCTCTATTTCATATACCAATTCACCCATAAAAGAGAGAACACCTTAAACCCAATACTAGTAACACCCTAACTTTCACCAATGGTTCCAGTTCCTATATTTCTCCCTCAACATTCAAAATCTACATTTTCCATAATAATTCAACAGGGAAATGTATATCAGTGACAGTAACTCACCCCCATCTGAGATGGGTGCATTTCTTCAACTTCAAAACAAGCTAATTTTGCTCATTTATGACGAATCATCCCGGCATTAATAACTGTTAAATCACTTGTTAGGGCAGGCCTTTGTTTGTATGCCCACACCAAAAAACCAAAAAAAAAACAAAAATCTGTAGAGCTCCGACCATATCAGATTACAAGTTGGATTTTTCTTCGTATTTCTTCTATGGACTGCACAGATTTTTCAGGTCCTCCTCCTTGGCATACCAAGTGGGAATAATTTTAGAAATGTGAGGATAAAGATCCTTATAAGCATTTCTGATCGTTCCTTCAGCAACACCAGTAGCAAGTGATATATCTGCACAAGGTTTTTTGCATGCTTTTCAGTCTTTAGGGTAAAACAAGGGTTGCAAGTTACAATACTTGAAAGCACAGGAAGTCCAACACTTAAAACATACAGAATTCTAAGAAATTTTCTTATTACTTTAGTTAAGAGGATTAGATACAACTCTAAGAAAAAATTATTGGATACTAATGGATAAGAATAGTTTTTTAAACAGTAAATCAAAAAACTTCCAATTCATAAAATCCTCGATTACAAATATCGAACAGCGTAATCTGAGCCAAGGACATGAAACCAGTGACTCTGATTTTATTCCTTGCATACACCATTGATGCCACCTAAAAATGCTCAACCTTTTATTTGTTTGACTAGCAAATAGATTTTATTTCCGACAAACATACTTGAAAGGTTCACGTTATCACAGAGTCGATTTGAATCAAAAAGCATCTTAAATCAAAGAACAGTAAGCTCACAAATTCCTCTCAGAGAGACATTCTTAATGTCTTCCACTATAACAGAAATATATCTAGCTCTGGGTTTGGGGGGCTTCTTTTGTAATCAGATTGACGTTATGGTCCCATTACTAGTATTTCCAAGTCGTCAATAAGTTCAACTATGCCTAACTGCAATTGTTTTATTTTTGAATCTTTATGGAGATTTAATAATTTACTACTAATTTAAATTTACATGATTTTTCCCAATCAAAAATGATGTTTCAAAAATATACATTGAGCTGACAGCAACAACATATCATAATCAGTCCAGCAAGAAGGAATTGAATAGACTACAGTTTTAAAACTCAAAATGCATAGCCAGTGTGACAAACCTCGAAGGGGTTTCTTTTGCTCTGAAAGTTGAGTGACGATATAAATAACTGCAGCTGCAATGGATATGGGACTTCTCCTGTAACAATTACAAGAAAAATGAAGTTATGACCAGCATTGGTGGATCATGCCTAGTAGTCGTAGTAGGCTTGTAGCATGGTAAATAAAACCAAAGTGAACTATACTTTGCTAGGACGATACGCAACAGAAGACCTTCAATGATTTATATTTTTACCAAGTAGAGACTGAGTCTCCAATTTTCACAACACAGTGCACTTCAAATTTTCAAATTCTCTGAAACTAATAATCAATTCAAAACAGCTACATGAAATTTAAATAATAAATACATTGCCTCCTTCATGAAGCATACAGCATGACTACCTTTCAAAAAAGATTGTATGTCGATATAATTTCTTATAGAAACATAAGTATGCATCTCTACAGACCACCAACATAGCCTCAACTTTTGAGAAAAGGGTCTTAAACTTTGCAATTTATAGCATGGGTGAAGCCTTGAACTAGTTATCATAAGAGGTAAAACCTATCATTTTATTTTTCATGTATCTTCATCTAACAAATTAATATAGCTTCTATTATATGACCTTTCTATCAGTGTTGAAAGGCCTGAAAGACATTAATTTTAGAACCAGGCATTACTAGGATATAATCTAAACTGGAAAAATACAATTACAAACAATAGTGACATACATGTTTCTTCAGAACACAGTAATTTATGAAAGAAAATCAGTAGGGTTTTAACCTTATATCAATTTCTTCGGATTTTTTCACAGCTTCCTGTGCAGCCTTCATGGCTTGATTGTTCATACCAAGATTTGAACAAAAACGTCTCTGTAGTAGTTTCAATCCCATATCAGCCGCATGATATTAGTCCCTCGTAACAGCAAATAAAAAATTTCCAGGAAAGTTCTCCAGTCAAGGGGAGAAACATTTACCAGGAAGTCTCCAGCATGAATTGTTCCCATGTCTACTGCTTGCCCCATTTCAACCTCCAGCTGTTTTACAATGTACTCTTTAGCACGACCAATCTCTTTTTTCGTCGCACCATTGGCAACAGAACAAATTTCTGTATGAAACCCAAATGTAAAAAGACCCTAAGAAAATGAGGGGAAATCCAATTTTATTTCGAAGAAATTAAAGTAAAAGAGGACTCTAAGGCGATACCTTTTACAGTCCGAGGTTTGTCCTCTTGCCGACAAGCTATGTACAGACATGCAGCTAATATTGCATCTTGATTTCTTCCCCTACTCGACTTCTGATCTTCCACTTTCTTGAATATCTCACTAGCTCTATCCTAAAAAGATAAATAAATAACATAAAAAAACATCAAATCAAAAAATGTTACCAAAATCATATGCAGAATAAATCACAGGTGGTGACTGGTGAGTTGTATCAACATGTAGTGGAATTTCACCAAGACGACATATCACATGTAAATAAACCATATCTTAAAGAGACCCCGTCGCTTAAATATCAATCCATAAAATAAAAGAAGATAGCTAAAGCCATCAAAGCACACCAACATTCTTCAATGATGGCCTAAACACCTATCAAAACAAACCTAGGTCAATGTCTTGGACTCTTAACACCCCATTTCACAGAAATAAGATCACTAAGTGAACAGCCAACAAAACAATATAATGCATGACAGATTGATCTACAGAATTTATTTGTCGTGGATGGAGGACATTATAAAATTAATACACGAGCTAAAAACATCAACCAATCAAAACAAGACTTTCTCTTTCAGGGTAAGAATAATCTGTCAGATCTTCTGATGGTGAGAATCAAACTCCTATCACAAGGGTGCAAGGAAAAGTCTTCAATGGCTAGGCCAACTCATGATTCTCATCAAAAGACTTAGTAGTGAACATAAAGGGAAAAGTAAAAGATAAATGTTGTCTCGGCTAGTCAGCATATTCATAACCATATAGGCCATGCAAATAGCATTAATGTGAATATCATTGAATAAAATCAGCTAGTCAGCATATTTGACATTCATGATCAATATCCAAAAAACACAAAAACCAAAAAAAAAAAAAAAAAGAAAAAAAACGAAACGCTCACCTTTATGGTTGACACAAGGCCCAACCTGAGAAAGCAAAAAGATCTCTATCAGCTTAAGTGCTCAATTGAATACAAAACATTCAAAAACTACCACCGAAAAGTATACAAGAAAATACAATCAAACGTTCCCATTCCGAAAATTACCATGTAAAACCACAAATACAATGAAGGCTTGTAGGGTTATTTTTAGTTATCGGGGATGAAGAGAGTTCACAAAGTGCACTTTTTCACATTATCAACACCAGTTGGATGCTCTTTAACAATACCAACAGCATACTCAGGAATTAAACAACCAAGTATATCTACATATTTTCTCTTCGAAGAGGATATTTCCTACCAATGGTTAAAAAATCCACTTTATTTATACAAGGGTGAGGTTATCTACATCAGACACCCCTAGCCCTGTCTCGGTACTTACTGCTTTAGGGCCATTTTCAAAACTAAAAGGATGCACACTGTTTTAGAGTCAATTTCAAAAACAAAACACCTAACCTATCAACTTCACCTTTCAACAAAACACAACAGCAACACCATCATTTGTTTTCACGAATCGAACACCAAACTTGCTGCCCAACTCACATTTCATTTCCCGCAAAAGATACAACATTCAGACAGTCATGGCACATGACCAACTCACTTAATTAAAAACTTCCTATCAAGATAAATACGAAGATATTCAAGCACAGAATTCATCTTGAGAAAAATAACGTGCATGACTAAGAAAACCTACCAAACTAAACAACTAATAACTACTTTCAAATAACAAGATAAATTTCCCACTAAATTACTGCAAGTATTAGTCCTACAATTTCTCCCAAAACAATCCAACAACAATATTAAGGGTTGAGACTATATGAACACATCCATTAGATAAAGCAATAAATTGTCACGTGAAGTAATTTAATTATCAAATTGTCCCACAAACAGTCCTTCCCTTTCTCATATGCATGTTAGTATATATTAATTCTGATGTAAGCAACTCTATTAAAGTACATGACAGTTAATAATCTGCTACATAAGAGTGATTTGGATCTTCACATATCCTTCAACCCATTAGAGAACAGTTAAACTCGAAGTTCCCTACATTTTATCCAAAACTAACTTAATCACCATTAAACACCAACAAACCAAATGAAAGCACAGTCAGCAAGGCCCAGAGCCCACCAATTATATTCTATCATTTCTAAGCTAGAGGAAAATGTAGCCATCAATAATCATAAACCAAAATTTAACTTCAGCATGCATTTAAGATCAGTTAGCTGCTAGCAACCAAAACCAGGAAAGAAAATACAAAGTGATCTATCACCCAACCATTGCTGTGCAGGATCATTCACAAAACATGCATCGCTTTAATATAACAATGTCACATTTAATTGAAAATTGAGGAAGAGACCGAAATCAATTCGTAAGCACTTAAGTCGCTACTTCAATTCACGTTAGACCTAGTACTCCAAGGTAATACAAGTCAACAACATTCCACAACTCCAAGGTAATACTATGATATGATTATATACAACTACAATACTAAATTCCTACAATAACCACCAAAATATAGACAATTCAACATAACTAAATTCCAAAAACTACAAAGTTACAAGTATCATTTTGCGCACCTTACTCGAGTAAAATCTTACATTAATCCACCAACAACAATGCCAAAGCCATAACCCCAAAAGATTGAGGTTGACTACATGAGTCATAAATCAATTTCAATAGTCATTCATCTAAAGTCCCCTTCTTCATCCCTTTGGGTCATCTACCATCTCAAACCCTAAATTTAGTGCCCTCCAAGTCATCTAAGGTTTTCCTCTTTTAAATCCCAAAGTTTCAACTTTCTATCTTACTTATCTTCCTTATCGGTTCATCAACACTCTATCCTTGCACAAGCCCAAAACATAAACATTACTCAAAAATACCTCAATTCTCAATCCAAGTAACAAAGATCCAATACACTCTCTCTATTATAGTTATAACCCATTTTTCATCCTCATGACCGGGTAAAACCTATTTCATATCCTCACAAGAAACCTTCCATAGACTTAAAGAGCTTGATGAAAAAGTTGGGAATCAATAGTCCTACAAACGATTCAGAAATCCACAAAAAACTCAGTCTACAAACATTAAACTCAATTAACTCCCTAAAATCCATCAAAACACAACTAAGTCCAACTAATCAACGGATCACCCAATAAAGTTCCAACATTTTCCTCAAAATTATACCCCTACAACATCCAACAAAATAAATCCACACATTCAATATACTCCAACTTTTTCATCGATTACGCACATGGTCAATAAGAACAACCTCAAAAAATTCAGGCAAAAATAGAAGTAAACCTATCAGCCATAGTAGCAATGGTCTTGAAAGCAAGAATAAGCCCACGATCAGGGTTAGCACCTCGATTCTGCCACCGGCCTAACGATGATGAAAGATAATCGCCAGTAGTACCATTGGGCTTGGATATCACAGTAGAAAGCCCACCATCGGTAAGTAAAGGGTTAGTCGGCCCACCAACACGAACCGGGTCATTATCATTCGATTCATTAGCGAAAGTTCTCCATTCGGAAGTTTCATCAATGGAGTGCGATTCGAGAACGAGTCCGCACTCAGAACATACTGTGTCACCGGCCGAGTGATCGAACACAACTTCTGTGTGTTTCTTACAATCGGTACAATATGCATCCCCCATTTATACGATTTTATAACAAATGAAAATCGATTGTAGTGATTCCGATTCCTGATTGCCGGATCAATTGAATTGAATGAAATTCCGTCTACAAGTAACGATTTCTAGGGTGAGAAATTGGGGGAAAATTGGGGGTGGGAGAAATCGAAGGAATAATAAGGGTAAGAGGGTATATTTATAGAGAAAGAGAGGTGTGGGGCGTGGGGTTTGGTGGCTTGTTAGGAAAGTTGTGAGAAAGGGATGTGTGTAAATTGAATGAATGAAGTGGGTCCCATCTTAATAGTCGGCCATAAAATTGATAATTTCTGAAAATTTGATTAATTTTTACTTTATAAAATAAGATATATTAATTCTTAAATGAGACGATCTTACACTTTTATAGTCTTAGACGTTAGAGTGATTACTCGTAAAACAATTATTTATGATCTTAAAGTAAATAATTCAAGAAATGGCCATTATATGAACCCGTCTCATGGTGAGATGATCTCATACAAGACGAGTTGATTAAAATATGACCCCTATATTCTGATTTAATATCGCATTTGCTTTGCATAATTATCGATGTGATATTTTAATTTAAAAAACTCTAATTGTGGTTGATTAAAGACTATAAAAAGTTAATATTCATCAAATTAACAGTGAAATGAATTAAATAATATTTCATTTGATTATATTTTAACTTATAAATTGTCTGAATAAAATATTTTATCCGTTCTAGAATAACTTGCCACATTATGGTTATAGTCATTATTCAACATTCAAGCTAATTTTATATATTGCAGCTAATGTGTACGAAAATATATAGTCAAATGAAATCTTGTTTGAATCTTCTAATCACATACTTTATAAATATTAAATTTTAATAATTTTTAGATGTGAATAGTTCAATATATAAAAGATCAAAATAACACATTAAATAGCGTAAAAAGTCATAACAGTATAATAGTACGAAGAAAGTATAAATAAAGATTTATTGGTGAATACCTCTAAAAAACAAATCAAACACTTGATCAGATTATGAAGAAGTATGCACCATGTTATTTCATTGATTTTTTTTTTTTTTACTATTTTTGATAATATATAGTATGACTTCTTAATTGGTAACTAAAGTGAAAAATTTTGTGAAATGGTTTTTGTTAAAATATGATAAGCAAGCTCATAGATTGGTCAAGACATCTTTTTACTAAATTAGCAATCTCATAGATTAGAGATTAAGACCTTAATTAAAAATTATATGGATAATAGTCGATTTTTTAAGAGATCATCTTTCTGAGAGATAACTCTCAGGCATAGTCTATTAAAGCTTAATTTCTATTTTTACTTTACATTTTTCTTTATAAGCCGACCCAATCAAAAATTGTCTCTCAAAAAGACCATCTATCGCAAAAATTTATGTAAGGATAATGATCTAATTGAGCTACTCTCGAGTCTTAGAAAAGATGGGCCTAATTGTAAGACCAATTGAATATACCCTTAAAGCCCATAGTGGAACTTGAAAATTTGCTGTTTACACACTACACTAGGTAAACTACACACTTACGTCTGTAAGTCTGTTTGGTTAGTAGTACTAAATGGTGATAATAGGAATGATTTATAGCGTTAAATGTTATCAAAAGTTTCATGTCATTCTCATGGTAATAAAACTTTGATCACAAAAAAGTTTATTTGTTTATAAGTTTTCATTACCACCTAATATCACCTCTTTCAATGGTAATGCATTGGAATGAATTTAATAAAGAAAATGAGATGATTGAAGTCGGACAAGTATGGTCATCAAGGTAGCCAAGTGATTTTCAACTAAAATTACACTAGTTTTCATTCATATTACTATCCTTTATTACCACTTACCAAACGGGCAGTTAAGAGATTATTGATGATTAAAAAACCACATTTATTATTCACTAGTTATATATCATAAGCATATATAATTATCTATCAAATAATTATTTATTATCACCTCATATGAATAAAGTGTTGTAGTGTATAAAATTTGGATTATAGTCCCTATATTTCAACCTAAGTGTTTCATTATTTTATATGGATCTCGTTAACGAGTGCTCCAATGCGTGTGTCAAATTAAATGAGGAATAGAGAGTATGTTATTGGACTTGCCAATTTTAAACTCAATTTTAATTTGACTAGGACTCAATTTACCTGAACTACTATTCTAAAGGTTGAAGAATTTTTTTAGTTTTATGTCAATGTATTGAGCTTAACCTATTATATTTTTGAAAAATTTTACGTTTAAATTATAAATATTTTACGATTATACTTTGACAATCTTTATTTAGAACGACATAATAAGAAAAACAAGATCTTGAATTTTAATGAAAATCACATGATATTTTTAATTATTTTATAGAAATAAAATAAAATTATCGATAAGTGACCGTCTTTTTATGGGACGAGCACCATATAAAAATTTTATTTTTCTAATTGATCATTTTAGATAAATTATCACTTTAAAGTTGTAAGTGATCATTTAAAAGTTATAAATAATTACTCTCAGAATAAAAAAACTTAAGTAATCACATTAACACTATAAGTAATCATTCTGATGTTATGAGTAATTATTTTAAGATATTAAATATACACGTAGTCAATTAAAATAATGTCACTAAAACACGGTCTTATCTTTTTAAAATTTGTGTTAAATTAGGAAGTGAAAAAAATAAGACATTTGAACAAATTAATTCCGAAAATAAGCTTCATGAAAACTTAATTCCCAAAATAAGCGTCCGTACATCCAGACCAGAGCTTTGGATAAGTCGCTGTTAGTAACAGCGATTAATCCCAAACTACAGCTTTAGATGTACGGACGCTTATTTTGAGAAATAAGTTTTCACGGAGCTTATTTTTGAAAATAAGTTGTCTAAAATTGTCTTAGTTTTTTCAAATTCTCTTAAATTGTTAAACCCTACCACTAGAAGATCAATCCAGTCAATTTTGTGGACGGATCTATATGACTCTCAATCTCTCATTTAAAGCCCAGTACTAATTTGGGCCTGTTGCCCTTGTCTTTATGTATATGTATTCACATGAGCGACGGTCTCTCCGAGAGACGTATTACATATATGGGCTAAATAGTCCAATTAATACAAATTAAAGAGAAAACAAAATTATAAGCTTGTTGTTTTGAGGTTGTTTCTTTGAGAGACGGTCTCTCACAAGAGTAGTTGATTTATATTTGGTTATAACTAGTATAAGTTTGACTTATTCTTTATTGAGACCGTCTCATGATGAGACGATTTCAATTGGGTCAGTTTAAATTATTTAAAAAAAAAATTGTTTCATATACTAAGTGTGAATTCAGATTTCATTGTTTTTTTATGTTTTTTTACTAAAGGGCTGCTTCCTGTACAAAATCTACTGATTTTTGTGAGAGAGTGTCTCTCGGTAAGACAACCTTAAAACAAAAGGCTCATACGCTAATAATTATATCAATTAGACTGTTCAGCCTATTTATAGAGAACTTATGTTGAGAACTTGAGATTAAATGTACGAGGTCCTAAACATCCATTCATATAATAATAATAATAAAATAATAATAATAATAATAAATTAATACAAGAAGCAAGAAGCAAGGATAGACAAACAAGAAATTTAAAGGGTAAAGAAGAAATTTAAAAGTTGCAAAAAATAAAAATAAGAGCAGATAAATGTGTTGAAGGATAAAGAGAAAGCAATGGAAAGAAAAATAAACACATTTTAACAAAATAAATCATAGATTTCAAACTGGTAAGTGGTAACCTCTATGTTTGAATACAAAATTTTTATAAAGCAACCTACTTTACATTATAGATTGAGACTTTATATGGTTGACCACTTTAAATAGGCTCGGAAGGCCAAAATCATTCTTGATAAAAAGGCCGTTATCACCGGCGAGGTTGGGGCCATACATGCAGAAGTAAAGCATGCATAATACTCCTACTTCTATATCCTCATGCTTACATAATGGAAGTCAATGTGAGATAAAGTGTGGGCCCGACCCTGAAATAACGGGTTCATACATGGGCTTTAAACAGAGGATGTCCTTTTCCTTGGAGGAATTATGATCCCATAAATAGTAAACACAACGTCTTCTGACACCAGTGCTTATGAATTGTGGTGCTATTGTCCTCTTCTCAGGCGGTTAGATTGCGTCTCTTTTTCTTGTACGTGAATTAAAAAAAATAAAATATTTTAGATGGTGGATGTTATTTTATTATATGATAAATTTTATAGAGTAAATGTATGGACCATAAACATAAAAATATATTAAAAAAAGTTAGTGAAAAAAATATGAAGAAATTACAACCTTTTAAAAAATGTTTTAATAAAATTAATAGAAAATATGTAGGGACTATAATCAATATAAAAATGTTTAAATGAAGTTAGTGGGACCATAAGCATTATTAAATACTCCCTCCAATTCAATTTAATTGTCCCATTAAGTTTGGGCACGAATATTAAGAAAATAAGGGGACCACCTAAAATAGTAGTGTAATATTGGGTGTTTTTAATATTAAGAATTAAAGAGGACCACTTAAAATAGTAGACTCATGTGTAATATTGAGTGTTTTTAATATGAAGAATTAGAGGGGACCACCTAAGATAGTAGACTCATGTGTAATATTAAGTATTTTAATATTAAGAAAATGAGGGGACAACCTATAAATATAGGTCTTAAAATAGAAATGAGAAAGCAAGGTGAACTTATCCAAAAAGAAAATAGGACAACTAAAAAGAATTGGATGGAGTATTAAAATGGAGACGGAGAAAGTTAATTTTGTCCAAATGTTATGACATAAAGAGAAATATTCTTTATGCTAAGAACAAATAAAATACCCCAATATGGCGAAAAGAAACAACTTCAAGGAACCCAGGGAGTACTATTTATGGTTATTTATTTTATTTATTAACAATAGTTAAAACTTCTAAACTTATTATGATATATAGGGGTATGTTTCTATTATTTAGACAAACATCCATTAAAGGCCGTAATTAACTCTATATAGAGAGACCTTTTTTTGGTTTTGCATAAGACTTATAAAATGTCAATACCGACATTGTTTTAAAAATTTACAATTACGTAGAAGTAGAAATTAATATGGACATAAAATTCAATTTGAAACTGACCTAAAAACACTTGCCCATAATCGTCCTACGTGTCTTTCATAACCGGTTCGTCGCCTCGGCCTACCCTGTGTAATTTTGTGTCAGTGGCATCAATCCTACATGTACTTTCTAATATTGAGAAGAATTTGTTGCAATATTGACGAATAATTATTCCGCATCTGAGTCTAGTTAATTATTATTTATTAATAAAAATCATAAGTTGATGGTTTTCTTTTTATCTTTGAAGTTGAGGAATGTTTCGTACTATTAATGATTGATTCGTGTTCTCCCACTCTAATTATTCGAGATTAAAATTGTATTGAAATAAAAAAATTCATTTTGTATCAATTGAAACAAATAATACTGCTCTTTTTCAGCAATATCTTAAAATTAAATCTTATTTAATCCTACCAAATCTATTCTATAATTAAAAAAAATTATATTGAAATATAAGTTTCCCATGCTAAAGAAATTTGGGATCATCCTTTAATGATTATTTTAACTTTCACTTAAGTTCAACCTCATCCCATGATATCCGCAGTAGATAATGGGTCATGGAAATATTAGCTAGTCACGTGATGCACCAAAATGGAACGTTTTATAATAAAAGCTTATTATTCTTATCATTCAAACAATATCCAATTGAAAAAAAGTTAAAATAAATGCACTTCATCCTCCCATTTATTAATTATTAATCAATGTAATTAAGAATGCTAAGTTATTTTCTTTTGACTAAAATTCTTAACCTCATCAACTGCATTAATTGCTTTAGAGTAAAAGTCAAGATCACACTACAATCCTAAGTTATTTTTGCCAATAATTATATATATATATATATATATATATTAATATTTTAAGATTAAAATCTGACATTGTTATTTTTGACTTATTGTTGTTGTTCTCTGTTGTAGTAGTATTGAAGTTAATTTGGTAAATAATTGTTGATTTTTGCTATTACTTTTTAATTGATTTATTTGACCAGCTAAAAGTATCAACTATTTTTGTTATTTTAAACTAATTGGATAAATCATCTGTTCAAAGAGATTTTGTAGAAAATTAAATATTAGTTGTTAACTGTTTATTCATTAAATGATAAGCTAATTACTAAATAATTTTTATTTTCTAACCAATCACCAAG
Source organism: Amaranthus tricolor (assembly GCF_026212465.1). Lineage (NCBI taxonomy): Eukaryota > Viridiplantae > Streptophyta > Magnoliopsida > Caryophyllales > Amaranthaceae > Amaranthus > Amaranthus tricolor. The sequence continues at coordinate 2,014,248 of NC_080056.1, forward strand.
CAAAAAAGCTAAAAGTCAAAAAAAAATCTAAGTGAAAACCATTTACAAACAATTCAATTTCATTAGGACAAACAAGTATTAAATTTTAGTAAAAAATGTTTCTCTTCTAAATTCACCACTAATCAATCTTTAAAATTTTTCATCAAAGGAGTACAAGAAATAAATCATTATATTCTTATAAATGGTGAAAAATAAATTTCTAACACAAAGATAGTTTTCAAAACTTTAAACTATTACTACCTTTCTAACTTCAATTATATTTTTAATTTGTTTAATTTATAAAATTAACAATTACACAATATTATTTTTCTTGGTCTATCCACAAACCACCATGCACTTTCTTGAAATTTCCACTTTTTGCAGTTTTGCACTTCTAAAAAATGGAAATTCCTTCTCGGGTTTCTAAGAGTGGGGATTATTATTAGACCTCGTTATCCATTAAGTTTAGAGTAATTTAGTGCTAATCCAATCGATAATAATTCAATTAAAATAATATTTCTTAAGTCTCGTATAAGTGCGTCTTTTTTTTAATATTTTTTATCATATGTATAAATTTATTATCATAATTTATATTAGATAGTAAATAATTAAAACGAAAAAAAATCTCAAATCAATATATTTTATATATTTAAAAAATCTTTATTTAATTTCTTTTTCTTAAGATGATAAATTATGAAGTGAATGATAAACAGAGAAAATAATATTACCCCACTTCAAGATTTCAACGTTTGTTTTTAATAAATGAAGATGACAGTGACGCTATGGACCATTAAAATCTTAACAACCTCATAATTTCTCAAATTATGAAAAAAATCATTTTAAACAAAAACTTAAATTTATGATTTTCTTTTATATGAAGTATATGATAACCATATATGCTAATGAATTTCTGGCTTTGCTCCTGTATGCAACATAAAAAATAATGTAAAAAATGCTAATGAATTTCTGGCTTTGCTCCTGTATGCAACATAAAAAATAATTTAAAAAATGCTAATGAATTTCTGACTTTGCTCCTGTATGCAACATAAAAAATAATTTAAAAAATGCTAATAAATTTCTGGCTTTGCTCCTGTATGCAACATAAAAAATAATTTAAAAAATAAAAGTGATAGATGTATTTATTTATGTGATATAAAATTTAAAAAAGTGATCTAAAAAATCAATAAAAATGAAGAATATTACCTTTAATTGCAATTTGCAAATGAGTGAATGAGAAAGCACAGCATGTGTTTTGGAATTGTGAGAATGAATCATAACATGTGCTTAGATTCATCTTCTGTTTTGATCCCTCTTTTCCACTCCCCATTAATAAGCAAATAATTCATGTATGTAAGTGCTCATAACATGTACTTCACTTTATTTTTTGTTGATATTTATTTTAAAATTATCATTATTAAATTAAATAATTAAATTTTATGAATTTTGAGCTTATTCTTGCAATCTTGCTTAATTAAATGTATTTTACCTAAACAAATGCATTTTGTTGTTATATTATCAATGAATTAACCATTGAAAAAAAATGATATCTGTGTTCATAACATGTCCAAATTATGTGCATTAATTTAGGATTCTATTGGTTATTGGTAAAACAAAACATAAATTTGGGTTAGCTTAATTTATTAAATCATTTAAACATAAGGTGATGATATATATAACCCTTGAAACTGCATATACGAAATTAAACGTAGAAATATTTCGTGAAAAAATAAGTATTAATTACAACGTTAATTGTGTAATTTGCATTGAAATCATAATATTCAGTAAAATATAAATATCAACTATATTATTATTTATGTAATTTGCATTGAAATTATTGCATACTTTTTTTTTTGGAATTGAATTTAATATACGAATATTTCATGATATACTACTGAGTTTCTTCGAAATTCACCATATACCACATAAAATGTTTTAATTCACCATATACCATTGAGTTTTCGTCCGTTAGCACAAAATACCATTAATCGCAACTGCCGTTAGTGTGTCGTTTGTGGTAAATTATTAATTCACCATATGCCATTAATTTTATTTTTTTTGCGTCAAATACCATTTTTTACGTCAAATCTGACAGCACACTAACGGCAGTTGCCATTAATGGTATTCTGTGCTAACGGACGAAAACTCAATGGTATATGGTGAATTAAAACATTTTGTGTGGTATATGGTGAATTTCGAAAAAATTCAGTGGTATATCATGAAATATCTGTTTAATATATGTTTATTTACAAGTTATCTAAAATGAATGACATAAGTATTCTATGGTTGGTGACGTCGTTTAGAAGAATACTTTTAATTATTGTGTAAAAATTTAGGTCCTGGTCTGTCTAATCTATAACCATCAAGTTATTTGTTATGAAACTTATTAATATTATATTATGTAACTATAACAAAAAATCAGAGATAATCTCATTGGAAATATGATTTAATAAACATATTTAATGAGTGTTTAGTCCATCTTATAATTATATAATTAATAAATTCGGAAGTGTGTAGACATGTAGCATGCTTTTTATTTGATCTAGCAAGTAATACATAAAACTATGAAATATAACAAGTATGAAAGCATGCTTTACCAATTCAAATGTAGACAAGCCTGTTGAAGGATTATCAATTACGTTTTTGTATTACTTTGTGTTTTAAGAGATTATAATACTAATAATTAATGTAAATATTAAAAAATTGATAAAAAATTACTAAATTATATAGATAAGATTAAAAGTTAAAAAAAATCAGAGAAAATATATAAATAAAAATTAAATTAAATAATTAAGACATTATTTAAAAATAAAAATATTATAAAGGTAGAATTCGATAAAAATTTCAAGAGATTAGCAATGCAAAAAGAATGTGATCTAGTTGTAGTGATGTCATATACCTCTACTAGTCAATTTTCAATTTTTATAAAGTTTCTTCTAATGATGTCATTGATATGCTAATTGCTTTTCAATGTTACACAATCACAACAGCATAGAAGAAGATATATTTTAAACTCTCAATTTCTTCTCATAAGACATCATTTTATTACCTCCCTAATAACTATTTGAAATTCATATCTTGTCTTATAAGTTATAATAACTAATTTTTTGACATATTTGTATATACAGCTATCTATACGAATACGTCTTTAAAATCATCAACATCATCTATACAACTGATTATATCAATCACGATATAACCGTCTTAACTCCGCAGCCTGAACCACCCTACATCATCTCATACTCCTCTTACAGTCACAACATCCCACCATTTACAAATTTAAATATAGAATGACTCTCACACTTAGGTAGAAATAATATGATATAACCAAAGTTTTGAATTTCAATCAAGTCTCATCAAAAAAAATTACGAACTTTTATCCACATATGCCAAATTCCCCATGTAAAGATGAACATTATTGGCTAAGCCATAATATAACACGTTGTGGCAAAGACAAGACTAGCAATAGGCATGGCAAGGTCGTCTTATTTATTTTTGGACCTCAGAGTAATAGATAAAAAGGACTTCTAAAAATTTAACGCGTAACGAATCATATAACATACCTTTTATTTTTTTATTGTTGATATAACTACTTTATAAAAAAGCACAAATCACTTGTATCACTTGTAACAAATAGGTAAAAGATTTGATTATTAATATCAATTTTTCCAAAAAAAAACGAATAAACTTACCAATTACAACCCGTCCTAGTAATGCCCAACCCGTCCTAACTAGCTCATTGTTTCGAGATATAGCTCGTGCCAGTCTCAACCACTACACGATACAACCTAGACCCAAGTCATGACCACCCTAATTCCTTCAAAAACAACTTGCTTAACTAGTATTTCCTCATACCTTCCAATCCTACGCTTTGATTTTGACCGTCTTCTAACCTTTAAAAACACACGTTTCTTCTTCTAGACTCCTATTTAACCATCTTCTTTCTCTTTAGCCCCCCTTCATACACCCTTTCTTCAACATCTCTCTACTTTCTCTTACATCAAAACAACCATTTTTCTTCATAAAGCTAAGATTTTTCTTGAAAATAGAAAATAATGGTGCACCATCATAGACATTACAATCATCAAATGAAGAAAGGAGAAAACTTGGTTAAAAATTACATCATATTTGCTGATGAAGAATCACAAATTGGTTCACTTACTATAAATGGAAACTTTTTTAAGAGAGCAATTAGACCAAAGCTTCTATCTTTCCTCTTTCTATCTCTTCTTTCATGCACCCTTATATGGACTCCTCAGCTTTTTGGTTTTCCTCCCACTTTTTCTTTCCTCTGTAAGTAATTAACCCATCTTTGCATGTTTGAATCTTTTAGCTTTCTTTCAATTCATAATCATCAACCCAAATATCTCCGAACCGGGGATTTTTTGGCTGCAACCTCTTTTATGGTATGGGTTTATGGGTATGGGTTAACGCCTTCATTCCCTCCTCAGATATAATTTTCTGTGGGCGGGATAGATGATCATCATCAATCCAATATCTCACTCGAAAACAGGGTCTGCCTGTCTGGGTGAGGAAAGGCAACGGATAATTCATACTCGTATCCCTCTAAAAAGGGTGTTTTTTTAGTTCACTATCTTAATAATTTGAAGTTGTAGATGATTTTTGCTATTAAGGGTTAATAAAAACTAACTTTTTGTTAGTGGGTAGTGAAATTTATATGTTGTTTCATGTTATAATCTGTTTTTTAATGTAAATTTCAGATTCATTAGGAGTTGAGGAGATGGGTTCTGACATGGGTGCAAAGCTTCCTCTTTGTTCTTCTGTTTCTAATGGTTTGTCTTTTTTTCCTCTGTTTAAATTAAAATACCCAATTTTTATTTAATTTGAGTAATTAGTTTAAGTATAAATAGAAACTTTTTTCAATTATAGTTAAATTTATGATGATATTTGTTTTGTAAAGTATTCATATGGTAAAGTTGAATTTAGATGCATTGATTTTGTTAGTAAGATAGCTGTCAGATTTCTATGAGGTTTGCGTAGATGAATTTATAATTCATTTACTTTCTATCCCAAATAAAATAACCCTAAAATAAAAAAAAAGGTTTATTCAAAAAGTTTTCCTTTTGAAGGAAACAACTGCGTTCTAGGTTATCAAGAGTGAATAAGATATAGTGCGGTTTTAACTATCACCTTAGGCTCTTAGTTCAGTTCAGTTTATATGCCGAGTTCAAATCTCATCCAAAGGAGTGCGTTGCATCCACACTTGCAACCCTTAGGGACATGATAGAATAGGCAACGTACATTAGGTCTTTACCCAGGGTCACATGATTTGTTAATCTCTTCCGCAAATCACAAATCGAAAAAGCGAATTATGGTTGATTTTAGGCTTTTTTTCAACAATTTTGAGCAAATCCCGTATTCAAAAGGCAAATTAGCTGTTGAATTACATTACGCTATCCTTAACCAACAACTTAAGTTTTGGTTAAGTTAACTCTTAACGCTTATAACATGCTGGTTTTCGTATTTAGTTTTTGAAAGGATAGTTTTCGATTAGTATTTAAAATTGCAAAAATTAGTAGATTTTAGAAAATAAAAATTAGTAGCTTTGAAAAAGTCAGTCAATGTAGGATTTTTTTGACCAAAAATACCAAAACTTTAGAGGAAAATATGTAATAGTATTCCTATTTCTAGTATGATTGTATATGAAGGTTGAAAGTTCACAATTTTGCCTTAAGTTGTATGAAATGTTGGTTAAATAACTTAAATTAGTGCAAATGTTAAATTGCAGGAACTATATGCTGTGATAGAAGCAGTATTAGGACTGATATCTGTTACATGAAGGGTGACATTAGAACACACTCAATTTCTTCTTCAATTTTCCTTTACACTCAAAATGGGAATGAAAAGGCCGAAAAAAACGAGTACCAACACGAAATGATTAGACCTTACACCCGAAAATGGGAGACTAGTGTAATGGACACCATTGATGAGCTTTCCCTTGTTTCGAAGCACGAAAATAGTGTTTCCCGACATAAATGTGATGTTGTTCATGATGTTCCGGCGGTTTTATTCTCAACCGGAGGGTATACTGGCAATGTTTACCATGAATTTAATGACGGGATTATCCCATTGTACATAACTTCCCAGCATTTCAACAAGAAAGTTGTGTTTGTCATCCTTGAGTATCATAGTTGGTGGTTTACCAAGTATGAAGACATTCTTTCCCATTTGACCGACTATCCACCGATCGATTTTAGTGGCGATAATCGAACGCATTGCTTCCCGGAAGCTATTGTAGGTTTGAATATTCATGATGAGCTTACTATCGATCAGTCCCTCATGAGAGGGTCTAAGTCGATTAAGGACTTCCGGGATATCTTAGATCGAGCTTATTGGCGTCGGATTAGAGGATTGATTGAAGACGAGGAAAGGGAGAAGCAACTCATGTTATCTCCATCCTCGAATACCTTACATGAGCTTGATGATGATCAACTTTACAAACCGAAATTGGTTATACTGTCGAGAAATGGTTCGAGGGAAATACTCAATGAAGATGCATTGGTGAAACTAGGTCGGAAAATTGGGTTTAACGTGGAGTTGGTAAGGCCCGAGCGAACCTCTGAGTTAGCGAAGATCTATAGGGCTCTTAACTCGAGTGATGTGATGGTTGGTGTTCATGGTGCGGCCATGACACACTTTTTGTTCGTTAAGCCTGGTCGTGTTTTTATCCAAGTTGTTCCTTTAGGTACTGATTGGGCCGCTCAGACTTACTATGGAGATCCCGCAACAAAGCTTGGGTTGAAGTACATTGGGTACAAAATTCAACCTAGAGAGAGCTCGTTGTATGATCATTATGATGAAAACGATCCTGTATTAACCGACCCTGATAGCGTCAATGCAAAAGGATGGGAGTACACCAAGAGGATATATTTGGATAAGCAGAATGTGAAGTTGGATCTTAGACGATTCAAGAAACGGCTTGTTCATGCTTATGATTACTTGGCTTCAACGCGAAATCTATGATCTCAAGTTCATATCGACTCCTCACGATTGTGCTCGTTGCATTTCATTGGTTCTGTTTTGTCCTATAGCTCTGGTGGGGTAATCGACCCCATACTTGGTCGTTCTATGTCGTCCAGTGTAACGATGCCATATTGCTAACATCCCAACGGTTGGTTACCCTTCGACCGGAGCCAATTGTAATTCTTTTTCTAAATTAACCATGTATATCTTCGTAACTAAATTATTGTAGGAAGAATTTTTGTGTAGATTGTAGCACTGTCATGTAAATGTAAATGAACAAGGAAAGAAGAGAATTAAGAATGGTTTTTCTAATGAATGAATCACTTATTGAGATGTACAAATTTGACCCCATTAATTGTACACAAATTCTTGTATGAGACGGTTTCACCGTGAGACATGTCTCATGAGTTGAAATTGTTTTAATGTTAAAAAGAATATAAGCTTTCCAGATGCAAGTGGGTTGTATATGCTTAGAGAATCTTAATTATTCTAATATACTGATTATGGGAACCCTAATTATCCAAATATTAATGTAAAATGTCAGTGAGATATCCAAGTTCACATGGGTAGCTATTAGCTAGTTGGCCTGTAGAATATTGTAAAAATGGTGGTCAGACATTGAAATTGGGTTTAAAGTGATTGTCGAGCCTAGGGATTGGACCTGACTGTCTTACAAGTTAAAATAAGCACCCTTTTTTGAGTTCTGATCTGGGTTTGGACCAATTATTTCTACAGCTCATTGTCTTAGAAAACTACTATTCACGCAACGGCTAGTACATCACTCGTCATCAGTAAATATAGAAACGTTTAGATAAGACAGAAAATATGAAATAAATAAGGAATATTAACAAAAAAAAAAAGTTTCGGGTAAACTCAATTCCAAAATTAAGTGTTTTTATGTCCGAATTCCAAAATTAAGTGTTTTTATGTCCGAGCCTATGGTCAGGTTAGTTCGCAGTTACTAACACCGAACAAAAATATTAGTAAAAAAAAGTCAAAATTGGTTGTTCGTAGTTAATTAACTACGAACAAAAGGAAACAATGTCATACTGTTAGAAGATACAAAAAAATGGAAATTATGTTTGTTCCTATTACTAACTACGAACAAACATGTTTGTAATTTTTTTGTCCTTTATAATGTTATGACATTGTCTTCCTTTTGAAACAATTTTGACTTTTTTTGACCAACTTTTTTGTTCGCTGTTTGTAACTGCGAACTAACCTAACCTTAGACTCGGATATAAAGACGCTTATTTTTGTAATTAAGTTTACCCGAAACTAATTTTTTTATTTCTTTTGTTAATTTTGCTTATTTGTTTCACATTTTCAGATAGACATGCATCTTTTGGATTACATAATGGTTTATCTACTAAAGGGTCCCTCTAAATTTGCCGATGAAAATGATATATTGTGAGAAAAAAATATCACTTTTAATAGCACATTTTAAAAGATAGAATAAATTTTTTTTACTAACATATAATTGGGCCGACATACAGGCTATACGAGTATGACTTGTGCATTGTTTGACACGGTGTGTCAACCGCCACATTGGGACACGACATGTTAGGTCCCACATATGTAGCAAATCTTGGGTAAAAGATCGTAAGAAAAGAAAGTATGTGTCAACTTTCGCGGCTGGTGTGATGCGACTTGCATGCTCGTGTCATGTCGCGAGCTATTGTTTGAAAAGGCTGATACGACATGTCACATGATACAACTTGTTACCACTTATTATTAGTAGAGTATGACTATTTAATCGAAATTAGACTCTTTTTTCTTAAATTCAATTCGAATTATCTTTTTATGATCAAGAATGGGATTCAAACTAAATTACCATACCTACTCCCCACCAATACATACTTCTACATAATAATTTGTGTAGGATGTATATAATACTTCCAACTAGAGTAAGGATCCAAAACCTTAGGATTCCTTTGAAAAGATAAGAGGTCTCCAACTATTTTGTAAATGGAAATGAAAGGAATATCTAAACTCCATTTTATAATACTTACAAAGTCAACAAACAAAATGGAGTCTTATAATTATGAATTTAGAAGACCTAATAATTATACAAAGGATTAATTGCAGATTCACATGGCTACCTACTAATTAAGAAACCTTTAGACTATTATTAATTCATTTGTAATTTAAAACCAATTATGTATGCTTTGCTTGCTTGTTCAATTAGTTTTTCAAAGTCACAATTTATTTATAAATATTTCACATCATAATAATAATTGATTAAATACATAACACTTTTAATCAAACATAATTTTATATAGAAAATGTCACTATCATTATAAAAAAATCTAACACTAAAATCTTCTCTCTATCACATCGTTGTTTGATACAACCTCCTTTGAGAGGGTCTTTAAATTTGATATGACTTTAAATACAAATAAGTTTAATATTATTAATTGTATCAGTTGAACTGACACCTATAATAACATTATATACTTCTTTTAATAACTAAGACCATTTTTATTAATATGGAAATTTCTCATGAGTGGAAATTGTGAGTTTATCCCAATAGATAAAAGTTTCTACTCAATCATGCATCCAATACTAGTATACTACACAAATTTACTCAAGACTCCCCTTGAATGCCTTCAGAATTAGTTAATTGATTCTTGCATTATAAATAAATAAATAAAACTTACACTAATTTTTCATGAATACATTTCTTATGCATCTTTTGGATGTGATATATAAATACTTATTTTGACTTTTTGTCAAAAACTGATAATAACTATTTTAGCGCACATCTTTTAAAACTTATGAGATTTTGTCGATATTTACTCGAATATAAAACATCATTAATTACTAGTGTTGTCCTATTTGGAAATATCACTTAAGCTTTTCCAAATCCTTTTATTATTTTGGTTGTTTTGGATATTATGATGACATATGCTTTTACCATCTTCAACTCAAAAACATGTTCTTTTGTGTTTTGGAATTGTTAAAGTTGGTTTACTATCTAAAAGGCATTGAGATCTGAATTTATTTTCAAGTTGATTCATATTTTCATATCAAATAAATATATAATTAGTGAAAAGAAAATTTCATTAATATAGAATAACATCTTAAAGAAAATAAAAATGCATATAAAAAATAAATACAGTTGAAATAAACATCAAAGCATCATTAACTAGAGTAATTTAAATATCTTTTTTAATTTTATCACCATTCAAATAGAAGTCTGAAAGATCAAGATTAGACATTGAAGTGCTTCCTTTATTGAAATTGGCTTTCACATCTTTTCTTTTTTGTTTTGACAAGGTTGATACAACTCTAATAAATGTTTGACAGTATGACATGTACGTGTCTACTATCTAGTCATGCTACATTTGTAAAAAAAATGTGTTCCTTTTCATCTCGATGATTATTTTGTTATGAAAACTAAGATGACTAACGAATGGATTGGAGCTAATGCTACACGTTATAATTGTTTAAATACATTTTTTATCATTTAAATGATTTGGGCTGGGCCGTCTCTCAAAGAGACAATAGGAGATCGGTTGCATAGGAAGTTATTTTACTTGTTTTGGCATTTGAGTTACTCTTGTGAGAAGCCGTCTCTCGGTGGGACGATCTCAAATAAAAGAGTTCACATAATAATAATTGTATTAGTTAGACTATTTAGTCCATATATAAAGAGTGTCTCATACAAGACTTTGCGTTCGCGTTTTTAAGTAGTTACGTATTGTTTAGATGGTTTTTTTTTATTTTTTTTAATAATAGTTTAAAGGGTTTATGGTTTTTATTTATATTTATTTATTTACAAATTATTGTATGAGACGGTCTCATCGTGAGACATGCCCCATACTTTGATTAAATAGCCCAAAGCTTATGGACTTCTGGTTTTGATATCGTCCCACTGTGAGTCTCATACAATTTTTTTATTTTATTAAAAAAAAAAGGAAAGAAAAGCCCTGTTTGCGCCTCCTTCTTCTTTTCCCATTTCCCTCTCCCTCAACCGTCACCACTGCCAGCCACGACAACTGCCGTGCGCACCACCCAGCCCTTCTAGCGCTAGCCTCCCTGCTCACGCATTAACTCCACACGCGCAGTCACAGTGAAACAGAACAAGTAAATCGTCATTAAGAATGCCACAGTTAACACCGCACGGCATCAAACTTGCCGTGCACATCATCGAGACCGACTTCGGCAAGCGTGCCTCTGTAATTCTTTCTCCTCCTTCCCGTTATTTTAAGCACTTTGTTGATTTTCTCTGTGCAATTAGTATTGTTAATTGTATTGACTTGTTTCGATGAGTTTGATTTTTAACAGGAAGTATGCGAATGTTTACTTAGAAGAGGAACCCTAACAATGGCGATGATTTCTCGATTCAGTAAACTTTCCAGCGTTAAAGTTAGGGATTGCCTTTTGAATTTAATTCAGCATAATTGTATCCAAGCGTTTGCTCTTGAACAAGAAGGTTTATTTTCTAAAATTATGTTTGATTTTACGTTATTTTGTCTATACTTTGATGTTAGAGTATTAGCAGTTACTTAAAATCATTTAACTTTATGATTTCTTTATAAAAATCCCTCTTCTTAGTCATTTTTTCAGCAGAGTTGTTTGGTAACTTACTACAGTGCTACATGATTATGTATATTCATTTCATTGAACTCTTTCTATTTTCCTAAATGTTCTTTTTTTAAAAGTTAAAAACACGCCATTGCAATTTTTTTCAGCAATCACCACTCCCCTGTGACACTCCTCACAAGATTCACACTCCGGCAAACCCACCCCTTCTTCCATTGCTATTCTTTCCTGCAATTACCACACTTTCTTTAAACCTCAACATAACCACCCTTCACTGCATTTCTCATGTTTAATCCATAAAAGAATCTTTAAAAACAAAGAAGACGAAAGGAGAAATAGAGTCACTGATGTAGCAAAAAAATCTTTAAACAAAAAGTGTAATCCACAATCTCCCAAAGCCTAAAAAAGAAGATTAAATCTTATAAAAAGTTAGAAATTGGTGTAATAACTAAGGTAGATTGGCCGAGAGAAGGATGAAGAAATTAGTAGCATAATGTCCAATAAAACACATTTAGTGTTGTCCAAAATTGTCTCTGTTCTTCATTGTCAAATATGGATAAGTTAAAGTCCAATTAATACATGGTGCCATCGGGGACTGAGGTGATGTGGTATGGGATGGTGATTGCTCTCATAGATGTTGGTAGTGGGGGCGTTAAGAGGGGAAGGGGTGGGGTTTTAGGTTTTTAGTTTTATTTTTAAAATTTAAATTTTTATATTTATTTTAGTTTAGCTTTTTTGTTTTTTGCAAATAACTTACTGTAACACGTGATTAGTTATGTTCAGAACGAACACCTCCTAAAGTTGATATTATTAATTGTTAATCAAAAGTAGAGATTATTGTAGGAAAATCAAGAATATATTATTCTTGTTATTTCAAAAGTTATAATGCTAATTGGCACATCATTTGTGCATTTGGTAAAAATTGCCAAGTATTTACTAGTATTGCTAAAATGATATTGCAAGTGGTTTTGAAGAGTGGGTTATTATGTAATTATTGTTCTGTTTAAGGATTGTAAACTTTGATAACAACCCCCAATTTAATGTAACCTTATGTGTCATTTTGTTGATAATTTTAGTATACGATTTTCCATGTTGCTTGTTAACTTGTTTTGATCTTAGTTTGGTTACGTAGGTCGTATTTGTCCTCTTATTTGTGATATTAAAGTTTTGTCGTTGTTGCTTACGTCATTTTCGTTGCACAACACCACCTTTAACGGAAAAATATATGTTTTTTCGATTAATTGATTTTTATACGACTCTAAATTGCCTCATGAATGGTGATCTTTTCATCATATTTACTTTAGTTGACATTTTGGAGAGAAATTAACAAATTATGATAAGTTGTTTCTTGAAGATATTTTTTATTCTATAAGGATAAAACATGCAACCAAGGAGGAGAATTTATCTTCGTATAGGTGGTGAGAATTGAACCCCTTTTACAAGGGTGGAAAGTAAAGCCTTAAACCACTAGTCGCTTGAGATGATAAATTATTGTTGAAAGATATTCTAAAAGGGGGGTTATTAGCTAATTTTCTTTAATATTTTTATTTTCTTGATTATTCGTGTTTGAATAGAGTATTTTGCATGGGATTTTGAATAATTAATGTTCAATTAACGTGGTTATATCTAATATTTTTAATTGAGATAAAAACGGTCTTAGGTGTAATTTTTTTTTGTTTTCTTTTAATTCTAAAAAGCAGTACAAATTTTTATTACTTTTATTTGAACTGATTCTTTGTTTAGTATGAAAGATTATTATGTAGAAGTATTACTCTGACTTTCGTGATGACTTATAATCAATTTATCACTTGAGTCCTCTTAACTTTTACTAATGGTCTAACTTGACTCGGCCATTTATGTTGTTATGCACTTCCGCTTCTTTTTTGTATTCATAAAGATGAGAAGCTACTTTTCCTCTCGTGAGTGTACTTGTTGTATCTTCTTATGCATACGCTCTTATTCAACTTTGTTTTAATTATGGTCATTTGCGTGCCATTCAAGTATTTTTGGTTTGACTATTTTTAACAAAGGTTGATATTTTAGTGATCTTCATAATATTTAGTTAAGATGACTATATAAAATACTACTATGTTAATATGTTCTTCTCAGTTTTTTGATGTCATTAGGATGCTATCTCTTTGTTTTTACAAGGATATGGCTGCATACTTCCTATCTCCATTATGGTGGCTAGGAGGGAGCCACTTAGTGGCGTTTGAAAATTTTAATGTTTGTTTGATGTTATTCATTTTCTATAGTTTTATCACGGTCTATTATTGAATTTAAAATTGCTAGGTGGTGCGAGAGATACTACATTGGTAGTGACACAGTACATGGCATTGTTTGACAACATCATTCATCGCTTGAGATTTCCAAAGTTCATGACCATCGCTTCAAAGGATTTGGATAAAGAAGTAAGTAATTTTGTAATTTATGTTTCAGTCACTATTTTTATTCTTCTTGTGATAATGTATTGACCCTTTTATGTAGAGTTTAGAGATACTTGAAGGTCTGTTGTATCATGGAAGACTCACTTTCACACAAATTCTGGATAGAGCTTTGACTAGTTCAAATGCAGGCAAGTTATACATGGGCTTTTAGGTTGTTTTTTTCCTCATAAGGATAAGGATTTGACTTGTTATGTTTGATATATAATTTCAATGTTGAAATTTAATATATGTGCCCCCTTGAAAACATATAATGGAATTTGTCAAGGAGAAACATGAAGTGGGACTCCTTGTATTTTTCTAAAGTTCTTGATCAAATTCATTTATAAGCACAAGATATATGACAATGTCACCATATTATTGGCCTTACCTTGTAGGATTAGACTACATTAAAGAGTTGACTTAGAACACCTTCACCCACACGATGATTTTTACATGGATCTTGGGTTCAATACATACCAAGTACAACTTACTATTTAGGGTGTCAATTAAACAAGTGCATTTATTCTTTTCAAGGTAATGAAACTATATATTTTGTAGACTAGTAGACGCTTTTGAAAGGTGTAAGTACTCTCTTTATAATCTTCACATCAAAAATGCTTTTACTTTCAATAAAGAAATGAGGCAAACTAAAGGGTTAGATAAATTATATATAAAGTATGGATGTATTTAGTCTCGTGGGTGATGTTATTCCTTAATATGTATGCAAATGAAGAACATTATTTTAACATTGGAAGATAGGGATAAAATTACAATTTGGGCATTATTCTAATTTTGGTTGCTTTAGGTGCTTTGCTTCTTGTTTTCAAGGCACTATATTTTGAGGGTTGTCTTGAAAATCCATCTCTAAACATTTTGACAAAACTTTCTAAACTATAAGAGAATTTAGTAACTCACTTTAGGTTATCTATTATTTTCTAATTATGCCAGTTTTTTGAGTTGTTTATAAGCGTTCAATTAGAAAACTAGACCATATTTACAAAGTTGATATACATACACACACACTCTCATTGTCTTTAGGTAGTGCTTAATATTTTTATGCTATTATGTTGTGTAGGATTTTAACCAGTTATGAAATTGTGAACAAGGTCACTTGAATGTGAAATATTCGTTACGGAGGGATGGTATATTTAGTTATTTGAGGAGTATTGTAATGGGTCAAACATTCTCAAAGTTGATTACGACTTTCGTTTTCATTTAAATCTTTTAGCAAGTGGCTACGCGCAAGAGATAGTAGAATGTCTTATTGTTAACTCTGTGTTCTAATAGACGACTTTAGGCAATTGAAGGCAAAGTCCAGATGCTAAGTTGTGTTTAGAGTGAGAGCTAGATTTCATAATAGTAGCAAAGAAGTGAGGTTAAAAGTGATCTAAGCACCAAAGAAGAACCTTAGGTTGGACATGGAGGCTAACAAGGGAATCTTATGAACCTTTTATGATCTAGCACAAGTTGACAATAATCTTAAAGCATTTTTTTATTTCACTGCAGCAAAATATTTAGCTATCCATGAGAATGAAGTAGGATGGACCTTTTATATGGCCCATGTTGTAGTGCTAAAATGTAGTTTCGGTCACAATTGTGATGTTTGTTGTGAAATGGTGTTTGCAGTCTTTACATGTGTTTCATGGTTGTTTGACCTATATTTTCAATCGGTCTTGATAGCATAATAGGGTGATGCAAGCAATAGTTTGTAGTATGAATTTGGCTACCTTGCTATGACTTCACTTTAATCACTAGTTTGCCCTAGGACACCCTCCTCCTTGTGTTTAAAGGTAACAATGTGACTGGCTATGGCCATGTTCAATAATGTTTTAAAGTGTATATAATCCTTCAGGATAAATGCCCCATTTCATGGTTGACTTGTAATTACTTGGGATTCTGACATAGAGAAGTTGTACCCTGCTATGCAATCTGAAAAGAGGATAGATTTTGGGGGTTAACTCACCCTATTGTAATCTATGCTTTTGTTTAAATTATGTAGCATGAGTGGGCATAAGAATCTTGAGAAAAATTTAGTGCAACCAACAAAAAAATCAATGTGAGTTGAAATTTTTATTTTAGCAAAACGGTAAAAGGACTGCTTATACCTTTTGGTTGATTATTTGACTCCAAACTTTGTTTCAAAAACGAAAAAAGATAGCAAGTAATGTCATACTTGTTCTTTAATGATTAACTCATATAGTATACCATATCACTTGTTGACATGAAGGATTGGGAAAAACATGTTATATTATATAGTTATATTATAACTTTTCAATGTTATAACAATAAGATGTCGTTTAAGAATGTTGTAATGTTCAGTGTGTGTGGTATTTCATCTATTTTCATTGTTTGTGGTGGAGGGCAAGATATTTTGAACTAGTCAAGGTATTCTTTTACGTGGTCTCATGATTTGAATAAAGTTCCTTCTGAAGTTGGTTACAATGAACTAGGATGCAGAAGATAACAATTTTCTCTCAAACTTAATTGGGCACCTTAATAAAATCTTTTATACATCTATTATGCAGTTCATATGATAACTAATGTGTTTTTTTGGTTGTTTTTATATTTTCAAGACTCTAGTTGACACCTTCATCTGCTTTGATTGTGGATGGTGAAGCCATGGGGGCATATTGCTTCTCTATGCATCCATGACCACTAGTTATCTACTTGACTAAGTTTTGTTTTGAAGTTGGTAAGACAAAATTCATTTATTCTCTTGCTTTGAGCAGGAAGTCAAGACACTTACCACGAAAAATTCATTCAACTTGTTCATAGCCGCTTTCTGGAACGTTGTCCTATTGCAGAACCATTAATTTCTTTACTCGCAGAGGGAGAAACACCTGCTAAGAAAGGAGGCGGGAGGTCCAAGGTAATATTTTATTGGAGCATTTTGTGCAATTCTTTTCCCTTTCTTGCTGCGATTTGAATGTTCCTTTTGTTTGTAGTTCTTTTTAACTTTAATGTGCACATGGCTTGTGACCCTATAATTGTAAGACCTTTCATGTTTTCATTTGAATGAGAAATTATTGATTTTGGAGTGTTTGCATGCCTGCTTCTTTGCACATGATAATCTGATTTGGACAATATTAGTTGCATTATATCCTTCTCATTGTAGATATTTAGAAAATAATTTTTATACTCATCTCTATTACTGTAGGGAAGTTCTTTAATGCTTGGCTTTTGGGCCAACCACTATAACAAAGCAATTCAAAGGGTTTATAATTCCAATATGAGATTTGAATTGTTTTTTTTTACTAAAATAAATTAAGTGTAGAAAATGTCATTCAGAATTGTGTTATTTTTTAGACACTAATAGTTGCCAAAAAAGTGATCACCAATACTTCTAAACTCTATTAAATCTCAGTAATCCTGCTAAACTCGATATTATATTGCTATACTTGAATAGTAACTAAAGTGAGATCATAATATAAAAACAATGTTGTATTGCATCACATTTGCTGTATTGTAAAGGTTTTAAAACAAACAAATTGACTTTTCCCGCATTGGAAAGGTGTAAAAAGAACACATTTTTACAGTATGAGTGAATCCTTGTTTGATTTGTCTCAATGAGTATTTTCATAATATTTAATCTATTTAATTTTTAACTATGCACAACCAATAATGCATTGGATATTTTGAAACCAAGTGTAGCAACTAATTCCAATAAGAGGAAGTATTATATTTTTATGAAAGGCCAATCACTAGAATTTTCCATTAGTTTATGATATGTTCCAATATTATACGAAACAAAAGTCAATTCAATATGAGAGACGAAGCAAAAACGAAAACGTTATTCTAGTGTTTCGAAAATTCAGGAAATGAACTTCAATCGAAACTAAAGTAGGGTCATGCTCTTAGTTATTAAAAGCACGCCTCGCATCGAGGGTCTAGAAAAATCTTTGTTAGTCTGTGGTTAGTGGTATGCATGAGGTGTGTGCTTTCAAGTGTTTTTGTGCTTTTTTGTGCCTTGCTTATTTTGCATTTTATGCATTTTCAGTTTTTTTAATGGAAAGAAATATTTTTTTTAGTAATTTGTCATAACAATTCAACAAAGTTGTTTCCTTTGATGAGAGAAGGAAAATGAAGAAGTAATTGCTCTTGTTTATGAAGAGAGAAAGAAAGAGGAATAATAAAAATTTTCCTACAAGTTTACAACTATGTGCACCTCTCTTCCTAGGCCTCTTTGTCCAAGATCTTTAAAGAAGGCAGTTTGTAAACTCTTGCAATCGACGAAGAACAACCTAGAAGAGTGAAGGAAGAATGGAAGATTTATTATTGAATGACCAGAAGTCTTCGAGTGACTTCTAAACTCTTCAAACAATTCTTGATATTACTCCAAAAATTAGTCCTATCACCTCCCTTATCCTAACTATTAATATATATACAAATGTCAAGTTTAGCAAACAAACAACAACCTATACAAAAAGACCAGACTACCCTTACTAAGTTACTTTTTTTTTTCTTCAAGTATATGTGTGCTGCAAGGAGGTATAGTTCCATGAGACACATCATTGTTTTGCATTTTGCGCTTTAGTGATATGTACTGCATGGTATTGAGATCATTGTGTAAGATGTTCAGCACACTTAATGAACACAATCAAAATGTAGCAAAAGCATAACGATATGAAAATTAACCTCCAGCGGTTAATCACATCTCCTCGTAGGTTGAATGTTGTGAATGTATTTTTAGATTGCTTGATTTTGTTAATAATATTCAATGCTTCTGAAATCTTTCTTACTCTCATAGATGGTGCATTGAGAATGTGATGAACCATATTGAGCAAATAAACCAACACATCGTTCCACATTATGATTTTAATAAGTAGGATAATTTTTTCCTTTGATTGTGTACCTGAAAGTGTTAAGTATATAGATAAGGGTGGTCCTTCTATTAATGCTTTATTGCTAAAAGTATTATGGTTTTTACCCCATCAAAATTTGTGAAATATTATAAACATGAGAATATCTCCATTGATGCTCTATTGCTTAAGTTTTTTAGTGTTAAATTCATCAAAATTTGTAAACTTTCATAAACATGTAAACACCTCAATTCTAAAAGAACCACTATTCCTGCTTCAAGAAGTTCGCAAATAAGTTGTCAATATCTTTCTTGTTTAGTAAAGCTAAATTTTTGGGGCTGAATTTGTTTTCCTTTTAGATAATGTGTTTTCTACTTTTTGCGAGTTCAGTTTTAATTATGAAATATTTAGGAAAAATCCTCTTATTGCTTTTGTTTTCCTCTATTGTTCTCATCATAGATTGTTGTGAAAGAAGTGACCTTGGAAGAACGAGCTTTAGCTGCGGCGATTCTTATGGACGCCGAGAGATTTTCTGTATCTGATGATGGAAGAAATGAAACTAAAAAGCTTAGAGTCAAAGTGGGAGAAAAGGTTGATTTACTTTCAAAATGCCTCATTAAATGCAATTAGTGGTGATCCATTGATATTTTGACCTTTTTTTTTGCAGCGGAAGCAGGATACACGGGATAAGGATATCATGGAGGAGACAAAAGAATCCTTATGGCGAGTAAATTTTGATGAATTTATAAATCATTTAAGGATAAAGGTACTTTCTCGTATTTCATGGGGTTTAACTCATTTCACGTAAAAATCCACTTGTCTTAACTTGATTAGTTTGGGTAAAGCTACAAATTGCACAAAGTTGGATCTCTATGCTAGGTGGTATTGGTGTTACTTGTGTAGAAGTAAGAATACCTATATGGTAATAATAGTGTCAACGCATGCTTATCATAGTTCTCTTCTCTTTGTTGTACTCAAGGCCTGCATTGATTATGTGACAACACAATATGACAATGATACTGCTGTGATTGTAAATTCCATGTTGGAGGGAATTAAATGTACGGAGAATACAGGTATTTGGTTTCTTACTAATTTTAGTGCCACTCCTATTTTTTATTATTTGGCTACTTTAAGTCCCACTCTCTTCTTCTTGACCTTTCTTCCTTTGCTGTAGTTTATTAAGATCATTTTTCTTGGCAGTGTCGTTGTCGTTGATTTCCTTAATGGAGGTTATTAAGAGCAAAGGTCTTACCATGAGCATAGAACGTCTTAGATGTTCTCTTCAACAATTGGACTTCTGTTCTAATGATGCTGATATGTACTGCATTAGTAAGATTTTCTCTAAATGAAGTGTTAATCCTACTGAATGTTTGGTGGCATCTGTCCATTGATTTCATGTCTGTATTTAATTGTAAAATTTTTAGATTTGAAGGACACCATCAAGAAAGCTCAAATGGAAGAGGTTAGCTAACTTTTCTTTTTAGTATGTACTAATGCGGTAATGTTTGCTAGAGTCTTTATTAGAAGTAAATTTTTTGTAAATCTTATATCTATTTTCTTAATAGGTGGAGTCTATCGTGAAAAACCGATATGGAATAAGCGAGTTCAGGATGTTCAGGGCTTTATCAAATGGTCGTCCCCTGGATACTAACAAGGTAATAAGGTGTTTACAGTTTGGCAAAATATTTAACATGAATTTGTGAGTCTAAAATAAAGTAAGCTAGTTGTAATTTGTGAATGAGGGACCCTATGAAACTAATACACAAAAAACTCCTTGTAAATTTTTTATGTCAGTAGAGAATAGAGATCTAATTTATCTCAACCTAACTTTTATGAAAAGAAGTACTAGCTTTAATAATTGATAACCAGATAAATTACGATTATTGCTAAAAATCACTACTTAAAGTTTTGGTAAGGTTGATAAAAGTGGAATTTTTGAGCTTTGCTATTAGTAATGAGTGTTTATATTATTATGTAGGGCAAGTGCCATGCCTTGTGCTGTTATGCCATTGTCAACGTTAAAACAATGCTCAAGTATCCCGAAAATGTATTTTTCTTAATAAATTCCTCGCAATTTTTTTAGTATGTAATTAGATAGTGGAGATTTAATGATACAACTAGAGTTTTTGTTGAGAAAAATATTTTAAGAAGTTAATAGAGTGAAGTTTTAGGGGGCTATCTAGACGAAGAAGGAAATTTGTATTAATCGAGTAGTTAAAGGATACAACGCAGTGGAAAGCAAACAATGCAATAATGGGAGTAAAAGAGAATGTTATCTTCATTTAAGAAAATATATGAATAATCAAATTTAAGCAAGTAAAGAAAGCTAAAACTAAGGTGTAAGTAGCAATTCGTCAGTTCACAAGGAAAATTTAAGGTCATTCAAAGAGATGCTAGACAAATGAAACTCTAATTTATTAGTTCATGTAAGCCAACCCCAATTTTTTTGAAATAAGGTTTTGACATTGTGTGTATGTATTCGTTTTTAAATTGACTATTAAGTAATAAAACAATTTTATAAAAAAAAAAACATAAAGATGTGGAGAGTATCACCCTTGATATTGTCACGGGACTTTCTTTTCAAAATTACGTGCAAGTTTAATACCAAAACTGTCTAGCAAGCAAGCCAAGCAGTTTATTAGCGATCATTTGAGAGCCACTATTACTTTCAATGTCCTTGTGTTTACCTTTTGCAATATTCTTAATGTGGAATTACAATCATCATATAAGTGATTTTATTGTCAAAATCTGATCTGGTCATCATTGACAAACTCTAGTTATTATTGTCTGCTGCAGATTTCAGAACGGACATTTGTGGATAAGAAGACGACACCAAAGCTTCTGTTTAAGCTTTGGAAAGATAATTACATACAAATGGAGGTACCATAATTAATTGGCTATTCCTCTTGGTGTCTTTCATCTGTCAGATTGCTCTTTGATATGGTTTCTCTTTAGCTTGTTCTTGTAAATATTCTTTTGAAGTAGTTTATTTTGATGAGTACTTTGTTGTTTGTTGTGTATTTTGGATCTTTGTTTGTATTTGTTAACCACAAGGTCTTTCCAAAAAAACTAGTTGTGGTAGCCTGGCAATATGGATAGCATATTGGCATTTGAATCTAGTCATATAGTCTGATCCTAAATTTTGTACGACCTGCCTGCTTATTTTTATACCTTCAACAGATGTGTTTAGTAATAGAAGATATTTACTGTTGACTATAATGTAGTCGTGGAGCCTCAATTGAAGCGTACTTCATACAACTCATTATCACTAACTAAACAGTTGCTGTCATAGACCTATTTAAACGTCATTGAAAAAAGTTCCCCCGTCTTTCCTTCATTGTAATATATTGGTAACTTGAAAGAGAATTCACTAGGAAAATGAAAGTTTTAAGATGTAGATGTAAGCATTTCTCTTACAGTATTAGACTTTCCAAATGTAATAGGACTCTAGGGGTGTAAGCAAGAAAGTCTGTATTTGGCGTCTCAACTCTTTTCTTGTAATCGTCTCAGTTTTATTGTCTTTTCTTCTGCTGCTAACATGGTGCAAAAACAAGGCCGATACCTATCGTATCGGCTGTATCGTAAAGTTTTCAAATTTTTTGAACCGGTATTACCCGTACAGTAAAGGTGTAAAAAACAGTGTTTTAGGCTGTTAACTGCATCACCGTGTCTGCTACCACAACCGTGACCGTTACTTTTTGCACTATGGCTGCTAACTAATCTGTGTGTGATGCTCCTAGTAAAGTATATTAAGAGGACTAATTTGTGTGTTCCTATTAATATAGCCTTTGTGAATCCTTCTAGTCAAGCATATGAGAAGTGTATGTTGGGGCACCCATGGCACTGTTTCTAATCATTGGTGGCTAGAATGAAATAGACGCACCCTTGCGCATCCCCCATAAAAAATGTGAGAATATAAGATTACTGAAGAAAAAGAGGTAACGTAATCATCGCAAGTTGCAGGAGCTTGTCAACCTTTTCCTTTCCCGAAAATTCAACCTCAAAATTTTGTATCTGCTCTTCACCAATCTGTTTCTTTTTTGGGAGCGATGTTGCTTCTGTTCTCAACCCGTTGTTGCCTGCCTGTACTCATCAGATAGGTTGGCTGCACGAATTCTTTTCGATGGATATTGAAGTGGGCCCTAGTCATCAAAATGGCTGGTTTCTCGGGGTTGTTTGGCAAGTGGGAATGAAAATTGAGAAACTTAGAAGAGACTTGGGATACAACTTTGGGGGTGTTTGTTTAGAGGGGCACTTGGGGAAGGGAATGAGAATTGTTAAAAAGGAAGACTTAAGTCTGTCCTTGTTTGTCAAGTGATAATAATAGATAAGGAATTGGTTGAAAATTAATGATATATTTTTTTTCTAAAAGCAAGTAAATGTTCATCAACATGTTGAGTTGTTTCCTCATAAAGCTATTTTTTTGCAGAAAGTTTCTACTGGAGGTGCAAGGCAAACAGACTACTTTTTGTGGAGACTGAAGAAGGACAATCTCTGGCACCAAGTTTTGGATGAGTTATACCATGCTGCGCTTAATTTAAGACTACGATATGATCACGAGGTTGATCAAGACCGAGAGGTAATATTATGGTTTCTTTGGGGCTCTGTCTATGCTAGAAACGTGACGATGTCTTTCGCTCTTTCAGAACCCAACATCTTACAGCACAGCTAAATATCTACCCCTTTCGCATTTTTTCACTTTTTAATGCACTCCTAGGAAGCAGGATTCTTCTAACCCCATTGATTGCAGTTAATTTCATTTTTTGTTTTCTTTTAGCGTGCATTTGTTAAATGAGTCGTTTTGTATCAGATCATAACTCACCTGTTATGCAACTGAATTGTATTGAATCTTTTCCAAGCCATATCTTGTAGCTACCTGAGGTGTTGGTACTAATGCTTGGGAACAAATAAGAGCAAAAACTCTTAAGCCAGGTGAAGAGGCTGGCAAAATTAGCTGAAAAAGGGTGTTTAAAGATGTTGGTACTTATGGAAAAATTAGGTAAAGTATCCGATCAGGTGCTGGGATAAAACCGGGAAAGTAGACATAGAGGCTCAGTTATGTAGTATGGTAATTTAGCGACTTCAATGCTACACTTTTGTTCGCCCTCCTCCTTCCCTCGGCTAATCGATCATATAGCTTAATTTCTTTTCATCCAGTACCTATGAAAACGTCTACTGCTAGTTATGTCCTTTTTATTGCTTTTAACTGATAATCGGTTGTGATTCTGACTTCATTACTGTATCAAATAATTTAACTAGTATCTTTATTGATCACAAAATCATAATCATACTTTTTAACCATTGCTCCAGATCCACAGCTTTGCTGCAGAAAAGGTGCCACCGGAGATACAGAAGAGGAAAGAACGTCTAATAAAAGTGCGGTTTCTCCTAGATTCATCCTTAATGAAGCTAGATGATGCTATTATGCTCTTTCACGACTTCCTGCTCAAGAGATGACTTGTTTTTATTCTACTTATAAGGCATTTATGAACCGCTGCACAATTTGGAATGCTTGGGTGTTTCTTCCTTTCAGTTAATGTATATACCCTTTTTTTATTACGTTATTACGGTTTACTAATTATAGAAATTTTAGAAGCTATATTAGTTACTAATTATAGGCATTTTAGATGCTTGTGCTAGGTCATAGTGCTTCTTTATGGAAATATCTTTCATCAGTGTGACAATCAACTAATATCTCTATCACAAGTACAATCTTTGTAAATACTGAAAAAAAGAGAAAAAAAAATAGGTTAAAAGATTTGATTTTTGAGGAAGTAGAAAAAGTATCTTAAATTAGATTAAAAAGATAACTAAAATATTATGATCATGACTAAAAGTAGAAACTGATCAAAATAAAAAAATATAAAATAAAAACAATGGTAGAGAGTATTTTGTTTGACAGTCGG
This sequence comes from Amaranthus tricolor, assembly GCF_026212465.1. Classification (NCBI taxonomy): domain Eukaryota; kingdom Viridiplantae; phylum Streptophyta; class Magnoliopsida; order Caryophyllales; family Amaranthaceae; genus Amaranthus; species Amaranthus tricolor. The sequence goes on from NC_080056.1 coordinate 2,038,887, forward strand.
TCTCCTGAGAGACCATCTCTTTGAGAGACGTTTTTCAGACTTAGCTTATTAAACCTTAATGTACACTTATTGTATTCTTAATGCCTAATTACAATATACTTAATACGCATCGAAAATGTACTTAAAATGCCTACTTACTATATTTTTAACGCGTACTAAGAAACTTAGCCTATTTACCATATTCTTAATGCTTATTTATAACATCTTTAATGTCTACTCATAAAGTTAAAATATTCTTAATGCCTACCGAGTAAGTACTTAAATACTTACAATATTCAAAATGCTTACTTACAACATTCTTAATGCTTGCCGAAAAAACTTGCTCTATATTTTTCTTTTTGGCCAGTCCAATTAGCAATCTCTCACAAGAATTTGTATTTTTTAATAGAGTAAATGGGAGGAAAAAGAGGGATTAAATAACAATCAAGTTCAGAATCTTAGGAAAAGTAGTATATTTGCTCCAAAAGACTAGATTCTCTAAGAAACATGTATACTAACTGAAAAATTTTGTTGTATTTGTAGGTGATAAATGACTTTTTCTTGCTCTTATAATATTTTTCAAGGTAGTCAAAGGAAGACAAAGAGGAAGAAATGTAATGGAGTTTTATTATCTGAGTCCAAGAAAATGCTTGTAAAGATAGAAGTATTAGTAATAGGAGTCCAATTTTTATACTCCGTTGTTCAGACTTTAGACTCTCGTATATCTAAAGACTGAGATAATAATATTTTTTTTAGAATTAAATTCATTCAACAATATTCAAACTCACAATAATTTCTTTCGAATAGATTGGTTTTCCCAAATTTTACGTAATAAAAGTATAATTCATCCATAACTTGAATATGCTTTTATTTGTCCAAATTCTATTGAATAATTATAAGCAAATTCACAACGATATTGCCATTATATAGGCATATTAAAAGTTTTAATATTGTTGGAGTCTTATGAAAAAAATATGGATCTTTAGATGTAAAATTGAATCAGAAAAGTCTAGGTTAAGTCTAATCGTTAGGTTATTTTATGAGTTCAAACTTCAATCCGACTTCAATTCAGAGCCAAATTCTTTTCATAGAATTTGAATCAAATTATTTGTCTCGGGGTCTAGTTGAACCGGAGTTGAATTCAATAGCAAATAGCTACACCAAGAAGTGTTCATTTGGGTTATCGGGTTGATTTCTGGTTAAGTGTTTCGGGTCGGTTTAAAATCTGGTCTTGTAGCCACATTGATGTTTATATAATATTAAATTTATTTTGAAGTCGGATCAATTCGGATTCAATTAAAGGTCGGGTGAATATCGGATCGCCGAATTTATTTTGAACCGTATGTGCACCGAATAGATTGTTAAGGAATCAATTCAACCAAAAGTTTAAGCTGATAGTTGAGGCCCCATGATATGTTATATACTTTAACACGCTCTCTCACACGAGAGCCCATTAGATTAGAAGTGTAGATGAGCATAAGCGTTGTATATTCCAATTTAAATAAAGGGTGGTTGATATTCAAACCTGTGCCCTCTTGTCACGTTTGCTTTTGATATCATGGGCTTTTGATATCATGTCATGGAACTAACTCAACCAAAAGCTTAAGCTGAAAGTTGACGCCCCATGATATTTTGTTACTCTAACATAGATACCGAAACGCCAGAACCACCCATACAGTTCTCAAAAATTTCTAATCAATAACCATAATTTGTAAATCACTACAAAAAGATAAAAAGAATAATATTAAAATAAACAAAACAAAAAAAAAAAGATAAATTAAAATAACAAAAATCTCGTCCTATTATATTCTACCGGGTGATTTATTAAGTTCACAAATAAACTGTTATTTCCTCCGTTCCAAAATACTTACAACATTTGCTTTTTCACGCGGTCCAATCCACTAATTTAATCTTTAATATCTATAATTATGTATAATATAAAATTATAAAAAATTTGATATTAATAATCTTTACATCAAGACGAATCAAACAAAATTTTACTTGACTATGTTTTAACTTATAGATTACGAATTAATCACAAATTAAAAAAATAAATAAATAATGTTTATTTTTTTAATGGTGCGACTATACCGGAAGGGAGGAACTATTTACTAACACAATCTTTGTAGTTCTTCGCCTAACTTAGCCGTTGAGAGTTCTTTTTATTTTGCCAAAATTTTCAACTTTACCCTTCTTTTATCTTTCTTAGTGTTCATGTTTCGCTAAACAATCATTTTCAGCTGTACTATTTCTTTTTTCTGCCATTGATGATATATTAATTTATAGGATACTACTACGTTTTGTGCGTATAATTAACATAGAAATTAGGATACAGATTATATTTTGAAACTTTTTGTCCGTTGGAGATTAACGGAGATGGCGTCAACATCTGGCGGCGATGTGAACGACGTAGGTGACGGAAGAGTAACGGTGAAGATGACGGCAACAATAATGAAGAAAGTGAAAAGGGAAAGAGGGTGTACTGCTAAAGAAAGGATCAGTAAAATCACTCCTTCTACTGCTGGAAAACGTACTTCTATTTATCGTGGAGTAACCAGGTTTTTCTCTATTTGAATTTCGAAATTTAGGGTTCGATAATCGGGTTTTGCTCATGCAACTTGAAATTCTGTTGTGTTTGAGTTCTTTTTGGGGTGAATTGATTGTTTTTGATTGATTTATGTATATTGTAGTTGTATTGACTGTTGAGTGCATAATCTAAGTTGGGATTGTTTGATGTGATGAGTTGGTTATGGGATACCTTGCCTTCTTAGTTTACTTCCTACGTATGGTGCCCGACAACATAGAGCCCAAAATTAGGAGCTTCCAATATTAATTTACATTAGTTTGATAAAAGGTGGTTTTGGGGGAAGCAGGGCGAATCTAGGATGCAACTATTGGATGGGTCTCACACTTGTCTATCCATATGTGTGTTGAACCGACACAATTAATACTAATAGGGTATTTTTTATAAAATATTGAGCCACAGCCTAGGCAGACCCGGGCTTAGATTCCCCATGAGGATGGGTAAGGCCTCGACAACATAGAATCCCAAGTGTAATTATATATCTTTATGTTATAAGCATGTGTCAACTTTCAAGTGTAATAATGGAAGAAAGACTAGTTATTTGGGCTAAATAGGTCATGTTTTTGGGTTAAAGCTAAAGATGGAGATGAGAATGCGAAAGGACTTGTATGTTACGTTGGGAGTTGAACTTGTTATCTTTTATGATAGGAATAGAAGTGATGGAATTTCTAAAAGTGCTTGCAATTTTTTCTTTGAGGATTTGAAATACTAGATTGTGTACTTGAAGGTAGGTTATTTGGACTAGAGTGCTATGGATATGTAACTAGTCCTTACACTCACCTATTTTGTCAAGAGATGGAGACACTAGATGTGGTATAGGAGTTACTTTACTCAAGACTTGAATACTAGTATGGGGTAAGGGTGGGCTTGTGTATATGTAGTTGGCTATCCTATAGGACCATTTTATGATAATTGTGTAATTTTCGTCTTAAGATGGAGTTTAAAGTGTCCATACTCGTGTGGAAACATTGAGCATTTGACAAAGACCCCGTGAAGGGAAATAAAGACTTCGAGTAATATAGGTGCATGGGCCAATGTAGCAAAAGAACATGGAATCCAATGTCTTGCCAATAAAATGATGTTTATTTACTGGCTTCGTGTTAAAATATCAAAAGCAATTTTTTTTTCATCAATTTTTATGGAAGTGAAGAGAAATGCAGATTTTCAAGGATGATTTCTTGATGTGAAAAGCAAATGCACATTGTTTTTTTTAATCATTTGTGACTGATGTGGTTTTCTTTCGGAAAATGTGGAACATTAGGCATAGATGGACTGGTCGCTATGAAGCTCACCTTTGGGACAAAAGCACTTGGAACCATAATCAGAATAAGAAAGGTAAACAAGGTCCTCATTGTCTTCTCATGAAACCTTTCTCTCCCTCTCTTCTGTCTTAAAGTTGGCATATGTGCTTCTTTTTGATACAAGGTAAATTCGATTAAAAAATATCTGACATAATTTTGTTCGTCGTTGGCCTTCCAAACTGATGAACCGGGGCTCAATATGTTCTTTCCAGTGTATTTGGGTAAGTACATGATTGCTTTTCTCAAAGGTATAGCTCTTGCTTATCCACATACATTATTTTCTGACTCAAACATAAATTGTGATGTGCTTAGGGGCATATGATGATGAGGAAGCTGCAGCTAGAGCATATACTCTTGCAGCCTTGAAGTACTGGGGGCCCAGGAACTCTTATCAACTTTCCAGTGAGACACCAAGTTCTATGCCTCGTATCTAAGTCAAAAATTGTTAAACGGATATGTGCGTTCAGCGTTTTTTTAACTATTTTCAGTTGTTTGATAAGGGTATAGTGGGAAAGAGAAGGGAAGGAAACAGAGAGAAGGGATTAAGTGAGAGTTGGACTTGTGTTCTCTCACCAAATCTTTCCAAGTTGTAAGCTTTGGTTAATAAGGGAGCATCCTTAGTCCTTACATTATATATGCGTCGTTGTCCATTCCTCCGAGTCATATCTAGATATAGGAAAAGCATCAATGAGTAGTGCTCCCTTTCATTCTCTTGAAACAATTTATTCAAAACATATTCATCTTGTATATACATTTTTTATTCGTGACATCATAGTAAATCTAGCAAAATGTAACAAAATTTTAAGCCGGAGATCTGGAATAACTTGAAAATTAATTCATTAATAATGCTGGTAGAGTGATGCAGGTCACAGATTATAGTAGAGATTTAGAAGAAATGCAGAATGTCTCCAGAGAGGATTACCTTGCATCACTTAGAAGGTAAGAACCATCAGCCTTTACCATATTCTTTCCCTTGTTCCTTTTATCTTGCTATGTATGCATTTTGGAAAAAAAAAAAAACTACGTTGACGGTCTTATTATGGTCTATGCAGAAAGAGTAGTGGCCTTTCAAGAGGTATAGCTAAATATCGTGCGCTTTCAAGGTATGCTTGATCCCTCAATGTTACCTTCTTCTTTCTCATTTCAGTAATTTTGATTCATAAATTACCCGTGTTTTTATGATTTGCTACTTATTTTCAAGATGATTAGTCATCATTTCACTACCCCAGTGCCATTGAATGTAGGTCTGATGTATGCATACTTACACTTGTTAATGTTAACAAAGAGGTTGTTTTCATTGCCTCTTGTTAACAAACATCATCACTTCACATAAATAAGTGCACATGATTTAACCATTTTAATATAGTCCATTATAGTAGTCAAGATGATAATTGTTCATAAACATTTTAACCTGAACGTTTTAAGTTCTGTTCATAATTTGTTATTTGTTATATACATTGGTTGATGGGAACCATCATTGCGTCGTGCTACTGCAACTGAATATCTACATGGAATTCATAATGGTACTAAGAAACTTCTCTTGATGGGTTGCTTTTAAGTGTTTCCTTCTTTGAATCTGAGTTTCTGAATAAACAATTTTTTCTCGAGGTAAAGAAGATATACTAGCTGAAGATGACTATCCTGGAGGTTTTCCCGTGGAAAGAAAATTTGATTTGACAGGTTATATCAAGTGGTGGTGTCTGAACAAAACTTGTCAATTGGAGGTCGGAAAGCATACAAACGATGAGGAAGTTGGGACTGAGCTCAAATCACGAGAACGGGAAGTCCAATCTATTAAACCTTATCAGCTGCCCAAGTTGGGAACTTCCTATGAAGTAAAGAGAATTCAAGGATCTGCTACTTCTTCTTTGAGCATATTAACGAGATCTACTGCATACAAGAACATGCAAGAGAAAGCATCTAAATCAAAGGAAGCAGTGTATGATAATGATGAGAAGGAGAACCAGTGTAAAATTAACATGATTGATAGTGAAAACACTGTTCAGAAATCAAAGTGGTGATGCTGCAATTGATAGACTGGGGTCTGCTCTTGGAATAGGCGGATTTCCACTTCACAATAACGTGTTTCGTTTGTCATAGTTACTCACTACACTGCTCTCAACGAACTACAATTCTATTGATCCCCTAGCAGACTCGATTCTTTGGAAGCCTTTATTGTCTGTTTTGCCTGCAAACGACTTTCAGAACTTCCAAGGTTTGGTTACATGGTTACTGCTTGCTTAATTCTGTTTTTTGTTTTGCCTACAATTCTACAATATATTTGTGCGTTCTGACTTTTACCAAGACCTTTTCTGGTGCTTTATAATAGGGCGACGTAACAATCATTCTCTTAACTGTTTGGTGATGAATGGACTCAATCATGAAAAAATGACAGTTTAGATATATAGTAAAATTGCCTCATAACATCGTAAATTTTGGGTGTCATTTTGCATAAATCCTAATTCATCACAAGTGCCACTCAATTGTCTGAACAGTTTTCCTTCTTCACTGAGCTTGCAGGGCACGAAAACAGATACAAGCTCGACCTACAGCTTCTTCAGGCAGGAAGAAGGGTGACGAAAACCGTGTTCTAATCTATTACAAGTGTGGAGCCAAAGACATGCTCACGACTACAGTGTTCAGTACGAGTATGAACAAAATCTATATGATAGAGTTCAAAGCCAGCTTAAAAGTATCATATATACATGAAGAGAAACAGCTCTAGCATGCATCTCGTTTCGTGTGAGGAACAACTACTATGTACCAATTAGAAGCTGCAACTAGCCTAGGTTTGGTGGTCTAAATTCCCTAGACATATGCTGGTAGTATATGGGCATATAGCCACCACGATCAGTTCTTCCACGCAACTGTAAACTGTACCGTTTCTGCAGGCAACACTAGCCTGGAAACTTTTCCTATGATAGTAATAGTTGATACTTTTGTTTATGAAACATATGTAAGTGAGAGGGATATACTAGGTATAATGTCAAAGGTGAAGAATTGAAGATCGACTTTTTCACAATTGAATTAGCAAGACCATCATTTGTTAAGTATACATTTAAAAGATTAATGTTATATATTGATGGTAGTTTCTATTTGTAGTTTTCCTATTTGTAATAAATATTATTTATATTTAATATTTTCCACTTGTTAACTTGTCATGGCTTTTGTCGTAAACTCATGGTAACATAGGGACCGAGGTAGTATTTCTTTTTATTTGATGCCGAGTTAAGGATGTAAAGGAAAAATCTTCAAACCATTTGATCAAAGAGTTTACATTAATGGTTGATTTCCCCTCTATATTGAAGACAAAATTGACATTTGAGTTCAAAAAATAGTTAGTTTTATCTTTCTTGGCTTTTTGAGACAAAACTAGCACATCCATAACCTACCGATACCATTTAGCGGAAACATTTTAGATTTCAGGCACCGAAGCCATCAACAACTATCTTCAAACAAATATCAAGTAAATACATATTCAAAATTCGTCAACTTGCTCAGATAAGTTTTAACTCTCGATTCATGCTGGAGTAGCCATGCCCATTATATATTAATGTTTCCAGGAGCCATTCACTAATTCCAAATTTTGCAAGCCAGCAATAAATGCAACTGTGCTTACTGAAACTATCAAAATTGGAAATGGTTTGTTTACTCAACAATAAAAAGTAACAAGACTAGACTTAACTATGACACACTCAACTTGTTCTACCAACACCGCATCTTCTAAATCATGCAATACATTGCCAGCTCTACTATCAAAATTTTGCTCTTCGGTATCAAAAACATGTATATAACTAACGCCTTGGTCTTCTCTTATGGCCATACTTTTGTCTATTTTTCATTTGGTTACTCTCGGATGCTTGATGAAAATTCCGCTCATGTTCATTCTGACCGAATTTTGATTGTCTATGCTTAAAATGATTGGTCTTTTGATCAAATCCCACACCAGTTCTTCTAGCAGCACCAGGTGACTGATAATTTTGAAATGATTTCCTCCTCTTATTTATCTGAAATTTCGAACCATTTCTATTGTCGGTCATCTCATTACTTGACCTCTTTTTCGGCCTGCCAGATTAAGATGCCATTAAACAGTTAGGATATAGGCTATTGCAACAAAGGCTGATGACAAGGGGGACAAAGAGTAAAGAAGGTAAACCTGTTTACAGGGGCATCAGAAAGCTGTGGGTTCGAAGCATCTGAGCCCGCTTCCTCAGAAGTTGTCTTCCCATGACGAATCTGCATTTGTTAAATAAGGATCATGATAAAACTATCATAGTGAAAAAATACGATTTCGGTCATAGTCGACGGTCGTGAAACAGATTTTGTGGTCAATGCAGGTGATTTTGCGATCAATGAGGCTCCTATATTTCGGCCATCGTAAACTCGAAAACCCTTACAATACGTCGCGATATAGTGATGCGGCCTTGTTTTTGCAGTATGAAAACTATAAACCCATTAAAGCAAAAAGGAAGACAAACAAACACATACCTGTGAAACCTTTCTGATGAATGACTCATATCTTCCAGGAGTGGCCAACTTTATTGTGGGGAGACCACATTTTCGTATCATGATCTCCAATATGACAGTAACCTAGAAAATACAAGGGGACAGAAATACCTTGTGAGTTCATGCAAACACATCAATACAATTAACATAGGTCTACTTCAATTAAAACATACTTTTGATCTAAAATGATGCCTCGAGACAGACGACCATGGAGCAACTCCGTCTACAATAACCGAGACAAAATTCTGCAAATCTTTTGCTTCTAGACATGAAACCAACACTTTGATAAAGCCCAAAGCAGCCTGCAATGGTAACCGATGGCAATTACTTAAAGCCCAGGCTATCGGTTAAGTGCCATATAATTTCATAATGCACCAACCTTAATTGTCTCCACAGCTTTTGTCTGCAGCAAGGATGCAATGGAGGAAATAACATTGGGAACTTTTAAACAGAGCTCCGGTTCTTTAAATACAAGCACAGACAACGCAGAGATTGCTGCACTCGTTATATGAGGTGATGGACCAGAGAGATACCCTAGAATCTGATCATTTTATATCATGGAAAAAAGAATCGTGTCATGTTGTGGTAATAACAGCCATTACATTTAGAACTTCATTGTAAAATCATAGAAGAGCACCACCCAAAAAAAACAACCATGAAGTTATGTGTAGAAACCATCAAATCAATAACAAGCCACAGTCTAACTCAAAAGTAACCTAACAATACAGTTTCAGAGTTTATTCTGATAAGGCATATTTACATAATGAGAATTTGAATCCTCAAAACAGAAAGTTCAGAGAGTAATAATGTCCTACCATATTAATCAGTCTGTAGTATGGTCCATCACAATCAGCAGACGATGAATCTTCTAAGCACGAACTAATTCTGAGCAAGACGTCATAAGCTGCTTTCCTGGCCTCTTCCCTGGACTGAAAGATAACATCATCATCATCATCATCACCATCATCATTCCAGTACCCTAATGCCATTAAGTGGCTCCCACCTACGGTGGGGGGTTCGGAGAAAAAAACCAAGGAGTTATTTCACACAATTTTTACAATTAAACGAAGGAGTACATGCAGCCAAAATTATAGAGAAAACACTCACATCTTTTAGCGCAAGTATAACCTCATTCAAAATATGGAAAGGCTTCGTGTTCTCCACATCTGAATTATTCTGCAGAAGTTAAACTCATCGTCAATAACATTTCCTATCTGTTAACCCATAACGAGGTTTTAAAACAATACAATTAAGTTTTACAAAACCATAAAACCACCTCATCTACAAATCTGAATTGACAATGCCCAAAACAAACAAGAAGCCAAAATTAGTAGAATGCTCTGCAATGCCACAACTTTTGAGTTGATCGTCAACTAAAGTCAACTAAGCTCACATCCTATTCTTAAAAAATAATACTGCCACTTTCGAAAATTATAAGTGTTTGAAGAAAAATGCATTCATATGAAAATGCTTATTGCAATACAATTTATAGACAATACATATAGAAGCTCTACCTTCAAAGCATAGACCAACAATAGGTAAAGACAACTTAGACGGTTGGTAAAAGAAGCAATATCAGCTGGAGACTTCAAGCCAATTATGAAATCAACAAGGTCTTCCATTTTTGAAGAGCAAAACCAAGGATGTTCCTGAAGATATCAAAAAACACAGATATATCAAACATGACAGTAAGTCTACAACCTTGTCAAAAATTACACCAAAACACTGGTAAAAGTTAGGAAGTAAACACCAACCTTTAGGATACAACTCAAAGTATAATAAGCTTCAGTGACACCTACGCCATCACCAGTCTGAGTCACAAAACACATACATTAGCTCTCTGTACTGTAACCAACATAAGTTTAACTGGGACATTTGACAACAGACCTGCAGTGCATGCTTTGCCAATCCAAAGATCAATCTGATAAGATCCTCATCCGCTCCCTCCACAATGGATGAAGCTAGATCAAGTATCAAAGACCTACACAAAATCAATCCAACTGTTTCCCATGAATATTGTTTCCCATGAATATAAAATAGCAGCAACAAAAGGCACCAACCACTGTGAGTTATCATCAACAGAGCTTGAATCTAATGAAGTCTCATTAGGTAATGCATTTGATGAATCAGAATCTTCGTATACTGAAATAGCCTTCACTAATGGGAACCTCCCAAGGGACGAAATTAAAATTTCTTTCATGACAGAGGAGTTGGAGACGGAAGCCAGGCAACCAATAGCTTTCTGAGAAGAGCAAGTTCTTTGTATGAGAATATAGAAGACTATGAGATGCATGATATATAACCAACTAAACAAGACATCAAATAAAACTAACCAAGTTTCTATATAAAGATTGGCTAATAAATTCTAGAAGATTGGCAAGATCTTTTACATCCCAATTTCTGAGAGGTTGTTCAGATAATTGTGAAGATATAGATACATTTAGGAATTTTAGCTGTCAACTTAAGAAATTAATTTTTCATTGGTGAATTTGTCCCCGGTAAAAAGACCCTCCCAACAACAAGGCTCAAAATCTTTCTTCTGTACACAAGTAGCATCAAATTGATTTTTCAAGGTAGTTTTGTAATTATAAAGGTTTTATCAAATAAGGGAATTCCAAAAAGGCTCTATTCCCACTTATAAACTAACATTTCTGCACCTGAAGGAACAAGGTAGCCCTCTCATATCACAGATTTTCAATAACTAAACTTCCTTCCTGATCCACAGTATCCTATACATATATTCCAATTCTCATTTATGCACGTCATAGACCAATGGAGCTCAAGTACAGAAAATTTTCAAGACAAATATACACCTAGTCAAGAGTAACAAAAGAAGTATCACATTTTTCTATAACATTGTTTACAAACTGATAATATATTTATAAATACCTTTAGGTATGAACGCTTTTCAGGAGTTGAATCAAGAAAAATCTTCATCAGTGCCAATAGCAGTTCTTTTGAATACAAGGATAAAGCCTTGAGGTTTCTGGCAGCGGCTTTCTTGGAATAACAGAACATGTTTCTCTTCTCCAATAGATAATCATCCAAACAGAACTCAGTGGAATACTCTCTGGGTTTGATATTAGCAGCATCAGGTTTCGGCAAAACCTTGTTTTGAGTTACAAGTTCCTACACAAGAAGCAAGATTAGCAAAAGCTTACACAAAGATGAAACTATTAGACAGACAGAACAAAGGAACCAACATGGACTACATTAATATTTGGGGAAATGGTGAAGTCGAACCTGCAAGGACTGAGCGATATCTTCAAGCAAAAAAGCATCTTTCTTCAGCCGGACAAGCATCAACTTTGCAAAAGAGTGAAAACTTTTACTAATATCAGTTGGATGACGACAAAAGGCAGGTACGAGCCCCCATAAGCCATGGGCATAAGCCTGCAGATCTTGTCCTATTACTGACTTTCTAACTGGAAAAGGCACCAATTTTAAGTTGCAATATTGGTGACTTGTTACCATGTAATTTACACAAAAGCCAAACATTTTCTCACTATCAAGAGTTTCAAAAACTAGTAAATGAAAAGGGATGCAAAGAATGATATGCATATGATATTCCATGCAGCATTATATTTGATTGAAGTAGCTGTTTATTATCCAATTTTACAAATTTTTTTAAGAAAATCGAATAATCTACTTCCCTTGGTTTAAGAAAACAATAAAAGACAAACAAATGATGAGCAGTGGACATTAACGGGAAGACTACCCAAAAGATGGACACAAAATCTTATAACATATATACTTACTACTTTTATCACATCACTTGTTCAGAATCAGATACTAGGCAAAAAAGAAAATTAGATGAAGTAATGTCCTAATGTCAGACAGAGCAACTATTGCATACATTTAACCGTAAAATTAATCAATTCCTCAGCATTTAGTATTACATTCCTCAACAGCATATCAGTACAACCTTGGCAAATCTCTCCCCTTTCCAACAAACCTTTCTCTGTACACGAGTACCACAAAATGCAGTACAATCACTTATCTGACACGGTACATGAGTTCCCCAAGATGCATTAGTAAGTAAACCCAATCATACAACAGAAAATACCTATACAGCAGACAAAAACCAGTCCGACTTTCATCAAAGGCAAGCACCCGCCCCCCCCCCCCCCCCCCCCCCCCCCGCAATACGCACACAAACACATTTAAGTTGCCTAGAAGACCATCTTAAGATAGCAATTCTTGGGCTGCTATCAAAAGCTCTAATAGCCCCCACCCTTTTTTCCATCCATTAAAAGAAAAGAACAGATAGTAACCAAAGTAATAACTTCCTAAGCCCAAGTCAAGCATCACATTACCTTTACGGGAAGCCTTTTGAAGAGACTGAGCGATTGGTGCAATGTGCTCCACAAAATATCCCAGGGATGCCCCACAGGTATAGTTCTTAAGAATTGGTATCATCCACATGTTTGCACATGTTGAAGTTTCCACATTAAACGATATTGGAACAAGGGTTAAAATATTCTCCACTCCCATTGCAACCACAGCACATCCAAAACATATTTGCAACTGCAAAAAAGCCAATTATTTTCAATACCTTTAAGTTGTTTACAAAACAAAAGTATTGTTTGCAAAAGAGGGAAAAAGACGAAAACAACTGTCAGAAAATCTATAAATGTATTGTGAGTTGCATAGTGAAAATATGAGGGCATGAGAATTAAGAACAAGCATCACAGAAAAAAGGAATGGGATAATAGAATGTTGTTATTGTTGAACAGTGAAAGCTTCAAGGTGTGATAAATAATAACAAGCATCACATAGAAAAAGGATTACATGCAATCAGTATGTTGGGTGAAGCCAGAATCACACTATAAAAAAGTGAATAGAAAATAGAATCATAAAAAAATTTCAAACAAAACAGGGTTAATATTAAAAAAGATAGTTACTTTCAACGAGTGACATATTGATCAATGGTTTGATGAAATATTTTGAGGGGACTAATTCATCCATTCATCCTTCTCCATAACTTTTAAGCTTAAAAACATTTCTTGCCCTTGACAACAGTTATATTCTCTTAACTTCATACTCTAGTTCTAATAGCCTTGTCTTCTTAGTTTGAATTGTATTTCTCCCTTAATATTTACTCCAATTCCAAACATAGCCTGCGAACTTGTCCCCAGGTTTGAGGTTCACTTCTTATTCTGAAACCTCAGCGGTAGCAAATTATATTTACGACTTTGAACAGCGGATATTTAAACAGTTTTCCATGTATGTCAATCAAAAAAACTGAAACCAGTCGCTCTGATAGAAGGAAGTCATCAACAACAGAGTCAACCATAAAGACTTGAGTACAACACACACAAAGAAATTATGCAGGCAGAAGTGAAAGCTCACATCCCTTGCACACTGAAAACAATATACTCACATGATTTATTTCATATTTGTTGCCATCAGCATGAGTAAACATCTCCCCCAACTTAAGAACAATATTCCTCATATATGAAAATGAGCTGCGACCTAATACATTGACACAGAAATTCATCGCTTATCAGAGGTGAAAAGAAAAAACAAGATTACTGATTTAAGAAAGAAACATAAAAAAGTAAAAAACTAGTGAGAAGATAAATGTACATGCTTCCAGTATCTTGTCTAATCTAATAAATAATGTATAAGCAAGTTTGAACTTCCAATTAAAGAGATAGAAGATAAATTATATAATAATCATACTAAGTCTTTCCACCAGGGAAAAAAATGATGGACAAGAAGCTCCCGTAAAGAATAAAACAGATGCAAGTAGATGGCATCTAAAAGGGAGACAATAAAGCGCAAATGCCAATCACCAAAAAAATGCAAGAATGTGGAAACAGATGAATAAATGATTTTTACGAAGTTTTACATTTCAATGTTTCAAAAAAAAAAAAAGTATTGCAACAGCGCCAAACCCTGAAATCCAACGTATCAGGTTGCCTATATGAATCAAAACAAATCAATGTGATCATCAGAAGAATATTGTATATCAACAAGTGTAAGCTGAAAGATTCATTACTCCTATGCTATCATGTGGCTCCCACCGGGGTTTTAGATGTACGCTTCCTTATCCTTGTTAGTGATACGAAAGAGGTTTCGGATTGACTTCTGTTAGGTCACAAATACAATTACAGAAATTTGAAGTGTTGATTAATTATTTTCTGGGTTTATATTCAATGTTGCATTAATAAAAAGAATCCTTAGTAAGAATAATTATTTTCATAGTTATCTAGTATCTACTTGTCCTAAGAAGGTTACCTTGGATTAGAATCATACAAATACTTATCATATACTTCCTCAATTCCAAAATACTTGCACAAACACATTTTTGTGCAATACAATGCGTTTGTCGGATTGTTTATATCTACAATTATACATAACTAAAATTTACAAAAATTTGATATTATGAAAATAAGCGACGAGACGAATAAAACAAGATCCACATGACTATTTTTTTTCTCGTATAATAGCCAAAATATGTAAGTTACCATAGAACGATGAATAGTGCAAAAGTTGGTTTGGTGCAAGTAATATAGAACGGAGGAAGTACATATAATCTTGATCGAGAAGTTAAGATATGAACTGAGATAATTGAACCACCTCACTCAAAGTGACAATTTAGCCAATACGATATTTGATCATCTAACCTATCGAAAAACAGCTAATTCAAACAGCAAAAATTATCACAACAGAAGAACATCTTAAAAGTTTGTAAGAAATGTAGCCACAAAATGCTTACTCACACACACGCACTAAATCAATCAATAATTTAATCATTCATAAAATTAGTCAATTTGGAAGAAAACCTTAATACAAACACTCCACAGAAACTATAATTTGAAAACATGCATTGAATTTCGCATCATATTACACAGCTCTTCAGGGAGATTGGATCTTTAATTTTGTTAGGGCTCAACAAGATCACAATACCAAATCAACAATACGATCTTTTACAACTGAGCAGAGCTACTACAAATAAACAGAGCTACAGGATCCTGTTAGAAGGTTATTTTAACAAAACAAAGAGACTTTGAAGAACAAAAAATGAAATAAGAAAAGCATCTTCAATAGTTCAATTTACATACCAAGTTTGAGAAATAGAACTGATATAGCAGCTAATATCTGTTCATTGGGAATCCCAGCAAAAGAATCCAACAATTTCAGGAAGGTGGAGCACATAGATGCAATTGCTTGAGATTCTTTATCATTGTTATCTAAATCACAAGCAGACTGGATTTCTGCGTCAGACAATTGTTCACAAATCATGTTCTTCAAAATATTTGAGGACTTCAAAGCAATATCATTCTCGCGTGTAAGAAGGCCTGCCAGTCAAAGTTGAAAATGCCAGGAGCACACAGCAGTTATTTACCTCTTACATACGATAACGTTAGACATTGAATTGTAAAAAGTGATGCAAGGTCAAAGGAAGTGGAAGATTTTTGGTTTGAACACATGATATAACTGTACAGTGCAGATAACTAAAAAAAGATAATATAGGGTAGAATATAAACCGAAACCAACCCCAAAATAAAGAGCAACGCAATATTATTTCAATTTGAAAAAACTATACAACTTCATTTATGTGGGTGTGATCCATGAAACGTTTTCATAAAATAGTTTCTATGAAGATCGGTATGTTCACCTGCAATTGCATCAACTCCAGAAGAAAAACTCTTCTTCCATTTAGAGATATCTTTTGCATGAAGTTTGTCAAGAGAAATCTTCAGTAAGTTTGCTGCGGAAATGATGCCATCATTTGTGTTTGTTTCTACAGAAACATATGATGAAAGTGCATCAATTATGTCGACAGCCACTGAAGTAATGATATCATCTTCAACTCCTTCTAAGAATGCTTCAATACCATTAAGAACAGGCCTTGTAATCGTAGAAGAGCATGTATCAAGAAGCTCAATCAGTTTCAAAATTATTTTTCCACAACTCTTGTCACCAAGATAAGGCAAAGAAACCCTCACAAGACTAAGGGCATGGACAATGTCCGACTGTTCAGCTTCATATTGTTTCACGTATCCGGATACATCTACGTTTTGTAAAACACCCAATTTGACAGCAGTAGACATGTAAGTTTCCAGCAATGACAGAATTAGTTTACTCGCCTTTTTCTTCACATTTCCAGATTGGAAAGATTTAAGGGCATTTTCTAAATACACTAGAGCACATTTCCTAACCTGCAATACAAAAAGAGAAGGTTATAACGGCTTTCTCAAATCTCAGAACCAACGAATCTAGATATTCCCTAACCACTCGTGAAACTAGAGCAAACCAACTATAATTTCCACAAATCAAAATCCTTTATCGTGATCTTACAACGAAAAAAACCATCTACTGTAATTCCTCCTGTTTCCACTAAGGGAGTGCTTACTTTGGCAGAAAGCACTTTCTATCCAATTTTCTATTGGAAAATGCAAATGATAAATAAATTTTCAATTTTCTTTTGATTGGTTTGATGGAAAACTAGCCGAGGACTCTTTGGCCGCATCCTCTCATTGATATGGGTTGCCGTCTTCCTTCCCTCCCCAGACCCTGTTCATAGTTCCTATGAGCGGGATACACTGGTTATGATGATGATAGTTTGATGGAAAACTAGGGAAATGGAAATGTTGAAGATGAAAGAGTGAAGGAAAACAGATTCTTTCTAATCCAACAATTTTGGAGGAAAATAATGGAAAACCTTTTTCCTACTAAGTATTCCACATTAATTCCCTTTTCAAACCAAACACAGAAAATGAGAGAAATCGCCAAACAAAACACCTAGGACTTAACTATACATCTAACCAAACATCACAGCCACAAAATCACAAATTCGACATCTTAAGTTTTAAGGGTGCAACAAAGCAATGTTCTTTTTAACAACATGAACACCCAAAATTGTTCTTTCAACAACAATGCCAAAGTTATGTTCTTTTTCACAATAAAGTTCAAAAGTTCCCATACAATACAACCTACAACTACAAGAGCTCATTTCCTAAATACAATAGTTCCAATTTCGATATACAATAACAATAACAATGCCAAAGCCATAATCATAAAAGGTGGTCAAAATTAACATATCGAATGAATTAACAAATTACCTTAGGCCGCTTATCAATGCACCAATTAGCCAAAGTCTTGAAACCCAACTCAACAGAATTCCAATCCTTAGAATCACAAAACCCTAACAAAATCCCTAAAGATTTAACCACACACCTCGCACTAGAAGCAGACCCCGTAACCAATTCTCTCTCCTCACTCCCCAATACCTTAACAAGAACCGCAACCGCCTCGGATGCTTTCTCCGCCGAAATAGAAGATTCTGGAATAAGCGGGAGAACAATAGAAAGAAGCGTAGAGAGAGCAGAGGCAGAAGCGGCATCGTTTAAGGGTTGAGATAGAGCTGTCATGACGGCGGCGAAGTAAGAGAATGGAGAGAGAGGAAGAGAATCTTCTAAAAGAAGAGATTTAACGGCGGCGGCAGTAGCGGTGAGATGACGGTGTTGCGGAGCTGAAGAAGAAGAATAACGTTGTATGAGTTGAGTGCAAATGTCTGTTGTTGAATCGAAGAAGGATGTTTCCATGGCGTCCATTGTAGTTTCTTGATTGGATTGTGTAGCAGAGGAAGGAGGTGTTTGCT
Organism: Amaranthus tricolor; assembly: GCF_026212465.1. Taxonomy (NCBI): domain Eukaryota; kingdom Viridiplantae; phylum Streptophyta; class Magnoliopsida; order Caryophyllales; family Amaranthaceae; genus Amaranthus; species Amaranthus tricolor. The sequence goes on from NC_080056.1 coordinate 2,056,870, forward strand.
TCATTGTGGTGTGTGACTGATCAACTGATTATGGAGAAGGGTTTTGAATTGCTGCAAATGTACTTTAACCTTTCTCTAATGATGCATCTAATTGAGTTTAAGTTAACTTTTTTTTTTTTTTTAAAATATTTCTAATTACATATAGTGAAAAAATATAACAGCTACTCTTGTAATACACCGTCTTTTAAAAAAACGACCTCAAAAAGTTCATATTTTTATTTTCTCTTTATTTGTACTAATTGATTGTTTTATTTAACTCATATATTTAATGCATTTCTCAGAGAGACTGTTTCTCACAATAATTTGTAAAAATATAAAAGTTATTTTTGAAATTAAAATTTGAGGCAAAAGTTAATTTATCAAAATTATATGATGAATTGAGTTTAACAAGATATTACATAATTATTATTTTATTTGATTTTGAAGTATGTTAGAGAATACTTAAACATCAAAAAGAAAAGGTAATATATATTTTGTGTGTGGTAAAAATTGAAAAGTATAAAGGGAAAATTTTTAATCATCAAGCTAACGCATCATGTGTCTATAAAAGCATGTTGTTCTTTGCCTTTCATAAAAACTGGAAAATAATACGGTGTGTTAGATCAAAAGTGTTCAAAATAGATCTGATGATCTGATATTTCATCTGACTTTATAATCAAATCTAATTTGACCTGGTCACCGAATATAAAAATGAATTTATAATTATGTAAAATCAATATAAATACAAAATTCGATATTAAACCTATTCAAAACATCTGACAAAAAATAAATTCAAATATTTAGATTATATTGTTAGACCAAAAATTTGGGCCTCGTGAGCACACTTGAAAATGCACAGGCTATCATTGCCTTAGCTAGCGCCTCTTTCAATGAAATTAACACGTAAATTTTGGATAGTGTTGACCTAATACTAAGGTTTAGATTTGAGGTATTTATTTTGGCAGAAAATCGTATTTATGAAAAAAAAAATTATATTATTTTTCAATGACAAATGAAAATCATATTAAACTTTTCTTTGGTTTGATTTTTTATATTGCAGATGATGAAATGATTCATAAATTTTACCAATAAGTTATGTCAAACATTACATAAAATACTAATTTTACATGAAATAAATATATCTCTAGTTACAAAGATAAAGATCTAAAAGTTGAGAATGATGGTTGGAAAAGTCCTTTACAAAAAGTGATCATATTATGTGACAAGTATATTATACTGATTTTTTATATGTGTACTAACATAATTGATCTCATTGTAACTAGTGAAGCATCACTATAAAGTGGATATATTTACCGTTACTATGAAATAACAAGTAATGGAGCTAAATAGTTACATTAGTTAGCAAACAACATCATTATCGTATCCAATATATCCTGCGCATAGAAGTTATAATTATAGTCCGAAAAGGGTTGGATAATGACATTACCATATAATATACCCTCATCAAAGGAGATAAAGACGTAACAGCTATGGGACTCTCAACTCGAAAATAATCTACAAAAAAACCTAAAACACATACGCCATATAAATTAAATAGCAAAACAAAGCACGACAAGACAAATGATAAACTTTGTTTGAATATGGCATGGCCTAGATAATAATTAGTTAATGAAAAATTCAAGACAAACGATAAGCAATTAGTATTTGTGCATGTTGTATGTAGGATTAGTTTGTATCAAGTTACTATTTATATTATGTGAAGCATTTAATGAGTGTTGAGCCACTTGCAATGTTGCATGAGATGCCTGCTAGCTAATAGCTGCATCTTGCATGCATTTTAAGAGGAGGAAATGCATATTAAGAACCACACATTGGTCAATACATACCTTTCTTTATGGGGATGCTCCATGTTGCTAAACTTTTTTGTATTTTAATTTAATTTTTTGTTTTAGTTTAGCCCATAATTAGGTTAGCACTTAGCATCCATACAAACTGTGAAATTGAAATTTAATTTTATTGGGTTGACTTAATGTATATTTAATATATTTTATAATTTTAAAGTGTTTGATTACTCTATAATTTTAAAAAAATTGATTACTTATATTCTTAGATTAACATGATATGGGAGCTAGTGTGACGGAATGTGACGAGTTTAAATCACATTCACCCATCATATCAAGTGGAATAATATTTAGCGTCAGGTTTAAGGGGTAGGGTTTAAAACATATATTAAAACAGTCGGTCTCCTGAAAGACCGTTTTTTTGAGAAACATCTCTGAAGCCCAGTCCATTATACCGTAACGTCTACTTAATATATCTTTATGCCTACTTATATTATCCTTAATATCTACTTACAATATACTTAATGTCCACCAAAAAAGTACTTAAAATGCGTACTTATAATATTCTTAATGCCTACCGAGAAACTTAGCCTACTTATCATATCCTTAATACCTATTAGAATATCTTTAATGCCTACTTACCATATACTTAATACTCACTGGGTAAGTACTTATGTACTTACAACATTCTAAATGATTACTTATAATATTTTTAATGCCTACGAAAAAGTATATATACTTTATATTTTTCTTTTTGGACCAGTCCAATCAAAGATGATATATCGAAAAGACCGTCTCTTATAAAAATTTGTAATAATAAAATCTTAACCATCAAATTAATTTTTTAGTTGAGTTGTTTATAAATATAATACCCAATACGTTAATATAGATGGTACAAAAAAGAAAGGTGGGGAATGGTGATACTGTTAATTACTAAACCACAACTACCCAATAAAGTCACAGCCAAAATAAAAGCAAGCAGGAGGAGTTATAATGGAGTACTAGACTTGTTCCTGTAGTGTAGTGTACTCTACTGAGCTGCTCTCTGCTTGGCTTCCAGTAAACCGTCGGTGCACCCAATTTGGGCATCAGCCTGACCCAGTACGCAGTAACTCTCTTGCTATCAGAGACAGAGTAAAAATTGATAAAAAAAAATTTAAGTCCCGGAGCCGTATGGGATTTCTATAATTACGATATCTTTTAATAGTTTTGTATCTTTACACACTTGACATATACTACGTTATTTAATATTAAAACCCCCAATATTTTAAGTCCCGGAGCAGTAACTCTCTTGTTTGCTATAAACCTGTACCATATTGTAATGTAATTTTTAGTTAATAATCACCTTCCCCTAATTTAATTCTATTTTTCTTTTGGAAATCTAAATATTACTCGAACTTTGAAATATACATATCATAATTAATTATATTTTTAGTAAAAATGTGAATAATGGATCCATCTTGTACTAATATTTAAATTTAAGTACCCATCAATATTTTAAGGACTGCCTCCTTGGACCCTCTTCGTTTAATCACATGTAATGGATCTAAACTGGTATCTTACTTGGTGTTTTCGGGTTTGGTATCAATCTCCATGCATATAAATATGCACCTAAATTTGTTAATACTCATAGTCCTATAGTCCTAGTCCTAGTCCTAGTCCTACGGAGAATCTACCACGTTATATTTTGTGTATTTAAACCAAACAACAAAATGTGGCTAAACCACAATACTTACAAAACAACAAATCCAATATGAATTACTACTAACCTACTTACCTACCCTTTACATGTTTGGAGACTGTTTTTCATGTGACTATTGTTTTCTTTTAAGAAAATAAAAATTATTAAATTACTTTCTCAAATGATCAAAATCTCACATTTTAATAAATATATAAAAGTCTCATATTTATATTATTTATTCATCTAAAGTATTTTCAAGTCGCTTTTATTGTATTTTTTGAGTTTGTATATACAGTTACATCAAAACTCCTTTTAATTTATTGCACGACGAATCTGAATCAATGAAGAAATACAAAAACTAATATTAACAACATTACATTAGATGAATAAATAAAACTTCCTCCGTATTTTTACTTACACCCAAACTAAGTTTTGTATCGTTCATCATCATATGATATTTTATATATTGCAGCTATTATAAGAGAAAAAACATAGTCATGTGGGATCTTGTTTTATTCGTTTCGTCGCATATTTTAATAATATTAATTTTTTATAATTTTTAGTTATGTATAAATTTAGATATAAACAATCCGACAAATGCATTAAACTGCATAAAAAGGTGTTTGGGTGCAAGTAAAAAACCATAAGAAGTATTAAAGTTAGATTTTTATATACTAACCAAAAGATGAGATTTTATTATTGGATAGAATAAAGGTGAAGTTTGTAAAAAAAAAATTATTTCTTTATGTAATAAAAAAAGGCTAGGATAATTATAAATTAAGGCTCATTTTATGGCACATATACTCATAGGCTTCCAAACATCGAATATGACTATATGAGGTAGCAATTAGCAATTTTAGCATAAAATCATGCCTATAAATAAGACATAAATTTCCGTAAAATTTAGGCATTACATGCATAATACTTTTTCAGATTACCAAAATAAACCAACTCTCTTTATCTCTAAAAAATACTTACATTTATCTCCTTTCTATATTAAGTTGATATTTGAAAATAGATCAGGACCAGAGTTATGAGCGGACGAAAGTCGACCATAATTCACCATCAATAAAAATTTAATTTGGAGAACGTACGTGGGTATACGTAATTTGGAAAATAATGCTTCCTATAAAGTGATTTATTAATATTGTTAAGTATTTTCTTACGACTTATGAGTTACTATAGTAAATAACAACGATAGACCCAATATTTTAATTATTAGGGTAATAAATATTAATTTAAATAATTGGACAAAAAAATTGAAATATCAAAGGGGTCAAGATATTTTTTTTACTTAATATATCAAATATATTTTTATAATTTTTGTAAAGATATTTAGTATAATTAATAATTTATGGGGTTAAATAACTACCAAAATCTTTAGTGCAATAAAATTTTAACTAAATCAAACAAACAGACCATTAATATATAATATTTTTAAATCAATCTAACAATCAATTATACATATATTTTGCATAATGCTGCCCTTGAAATTAAAATTAAAACTTCAAAAAAAGAATGAAAAGAATTTGATTTGATGGCTCTATTATTATGTTCTACTATATGCTAATTAGGATATATACAAAAATAATTAATAATAAATATACTATATAATTCTAGTATACAATATGTAAGTGAGACTACTACATCATATATATTCATCTATGCTTATACTTGTCGATAATTTAACAACTAATAAAACATCTTGGGACCAATACATTATACATGCATACACCAATAAAGATTACATTAATGTCACACAATAATTAAGATAAACAAATAAAGAACTTATCTTTGTTAAAAGACATAGTCCCTGCTCACTCCTATTCATTTAATTTTACACATTTATTAATATATTATTTTAATTTTAAATATATTTTATTATACTAATTTAAAAAATTATAAAAAAAATAAATATCACTAAAATTTATATTTAAACTAATTAAACTATTTAATTACGTTTTTATTTATAAGTTAAGAATAACGTCAAATTAAAAGTAATTAATAAATAATGCTTAAAAACACATGAGATTTTGATAGGATTGAAGGGAGTATTAGCCAATGGGTGGAGTACCCAAAAAGAGAGCTATGGCCTATATGGGTGACATAATATAAAAGGAAGATAAGGATTCTTTTCATGCTTTTTTCAGCAAGTATAAGATTAGAAGATCTCTACAAATAAAAATAAGATGAAATTAATTTAATTAATAAATATGAAAAATTAAAAAATATTTATGTGAGATTTTATTATATTTATCTCATTGTATTGAATTTTAATATATATATTTCATATAACTTTTTATAAAAAGCCTTAATTTTTTTGGGTAATTAAGGCTCAATTAATATTGAAAATGGAGAGAATAGTATAAAGGTAAAGAATACTTTTAGTATTTCGCATAAGGTAGGGTTCGGGTGGGGTTTTTTCCCTGAAAGATGCATATAAATCATACCTATCCTTCTCAAAGAGGAAGTCAAGAGGATGCGTGCAGTCAAAAAACCCCTAACTAATACCTACGCCCAGTAGGAGTGAAACCCTAAACATTCTGCTCAACATTCAGATGTTTTATAGCCACAAGCATTTTTGGTTTAACATATATAATTGTATAACAATTGTTAATTATATATATAATTTTGTATTTATTTAGACAATAATAAATTGCTACTTTTGGCAAAAAGGGGCAAATTACTTAACGTGGCACGAAGTCCAGTTTCCTAGTCAATTTAATTCATGGTCCATGTTTCTAATTGGATAGGAGATAGGACCACTTTGGAGTAATCTTTCTTTACCAATATCAATGACAAGTAAATCCTTTTATCATAAGAACAAAAGGTCAACTTCTATTATAAAATATTTACATATTCTTCATTATGTTTAATATATATATATATATATATATATATATATATATATATATATATATATATATATATATATATATATATATATATATATTTGATTCACTGATATCCTTGATGAGTTGGTTAAAATTAATAGAAAATGTGCAAAGAAAATAATTATGTGGCATTTCATAATATGAATTACATCTTTATTTAGTCGTTTTGTAAATGTTTAAGAGGCGTAACCTGTTACTCACGAAACTTTAGTACATAATGAGTAACCATATTTGTTTGATTGTTTCTATTATTGGTAGGGCTGCACACAGTCCGGTCTGGTCTGGTTTGACAGAAAAATCAGACCAGACCAGAAATTCCGGTCTGGAAATTTTTCAGACCAGACCAGACCAGTCAAGAGACCAGATCGGACCAGAGTCTGGTCTACGATTTTTTTTTGTATTTTTTTAATTGAGTGAGAATCTAAGGTAAACGATAATCTGTAAACAAAATACATCATCAAATCCGAAACATCACAAATTTGCAATAATACATCATATATCTAAGCAGCAGTCTAGTAAGCCATAGTGTCACTGTTGCAAGCATCAAAATTCAACAAACAGGGACTAAGGATTGCAAACAATAAAGATGAAGTTTATTCCTATAGCCAAAATGTCGAACACCCAACGTTCAAAATGACTAAGTCAACACACCTGACGACAGCTCTTCTAACAGTTAAAGTTTTATCGCCCATTGTCAAGCCATTGAGGGCATCACAGGCAATATCAGTCACCGAAGGATCCTGCAAGTTTAAGACACAAAAAGAATAAGAAAACCATTGGGGCAATCACATATACTCAAGTTTTAAAAAATAGTACTCCAAATTCTATGGCCAATGGCATAAGGACACATAACAAATGAATGGTAGCACCGCAAAGGGAAATTAATGTCCAAAAAATTCAACAGATGTATGAACTTTATACTTCGACTTCGTCATAAAAAGATGATCTACAAACCTGATAAACACAAAAACCATAGCCTTTGGAACTCCCAGTGTCTCTATCCTTCACAAGGTCAAATGCCTTCAATAGTCTATGATAAAACACATAGCAAAAATAGAAATCAGCAAGCAGTTGAAGACCTCAAGTAACAAATACAATCATAGCTGTTAAAATATGAAGAAATCAACAAGAATAAAATAACTGTAATAATAAGCATGGAATCACAGAATTAAGCAACAACTCCATGTTTAAGCAAATGCCTCATATATAAATTAAGCAATCCATTCGTCCATAACCAATTAACATAAAACTGAAAATTACCAAACTTGAGAAGTTGAGATTCTTCGAATTTAAACAAAAACTAATAAAAAAAACCCTAAAAAATCAAAAAAATCAACCAATATACTTACATCACGAGATTCTACACTTGATTCCGTGGTGACTGGTGAGATTGGAGAATGAAGATTAGAGGAGAAGCGTCGAAGCCTCGAAGAACCACAGAAGCAGAGTCGTCTTTGAAGGAGGCCATTTGTCGTTTGGCGCCTGGCGTTTGTCGTTTGGGTTGAAGCTTGAAGAATTGAAGCCTTGAAGGAGGCGAGGAAATAGAGAGGATGCGAGGAATCAGAGAGGTGCAGAGGTCTGATTTCAGAGACTCAGAGGAGGGCAGGAGGCGAGGAAGAGAGGAGAATGGGAGAAGGAGGCAGGTTTTCGTAATTTACGGTAGCAGGAGTAGTAGCCTAGCCCTAATTCCTAATATTTGAGTTTATTACGGTTTATTGGTCCGGTTTGGTCTAAAAATTTTAAAACCGGGACCGGACCGTAAACCGTTTTTTTTTAAAAAAAAACCCGGACCAGACCATTCAGACCGTAGACCAGACCAAATACTTAAATTACGGTTTAGTCCGGTTTGGTTTACGGTTTAGACCAAACTCTGTTCAGCCCTAATTATTGGACTTAGAGTCAATCTAAACCGAGAATCAGAGTAATGTTTTCTAAAGTCTTAATCAAATTAGGGTTTTTAAGGGTATTATTATGTATTTTTCTCTCTCTGTCCACATATTATTGATAAAATACATTATCTTTCTACAATATAATGTAGCTAGCTAACATACTGTTAGTAAAATACATTAATCTCTCGTAATATTTATTGTTTTATGTTTATTTTTCTTGCGTTTCTCATAACATATAATTTAGCTTTAAATTTGTACACAAAATTAGTTTATTAATTGAACATATATAAGCCATATTTTTATTTTTAGTGAATTGAGCTAATTTTTGTCAATATATTGATACCGAATTAATATAATTTCCTATAAATTACTCCCTCTATTTTTAAATGTTCTTTCCATTTATTTTTATTTTATAGCCCAACACAAACTTTAAAATCAAATCATTTTAATTGCGAGTTTTAAAAAATTCTAAAAAGTTAATATTTAGAATGTGTATATTGAGACTAATATAACAAAATACCACATGAATATGTTTTTTCTTATAGATCGATGAGAAATCGTAGTCAAAATTTAACACTAAATTAATAAATTCTATTTGAAAAGAACATATGAAACGGAAGGAATAATAATTATGTGGCTAATAACTTTCTTTTTAAGAATATTTTTGAAATTAGTAAGTTCAAAAATTTTAGTAATATTCATGATTGCTTGGTATTATAAACCTTTGTGATGATTTGTAGGAAACAAAATATTTTCCTATTTAAAACATATTAATTACATTCACAAAATAATTTTTTACAAAATGAAAATTTACGTGGCTTTTATATTGATGTTCTTTTCAAGGTAATTTCCCCATCTATCTATCTATCTATATCTAATACTAAACAGAGACCACATAAGAACACGTGTCATATTCTGATGAGTTTAGTTCCCACCTAAAAGCTAGTCTAATACTAAAATAGAGACCACATAAGGACACGTGTCATATTCTGATGAGTTTCGTTTCCGTCTAAAAACTAGAGTATTGAATACGCTATTACCTCAAATAGCCTTTAATATCTAGATTATCTACTATAATAATTCCTACAATTAAGAAATTAATTACTACAACATTACTACCTTCTATGTCTCATTAAACTAATTATCACATTTTGTGAAGATCATTGCAACTTGTGATAGAAGATTACTTCTATCTTTTTTCTCATAAAAATTCTCAATTTTTCTTCTATTCTCATATCTAAAAAATTGGGTTTTTTTATTTTTAATTATCTTTCTCTATAGATTTTTTGGGTTTAGCTAATTCGAATCAAAGAGAAGTAAAACATGTAATCAATCTCGAGAATGGGTCATATCTCCTGCATTAGTCTATTTTTATCTTTTATTTTCTTAAAAATTTATTTATTGATTTTTGATATCATATTTTTTCTATGCATGTGAAAATTTATTTATAAATTTAAATTTAAATTTCTTTATTTAAATTGAGGGGAAGTAAGCCGTGTTTAAAGGACGAAACCTACATAGGAGTAATTAAACTTGAGAAGGATTGACAATAACAATCGTGATATTGTTTTCTAATACTAAAATCTAAAATTTTATTTTCCTAATAGAAAAATAATGAACAAGATATAAAATTAGAATTCAATCATTTGATTATTACCTAACATAAATTTAACATTTTTACCAATATGTATTAATGCATGATTAATACTCATATATAGTTGTTTCATGGGTCAAAAGTAAGCAAAAACTAAAGATTTTAATATGTGATGATTATGATAATATTTATACTTTAACATACAATATCGTATACAAAAAAGTGGTTCAATATTTATAGTTGATAAAAATTGTTGTAAATGTATCCATTTCACTAGGTTTATATATCGTTTAACTTTATTTTCCGTCTAATGTATATTATGGTACACAAACCTATATTTCAAATTGCATATCAATATTATTTTTTTTATTCGTCTGTTTTTTATATTTTTTATTTATTTACGTAAAAATATGTTAAATAAGATAAAATATTAAATAACCCGTGCTTCGCACGGACAATCACCTAGTTTAAGAAATATTTAACTCTTCGAAAAATCTTGATTGCTATCTGCTACTACAATCGATGTCATTTAATATTCATTTCAAATTAATAGCAAGTTATTACTCTCTCCGTTTTTATATGTTCTTTCAAATAAAATTTACGAATTTTAGTGTCAAAGTTTGATAATAATTTTTTCATCAATCTATATGAAAAAACATATTTATGTTTAATTTTGATAGACTCGTCTTAATATATATTTTTTAAAACCCACAATTAAAATTAATTAATTTTTATGTTTGCATTGATATTTGCACAAAAAATTTATGGGAAGAAGAAATGAAAACACAGAAAGTAGAACTTTAAAAATTCATTATTGCTTGACATTTTGAACTTTTGACATTTGTAGCTAGAAATTTAAATCTTTTTCCTTTTTTAAACATATTAATAACATCTACAAAATAAATTTTGTGCAAAACAATTAAAAGATTATGTGGCTTTTATATTAATGTTCCTTTTAAGGTTTTTTCCTATTTAAGAGCTAATTAATTCTTCAACAAATCGTATTTGCTTAATACTCCTATAATTGATATGTCATTTAATTTTTTTACTACTATGTTTCTTCTATTCTTTAGTTTGTGGTTTTTGTTCCCTCATTCAGTATGTGATTTATTTATCTTATTAATACATCAAAATCAACTAAATAGATAATAATTTAGATTATCTTGATAACCCTAAATTTGAATGAAATAATTATTGACTTTAACTAATTCTAAAACATTTTGGAATTAGATCTTTATTATCTAATGCAAAAAAATTTTAATTTTAATTTTTTAATAATAATATATATTTAAAATTATGGAAATTTCGTATGGTAGCATCGAACTTTCATGAAACACCAATGGTAGCACTTTTGTACGATTTTTCCATATGGTAGCATTCAGTTTATGCTTTATTTAACTGTCGAAGCATTTTCCGTTAAATTCTTGTCAATTTCCGTTTAATATAACATTTTGACGTTTTTACCCTTTTTAAGTGTTGATTATTGTCTTTATAATTTGCCTTAAACATGTGAGAGCATTGATGAATTAAATGTTAAAATGGTAAATTAAACATTTGAGAGCGTAAAAATAGTTTAGGGATAATTACAAAGACAACAACCAACATTTAATAAGGGTAGAAATGTTAAAATGATATATTAAACGAAAATTGACAAAAATTTAACAGAAAATGCTATAGCAGTTAGATAAAGCATAAACTGCATGCTACCATGTGGGAAAATCTTATAAAGGTGCTACAACTGGCGTTTTATGATTGTTCGATTCTACCATATGGAATTTCCCTTAAAATTAATATCTTAATATCTTTCACATTAAAATTTTTTGTGATGCAATATTCCTTAAATTGGATTATCTTAATATCTTAAATTTTAATTATTTCCAATTAGTTACATTTAAATTTAATTTAATACTTTTATTCCCTTTTAATGGAGGTTGGGTGAAAAAATGATTTATACTTCTATTTTAGGAACAATTCTGACATTCCTTTACTATAAGTGTAATAATAATGACGATAATGATGAGTATAGTTATACGTAATAGAAGTAATAATATAGCCAGAACCAGAATAGCAAGTTATTATTGAGCATCAATTTTAGACTTGGCAAGAAGTAAAAATATGAATTATTGGAATAGGAGATAATTATGGAGTAATACACGATAATAAATTTTTGCACTAAGTCCAATTTATTCCATAAATAATAATATTCTATATATAAGTCCATAAAAACTCATGGTGAGGCATTTTAGGTAGGGGAATTCACAATCAATCTTTTACATAGAAGACAAATGGAGTATAATGCAATGATCTACTATATATTTATGATTTATGAATTATGATTAACTATATTAAAATAACTCATTAAATTATCTGTAATTTAAATTATCTACTATATATTCATGTAATTAAAAATAAGAGATATAATAGTCTTGTTTTAATTGAAGTACGTAATGTCAATTATTTTAAATAAGAATTCTGCTAACATACCCAAAACTTAAAAATGATATTCAATAAAAAAGTGAAAACAATACTTTCACCGACATTATAAAAATAAAATTGCATACATCAGAGCATAATAAACAGAAACCATTAAAATGAATTGTTTTTAGGTCAATTTTTGAGAATCACACAAGGAAGGAGAGGATGAGAGTAAGTAGAGACAAACAAATACACATAGGAGATAAACAAGGAGATCTAATGAAATTCACATTCACATGAGTTAAAAAATATATGTTGCATTTTCATAACTCACAACTTATAACTGTCAAACCACATTTCCACATTCTACAGCTTCCTATCATCCCATTAGGCCATTACCATACCATATCAATTCAATTCTTTCCATTATTATTATCATTATATAAATACCATCCCCACATCCTTCAAGAACCACCCATTTTCCATTAATACTCTACCAATTTCTCCTTCTTTTTCTCCCTTCAATGGTTTTTTCAGCAAAATCAAGCCCTAACAATGGAGGAAAAAACAACAATAATAATGAAAAATGGGGAATGGGTTTTTTCTTAATCTTATTTCATCATAACCCAGATTATAATAATGGGAATTTCACCATTAAAAAACCCTCTTCTTCTTCCAATTTATTACTTTCTAAAACCCAATCTACACTTTCGATTTGTGGGATTTTAGTTTTTGCTACTCTGCTTCTGTTTACCCTTTCTACTTTCGAACCTTCTACTGTAGTTAACCACCATGCAAATCCTTCTAGAAGATTTCTTCATCAGAGTAACAAATTTCCCAGAAATACCCACAAAAGATTGTCTGTTTTAAGTGTTTTTTCGCCTAAATTTACCCGCATTGGTTCCCCTGCTTTACAAGGTATGGGCACTCTGTTCTCGAGAGGGACAAAAGCCATGACAGATTTGATTGTTGGGCATGTTTCTGAAGATTTAAAAGAAGTTGAATTAAGAAGTTTTTTACGTGTAATTCATCATTCTGGTGTTCTTTCTCGTTCAGATTTTGTGTTTATTTTTAATTCTCCATCTTCGGTGTTGAAATTTGGTAATTTGGTTAAGTCTGAGTGTGAATCGTTCCTCAAACTCGTTCAACTCGGGAGTGAACTCGGGAGGTTTGGTGAGTTTGGAAATGGGTTGAATCGGTATTTGAGGGAAGTGGGTGATGGAGAAAAAGAATCAATTTGGGGTAAAAAGGGGAACTCGAGCGAGTTGACTGAGTTGATTCGGTTGAGTTATGGATCGGTTGTTGGGTTTGATGTAAATGAGCTTGACCCGGAAGACTCGCTATCTGGATTCTTGGATCATGTTCCTATTAGTCTGAGAAGATGGGCAAGCTACCCGATGTTACTCGGGCGGGTCCGCCGACAATTCAAGCATATGATGCTTGTTGATGTAAGACGGACTTTGATATTATCCGACCCGTTTAGCCGTGTCCGGAACAAAAGCTCCGAATCGCTATTCTTATGGTCTAACTCAGAAACTGAGTCAACTCGGCGTCATGGAAGGAGGAACTCGGGAAAGACTCGTGAAACCAACACCAATCCTCTGCTCAATCCAGCCGTCATCGTTGGCGGAAGCCGAGGAGTTCGTCGATTCGCCAATGCAGCTTTGACGGATATAGTTCGAGTTGTTATTGAGCACAAGGGAAAGAGTCCTAACTCAGTGACCGAGTTAGGACTCGTGAACCAACTGGTTCACAGTGGACATCTTTCCAAAAACATAAACTTGATTACACCAACTGAGCCAATCTTTGAGCTGAGTTCACTCACTGGGTTCAACTCAGTGAACTCAAATTCGAGTTTCTTAAGGTTGTCTGATCATGTAAGTGTGGTGCAAAATGGGCATAATAATGGTGGAAATGTTGATATTAATAATGTGATTATGAGAGAAATTTGTGCATCTCACAAATTATATTCTTCTGTTTATAGTGACTGTTTGGGTAGTCAATAGTAGTTAGTGTTAGTTATGCAAGAAAGTGGGCAAAAAGAAATACATAGGGTAATAAATCACAGTTTTTATTATGTTGTTAATCATGTGCAAATTCTGTTAATAAAAATGGAAACAATTTTGGAAATTTGGAATTATTGTAGCATAGTTTGTAGTGGCAAGAAATTTTAATACATTTGTGAAATTTGTGCTCTTAAATGTTTGTTATTCTTTCTCTTCTTTGGCTTTGTGTAGAAATTTTGGTGATAATTCTGATCAAGTTAATTTTGATACAAATAAAGTATACATGTAAAAATCCCGACAATCTGGTTATTAAATTAAATTTAGAATAATCTAATTTTGTGCAGCAACAGAAAATATTACTACTAATAGCAAACTCAAAAATATAAATAAAGTATAATAAAATGCGAAATCTCATTAGTGATTGATATAGCCATATAGGAATGATTTTGCAAATTTTCTTGTTTATGTGAACTTGTTATTAGTAGTAATATATTGTAAGAAAAATATGTTATTGTTGATAGCAAACTCTTGAAAATTTGAAGAGTATAATAAAAAAGGCATAATTTATTAGTGATATTGATACTCTCCATATGATAAAAGTATAGAAGTATTTTTATTATTTATCTTATTTAATTTTAGCAGAAAGAATAATGAATTAAGTAAATGAGTTATAATAATTATGTATTAGAGAGTAAGGTTATATCCAGAATTTAAAATAGCGTAATTAGTTAAGATAGAATTAAGATAAAATAAAATAAAATAAATTGTGTAGTACGGGATATATAGTAGTAGCATTATAGTATGACATGTAGATAGAATCAATGGAACACTTAAGTATAAGATTATGACAGACAAATTTCAGTTGGTTTGTTCTACTTTATGGGGTTGATCAATATATACTATTATTTTAATTTTTTTTTATTTTAAATTATGCAATTCTAAAAATTATATTATAAAAGTATATAATTAAACGATTTAAATAATATTTTACTTAATTATATTCTTTTTACATATTAATCGCAATATATTAAAAAAACTTTAATAATAATTAATGTGAGTAAACAAAATATAAGAAGTATTTGAAAACAAAAAATATAAAGTTTTACACATGGAGATAGTTGTATGTTTATATCATGTTAAAATTGTTTACAAGTGAAAGAACATGAGTCATCACTCAGTTCCAATGACAAGGAAAGATCCAACAAATATTTAAAACTACTACTATTAAGCTTTTCAAACACTTGAGATATGTTGCCAAGTTTCATTTTTGACATGACAAACGTATTCTTCTAATATACTACTCAATATACTCATCATCTCTTACACAATTACATCTACCTTATCAAACAATTTTAGGCTGGGCTCAATGGTCGTTATATTCACTATAACAACAAAAAAAACATTTTTTAATCTAAAGTCATTAAAAGACCCTCACGTAAGTGTGTGGGAGATCTGATATATGCAACCTTACCCTTGTTAAGTATAACAAAAAAGTTATTTTGATTGACTCTTGATAACAAATATTATTTGCGATTTCAGATAAATAGAAGTTGAACATAATTTTATAATTTCTTTTATTTTAACATAGCCTATTATAATAAAAAAAAACTATAAATTTTTAACCCATGAAAATAAAGTATAATATATTCATGTTCTTTTTTATACCTTCAACTCCAAGTAGATTTTCTCTATTTCAAGTGAGCATGCTAAGTCTTAAACGAAGGAAAAGTGTGTTTCTTAAAAGAGTCAGTTAAGGGAAGAGAAAAAGTAATTAACAATCAAATGATGAAGGAAGTATGCATGCTGGTTTATTGGAATTTTGGAAAAGTAGTTAAAAGGTGACAAGTTATTTGTGGGTCAAGTTAAAAGTCATTAACAATCAAATGATGAAGGGAGTATGTATGAAGGGAGTATGAATCCTGGTTTATTTTGACAAATGATTGATACATAATAGTTAATAGTTGATTAAAATGACTGGTTTAACCAGCTGATTTTATTAACTGATTTAAGTGACTGATCTTAAACACGCTATTTGGAATAACTTGTTTAAAATAACTTATTCATAACAATAAGAGTTTTCAATCAACTAATTAATTAATTACTAACATTAAATAGTTTGACCATCTACCTATCCATCGAAATAACCTAAATTTAGTCAATAAGTCAAATGTTAGAAGATGTGTGAACAAAAGTATTAACGCATCAACGGTGTCAATGTTGCAAGGTAGAGATGTAGGAGCGTGAAAAGCGTGGTGGCCAAGTTAAGATCCATGCTGTTCAAGATTTTATGAATCAAATCAAATAAGCCAAACACAACAAATTAAGTCATGGTTGGAATGTGAATATTATGTGATGCAACCTATGCCTATAATATTTGCATTCCTGTGAGTTGCCATTATATTTATTGTGTGGGTCCCTCTACCCATTCTAATTTAAATGCCACCTTTAAGCTCCTCTTTACTTCAATGCCTCTTACCAGAATTATTAATGGTGTCCATTCGGATTATCGGATTGATTTCAGATTAAGTGTTCTGGTTCGGTTAAAAATCAAATTTTATGTCCACTTTAATTTTTAGATAATTATAAATCTATTTTAAAATCAGGTCAAATCAAATTCTATTATAAGGTTAGGTAAATATAAGATTTTCGTATCTATTTTGAACACCTCTAACCACTAGTTTTTTCAATAATGGGAGTAAATGGACCTTACATTTAAATTCATGTTTAGTAATTTATAATCTTAAAATTATGTTTCTGAAATGAAAATACTTTTAATTTAAATTTCTAATTTTTGGATAACTACTTGAACTATTAACAACTATCAACTGACTCACAAGTATCTTGCACAGAATCAATAGATCTGTAATAGCTAGCTTTATATTGCCATAACTATTGTAGTTGTTGGCTAGATACTCTCTCCTTTTACTAATGTTCTTTCCATTTGAAATATTCAAATTTTTACATTAAAGAGAGAGAAATTTGATTAATGTTTTTGACACATATTTAGAAGATAAAATATGTCTATGTGATATATCATTAGATTCGTCTTAATGTACGTTTTTTATTATGTATTTTTTATAATTTTTTATTATGTGTATTTAGACGTATTGAGGTTTAAAATTTATTTTGAAAACTATGCAAAAATAAAGAGAAGAACAAAAAAAGAATGGAGGGAGTATTAACTTTTTAATTAGATGTGTAAAATCTTATTCATCGTCATCATACCTAATGTATTCCACTCATAAGAAACTATGATCAAGGTTTGAGGAGGGAAAAAAGACAGCAAACAAAATCCATAAAATAAGATAAGGCCAAAAAGTTTCTCGGCTCTATAATAATAATAATAATAATAATAATAATAATTGTGGGCTACATGTATTTAGCAGAAAAATCTATTTAGTGGAATAGCTAGATGGAAAAGAACAAAAGCAATCCTACTCTACTCTATACATTCCAGTATCTAACAAAAATTCAACAAAAAATGTTATACGGCAGTTAGAATAGATAAAGTATAAATTGGATGTTATCACGTGGAAAAGTAAGATATGAGAAATTAAAATTATTGTTTATAAGTAGCTTGAATTTATATTAGATGTTTAGAAACAAAATCTTTTACTAAAATAATTCATGAATTTCAAATTGGTTAAGTTTTTATTATGGAATAGTATTGGTAATAGCCTAATTGGACAATGGTGAACGATTAATTACTCTTTCTAATTAGTGTTTTGTTGGGGATTTTTCTCTTTATCATCACAGCTCTACTAATATACATGACATGAGTGCTTCTCAAGGTACATAATTAATAAAATATTTATCTCTTTATGTGTATATATTAATATTAAATTAACCGTCAAATTTATGTGTTATATGTTACAAAGCAAATATAACTGTCTTTATATGTATATGTTGAAAATTCAAAATTAATAGGGTTTTTAATTATACGATTCTAACCACGACTTAGGAAGCCCTGAGCTTAGTCATATGTAAGTGATGAAGAAAGTATAAGTGGTGTTTGACAAAATAGTTTGTTAGACAATTTTAACTTATTTGAATATAAATAGATGGTTGGATAATCAAAATATCTAATGCTATTGCTTGATAAACTAATTTGTTAAAACAATTTATCTTTATAAATAAATTATTTTACAAAAAAACGGCTTCTAACAGAATGTTTAAAATCATCTAATAAAATCAATCATTTCAATCAGATATAAACAGTTTCTTAAATAGTCTTTATCTTGATTTTTGATTGTCGTCAAATTTGTGAAACTTCAAATTTGTGGAAAACAAAGCTTATTCGGCAACCGACGCTTTCATGATTGAAAATATGTGGGACGTCTGGATATTGTGAATTGATTTTATGGAGTACACGAGTGTGGCACCACCAATAATGTTACTCTCAAGTCAAATTTGCACCAACTAAGATACAAATTATGTTCAACCCTACCAATGATATATACTTTCTCAAATTAATTTATACTTATTTCATTTTATTTCTGTACAATTTAATGTGTTATTTTGATTATTTATATACTGAGCAGATTTTAAATAGAAGTTAGTGATGGAGTTATTTTGATCATTTTTGACCCAATTTTTCTTTTTTCTGTTTTTTTAAGTCGGGTTATTTTTCGGTCGAAATTTTCGAGTCATAACCCACTAAATTACTGTCGAATTTTGAATCAATTTCGATCGGGTTAAAATTTAACATGTCTATATACACAGTATATAATTTAAATATAGAATTCTAGTATACAAAATACATAATATCGAATTAAACTAATAAGTAATTAAAAGAACTAAAAGAACGAAATTCTAACTAGTAATATAGTTTTTCGACTATAAGTATTTTAGTTTCGAATTTTATTGATGCTTTTAAATTTTTGTATGTGTTGATATACAATTATTTCTTTTTGTTAACAATCAAAACATATTAAAATAACTTTTTACTTTGGGAATATGAAAATATAATAATATCAATGAACTTTTGATAGTAATCCAATAATGTTTAAAAAGAGTCTTGTTAAAGAAGAAAAAAGATATACGAACAAAGAAAAAGATGAAAGTTAAGGAAGTAATAGAAAGTAAAGCAATGTGTTCTAAAGAATTGCATATTAGGCTAATTATTTACTAATAGAAAGTAAAGCAATGTGTTTTAATGAAAGTAGTTATCATATTGATAGTAAATCATGTAATGTTTTACTATGTTTTTTGTATTATTTATCATATTTAATTTTTCTTACAACCAAATTTTCATATAATAGTTAATAACACCAATAACATGTAATCTGACTTCATGAATAAAAAATAAATCAACATAGAAAATCATTATTGTTAATAAAGCTAAAATGAATTCAATATGCTCTAAGCAAATTCATGCCATAGAAAATTAGGGTTAGCCAAATAGTCGAGGGCATTCCTTTCCATCCTTGTGATAAAGAAATCGATTCTTACTGTTTATAGGAATGATTAATTCTCCCCTTATCTGAAAAGATTTTTCCTTCTTATTCTAATATAAAAAAGGCATAAAAATAATCTTCATTAATTTTTTAAAAAATAATCTAACACAAAACAAAAAATTGGAAATCTACAAAATAGGTAGAAGTACAAAGATAACTTAGAGCTTGTAAGTTGTATCTTTGAAGTTGCTCCCGTTAAAAGAGGAGAAAAAAGATCCCTATTATTATTATTATTATTATTATTATTATTATTATTATTATTATTATCAAAGTTTTGTTTCATTTAATTTCAAAAGATATTGGACCATTTTTTTAGGTAATAACTTCTTGCATTGGTTCGTCTTTTTCTTATTTATTAAAATGATGCCACTTAGGAGAATTTCTTATTTAGGCTTAAAGACAAAAAGAATTGGACCATTTTTAGGCCTTTTATAAATATATACTTCACTCCACTTGCTATTTGATATTCCCTTCGTCCCAAAGAAATTACCCCGTATACAAATAAAATAAAAAACAAGAATAGTGGGTGAAAGTGTCAAAAAATATATATTTTATAAAAAATAAGAGAAATGTATGAATCAGATAAGAAGATAAGTAAAATATGTAGATGAGAATAAAAAAGTGTATGATTCATGGCTAAAATAAAAATAATGTAAGTTCAATAGGACAGACTAAAAACGAAATAAGGCTAATTTATTTGAGACAAATAATACTCCCTTTGTTCTTTTTTGTTCTTCTCCTTTAGTTTTTGCAAAGTTTTCAAAGCTAATTTTGAGATTAAATATCTCTAAATACACATAATAAAAAATTATAAAAATAGGAAAAATTACCTAGAATAATCCAACCTATTCATGATTTTCCTACAATAATCCCACCTATTAATTAACTATGAATAATCCCAACTTTAAGAGGTATTTCTCTAGAGTAAACCCGGTAACCGGATGACTTGCTATAGCAAGTTTTTTTTAAAAAAAGATAAATTATAATAAAATGTCAAAAAAATGTTAAAAAAAATATTCAAAAAAAATTTATGATTTTTTTATTATTTAGAATTTTTATGTTAATTTTCAGAATTTTTTTCTAATTTTAAATTAATTTTCAATTTACTTCTTTGGTGAATCACCTACTATATCAGGTCATCAGATTACCCAAGTTTACTTTAGGTAAATATCCCTAAAGTTGGAAATTATTCATAATTAATCAATAGGTGAGATTATTATAGGAAAATCATGAAAAGGTTGGATTATTCTATTAAAATATAACTTTTGTCTTAAATTTCTAGGTGAGTATATAAACAAATAAATAAGCTTTATGAATTTTATGAGTTACTATAAACTAGTATGCATGTAACACTTGTTAACCACAAACTAATAATTCTCAAAATTTCTAGAAAGGAAAATAATAACAGTAGAGAAACCTAGATTAAGCATCTAATATTTGGTTGACAAATTTCAAAGTAAATATAACTATCAGAAGTATGTAGGTTATATTTGAAAAATAAAATTATCATTATGTAATAAGTCATGAATTGTATCAATCACGCATATATAAAAAATTTGTACAAAAGAGACTTTTTTTTTTCATATCTTGATCCTTGTTCTTCGCAAATTTTTATTTGTCGCACTTTTAAACACCCTACAAAATCAGATCACGTACGTAGATTAACAATATATTTATTATTTTAATTCAAAAAATATAGTGTAAATTTAAGTTCATTTTGATTTGCTTTACTTAATAATTATTTAGATCAATTTCTAGAATTATTCATTCAATTAAGCAACTAAACATAGGAGATTTTTTGATGGTAAACTTTTAGAGGACAATTTGGAAAAGGATAGTACCATATTTTAACTTTATTCTAAGAGCACTAATATATATTTTGAGAAGTTAAAACTCAATTAATAAACACAAGAATCCTATGTTGAGTGCTTTCTTACTACTAATAAAGTACTTTATATACTCTATACCAATAGAAATGTGGAAGAATCTATTCAAAATCTAAAGTGAGGTTCTATGGAATATAGAAAAGTTGATATCAATAATGAATGCAAAAATACATTCATTATAAAATTAATGAAATAATTATCTTAAATTTGATTAATGAAGCTAGTAGATTAGTAAAGTAAGTAATGATTAGAAGTGGTAGGTGCTTTGGATAAGTGCTACTCCCATGACCTATCTATAGTTCTATTCTTGATGTTGATACATTGTCAATGGAAGGAACTTAAGTAATTGGAGTATAAGTTTAGTTAAGTAAAGTATAGTTGAATAAGTTTAAGTGAAACTTTGTTAAATTCAAGTTAAAAAGTAGTAAGTTGCAAGTTAAATTAAAAAAGGTAAAAGTTCTATTCAATGAAATCTTATGGTTATAGGTTTAACATTTTAATTATCGATTTAGCGCGATAGCTAGTAATTTTAATTTTATTTGATTCTTTTTGTTAAAACTTAATTATTTATGATTGAAATTCATTGATTTAGTTTCCAATATGATTTTTTTTAATTAAAAGCTATTTTTTTGGACCAAATAGATTTGTTCTAAAATAAATAGTAGATGATATAGGTAGAGCCTTAAGCAAGCCAACCTTATCAAAACTGAAAATTAAAGTTAAAAGAAAAAACAAGTCAATGACTTCAAAGCCTACTATTTTATTCATGATTGAGTTTATATCAATTGTAATATAATGAGCTCAATGGTAGTTGATATTAAATGTCGGAATAATAATGAAAAGTTAGTGTAATTTTAGTTAGGAATTTCTTAATGAGTTGATGATCATATTTATTCTCATTTAATTATTTTTTATCTTTATAAAATTTGTTTCAATACATTATCATTTAAAAATGTTATAATAGAAAATTATAAATTAAATGTTTTTTTATTATTAAAGCTTCATTATCATGAGAATGTCATAGTATATTTTATGAAAATTTACATCTAACTATTTATTAGTACTCTATTGGATAAAAATGTGTACATTTAGCATAAATTAAGTAATCTATCTGTTTTATTTTAAGCCAATCTCGAGCAATTTGTAAAAATCTGTCCAATAGGCAATAAGACAACATAAAAAAATCATTTGGAAAGTATACCAAGTTACATATTCAATGGCTATTACTCGTTAGTTATTGAGTTATTTACACCTAATACCTTTTTTTTTAACTTTTAAGTTAATTATTTAAGTCAACTGTTCTAAAAATATTTATTAAATACTTATTGCTAGTTATTTATTATAGGAAAAGTGGATCCAAAAATCTTAGGTTAGTGAAAAAGCTAATCATAATAATTAACTTTTTGTTGACTAAAATAGAATTTATTTCTGATTTTAAAATTATTTACCAAAAATATATCTTACTATTATTTAACTAAAAACATCAAAATCTAAAACTAAAAAACCCCATTATTCAACCACATCCATTAATAAAAGTCAAATATTAAAAAAGTACCTTTCAAATAGTAGATGATGCACAATTGTTAGATCCAACCTATTGACAACTTAACAAGATCATCACCACCAGTCCATCACAAGACTATCATTTTATACAATCATTTTATAAGGTTAGTCTCTTGAGAAACGTATCTCAAGTCCAATTAATTAGAGATTAATGCCTACTTACCTTATTCTTAATGCCTACTTATATTATCCTTATTGCTTACTTACTGTATCCTTAATGCCTATTTTCAATATCTTAAATGTCTACTTATATTATTCTTAATACCTACTTATAATATTTTACAAAATATATAATGAACCGGCCGAATTAGAAATAATCTTTCGAAGAGACCATCTCTCACAAGAATTTGTGATCATTTTACCATAGATTTCAGTATCCTATAGAAAAATTCTACAGTGATTAATTAAAGTTTGTATTTGCTAAAATTTTAGTATAAAATTTTATAGAAGCAATATAATACTTTATTTATTTATATTATAAAATTTATCTATATTTAAAAATAAAAGCGTAAATCAACACTTTTAGTTAAAAGTATGTAATTATTGATTCTAAAAAGAACCACTATAAAATCTCATTTCGCGCCGATGTAACAAGTCAATCATTTTTCACAAACCATTATAAATAGCACATCACTTCATCAATATTTTTAATGGACATAAACACATAACAAAACCGTACAACAAAAATACAATCAAATACATATACACTCCTTGCACAAAAGGATTGAAGATTTGTTTGATTGCTTAGAATACATAACTATATTGAAAAGAATGGCATCTTAAAAGAACCTATAAAACAAATGGAATAATTAAAGAGATACAAAAATGACTCTTCTGGCCGACTAATCCCAAAAGCAACATTCATATTAACAGCCAACAGACACCAAACCAACCTGAAGGTTATCGTACAAAAAAGAAGAAAAACAAGCAAACCAAGTTGAATGTACTGAGTGACTCACGTATTTTACTCGCAGCTTAATGCAGATGATGTTGAAGAACTTTGCGTTGAGGAAATGTAGACAAGAAGTCGAGAATTTGAATCTAAAACAGATCGAACTTCTTTTTCTGCATGTCTTGTTTCCATCTGGGAAGTTTGTAAAACTCTTCCTTTGTTGCATCGAAAATAGACAGGAATTCTTCATCGGATAGATAAGCCTAAAGCGATGAAACCATGAGTATGATATTTGAAGTCGAAGCAACGAACAATTATTTTATTTAATTAGTAATCTCACAAATGGACCAACCTCTCTGCGCTTGAAATCGATTCCTGTGACAGGATTTTCAGATTTGGCTCTCAATTGCTCGTAACTGAATGTGCTTTGTGTACTTCCAGAACCGGTCAATTCCTGTTGTTCAGCGTCATCTTTGGACACTGATTCCTCACCATTGCTCACAAATTCAGGCTCTACACTTGCTGTTTCTTGAGCTTCAGTAGCTTCACTTTGAGAGTCTTCGACCACCTCTGGAGCAGAGCTTTCTATCTCTTTATTAGCTGTAAAAACGTACAAATCATTATGAAGTATTTTATATATATCCCCATAAAAAGTAAATAGAATGCAGCTATACCAAGAATACATTGACGCACAGGAAACGCATGGAAATCAAATTTAAGGGAAAAATAATAATTTCCTTCCATAAGCATTTAACCCCCAAGTCTGGCCATGGTGATCAAACGGGAATGACTTGTGGTAATGGAATGTTCTTATGGTTGCCAAAGCATACCATAGTTAGAAAGACAAAATATAGAGGGTATATGGAGGTGCCTTCTAGAACTCCTTTCTCTCCTCTCCCATCACCTATATACGAGTATGACTAATAATTTTTTCTTTTAAATTCATTATTTACCTTTACCAGTTTACTCACTATCCCCTCCCCTGGCTCAAATCCCTTCAAACAACAAACAAGCCTCAGCAATAGTGTCAAAAATGATTATTAATTCTCTTGAGATATTTAAATGTCAGTAATCAAGTGTGTCCCTCCTTGGTCAAGCATTCTTAAACTTTTACTAACAAGTCAAGCTTAAAAAAGAGCCTCATAATCAAGCCAATTATTTCTAACAGTAGCTCCCTTCAATCCAACCCTGTCGGCTAGCCAAAGTTGTTTCACTTACTAAAGAGCTCACTAGTCCACAGACCAAATTTTGATGACGGACTTGAGCTTAATCCTAATTCTTTTGCAGTTTTTCACGCTCGATAAATGAATTTTCAGCTGCTACATCAACCAATAAGGTGATGACCCAAGCTTGATCAAGAATATGGCATAATCAGTCAATTTACATTTATCTCAGATAAGCAGTAGCTCATTTCCATACCATAGAACCTGTACCCAAGCTTGTGTTGATAAATTCACCTTAAACAAATCCTTTTAAGATTTACGGTGACTTAAACAATAGTTTTGTACATAGAAAATACATGAGCAGGTCATTAGGCTAGAGTTGATCAAAAGGCACATTTAGACAGCTCAGTATGTAACCTGAAGTTGGCAGCATCTGGAGAGGTTAAGAGGTAAACTTTCTTGAGACTAGTTTTGTGGTAGTTCCTCAAAGACATATATACAGTATTTCTTAATCGACAACTGCACACTCACTCGCAAAACCCCAAATATAAGAACAGAAGACGGTAAACTTACCAGAAGGGGTACCGTCTGCTGGTGGTGAAGGACTTCTAACAGATCGGGCAGGCGATGCATCAGGTGTCTTTTCTGCAGTAAGGGCCGATGAAAGCGCAGCCAATGCAGCAGCCCTCTGTGATCCCTGACCAGTGTTAACTGGCCTTGGAGCAGTGACTGCAGCAGGCTGGTTTTCAGGCGATGAGTTCAAGGCAGTTGACAAAGCAGCTAAAGCAGCTGCACGTTGTGTTGCACCCCCCTGATTAGACCCATTTGACCTCTGTTGTAAGTTATAACAAGGGTTGCAGACATCACATCAGTAAAATACTAAAGAAATATGAGTCACAGATATACACTGCATATAAAGGGAGGAAGGGTCGGGGATATAAAGGAAACCCATTACTTCATAATTCATACAAACATACTTTTAATATATGGAAGCATGATTGATATATTATAGTTCCTCCATTAATTAGCCACACTTTCCAAAAAAAGGTGTTTCCAAAATAGAGCAACACCTCGTCTTTAGACTAAACTTCACTAAAATCCGCGTGACACCCCTTCTATCCCATTTGCCTATTAAATCTCCAAATGACATCCTTTTTGAGCTATAACCACTGTCAGAAAGTGCATTTGTGAGTAGTGACAGATACATTAGTTATTAGTTGTCACTCGAAAAAGGAAATATGAATCTTCTAGTCTCTCACTAAAAAACCAGGAACCTTTTATTTTCCTTCCCTCTTTAGGACAGTTTATTCAATATCACATACAGAGTAAAATGGATGAAAGAAAGGATGAATAAGTACTCACATCTGAAGCACTGGACTTCTCTCCAGAAGAGGGGTTAAAGGCATTTGACAAGGCTGCCAAAGCAGATGCTCTCTGTGTTGCTCCGCCATTAGATCTACTTGGGGTCTGAAAATCATAACACAAAACCATCAGGCATACATTCCCATAAGAAAAATCATAAAAAGATAGAACTCATCTCCAATTCCCCACAAAGAAAAAAGCATGAGCAGAATCCGGATAGAGGGAGACAAGAAAGAAGTAATTGCAGATAAAGCCCTCATTTTCTATTATCAGGAACAAGAAAATACCACCACAAAATGATGCAAAGAAAATGTAACAATGGTAAACTTGTTCTGATTGATCCAAGAAATGTGGAACATGGTGTACAAATTTGTATACAACATTTCTTTACCCCAATCTTATTGAGTGGCTCCTCTCTAAACAAAGTTTAAGGGGGACGCAACCTTACTCTTATAATATCAAAGAGGTTTCTGATTGACCCTTGATAAAAACATCCTTTGGAATTTTACATAATTTAAGGGGACATGATTTAGTGAGCCATTTTATTAGTCCATTATAAGCCTAAACCAAAGAACTATAACTCTTTGGCTCCATCAATAATAGACAGGTTTAAAACTTGGTCAACTAACAAAATTTTCAGCACAGTAGAGTAGAGCATCGTCCTAGCATTACAAGTTTTTTAAGTTGTACATATGTTTATAGATAGTGAAGGATGTTAAGATCTACCTAGAGCAATCAACAATGATTTGAAGATTCTATAAACATTCCATGCCGGCAAAATTAGAGTTCTACTGTTAGGGTCTCACGTTTCTATCATTTGAGTGTGGAAATATACTGAAAAGAGCATCACATAGATTCCATTGAACAACTTGCAAAAGAGGAAAACAAGTGATAATTTATGGCTAATTTTGTGTTCTATTAGAGATTCATTTGATTTTCCATCCTTGTTGCATCAAATTTGGAACTTCAACTGACTAATTACATAAAAAAAAAAAGAATATAATTTCTTCCTTTTGAATCTACAATTTCATAAGTTCCTTCTTTTTCAAAAATAAAAATGAAAGGCAGACAGTCTAGGTAAGAAATCAATAGAACTCTCCAATCAAAAGTTCCCAAAACACTCTTAAAGTTTACATGCTAAATGGATATAATTTAGGAAAAATTACCTAAAATAATCCAACTTTTTCATGATTTTCCTACAATAATCCCACTTATTGATTAACCATGAATAATTCCAACTTTGGGGTATTTTCCTAGAGTAAACCCAGTAACTGGATGACTTGCTATAGCAAGTTTTTTTTCTAAAAAAAAAAGATAAATTAAAATAAAATGACGAAAAAAATATTAAAAAAATTTTTGATTTTTTTTATATTTCAGAAATTTTATGTAGATTTTCAAATTTTTTTTATGTAGATTTTCAAATTTTTTTCTCTAATTTTACATTAATTTTTAGTTTAATTTTTTGGAAAATTACCTGCTATAGCAGGTAATCGGATTACCCAACTTTACTCTAGGCAAATACCCCTTAAAGTTGGAATTATTCATGATTAATCAATAGGTGAGATTATTATAGGAAAATCATGAAAAGGTAGGATTATTCTAGGTAATTTTTCCTATTATTAACACATTACAAAATAAGATTGTAATTTTATACTTCTTTTGCAATAAAAAGAGGCACACAACACAAGCAGTGATTTTTGTACTATATAACATTACAAACAGAGGACATGAAAATTTTCACATGGTATTACTATGCATATGAATCAAGAACCATTCATTTGGAAGGCCGATTTCAGCACTGGATGCAACAGACACTGAGACCATGTCCTCCACTTTCAATTTGAATAATCAACGAATTTTCAATCAGCGAGCTTTTGTCAAAACTACAGCCGCCCTCTCAAATGAAGTATAAACTTTAACGAAGGTATAATAAGATGGATAATGTCAAGAACTCCTATCTTGCCTCTTGAAAAGAGGAAAATTTTTCAAACAAGAATGACATGTAGATGTCTCTCTTATCTTCAAGACAGAAATTCTCCTCTCATATCCCAAATAGTGGCACGGCAAACACAAAACTCGTAGTTAAGCATGATTCACCTCCTTTGAAATAGCAATTGCTAAGCCTATGAGCAATAAACAAATGGATGATATTTGTCTATACTACACAGATTTTAACAGAAATACAACAGATACCCTTAACAGAGTAACTCAACTTTTCTCCTTTCAAACGAGCAGCATAAGTCCAATAATCTAATCTGCGTGGAAGCTTTCATGCAAAAGAAAGATTTAAAGAAGCAGAAAACGACCAGAGGCTGGAGCATAGAGCAGCTATTAAAAGAAAAATAAGTAACTACAGGAGAAAGAAATAAACAAAAATTTTCTAGACAGGCTAGGTCCATAATTCATCTTATGAGTACTTGGACTTACCTCATATACATAATAGGAAGAAAATTAAAAGTATATTGAAATGAAAAAGAAAAATGGTACAGGGAAATTTATTGAAGGGAGAAATTTCTCTCTATACAATAAGTCATGATGTGTTCATAACTTAGCAATTGAAAAAACTAACACCTACAAGTACCTAAAAAACTAAAGCATATATATAAAAAAGCAATTCAAAAAGTACCTCTGCAGAATGGCCTGCACCAAATAGTAGCATGACCTTCTTCTGAAATGAGTTCCCTTGCACCTGTCACCAAACGATTAAAAAAGAGGAAATCACACACACACATTCTAACATGCAGATCATAGCTACAAAAAACATTGGGGTGAAACAAATAAGAAGGGGGCTTAAAATAAGAAGGATAAAAAGCATGATACACCCTTGATTTCAATAAGATCAAAAAATCTCAGGTCCATATGGAGCAAGAAAAGCTTAAATTGTTAGAGGCACTGTTATAAAAAAGGGTATTTTTGAGAAAAGTTCTTAAATTTAACATAGTAAACCTTTTTAATACATAGTAACCAGAATTTAAGTTTCCGTTTTATTAGATACACATACAAAAATTATTTAACTAAAAACCAGAGCCAAAAGAAGGGATTGGCTGCTACAAATTGACCACAAAAAGATTTGAAAATTAGTTCAAGTCATTACATGACCACATAACTTGCACAAATCACCAGTTAGACATAGTTCATGATCTAAATTGCTAATTTCATCAAAAAAAATACATTATGAAAGCTAATGAACTAAAAGGCAATGCTCCAAGAAACTTGAAAGCTATTTAATTCTCCAGCTTAATAAACTGAAAAAGTTTCCATACTTTATTTTTGCTACAAGAAAATAACCTTTTAAGCTTATAATGCCATCATGATCTCGTTCACAATTGATAATAATAAGCTCGCAAACATTTTTTGAAAAGCTAAGCTTGATTAAATCCTGTAAGACCACTGTACAACTAGGTTTTAAATTGTGATTGCAGCTAACAATTCACATTTACGAACCTTATGTTAGTGCAGTATTCTCATCGATTAGCAGGAAATGATTTTTACATAGTTAACAGAACCAAATCACCCTTTCATCAGCTATGTTATCCTAGTTTTCTGTTGATCTTATTGACCAATTATGTATTGTCTTTTAGGAGCTTGAAAATACATCACTTGATGGTCAAAATTTTTAAAACATGTCTCTATAATGGAAAATGCACTTCTTAAGCCCACAAAAATGACACATATATTTTAGATCAAAAGTTTAAAAAAGGGCATCAATTCCTGCTACCCCCCTGGCACTGGATGTCAAGTAGCAAATATGGCTGAAAAGTGAAGTTACAAAACTGAGAAAGGTCTTGTGAATGAAAAGTAGTGTGAACAAATGACACTATCATACTATTTTACTTGGATTTGGTTACTTGTGTCTGACTCAACTCACTCAAGTATGTGTCCAAGTGTCCAAATTGGCTCTTTTGTAAAAAGGTGCCAAAGAATCATATTAATGTAGGAGTATCAAAAATACAATATGAGTACTGAGAGGTGAAATGAGAAGTCTAAGCAACTTATATATCGTAGTAATAATCTGTAAAAAGAATAGTACAAGAAATGACATGGTTTTATTGGTTATATCACCATATTGCTAATAGGTCAACTACAAGAATTTTCAGAACTAGAAGTCAAAAAAGACAAAATTTTAAAAATATATTTTTTCTTTTTCTTTCTCTCACCTCAATCAGGGGTTTATTCGTCTTTTCACTTCCAAATATCTTATTTGTTTTGCTTGGTATTCTTAATTGTAATTTTCAAAACTCAAAGCTTCCGGCCAACATAGAATACTTTCATAAAATCCCATTTTCTCGTCATGAGATCATTATCCCATGGACATAGATGTTATCAAGCTCAAACACACTCATCAGTCATCACCAACCATCACAATATATTGTTACAATTACGTCCATAACATTCCTCTTAAATGGGTGAGCTTAATAAAGCCCCTCTTATGTCTTACCATGTGTAGAATGATAATACCTTAACATACTTCTTCTTTTCATTGTGATAAAAGCTTCACCTAATTATTTGATCGATGTAATGCATTTTTTTGCAGCTACACAACTTTGAATTTAACATAACCAGCCTCTAGTAGCACCCTAAGTTACACATATATGCATGTTCATGCATTATATGAGGTAAAAGTGCACTTACAATTCCTTTGGCTGGCTCCCAAGAGAAGTAAGTCGTGAAGAAGCATGGTTCATTTCCTTCAGTGATTCTGTACAGAGGGATCTTCGGAGAAAGCCCTTCTAATGAACCAGCCAATTGTATGTAGTTCTGCAAAAGAATGAGTAAATAATGAAATGCCACAAAAATATACAGAATTCAACCATATGTTTGCCATTGAGTACCTGGCCAATGTCAAAAGCTGTCTGCTTTTCTTTGGGGTCAACTGACTGACCAACCCACACAAAAATTTCAACATGGGTGTCAAGTATCATCATATCCTCTGTCAATAGATCATCTTGTGTAAAATTGTAAATTTCTTCAACCTGCAATTGTCAAACATGATCCAAAAAACTTCTTGATACTCGTATGCACTTACAAGACCAGAAATTTGCACTGGGATTTAAATCGACACACCTGAAACTTTCCTGCATATCCATGGCCAAAGAATTAAAGATAAAAAAAAATAGTTAGCATGGGTGCCATTTACTTCCAACTCTCAGAATAAAAAGAACTGGCATAAAAATAATTTAAATAAAAGTGAAATACATTTTGTACAAAAATTCTACCAAAGAGATGCTTTTCCCACACTCTACAATGAGTAGCTCATAAAACGTGAAGGAATAAACTCCTTACACTTCATCAATAGTCCCTCCATTTCTAAATTAATATTCTTCATAAACTTATTTTATTAGATTATTATTGTCAACAATCATTGATGCCAAAATCCTATAGTTCCCTAATATCAAAAGAATTTATCATACTGTTCCGAATCACAAATTTGTTCACATCACCAAAATAAATAACAGCTGTTAATTAGAAATTTAGCATGCAAGAGTCTAAATGAACTTAATGTATATAGAACAGCAGAATGAAAAAATAACTCTAGAGATAGAGTAGCCATCGGACCTTTTTTGAAGGAAAATGAAAACAGGTGGGGATCCCTGACAAGTTCCGGCGATGACTTTTTGCTTGAGTACGGTTGTTTCCCTCCAAGTGCAGACCAAAACACTGAATTTTCAGTTCCTTCTTTAGCATGCTTAATAGTACTTCCAGGCTGACAAGAAAAATTAGCAAAAAGCATTTATTAGCGTCGATATGCAGACAAAACTCAAAAGGTAACACTCAAAACCAGATTTGGTTATAGACGGTTCTTTAAATGTTCATATCATACAGAAATCTCATGGCACCAGTGGACTTTGCCAAAGTTGGACACATTTCAAACAGATTAAAATGTTAACTTGGGTGAGCCAGGAAAAAATAAATAAAACCACCGCCGACCATTTCCTGATCCACCACATGCAGACAAAACTCAAAAGGTAACTACATACTGCCTTATTGACTAATGAGATTCCGTCCCTCGTTCGCTCAAGGATTCTTCACCAAAATCACTATTGACCAGTATTGACTATTGCTAAGACCACCGCCAACCATTTCCTGATCCACCACATGCATCCAATGACACCACAGCCAGAACGCAATGAATAAACCCACTGCCACAAGACCATTAGCTTCCACCACCAGCCCAATGTAGCCTCCATAACTACTAAAAGCCAACAATTCCCAACATCAAGCCCTGATTCGACATCACATGTGAGTACCAACCATATTCAAAATTCTAATCTCGCACCACAACAGCAGCAAAAAATTAAAAACTAGAGAAAAAAAATTCAAGACATCAAACCCATATAAAAAAAAATATCGTTTAAGTAGATCAAATTTGTCTATATCTCCAGTTCTAGAGTGTCAATAATGGAACTTAGCCAATAAAACAACTGGCAGCTATAATTGATAATAGCACTGATATTGGATATCATGATATGTCATAGATGTGGTGGTGATGAGAAGGGAACCAGGCCGATATTAATGTGGTGATGATGAGAAGAGAACCAAGCCGATACCAAATGTGGTGGACCATTAAAGATCAGATCTGTGCAATATAGATGAAGGGCATAATTGGTAGTTGATATGGGGGACTTCCCTTTTGATTCTATCAAATCTAACATAGAAGTTGATATGGAGAATTTTCCTTTTTTTTTTTTCCGAAAGTACCTCTTTCCATATTCTTTATCCCTATCCCATATCTGTACCAAATAACCCAAGATTACATCAAAGTCATCATAAGGATCAGAACCTAGGCATTTCAAAGATCATAGCAAGAAGATGGGAGTAGTTGAAACATGTACGCTGAGAATTAAGATGGATGTGTATGAGCAAATTTTATGGATAGAATGTGAAAAGAAGATATACTAAGAAAGATTGGAGTCGCAATCATTGAGGATAAGAAGAAGAATAATTGATTGTAATGATTTTTGCAAGTGTGGAATTGATAGATCAATCAGAAAATGCACCGTTAAAAAAATGGAAAGTTCGGACAAGAAGGAATTTTGAAGAGGTCCAAGGAAGCTAAAGTTGACTTGGATGGCAAAAATCTACAAGAGCCTAAGATGAGATCTTGGTTCCTGCCACCAACCCCATATTTTGGGATCACAGATTGGCAGTACTAATGTTTGCAGCTGTTGCTTTACCAAGACCTATTCTAGCACAGCCACATGAATGGTCAATCTCATTGTGATTGCCCCAACACATCACAGTTTGCATAGCAGCATAAAATCAATCCAGGTAATTTTTTCTTGGCGAAGGAATCCACTCCCCTATATCATAATATTGTCAGATAATATTCCTTCAAACCTGTACTTCTTTTATATCCTTCTAGTGTTCCACAAGCTTAAATGGTTTAGAAAAGTCATTAGAAATGTGGATCAGTTTATTTAACAGACAGAATCACTAACTTCTGTCCCTAAATATTTCTCCAATTTTTCATATTGAGTCATACCTAATTGTTTGCGCCATTTATACCTTTTCTTCACATAGTCCTACCACTTTACTCCCAAAAATTATAATTAACTGACTACACCCTCTGACTTTCCCATCAATACGCTTATACCAACTCTGAAAAAAGATACAAACACCTAAATAGGGTAGAAATAATTAGGAATTAAAAAGAAATTTGAAATTTCACACTTTTCAACTTTATGAGAGCCCCAAAATGGTTTTACAGCATGTGAGCAATAAATTAAAACTGTTCATTGAATCATCGGGTCAGGATTTGGGAAGTTTCAAGTAAGACCAATTTTGTGTGCTGTACATGCCTAATCATCAACAATTTAATTTATTTTCTGGTCATGTCATTTTTGGGCTTTGTACATGCCCAATTGAACAGCTCTAGCATTAGTGATGCACTGTCAAATGTCAATACAATTTAAATGTCTGGCATCTTCCCTCTTACACATCAAACGCCCATTCAATAATTACAACTTGTGAGCTTAATCTTCCTTTTAACCTTTGTGAAATATCATGACAACAAGCAAGCACCTAGTGAGTAAAGGGGCATGAGAATTCACACACATATCCACAAGTTCCAACTGCCATTGTCCAGTAAAGAAGATGACAGCAAAAAGGCAAACCTTCAAAAATTCAGCAACTTTAGCAGCTAATTGTTGCTGCTCAAAAGTGCTCTGATTGCCATGCCAGATGAAAATTGCAGAGCTTGATTGCAAAATAAAGCAATTATAGGAGTTCAGAGATGCTGCCACCTGAAAGCACATACATCAATAAAGGTTTCAAGTTAACTAGAAAGTTGTATCATCAGATAATCCAATCAATATAGCCAAAGACCAAAATATTAGGAATAATATTACAAAAGATGATAGATTGTGCAAATAGTAGAATGAAGTCGGATAACGAAGAACCTTCACAGGATGTAACATGTAAGGAATAAAGATTAGACCTTTAAAAGTATTATGTAAAGCATTCAAAATATAGCAAGCAGACAATTTATACCGAGTCAACTTGTTGAGCTTTATTGTTATGCAAGGAAATATCGGATATTTCTATTAATGCAACACCATCAACGGAATAACTTGCATCAGTCAACCCTTTCTCATTAACAAATTTCTTGTACCCAGAACTCAGTCCACCCTATTTAAGAAAACAGGATTAAAAAATTAATACAAAAACCTTTTAGAACAATGATGCGCTAGCCAAACTCAAGATAGGAGAAATCTATTCTCAAACAAGGTCATCATTAAAAAAATTTCACCTTTAGCACAACCATAGGCTGAAATATCGCAACAAATTGCGGTGGCTCCTTTCCTTGAAAAATGCGACCCTGCACCAGTAGACAATACTCAAAGTTCCAAACGGAAAATTAACCACAAACAAATTAGAATATGCAATCATATAAGTGAGGGAGGCATGAGTATACCAGGACAGGTCTTCCTTTAAGAGAATTACACATTGTGTTAGCCAACCTTGCTGCCATCTTCTGGTCATCCTGAACATGAGAAATGAAAAGATAAACTTCTGCTATAAGTGATGTCAAACACAAAACTATTTTCTTGAACAAAAATTGAAGAGAAAGAAAAAAAAAAAGAAGCAAACAATGATAAACAAATATGCTGTGATGCAAAACTCTTCTAACTTCTTCAGTGGGGTGGGGGGGGGGAGAGAAGGCCACCAAAACAAAATACAAAAGGCAAACACACAGAGATGTTGAAGCCGTAACGGAGAAGCACTTGCCATCAGAGTTACTTTAGGGTCAATCCAAGAACAACCGAGAAAGTACCTTTTAAGTTTGTGCAGTAGAATCTCGCAAAAGAGTGTGTACATAGTACGAGTCTGGCTCTGTCCGCGCAAGATAGAGAAGAGAGAGAGAAATATGAAAGGATATGTAAATCCCAAATCATGAATGCACAAGAGAAAGCTACATAGATATAAAACTTCCATGAAACAAAGAACAGCAAGGTCCATACTCAGTAGAGAATTGTGGACGTTATGTACCGGCAATTACACTCAAGTTTTACTTGCACCATGCTCAAAAAAGGAAAGATCAAAAGGCTCTATTACTTCTTCATACAAAGATGGTCACTCACAGATCTATCCTTTTTAGAACTCTTGCTTTGAGGTCGCATCTCTCACATGTTGTATAGCCATACTTCACTCTCCAACCTTACCTGCTCATTTGCCCTTACTGTTCATTTTAATTTACCAAAGGTCAAACATAGGACAAAAATAGAACCCCATTTGAAGATGCAAATTTGGAGGATTATACCAACGTAACTATTACCCTAGAGAAACTAGTCTCCGGAGCACCCACAACTACAACAATAGTATTATTCCACAAACACCCCACAGCTTCTGCCTGGGTGTAAAAAATCCACGCGTGTCCAAGTATCCGACTCGGTAATGCTAGAAATTATTGGGTGTGAGGAGCTTTTGCAAGTTGCAACACCTTACAAAAACTGGAAACGGGTACTGGATAGGAAATTAAGTTCATCCAAAAGCAAACTATATGGAGTTGTACATGTGCACTTCTTATTTATAGGAAGTTGCACATGACGCTTGCTACCAAGGGTCAATCAGAAATAACATCTTTGTTAATTTTATCATTAACAAGGGTAAGGTTGTGCATATCCGACCCTTCCAAACTTCACCCTAGGTGAGAGCGACTTAATGGCGTTGGGTTAATGGAATGTTTTTGTTAAAGCAAACTATAATAAACTTTTAATTACTATTGTTTTAATTATGAATGCATGAGAAGTGAGAGTGAAATATCAAGTATTTTTTAATCTAAAGAAGTAAAAGTAATAAATTATAATGGTAGGTCCATTGAGTTATTTCTAAAGCCTGATTCCTCAAAAAATTGAACTGCAGCCAGCTGTAAAAAATGTTTTTTAAAAAAGAAAAAGAACAATAACCAGCAGCACGTGAAAAAGTTGAGAAAACAATATTATAAAGAGTGAGAAAAATAAAAAGAGTGAGAAAAAAAAAAGAAAGCCTCTCTAATGGCGTATGCAATCACTTAAACCCAGATCTGCCATAGCCGAGAGCTATATCCGTGCGACGTCAGGTACAAATTGTGTCCATGTCCGTGTACACGTTGATATGGAAAGGTTTTTTCCTTGCACGAGTTACATAGAACAAAAGCTTATATTCATTGTGATTTTTTCCAATTTTTATCTGTTCAAATTTTAAAGATTATAAGTGATCTTCAATGCCAAAAATTGTGATTGGACTGATACTTGCTCTAAACATTTTGATCAATCTTTCCATTCATAACGTTTTGGATTGCCTCATCTACCAAGTAGCCACTTTTTTATTCTTACATGTCATAGAAGACTTGTATGTATGCTCCCCGTTGAGATTAAGGCTTTACCAGTTTTATGTGTTTGTGCCACAAGAGCATAGGCTTTGCATAGAGTCCAATAAGTTTCCATGATGCATAAATAAGCCAAGGGGTGGTAAACATCTTCGCATACGGGGTGGTAAACATCTTCGCATACAAAAGTAAATTTGATGGACTACAGTGGCAATACGAATAGCAGCTAATTATGCCGAATAAAGCATAAAAGCTAACAAAAGGGGAGAAAATAAGCCAGGTAATGCAAGGACAACTTACCTCTATGCTATCCTTTCCAATCCACCAGCACAAGTAGTAGTCTTCCTTTTTCTCACCAGAGTGGTAAGCATACAAAATAATGTAGCAATCACCGCTGTAAAATTTGCCAATATCCTCCTTTGGTACCGGAGTCTTGGCACTACCATTAATTCGCCACACCTTAGAAGCAGCCATAATCAATAATTTCAAACTTTCAACTAGGTTTTCCATGGCCAAGAAAATGACAAATTACTTCAAACAAAAGGGGGAAAAAGAAAAAAGAAGATATAAGAGTATACCTCAATTTTTCCACTAGCTTCAAGCAGGGGAGGAACATCCTCATTGACAGGTGCACTTCTATTCATGCCTTTGGCACCAATGCC
Organism: Amaranthus tricolor; assembly: GCF_026212465.1. Classification (NCBI taxonomy): domain Eukaryota; kingdom Viridiplantae; phylum Streptophyta; class Magnoliopsida; order Caryophyllales; family Amaranthaceae; genus Amaranthus; species Amaranthus tricolor. Next base: position 2,094,921 of record NC_080056.1, read on the forward strand.
TTGCTGCTTCAGAAAAGCTAAACGAGGATACACAACTCAAAAAATGAGTTGATTTTAAATTTAATTTAAAAATAGAATCATTCTTTACAGATGAATGTACAAAGAATACCTGCTACTTTTCCTCTGCCTTCTTCGGTACTAGGAGCTGTTGAGCCAGTTGGCCAAGAATCAAAGTGAGACTTGAAAGAATGCGTCTCATACCCTTGAATAACTCGGGTGACACGTGTTGTCTTTGGCCTATTTTGGCTGGAAAGAAAATTCTAGTACAAGAACAATAGTACAAAGTATTAAGCGTCAATAATTGAAGGGCCATTTTCTTTTATCCCTATTTATTATGGAAAAAAGGGCAATAACAACACATTGTGGGCTCTGGTATCATGTACCCCAAGTGGTGTTCATCTATGGTCCAGATTTCTCCCACCCCAGACATTGCCTTTAACATGATTTCCAGTGAAGGAATAGCTAGAAGGTCCTCTAACAACCTCACAAATGAAAAATAGAGAATGTGATGGTTAATTAAGTGAACAATACCTCTGCAGCCTGGCAGGCAGCCTTTCTGTCCTCCAATTGTGTGACACGACCAAACCAAAGAAACACCTCAACTCCAGAGTCCAACAGATAACATTTATTATTTTCCAATATCCCTTTGGAAAGTTCACCTTCCAGGGCTTGAGCTTGACCATCATTGATACTACAGTGACCATAGCAATATGTCAACAAAAGAAAAAAAATCAGTCACGAGGAGTCCTTTTAAGAATCTGCAGCGGAAAACACAATAGTTTGCATCTTTATTACAATTGCACAATGAGACGAGATCTAAGCAAACAATATAAGACTGCGTACTAGCAAAAGTTAATTTACTTGACAAAAATTCACTTAATGTTTCAATTGAAGTCAAAACAGGCAGTTCAGAAATGAATAATGACATAAAACATTGAAAGTGATTAATGGCTTGTAATGAGGATTTGGAGTTAGAATGAAGTATTTAACCTAGCTTATAGGCATTAGAAAGTGAAAATTCCATTAAAAAACACAATCTTAAGTCATAGAGTATCCTAGTTGAATAGTAACATGCCTAATTACATTGCAAACTTGCACTAAACAATTAATATCAGCAACATGAGGATCGATTACATGACTAAAACAAATCAACATAAGAAATCGTCGCCATTAGAGATTTAATTTATTCGGCTTTATCGTACTTTGATGTACTTAAAATACCAAAATCAATTATCATCTTACGTATATTTTTTCTCTTTTATTCATTATTATCTAATGTCATCTACTCCCACAAACCCAATTCTTGTCAATTTTCACTCATGTTATCCAGGTCATCTTCAGATACTCAAAGTTCCAGTTCTAAATGGTGATTTATTAGGTCTTCTAGTTACATAAACCAAACTAGCATAAATAATTTCCACTCATTTTGTATACCATATTTGTTACTCCCAACACTTTTTCTTACGTCTTCATTCTGAATTCTATTCTTTAGTGTCCACTCATCTATCTTAACATATGCTTCACAACTATCTCCACCTTATTAGGTCTTCTTGTTACATAAACCAAAGTAGCATAAATAATTTCCTCTCATTATGTATACCATATTTGTAACTCCAAAACTCTTTCTTACATCTTCATTTCGAATTCTATTCTTTAGTGTCCACTCACCCATCTTAACATATGCTTCACAACTATCTCCACCTTCTTAAACTGCACTCTTTTGAAAGCCTAACTTTCGAACATATAAGGGTTATTTGGCGGACGGGAATGGGAATTGATAGACTTTGAGATGAGACTTAAATTTGAAAGGTTCCTATGTTTTCTTTGGTAAGTAATGAAAAATAAATAAAAAATTGGTTAATAATTGATAACGGTTACAAAGTTTCCCTTAATCTCTTTAGTCTTCTTTATTTTGTTTATGGAAAATATGTCATTTCTTTCATTTCTCGAGTCTTATGCTCAAATACTACCCTTCCCCCCAATACATTTTTAGTGGAACTTTCCCTTCCTTAGTCACATTCATCATCCGTCCCTAGTTCCCAACAGGCGAGATTTTTTTCAAAACTTACCCAAAGTTCCAATCTTCATCCCAAACACCCTCTCAAAGAACCCTTCCATATAGTAGAGCTACATTTATGGTGAATCAGCTAGATTTTCCCTTTAGCTTTAGTAGCATGCCAGATTTTGGTTGCAACTCTAAAAATTGGGTCACCCAAATAAATCCTATGCTTAACATCTTGATTAACATCATAGCAAAGTGAGTCAAGATACTTGAAGCACTCACTTAGAAGAAACTCCTTTGTATCAAATTTTGTAGCATCTTCATTATGCATTATTTCAATGGGCCAAAGATTTATAATTCTTTAATTTCGGGCTATAATGAACAAAAGTAAAATAACTCATTAAAAATTATGTTCACTTCTTATTTATATGAAGTTCTATATGAAGTTTGCTACCAAGGGTGAATCGAAAACAACCTCTTTGTTACTTTTATTATTAACAAGGGTAAGGTTGCGTACATTGATCCGACCCTCTCAAACGGTCAAACCTCATCCAAGGTGGGACCCACATAGTGGCATTGGGGTAATGCAATATTGTTATTGTTGTCCGTTACGCTCCTCCGTATCAAAACAACATTTCACATACTCTGACTTAAAAATACTGAAATGACAGTTGATACACATAACGATAGTATCACCGAATAACCAACAAATACTTTACTCCAAGAAAATGACAAAATCATCAAAAAGAAACATTGTGATTTTATAAGATTGTGAGATCTTGCTTTTATTGAAACGTGAACATTTCTTGATTTCAAACTATTTAAAAATTTTGTGCCATTATAATAAATTGTTCTTAATTTGAGAGATCATTGTAACAAATAGTTCTATTTTAGTTTCAAACTTCAAGGAGGAAGCGCTCCAAATTTTTCGTGACAATCCTCTTTCCAAAGTATTGTCATCAATGGGTTGCTTTCAATTTACTGAATAGATGATGATTTTTACCCATATATTGAAACTACAGTCAACACATGTATTATCCCCATGTCCCTAATGATTACTTTCATTTTTGTTTGCCCCACTTATTTCCTTTTTTCGGCAATGGTATCTAACCAAAAATTCATTCTCTGTATTAGTACTATTATTTATTTTATCCACTTGTTTTTTTGTGTCTATTCTCGAACTACTAACTTTCAATAAGTGGTGCACTAAATTGGAAAAAATAACATACAAACAACATAAATGTACGGAACTTAAAACCACGGTCCACCACCATACACCTCTACATACACTTCCTAAAACACCAAGGAAAAGAAAGTACCTGTAAAGCTTAGCTGCCGTTTCTTCAGGAATGACTTCATCCTCACTAATAACCTTTCTACTAATTGGGGCAAAACCACCAAAGAGAACCCAGAATTCACCAGAATCAGATTCAGCTTGAAGGTTTCCATCATCTACACACAAGAATCAACACTAGAAAAGATGAAACATGCACAAAATGAATAGAGGAAAAAGGATATAAAGTTTTCTCTTACATACCAACAATGGCCACATCACATTTTCCTTCATGGTATCGATCCTTAAGAAACTGGACAACTTCCAAAGCCTTGGCCCTTTCTTGTATGTTGGAGTTCGCACCATTGAACTGATAAATCTTATCTTTTGTGTCCAAGATAAAAACATCATCATGGTTTAAAGAGGAGCGAGCAAATGGGACCTGCACACCCAAAGCACAACTTTAATTCCTATTTGTCAGCAATGTATAGTACATAGCATACACAAAAACTTCTATTTATCAAAAAAGCAGCTATTTTCATTTTATGTAATCATGCCTATGACCTGCTTCATCTTAACAGCTCGTTTTCCATGACAAATATACAGCTTTGTTTCAAATTCATCTTCCACTGGCGTCTTAAACCCAGATGCAACTCCACCCTCTAAAGGTATGATGCATGGTTTAAAATATGACACGAATTTGTCAGATTCAAAACCTTGGAGTTCCCTATGCTGCACAGCCTTCCCTCCAAGAGCTGCATCTAGCTCGACTGTTTTAATAGCAGCTGTTCCAGCTTCATCCTGTCATAAATTTAAACCAAACAGTATGTGTAACTCCACAGAGCCGAAAAGAGACTATAGATGATTAAAATGAATATCAAGATTATGACTCACCTGGCTAGTATCCTTTCCAAGCCAAAAGTGAATATCATAAAGATAGGCACCTCCCCTACCAGGACTTGTCTGCAGATTACAAGTGTCACAGCTTATAAGGTAAAACATAAAATATACCCTTGTGCCTCAAGTTGACCCTTCTAAAATATTGTAGATGTACATTAATAGTGTAAAAACTAATACAAAATGGCAAAATATTGTCTCTCCCCAAAAAGGATTCAAGAAAAGTCCGTAATAGTTACATTAGCAGATATAGAGAATAATTAAAATGATCATGTCTGTTCAAACTTCATCCTTTACCAACAAGCATATTTTATTCTGCAATCTAATAAGAGCTACTCAAGCAAATGGGGTGGCATCAGTAAGTCACTGAAAGGAATGAGCACTGCAGTAAAATTAAATGAGAAGCCACCAAACCTTGCAGTATAGCTCACAGTTCAGAACTCAAATAAGTCCTCTCGCCAAAAAAAAAAAAAACTGAAAAATACATTGGTTAGCTCATGTACAGCCTGACATTGAGTTCATCCTGACTGACATTGAACTTTGCTTTTATCGTCTTTTTAGCTTCAGTCGTTTGCGGCAAAGATGTTATAGCGGCTCGAAAATGTACAATAAACACAGGTGCTGACAATCATGTTCTTTGGTTCTTTTCTCTTTTTCCATGGCCTACGTTATTTTAGGTTCAAGGCCATCCTTGCTAAACAGGAACATTCCTCCTTGCCTTAATAATCAATTAATACATACTCAGCATTGGCCCAGAGATAAAGGAGTCACGCAAAAGAAAAAGGAAGCCTACTTCAATTTTTTGTATATTATCCATTTCTTCTTTTTATATTCAAGGAAGAAAGAATCCCCCTATTGGCAAGAGAAATAGAGGGAATTAATCTTTTTGTACGTGGTGAGAATCGAACCTCTATCCACCTTAGGGTGGAAGGATAGGACTTCAACACTATGTCAACCCATGGTTCTTGTATAGCATCAAAATCTTTGTCTTATGCTTTTCCTCTACAAATTCTAATTTCAAACAGAATATAATATTGAAAGAAACAGAATTTTCAAATGTGACAGGTCAATTTATAGGTGAGATGGAGAAAGGTAACAGCAAGAACAAGAAAATATAGGAAATTTTTAAATGTTTATAGAGGGCAGAGGCACATAGCATTTCCAATAAATTTGATACAAACAACCAATGATATGAACCCTACACCCAGCAGAGAAAAATCAGGAACTCTTGCCAAAAAGAAGTTCCAAATTAACAATCAGGCATCACTTGTTCTTCAAGCATGCTCAATACATCAGATACTAGTGTCAGACCTTTCTTTTCTTGCAAAAATATCATAATCCCTTATCATATGAGGAATTACAAATAGAAATCAGATGAGACGGTTTGGAAATATTCACATCATGGACCAATGGATTTTAAAGTTCATAATGGGAACTTAAAGGTATTCTTGAGGAACTCATGAAGTTAAAGATCATGATAACTGTGAAAAGGTGAGGGATCAAAAAATTTCTTAACATCTTAGTCAATTTTAGCTCCAACCATCATTACATAAACAGGAAAATCAACATTTAAAGGATTGTCACAAGAACCTAGATTGATCAACACCAAAACCCATCCTCTGTCCCATTAACACTGAGAGCAACCAATTACACAATAACTGCTTTAAAAAGTATCTTATAGTAAACCTGCATTTCATCCTAATTACAAACAGATCCAAACCTGAGAAGACCATGCCGTAGCACACAATATTAACCATCAACAAAAGTGATACCAGAAATAGTGTGGGACACCAAAAGCCTATAAAGCACATTTCTTTAAAAGGTAACTCTACACTTAAAATCCAGTTCAAGTGTAATAAGATAACATGAAAAATGAATAATTACAAGTCAACCTAAAAATAGCAATAATAAATATTAAATTATACCTGTAAGATAATGTAAGAGTCTCCGGTGTAGAATTTACCATAGTCGGATTTGGGCAATGGTACAGGTAGGAAGTTCTCAATTCTCCATATTTCAGTTCCTCTACATGGAGTTAAGACTCAAATAGGTCGTCGTAAGAATGAGAATTAAAAGCTAAAATGTGAACAAAGCACTTTGAAAAATAACATGGTTTCGGCCATTGTGCAAAAACAAGGTCACATCATATCACATCAATCGCATACAGGTTTTCAAAAAAAAAAATGAATCAATATATCCTATGTTGTAAAGGTTTTCATAAAAAATCAACTAATATTTCCTGCGTTGTAAAGATGTAAAAAAATCGTGAAAGAGAGGTGTTACCCTCACTCAAGGATCACAAAATAGGGTTTAAGTGAAGGTTTGTGTTGTATCTTAGTGTAGGAACCAAATATGCAATTTAGTAATAAATAAAAATACTAAAGAAATAATCAAGACAAAGATTTAAAGTGGTTCATCAATCTTGGGCTACATCCACCATCTAGCCTAGGATTAATATTAATGTGTTTAAAAAAGAAATACAAACTTGAAGGAATTACAATGGAGAATAAGTGTAAGGGAAGAGAGTAGCTAATTAGGGAGTATACTTGAGCAAGTAAGGTAGCTCCCTATAATGAGACTTTGGTACTCTCACACTAGCATATATGTGTGTATTTATAGAGTAAGAGGGAGTAAGTAAGGGGCAGCATTATAATACAAACAGAAAGGGCAGCAGTTAGCAGCACACTCGAGACAGAAGCAGGCAGTATGTGGCTTCACCCTTTGGTTCGACCCCTGGCTTGACTGAGTCCAGGTCCAGCGGGCTGCAGGAGGGTGAAAAACAGCATTCTGTTTTTTGCCTTTCCTCTTCCATGTAATCCCACGGTCTCCTATGCTCTTACACTTTGCATTTGAGCTGATTTCTTGCACTTAAACCCATCACATGTCAAAGATACACTACCAATAGTACATTGTACTATTTGATTCCCAACAAACCAATCACAAATGTGGTACTTTGTCCTCTTCTATCTTAGCACTAACATGCATGATTAAGACTCATAATATTGTCCTAATTACTTGGTGACCCAAGTCACCAATAACCTAACAACTCGCATTTTAAGCCGTTTTGGGGATATCTCATGCTTTCGATAGACAATAGCGTTACATTATTACATCACTCCCTTACCCGTATCATTGTGTCTGACTGTCCAAAACAGTGATCACGACAGTTGTTGCATTTTTTCACTAGGGTTTTGACTAGTACAATTCGAATCCCTATCAACTAGAAAAATTAGTTACATAATAACAACTCAGCTTAGTTCCCACAAATGATATTAGAATGGGATATCCACAAAATTATCCTTTCAATAGAATCACAGAAGTGAATATTTAGACAACGAAATGCATTGGAGACTATCTAATTATTATAAAAATAACTATTAGTTTTACTTCCAGAATCCAGAGGCCAAATTAGAACCAAATTTGACACCATGGCAAATGAAAAATATTGAACTTAATTAAAGAGCACTTCAATAATCAATAAAGTAAGAAAAAGATACAGTTTCTGTCCAGCTCCTTGGAAAGCAGGGTCCAAAGCCTTTGTAGAGCTAGACATTGCGAGTTGTCTTAGTCAACGTGTTGATAAAAGGAAGCAGACAAATTTCTCTCACTCTGAAGTTTTGAATGGTAACAGCAAGGCAAAAAAACACTGCAGAAACAGCAAAAAAAATTGATTTACAGACAATAAAAAAACAAGAGAAAGCTCAAGACAAACACATAATAACATACCCTTCCCTCATTGTGTCATTCTTTCAAATAATTAGATACGACACTGACTTCAAACAACAATCAGTTTTTCCCACCTAAAAATAAAATTCAAATTTCCACTAGCTATTAAGAATCAAATCATTTTAGCTGCAATTCAGATGTAAATTAAAAAATAAAATACTCCTATTGGCTATTAACAATCGAACAACTCCCTCCTTTACTACTAATCTTTAGGATTTCTGCTTCTATCCAATCTATACTTTAGTTCTATTTTACTAAAATGTTTCTCCCGTTCCTATATTCTACTGCTACAGTAACAGTAAAAGAACACTAGGTAACAGAGGGAATACTAAGCAATCAAAAAAACGCTTACTAGATTATCTCTTGTATAAAAATATCACAAACAGCCCCAATCAATTGCCATTTGTACCAGAATCCTAGTATACAATAAATCAAAGAAAAGGTTTTGACTTGAAATACTTGATCACATTTCAAAAAGCAGCTAATTACATGAAATTCCATTAACACAATCATGCAAAAACATATAATTTATTTAACAACTCAAACGAAAATGATCAAAAAAAGCCAATAAAACTAAACACATCAAATTCCATATACACAACACCTAAAATCATGCAGAAACATATAATTCAGCTAACAAATCAAACGAAAATGATTAAAAACGGCAAAATCATACAAATTATAACCTCGGATCAACCAGAAATAACTGAAATCAATCAGCAATCAATAAAAACAAAATCAATTAAAAAAATAATCATTAAGATCTAATTAAAAAATGGAATTGATGCAAAACGAACAAAACAAACCTGAATCAAATAAACAATCAAGGTCCCCGAAAAATTGATGATGGTGACGATCAGAGAACGATATAATGAACAATTTTAGCACAAAAAACGAAGCAAGTGAGAGAGAAAAAAGAAAAAGGGGGAAAATGGCTTTGGAGCTGGCAATACAGAAGAATTGTGGGGAAAATAAACGTCCCACAAGGAAGGAAGAAAGAATAATACTCCCTCCGAACCAATTTAGTTGTCCCATTTACTTGGACACGATCATTAAGGATGGCGTGGGGTTCATTAAAAAGAGTAAGTAGTGAAAGATAGTTGGGGCTATATTCGTAATTACTTGTGTGAACTAAGAATATTTAGGTAAAAAAGATTGATAAAAATAGAAATGGGACAACTAAAATTACTTTGCCAAGTAAGGAAATGAGACAACTAAATTGGTTCGAAGTGAGTATTTTTTATTTTTTAATTAATTAATTTGAAGGATTTTTAAAAAAATTTGATGATTTAAATTTGGAAATTATATAAATATTTGATGTTGAAAATGGAGGACTGGAGGAGAGAAATAAATTTAGGGATGAAGAAATGGAAAAAAAGGTAAGTTGATGATGATTAGGGCTTGGTACTATAAATTAGATATTTGGTTTTTTTTTATCCATGAAAATTGAAAAGTGAAAAATCTTATATTTGGTTTTGTTCTTAATGTTTGGGGACTTTGACTTGCAAAAGTATAAAATATAAATTACCATTATATAATTTATGGTTAAAGTTTGGAATATGAATGAAAGATAGCACGTTGTATCCTTATCAAATAATATTGACATCGTGTAATAACTCGAGTTACCGTTAATTGAGTAAACAGGGTCATCACGAGGTACATTTTCCAAAAAATTGAAATCACACTTCCAAAATTTGAGCAAAGGGGTCACAAGCTCTTAAACGTGACTTACTCAGCTAAATCTCAAAACTAACATCTAACTAAAACACAAGATAATCATACAATTCTCTACAAGTTCAATATAACCAACACAACCAAATTTAATATACATTTATCCAAAAACCTAATACAAAACTACAAATTCCTAAGTGCTCAGCTCAATATACATCCTTGGAACGCTATTCAACACCGCTAACCCATCGTTCCCGACCGGTTTCGATCTGTAATCAAACTAAAAGATGGAAACAACAAAGGGTCAGATTAAACTGAATGAGAAGTAACAATCCAAAACATCAAAACACAGTAATTCAAATCATAGGTTTAAAAGCAACATCAGTTCCCTAGATCTATGTGCGCACAGGGAGTCTAGTTTGAGAGGTGCCCCATAGCTCTAAGGCTATGTCGCTCTCGGGTGAAGCTAGTCAATATCTGAATGACAATTCGCTTCAAAAGAGAGAGCAGGGAACAATGTTTCTCAACTCCGTCAATGACCAGCCCGCAAGCCCGATCCATTGACCATATCATAATATCAACATAAACATTCACAACAACATTTGTCTCAACAATTTCCAATTCAAAAGAGCTTTAGTAAAAAGTTTATTTTCAAGAATGTAGTCTGATCAAACCCTTTAAGAGACTGCTACTACTCACCAAAAACGACGCTTCAAAGAGTCAGATTCGATTCGCAGCTATAAGCTATAATGGTTTCACAAAAAAATTGTCTCCTAAAGCATAACAAGATCATAACATCATTCAAGAGCGTTCGGTACTTAATACTAACATATAATTTTATTACATCTCCTCCTAAGACCATAGCGTAACCAAGACTTTATTCTAACATAGTCCAATCCATATGCCATAAAGAGTTTATAATCCAATACTCAAGAATTGTTTACATTCTCCTAAAGGTTATCCAACAATCATTATTCTCTCTTTCTATCTATGTAAACACAAAATTGTTCATCATTCTCCTAAAGGTTTCTTTCTTGATGGTACGAAATTAAAGTAATATAATAATAACATAATATAAGGAAAGAAGAGTATAGGTATGTATATATCAATGTAGATTAAGCAAAAGGAATAAAGGATGTAACCCTCTTGCATTTTCGGTTTAGAAACAGACAAAGGAACACTGTTGCCTGCCCTGCTGATTTTCAAATCAAAAGGACGCAGCAAGGCTGCTGCCTACTGTTGTCGAACCAACCCGATGTGAACTTTCCAAAAAGAATTAGAATCCATGGAGGTTTGCTTTCAAAGGAACATCAAGAACAATTAGGGAATTAACAAATGGGGTTTGTTTTGCCAAGAAGGGTTGCAGTACAAAAGTAAGAGATCTTACTGCAATTTCAAAGAATAAATATTAAGGGCATAATAATTAAGTTATATATTGTACCCTTGATTTACGGTTCCAGAGACCAAGAACAGGAAGCTTGCTATTGTTTGCTTGAAGAATTAGTCAGAGGAAAGAAGAATGACCACCACCATCTTGTTTCTCAAAAAGATCAGGTCTGTGACGGCCATGGCTTGATTCTTGAAAGGAAAAAATCATAATGAATAAGGAGAAGGAATCAAAACAATAACACATAAACAAAATTAAAAGGATTCGAACCTTAATTTGACACAAACAATCGAAAGGGAAACCCATTGATTCGTTCAATGAAACGAAGGCAAGCAAGATTTGCGGTGTCTCTTGCGAAAACCAAATGTAGAAGATGACTAAGGCTTGCTTTGCCCTATTTGCGAAAAAGGAAAGGGTTTATGCCCTAGATTTTGAAATTTTTGGAGGAAGAAGAAGAGAAAGAAGGTGGGTATGGCTGTTCGGTTTTGACGCAAGGAAGAAGAGGAATAATCCATAGTTGAAGACTCTATGGTTGCTTGCGAAAAATCAGAGGAAAGGGTTGTGATTTGGAATGAAAGAGAAAGAAGAGTTTGGGTATTTTTAATCCAATAAAAGAAAAGAAAAAGAGGGAAGAAATTAAATTGAAAATATTTCATGTCATAGATATTTAAAATCATTCTCGCATTGATAATTTTCTTAAACTTACTCGTCTTAAAATATTAATTTCACAAATATTACACATTGCGACTTTTTTTAAGTATATCCTGTAGCATTATATTAAAACGACCAAAGCCTAAGGCAAGGGAAAAAGGTTTCATATAAATCTTTTTCAAGCCTTTTCTTGGCTGAATTTTATCCTATCTAGAAATTATGTCTCTAGCAACCACCTTTATCCTCACCTTTGATCATCCCCAACATGTGCATGACATTTAACCTTAATTCAGCAAATATTTGCGGCAAATCATTGCTGCAAAGAACATATAGTGGGTGAATCGATAGAGATCACCTGTGTTGCATACATTTGGTAGTCTCTTAGCACCTTTGCATATATTTGGCATTTAGACTTTTGACTCAAAAAGACTAACAAATAAAAAATAAAAGGACAAAAAAAAAATTTATATCGTATGTCGAAGTATATAAATGTGGTATAAGCATATGTTGGCCATGATTAGAAAAATGTTACAACTGTTGGCATATATGCTCAATTATCAGTTTTCATGAATCATTTATCTAATTACACCACCTATATTAAGATTTATATATCTTAACTACAAAAAAGTTAAATAACGTTTTTAGGCTAATTGTTGATGAATCAATCCTCAACACACACATATAGACTAATTTTTCTCAAACATGGATTCTTTGTACCCTTTGATGTTGATACATATATTTAAAACTTGGTTTTACGTCTGAAGACTTCAATGTTATCTACCATCAAAAGCTTAATTTTCTTATTGTACCTTTATTAAAATTTTAAAACATTAAAATTTTTTTTAAAAAAGAGATTGTTGACCTAATGGTTAGAAATTTACCCATTCACCACTACATAAGTTTTGATGTTCACCACCTAAAATAAGATCAATTTCCCTTCTCTATATATGCGATTTTCCACACCTTAAATCACGAAAAAAGAATATTATTATAAATAATAGTTAAAAATTGTTCTTTTATAGTAAAAGTGTATATTTTCATTTCTCATGAACTAACGTTTCTTGTGTGATACTATTTGTATCATCTGAATTTGCTGCAAGTCTAACATGAAAATAAGAAATATATCATATACTGTGTTAAATATGTCAGTTTGAAATTTTAATATTATTTCTTAATCACTCTTAATCATATTAATTTTAAGTTTTAATCCATAAAATAAGTTAAAAAGAGTTGCTTTAATATAAATATTATTTTTCAAGTGTTTTTATAACTATTATTTTAAAGACTTACTATAATGTTAAGTATTACATATTATAGTTAAGGATGTTGAATTAATATATTAACAAGCTGCAATCACTTGCGTACAGAGTGAGTAACAAATTGAGAATAATAAGTACATATAACATCAAAAGGAATACTTATTATCATATCTTACTTGAGACATGTACCATTTCTACATGTGCAATATAAATAGCATACGGTAAAATCCACTTTTATTTCGTCAGTCTACCTTATAAAAAAGAAAAATTATTGTGAATAATCCAATCTATTTTCAATTACCGTTTAATAATTCCACCTTTTGAAAATTTTTTAATAATTCAATCTTTACTTTCAGCTTCTTGCCAATGGACCTTTTAGAAAATGACATGCTCAGATTACCTCCAATAATCCGACCATTTGAATTTTTTTAATAATACAACCTTTATTTTCATTTTGTTGCCAATGGAACTGTCAAGACTCAACTTCTCTTTGCCACTAATTTATAATAATCCAACATATCTCATCCATACATGTTAAGTCTCTTTTAATTTTTTTTTATCAAATTTTCTCTTCAATTATTATCAAAAAATCCACAATTTTTTAAATACTCAATTTCTTTTTGCCACTGATTAAAAAAGGTATTTTACTTTGAAGGGAAGTGAAAACTTACGACTATTTTTTATAATTATATTGATTATAAAATTTTAACGTGTAAATTTCAACTTGATAAAGAGAATATATAACAGGTTGGCAGGTACCCGACTTAATGTATTTTGTGGCCCATGACCCAACCCAGTTAAGGCGGGTTGGATATCCGACCCGAATTATTGTACTTTTTTTTAAAAAATTGACCCGCCATTTAGGATGTGGGTCGGCGGGTCGGGTCAAACGGCTCGAATTTTCGAACACCCCTAGTTGATCGGATATGTACGTAAAGACAATTACTATTTATGCAATGATTAACTTCATAAAGTTGAGAAATAATAGGAATTTCATTTAGCTTCAAAAGGTCCATTGGCAACAAAAAGCAAGTAAAAGTTGAATTATTGAATAAAATTTTAAAGGTGAGATTATTGACAAGTAATGGAAAAGATTGGATTATTATAAAAAAAAAAATGAGAGGTAACCTGATACAACAGGTTATTTCTTTAAAAAAGTTCATTAACAATAAACTGAAAGCAAAATTCAAATTATTAAAAATTTTCAAAATTGTAAAATTAATGACATATAATTGAAAATAAGTTAGGATTATTCGGAACAAATAGAAAAAAATGTTTTTCTTGATTTGAAACGTTGTACTCTGGTCTGGGTTCACAACAGAGCTCAGAGCCACAGACAGTCCAAACAGGCGTCCCGCTCCGTTTTCGCACTATAGTCGCCGAGGAACTCAAGAACGCACCAGCTCCGTCGCTTCAATCCAAACAGGTCTTAGCATTTTTTCTCTTTTACTATTTCCTCTCTTGTACTGTATATTGTGTTTTTTGTGCTACTGTAAATTGTAACAAGGGAGAAATTGAAAATGTGAGGAATCACTAGATTTGCAGTACCTTTTGGCTCTATATTTTTGCATTTTGTATGATACAAGAATTGGGTTATGTTTTTTTGAAATTATTTTGTGTTTTCAACTGATGGTTACCTATAAATTAGGGGTTTTAAAGGGTTTTCATGGTAATACAGGAATTTAACCACTAACCCTGGAAAACCCATAATTTTGTACTTCATAATTAAGTTTATCAGCATTTTTTGGTTATGATAATCTTCAGTGTGATGATATTTTCATTTCTTTTCTCTTGTGTCTTAAGATGATGGGTACCTGTAAATTTAGGGGTTTTAAGTGATGTTAATAAGGGAATTTTTAATTACCACATCTCAAAAAACCATTAACCAAATTGATATTGTGCTTGATAATTAAATTTAAAGCTGTTTTTGTTATGATAATCTTCACTGTGTTGATATCTTCATTGTTCTTTTATTTTCTTGTGTTTTAAACTGATGGGGCCTGTAAATTTAAGGGTTTAAAAGGATTTTCATGGTAATAAAGGAATTCTATTACCACCCGTCATAACCCACCAACCAAGTTGATTTTGTACTTGGTAATAAATTTAAAAGCATTTTTTGCGTATGATGATCTTCAGTGTGGTGATACTTCAATATTCCTTTATAGAGTGCCAAATTTTTTGTGCTACTATTTGAAAGATGGGATCTTCAAATGCTTCCGGAGATTTGTCAGCTGATATGGAGATTGATGCATTCAGGCGCTTATTTCCTGTACAGTTTTATGAACGTCATTTTGTTAAGTCTTTAAGGCCTGATGGAAGATCACTCAATTCTGCTAGAGATACGACTGTGGCCCTTGGTAAGTAATGTTTACCATATTAGTTTTCGTCTTCTTTAGTCTGAAGGCAACATGAATGAGTTTGACGTATTGTGCATGTGATTTACCTTATGTTGTTATTGTTTAGGGGCTGTTTCATCGGCTAATGGTTCTGCACTTGTTAAAATTGGCTCCACTGTAAGTTGCTGCTCTCTTTGTCTTCTGTAACCATTTATTTTGTTCGTCGGAAGCTCATCTATTCAATGTTACGCTTACTAGGCTATATGTGTTCTAGTGCAAACTTGTCCTTATTGTAGGAGTTTTCTTACATTTTTGTCCAAATGAATTTTCGATTGTCAATTATTATGTAG
The DNA here is from genome assembly GCF_026212465.1 of Amaranthus tricolor. NCBI lineage: Eukaryota > Viridiplantae > Streptophyta > Magnoliopsida > Caryophyllales > Amaranthaceae > Amaranthus > Amaranthus tricolor. The sequence goes on from NC_080056.1 coordinate 2,110,473, forward strand.
GGGCATCAAGGATTGCCATGGTCACATTACTTCAGGTGAATTGAAGAGTCCATGTATGATGTAACTTGACATTATTGTCCAACTGGAAATGGGATCATGTTTTTTTTTTCCTTCCAATTTTTGAACGGTGCAAGAATTTATGCCTCAATAAATATTCCAAAACACAACTTAAAAAGCCTTATGCAAAACCATCATGTTGAAACATAGTGCAACAAAGTGCAACAAGGCCACATCGTATTACAATTGCCGCATGTTGTAAAAGTTTTCGAAAAAGAAAATCGATCTTTCACACATCATTGAGGTGTGGATAAATTGCATTTTTGGTCATTTCGGTCTCTTTTGAGGGATATCTCACGCCGTTGGCCGATATTCGGCGTTATGATAATAATATGACTCTGATTACCACTGTCACATCATGTTCGTTACTGCGATCACAACCATTGCTGCTTTTTTGCACTGTTTTGAATATGTGTAAGCTAACTTTTAGGGAGCAAATTTCACAAAGGTCCTCAATATCACAAAGATTGTTTTGTTATTTGAAGTCTAAATTGAAGATCTTATTCTTTACCATCACACCTAAGTCATGGAATTGTTCTTCAACTTCCACATTACATTCTTTAGTTTAAGGTCCTTTCTATTCTCTGCAAGTGGAAATTTTTGGAAGAGTGGGATGGTTTGTGGGTGAATACATTACTTGATGTAGTATGGTGGTTCTGTCTCTACCTCATTCTCCCTCGCACATGCTATCTCTTGAGTCTATGATGAATTGTTATTTGTGTATATTAATTGATGATGTGTGTATTGCTATATCATTTCAAGTTCTCAATATTTGCTTTTCTATGCTTTGTCACAACATGCTACTAGTTTGGCCATGTAAGTGTATATGTGTGTTCATCAAAGCAATTTTGTTTGCTATTCTGCAGACAATGCTTGCTGCAATCAAGATGGAAGTCATGACTCCTTCAACAGATACACCTGATGAGGGTAACCTTGGTAAGGCATATTTATTCTAGTCCTGTTAAGAATTAGATATATTCTACGCACATTTTATTGCGAGAAAAGACTTTATCTTCGTAACATTGATATTTCTTGCCTGTGCAGCTATTGAGTTTCACATGCCTCCTATTTGTTCCTCACTTGTTAGGCCGGGAAGGCCAGCAGATGCAGCACCAGTTATATCAAAGCAAATAGCGGACACTATATTAAGGCAAGTCAATGTTAGTGCATGCCTATTAAAATTAGACACTCAATTGATAAGCTTCTTCTCAATCTTGGGCATTATTTGACTTACACCTTAGGCAGTTCGCCATAATTGTTTTGACGGCTTTTACACATTCTCAGTTTTCCTTCTTCGTGCTGAAATTTTTTCAAAATTCTTTGAAGATTCTTACTCTTCAAACAAACTAAAGATGTTTGTTGTCCGAAACTTCTACTATCTAGATATGTGTTTCGTTTGATGATTTGTTGGCTGGCTGCTTTTCTATTGTTTCTGAAATTTTGAAACTTATACGAGAACTTCAAAGTTCTTTAAGGTTTTTTTTTTTCTTGAGACCTTACTGTGTGGAGATCTATAGCGCTGGGATGATAAATTTGAAGGACTTGTGCTTGGACAGTGGAAAAGCTGCTTGGATGGCTTATCTGGTAACTGTTTGTTAATACTGTGTTTAATTTTTATTTTGTATACTAATAAAAAAAGAAGTGATTTGCACAGTGTGGAGTCTGGACACATATTTTATATGGATTCAAAATTTATCTTTGTTTTCGATTTTTTTTCTGGTCCAGGATATCTGTTGTTTGGATGCTGATGGTGCTCTTTTTGATGCTGCATTGCTTTCAGCAGTTGCTGCGTTTTCTAATTGTAAGTTGTTTTGATAATTTGTTAATTTTTTATTGTATCCTTTATCTTGTGTATGATGAATTCCGTCTCACTTTTCTCAGTTTCTGTTGTAGACTTGTAGTTTTAGGGTCTGGTATATTTCACTATGTGGTGATAAATTATCTCTTGTTTACTTTATTTCCCTTTATACATCTGTTCATTTTGTAGGCTCCTATGTTTTAGTTTTTCCTTTGTTTTGTCGGAGGAATGGGAACTCAAAACCTCTAATATGGGTTCCTGAGATTCCAGGGATATGTGCAGAACCTCATCCAGGAGGTCAAAGCTTCTGCTTGTTTGTGAGTGCAAGCATTTCCGTGCTTAAGATCCTTTGGCATTGTGGACACATGGATAACATATTCGGTTTTTACTCTCGAGTCTTCGTTAAGAAATTGTCTTTGCTTTCAGCCTATATGATTTCATACTGTATACTGATCAAAATAGGGTTTATTTGGACTCTTTGATAGTTTTAACTGTATCTGCTGGATTTCAGTCTAGCACACTGTTGCTATTCATGGCCTTCCACGGTGCCACCTTATCACCTTCACGTTCTCAATTCTCACTTCTCAATCCTTTGGATTTTTTCTCTTCAAATTTGAGCTTGTTTAGTTCTTTGAGGTTTGTTGGCTTCAACCATGATGCTGATACTGGTAAAAGCATGACTTGGTGGCTTGGGAAAAAGGACGAGGGTTGTCTTGTTCCGACATATTGAAGATGTATTGGTGCAGAACTTGTCAGAAGTTAAACTTACATGTTTAAGAAGTCGATTGCTCCAGGATTTGCAGCACTAGGCCACTAGCATATTTGTTCAAGTGTTCATAGGATCCGGATTCCAGAATGTAGTACTCTTCGGCTGACTCTTTCTTTAATACCTAATTGGCCCATCACCTCTTCGAGGACCTATATTTATGACCCACACGTGCTGATTTCAAGCTTGGATTGTTTTGTGACTCTAGAATAGTAACTAGGAGTTTTCGTATGCCTTATTCGGAATAAGGCTTAAGAAAACTCCTAGTAACTACTCTAGATTCCGAGTAATTCCGTAATTTAGAATCCGTAGTTCTTTTCTACATCATTTTTTTTAGTCACCTTATACTTCATTTCTTTTCTCTAAAGCAAGGGGGAAAATATATTCTCTTTTTTTCATTTTTTTTTCATGTTAATGCATCTGTATGTTTGGTTTGTATTAGTTGAATACAATAGGAGGATTTTAATTTTTATTTTTCATATGAAATGGGAATTCTGTGTAACTTGCTTCTCTGTTTTTCAATTTTTTCTTCGATCACAGTGCGTATTCCAGTTGTATCCCTGAATGACGAAGGAAGAGTATATATTGTATCAGAAGAGGAGGAAGACGGGAAGTCGAGGAAGGAGCTTGTCAATAAAGAGAGGAGAAAACTCACTTTAAGCAACATTCCATTCTCGCTTACCTGCGTTCTTCACAAAAACTATACATTAGCTGACCCTACTGCAGAGGAAGAGTCCATCATAGAAACTTCAGTGACAGTCGTTTTGAATGCAGCTGGTCAACTTGTTTCTTTATACAAGCCCGGTGGACCTGTTCTGGCTTCCTTAGCAGCCATCCAGGCATGTTTAATTTTTCTGCACTAAACTTCCTTTGAATTCTAGTACACTCGACTCGTCCCCCCTTATTATAGTACATTAGTTGAGGATTATAAAAGTGACGGGTTCTTTTTGCAACCTATGGTTCAAACATCTGCATTTGCTATTGACTAAACACACATGCAGCAGTCATTAGAGCAGTGAAGTTGATGAACTTCTCTGAGACACATCTTTGTCTTACATGTATTTTTATAAGCAATCTGATTATGGAAGTGTTTGGCCAAATAGCTCGTTGGATAATTTTAGCTTATTTAGGTCCAAAATAGATAGTTGGGTGGTTAAACTATCTAATGCTATTGTTTGGTAAATTAACTAGTTGGAACAACTTGTTATGAATCAAGCTGCTCTCACCAGCGTGGCTAAATCAGCCACTCCAATCACCTATCAGTCGCTTGCCAGACACTCCCTATGTTTATCTTTCTGATTTGAGAACTAGTTAATGCATAGGACTTTTAATCAGAATGTTATAACTTGTAAGGTTGTGGCCATCAAATTTTTCACGTTCAGTGTGTTTTGGAGGGGGTGGTCATTAGGGATGCAAACGGGGCGGGGCGGAGATCGGAATTCCCATCCCCATCCCCATCTGTTAATGCAATACCTATCTCCGTCCCCATCCCCGCGGCGGGTATAATTTTTTTCTCTGTCTCCTTCCCGATGGGTTTGTACCTAAAACCATCCCCGCCCCACCACCCATCTGGGTATCCATTCCCGTCTAATACCCATTTTTCCCGCCCCACCACCCGTCAAATCCCCGCTTAATACCCATCTGTGCCACATATGGGCCTTAAAACTCATAATACATATCCAAACTCCAAAGTCTCAAACAAACACACATTCAAAGTCTCAAATAATTACATATCCAAAGTCTCAAACAAACAAATATTCCAAATTTGTACATATCTTTGAGGCGGGGCGGGGATGGGGTGGGTATCACCTAAAACCCATCCCCATCCCCATCCCCATCCCCATCCTCGCGGTGGGTATGAATTTTATACCCGTACACGCCCCATGACCCATCAAACTGGGACCCATCCCCGCCCCGCCTGCATCCCTGGTGGTCATGATGTTGCTCATTTGATTTTCTTATGGTTTTAGTATGATTTTCCACTCTATAATGGGTAATTTGGGCATGGTTCAGTTGATTGTTATTTCAAAAAAAATGCTATTTTGACTGCAGGAATGTGTTGCATTAACAAGACAGAGATTGGAGGAACTCCAGCTAATCTTAAATGAAGCCATCTCTGACATGGAGTTAGATTAGACGCGAAACGGGTCCTTAGCAGATAATCGTAGCTTAAAGTTGTACAATTTATGTCGTTTTTGTGGGTGTTTTTCTTCATACAAAACATTAGTTACTTGGCCTTTTAGAATTTGTTTGAAGGTTGCCACAAAGTAATCCAATTTTGCTTGTTTATAGACGACGAGATTTGTGATTTGTGTTAGTTTCGACTATGATTTTTTTGAAAAAAAACTTGTTGATAGGCAACTTCATCTACTCTCCCTCTTTTCGTTAAAGGTCTACAGTAAGTTCACCTTTAATGCTAAACTCTTATTCTCAATACGTTGGGTTGACTATATGAATCAAAATAAACTAATGTGAGGGATCGTCAAATCTAAATATTATAATTCTTTTTTCCTATTTAACGCTAAATTATAAGTAAGAAACTTATAATTTAGTTTACTACATTTAATTAAGATTATGCTTCATTTATCCCTATACGATGGAGTCGGTTTGTATTAAACTTTGCCTAATTTTTGTTACATAATCAGGTGGATTTTAGGTGATTAATTTTTAACCCGTTTATATCGATTCAAGTTTGCAACAAGTAAACAACCAATTGATATCTCTACAAAATGATGCTTAAACTACAAAACGATCAAATGGTTTTGTTTGAGATTGAATTGTTTTTGAATTAGATTATAGGCTAACAATCTCATTAACTCTAATTCAATTCATTTGTTAGATATAACAATTACTAGGGAATTTGAGATTTATCAAGCAAATTGAAGCCCTTAAATGTAGTATGAGTTCTTGTGGTAGACACATGTACCAAGTAGTCAATTCCACCAGTAAGGAAGGTAGGGTTTGTTTGGTTGTATCAACATCAAATGGCTTGAAAACAGTATACTTGGTCCCATTCGGTTCTCTCAAAAAAAAATCAGTCTTCTTTAACTCTAAGAACACAAATCCAAACTAAAAAATCTTTACAACCATAATCAACCCTTCTTTCATAACCCTATCTCACAATAAAAAAAATCAAACAAAATTCACTTGACTATGGTCTAACTTACTCTCTCAAATTGTTAATTATAATGACATTACAGAAAAGATATCACAATTAGCAGCAGTCTCAAAGGCCAAAGTAGTATAAATTACTAAAACATAGAATTAAGAGTGATTGATAGATAAATAGTGTTAAAAGTAGAGATGTTCAAAACAAACCCAATAACCCTATATTTACCCGACTTTATAATCAAATCCGATATGACCCGACATTATAAATAGATTATCAACTATGTAAATTCAACATGAATACAAAACCCAATTTTAAACTGATCCAAAACCTCTAATTCGAAATTCACCCAATAACGTGACCACCTCTAAAAAAGAAAATAAGACACTTCTATAAAAAAAATTGAAACAAAGATCATTAAATTTTCACATTTTCCTATGTGGCACCTTAGAAAATCCACATCAACCAATAGAAAGCCAAGAAACTTGATCACCAACTGATCAAATCCTTGATTGAGATAAACTATCCAAACTACTCTCTCACTTTCTTTCTCCTTCACACATTTTCTCTCTCTAACTTTTTCCCTCCTCTTCAGCCAAACGCACCACAACCTCTAAAACATTTACTTTCACTCTGTAAAGCCACGTGTCCAGTCTATACCCACTTACTGAAAAATATACAGAAACATACTGTTACAAAAACTCTCCTCAAGTATCTCATCTTCCTCTGCTCTGTTCTTCAGAACCTTCAAAATCTTTCCCTTCCAAAATTCTAGAAGGAGAAAAGAATAAGCAAAAATAATCAAACCCATCTCAATTTAACTATCAATTAACAATACCCATCAATTAAATCTTGTATTTTCCCTCAAAAATCACATTTTTTCCCTCCGCTTCATCAATGGCTTCTATTGTATCTTCTGCATTTACCTTACCAGCAGCAAAAACTGACCTTTCATCAATCTCACAAAAAAGATACATTCTTCACTCTTTTCTCCCTAAAAAAACAACCCAATTCAACTCAAGATCAGCTAAAAATGGTCAAATCAAATGTGTTGTAGCTGGAAATGGGCTTTTTACTCAAACTTCACCAGAAGTTCGAAGAATTGTCCCAGAGAGAAACCTTAACCTTCCTACTGTAAAAATTGTTTATGTAGTCTTAGAAGCTCAATACCAATCATCCCTTTCAGCTGCGATTCAAACCCTCAACAAAACTTCTGAATTTGCTAACTTTGAGGTTGTGGGTTACTTAGTTGAAGAGCTTAGAGACGAGAAAACTTACCAAGGATTCTGCAAAGATCTTGAAGATGCTAATATCTTTATTGGGTCTTTGATCTTTGTGGAAGAACTTGCAATTAAAGTGAAGAATGCTGTGGAGAAAGAAAGGGATAGGATGGATGCTGTGTTGGTTTTCCCTTCAATGCCTGAGGTAATGAGGCTAAACAAATTGGGTTCTTTTAGTATGTCCCAACTTGGGCAATCAAAAAGTCCATTTTTTCAGCTTTTTAAGAGGAACAAGCAAGGTGCTGGTTTTGCTGATAGTATGCTAAAATTAGTAAGAACATTACCTAAAGTGTTAAAATATTTGCCTAGTGATAAAGCTCAAGATGCTAGGCTTTATATTCTAAGTTTACAATTTTGGCTTGGTGGGTCACCTGAAAATTTGGTTAATTTTGTAAAAATGATTTCTGGGTCTTATGTCCCTGCTTTAAAAGGGGTGAAAGTTGAGTATTCAGACCCAGTTTTGTTCTTAGATAGTGGGATTTGGCACCCATTAGCTCCTTGCATGTATGATGATTTGAAAGAGTATTTGAATTGGTATGGAACAAGAAAAGATGCAAGTCCTAAACTTAAGAGCAAAAATGCACCTATAATTGGTTTAGTTCTTCAAAGAAGTCATATTGTTACAGGTGATGAGTCTCATTATGTTGCTGTGATTATGGAATTGGAGGCAAGAGGGGCTAAAGTAGTCCCAATTTTTGCTGGTGGGCTTGACTTTTCGGGTCCGGTCGAAAAGTTTTTCATTGATCCTATCACTAAGAAGCCTATGGTGAATTCAGTGGTGTCTTTAACTGGATTTGCACTTGTTGGGGGGCCAGCAAGACAGGATCATCCCAAGGCTATTGAGGCATTGATGAAGCTTGATGTGCCTTATATTGTTGCCTTGCCTTTGGTGTTTCAGACAACAGAAGAATGGCTTAACAGTACTTTGGGTTTGCACCCAATTCAGGTGGCTTTACAGGTTGCTCTTCCTGAGCTTGATGGTGGTATGGAACCTATTGTTTTCTCTGGACGTGATCCTAGAACAGGCAAGTATTTCCTTTTCTAGCTTTTCTATTTTTCCTGTTTATCAGAGTGATCAATCTGGTGTTCTTTATCTTGCCCTTTAGATTTTAGTAGTACCCCCATTTTTTTGATTTGGTGATCTGATGGCGAACTTAATTATTCCACAAATTCTAGTGAGAGAGTGTAGAGTAAGAATAGGTATTAAACTTTAATGGGCTGTGCCTAATGGAGATCTCTTAGAAGACCCATTGTTGTTATTATAGTGTTGAATCTTCAAACATATGATTTTAAATGATTAAATTTTAGATTAACAAATACAAGGATTTTATCAAATAATGCTATGATATTCACACTAAATGATTTTTATGAGCATTTCTATATGTAAAATCACTGTTTATGCTGCATGATTATTGTTTTGTGCATGAAAGTCAGTAAACTGAAGCTTTAATTGCAGGTTACTTTTGTTTTTCATGATGCTAACTACCAAGTGTTTTTTGGTCTTATACTTTGATGTCTTACAACAATGTCAGAAAGAGGCTGATTGGTAATAGTATTTGCATGATGCAGGAAAATCACATGCCCTTCACAAGAGAGTGGAACAACTCTGCACTAGAGCAATTAAGTGGGCTGAATTGAAGAAGAAATCAAAGGTAATTACACCTCAGGCCTCTTAAAGAATTCATGTCAGATAGTCTTGAAATTCGTTAGACTCTTCAGCGTATGATCTGTTAGCTGTCTAAGTAGCTATTAGCTGATTAGAGGGTCTTTGAGGGTGTGCGAGGTGATCGACTGTACAGGCCTCCCTCTTTCTCCCGTATATAAAAAAGTAATCAGAAAAAGAAATATGTTAAGTTTATTAATAAAATAAATATATTTACTATAAATAAGGAGCAAAATAAAAGTTTTGCAAACCCAAATTTTTTTTAAGACGGCTCTGTAATAAAGTGCGGATGGTTGTAGCTGTTAAATATAGTAGCCGTGTTAAAAATTACTGTTCAGTAAAAGAAGCTCTTTGAATGTAATTTGTTAAAAAAACACTACTTTTAATTTTTGAATGTTCGAATGTTATAAGTTAGCTTGTAAAGTTCATAAAATAGCTACCTTTACTAATAAACACTACTTAACCACTACTTAACCGAACATTAATATGTTTATAAAAGAGTTTTATAACCTCATTTAATCACTAACAACTTAAGCTGCTACACCGAACACGCCTTTATTAACTGTGAAATGAATATATAATATATCTCAACTTGGCTTGTTTAAGGTGTTTCTCAACTGAGAAGGATAACTGATGAAATGAATGTCTCTGCAGGCTGAGAAGAAGCTAGCCATCACTGTATTCAGTTTCCCTCCAGACAAAGGAAATGTGGGAACTGCTGCATATCTCAATGTGTTCGCCTCCATATTCTCGGTCTTAAAAGACCTGAAAAGGGATGGTTACAACGTAGAAGGCCTTCCGGAGACTGCTGAAGCCTTGATTGAAGATGTGATCCATGACAAAGAGGCTCAGTTCAACAGCCCAAATCTAAATGTTGCTTACAAAATGAGTGTTAGGGAGTATCAGAAATTGACTCCTTATGCTACACTGTTGGAAGAGAACTGGGGAAAAGCTCCGGGTAATCTGAACTCTGATGGAGAGAATCTCTTGGTCTACGGAAAACAGTATGGTAATGTCTTCATCGGAGTTCAGCCTACATTTGGATATGAAGGAGATCCCATGAGGCTACTTTTCTCTAAGTCAGCTAGTCCTCACCACGGGTTTGCTGCTTATTACTCGTTTGTTGAGAAAGTTTTTGGTGCTGATGCTGTTCTCCACTTCGGAACTCATGGTTCTCTTGAATTTATGCCTGGAAAACAAGTGGGAATGAGTGATGCTTGTTATCCGGACAGTCTTATTGGGAACATTCCTAACATTTATTACTATGCAGCTAACAACCCATCTGAAGCAACGGTAGCTAAACGCCGTAGCTATGCAAATACTATCAGCTATCTGACCCCTCCAGCAGAAAATGCAGGGCTTTACAAGGGGCTCAAACAGTTGAGTGAGCTGATTTCCTCGTACCAATCGCTCAAAGATACAGGCAGGAGCCAACAGATTGTGAGCTCCATCATCAGCACTGCAAGACAATGTAATCTTGACAAAGATGTGGATCTCCCTGAGGAAGGAGTCGAACTCCCTACCGCAGAAAGAGATCTCGTGGTAGGAAAAGTCTATGCTAAGATCATGGAGATCGAATCCCGACTTTTGCCCTGTGGGCTTCATGTGATTGGTGAGCCTCCTACGGCCTTGGAAGCAGTTGCAACTTTGGTCAATATTGCTGCTTTGGACCGTCCTGAAGATGGAATTTCCTCCCTCCCTTCAATACTAGCCCAGACAGTAGGAAGGGACATAGAAGATGTCTACAGAGGGAATGACAGGGGAATCTTGAAAGATGTTGAGTTACTAAGGCAAATAACTGAGACATCTCGAGGAGCTATCACTGCGTTTGTGGAAAGAACAACTAATGATAAGGGTCAAGTTGTGAATGTCAATGATAAATTGACTTCAATCCTTGGGTTCGGACTAAATGAGCCGTGGATTCAGTACCTGTCAAACACTAAGTTCTACCGAGCTGATAGGGAGAAACTTAGGGTGCTTTTTGCATTTTTAGGGGAATGCTTGAAGCTCGTTGTGGCTGATAATGAGTTGGGAAGTTTGAAACAAGCTCTTGAAGGGAAATATGTGGAGCCTGGTCCTGGTGGTGACCCCATTAGGAACCCAAAGGTGCTTCCTACCGGGAAAAACATTCATGCTTTAGACCCACAAGCCATTCCTACAACAGCAGCCATGCAGAGTGCAAAGGTGGTTGTGGATAGGCTGCTTGAGCGTCAGAAGGCTGACAATGGTGGCAAATATCCTGAAACGGTTGCTCTTGTCTTGTGGGGAACCGATAACATCAAAACATACGGAGAGTCCCTTGCACAGGTTCTATGGATGATTGGGGTGAGACCAGTTGCTGATACCTTTGGGAGAGTCAACAAGGTCGAACCTGTTAGCCTTGAGGAGCTTGGAAGGCCTAGAGTCGATGTTGTTGTTAACTGTTCAGGTGTCTTCAGAGACCTGTTCATTAATCAGGTAAAAGTGCCTCGACATTGTCTTATGCTAACTTTTTTCTTTTTACATATGATGTGTGCAAATACTATATGAAGTTTTACTAGTTTTTCTAAAAAGGATTGGAAATAACAGATAGTATGGATAAAAAAAGGTTTAAGTTACAAGTTCAAATACAAAACCTGGTTCATTCGCACACATGCAGACATGCTCCTATCGACATCATAAAACATCTAAAAATGGCCCCAATTCTCTAAATTTGCATCACGTCTCTTTCTACTAAACCGGGGCATGTTAATTGTAGAGGCTTCTTGACTATGTTACGATTGGGGTAATAGAATGTTGTATTAATGAGTTCTTATGCCCAAATTTTCTGTTTTTTATCAGATGAATCTTCTTGATCGGGCTGTGAAGATGGTGGCTGAGCTAGACGAGCCGGAGGACCAAAATTATGTCAGAAAGCATGCACTGGAGCAAGCCAAAACCCTTGGTGTTGATGTTAGAGAGGCTGCTACTAGGGTGTTTTCTAATGCCTCTGGCTCTTACTCCTCAAACATTAACCTTGCAGTTGAAAATTCCTCATGGAATGATGAGAAACAGTTGCAAGACATGTATTTGAGCAGGAAGTCATTTGCCTTCGACTGTGATGCACCGGGTGCTGGCATGACCGAGAAGCGGAAGGTCTTTGAGATGGCTCTTTCTACAGCAGACGCCACCTTCCAAAATCTCGACTCTTCCGAGATCTCTTTGACTGATGTGAGCCACTACTTTGATTCCGACCCCACAAATCTGGTTCAGGGACTAAGGAAAGATGGAAAGAAGCCTAGTGCTTACATTGCCGATACTACCACAGCTAATGCTCAGGTGAGATTTAGCGTCATTTCGGTCTTTTTCACCCTCTTTTTAAGTATCCCAACTTCCAACTTTCTATTATCCTAACCGTTTCATGGCTGTAAAATGGAATTTACACAGGTACGTACTTTGTCCGAGACTGTTCGTCTAGACGCTCGTACGAAGCTGTTAAACCCCAAGTGGTACGAAGGAATGCTGTCTACCGGTTATGAAGGCGTTCGTGAGATCGAGAAGCGACTCACCAACACGGTTGGATGGAGTGCAACTTCAGGCCAAGTAGACAACTGGGTCTATGAAGAGGCTAACACAACATTCATCAAAGATGAGGATATGCTGAAGAGGCTGATGAACAGCAATCCTAACTCTTTCAGAAAGTTGGTGCAGACCTTCTTAGAAGCCAATGGAAGGGGTTACTGGGAAACTTCAGAGGAAAACATTGAGAAATTAAGGCAGTTGTATTCTGAAGTTGAAGACAAAATTGAAGGAATTGATCGGTAAATTATGTAAAATAAGACTTAGTATGCAATCAAAATGTAATCCTGATTCATTTAGAGTCATTATTGTATCTGAAAACTTTATACATGGTTCACTTTGGTGTCTCATCTTATGTTGATATCAAATTTTGTATTATTTCTGTAATACTGAGGAAGAAACTATCCTTATCACTTTTCTCTTAACATTTTTAGGACTGTTTTTTTGGGTCGGAAAACAATGGATTTAGATATTGCAGAGTAAAAACTTGCAATAAATTTTAAGACCATGTTTATTCTTCTTTTCTAATTTGGGATCAAAATCATTTACCTAACTAAAGATAAAGTAATGTAAATTAATATAATGAATATTATTTGAGGTCCCTAAATTATAGGAAACACATGGCACGTGCCATGATGCCATCTCTCATTTTACTGGGCTCTTATTACCTGGGGGTTCTATTTGGTTGCGCGCATTTCTCCTACCCTTTCCCTCGAGGGGATACGGGTATGGTTAGTTCGCTACCTCTACCCCAAACCCTGTCTTTGTGCGGAACACTGGACTGATTACCATGACGATGACGTTGCACATGCCAAGAACCATGCTTATAATCCAATTCCCCTATTATATACATCTTAACTCTTTGATCCTAACTTTCTTCCCCCAACGCTATGCCCTAAAAAACTGAGTACTAGAACGGAAAAACTTATAAAATTTCATGAATGACATTGAACTGTATTGATACCATTGTGAACTTTGACTCGATAAAGCTAAAAACATCAGCGAATGAACAAGTCGATTCAAAATAATAAGAAATTTACATAAAACCAGAAGCATGTTAGAAAGAATAAACAGAATTCTTCCAGGTTTCTTTGTACTATTCACTCCCTGAATTTGAATCATAAGAAAAATTTACAAAATTTCCTCCCCCTTCGAGAGCAGGAAAAAAGAAAAGTGTTGATTATATAGAGTTACATATGATTTTCTAAATCCTGTTTCTTAAATGCTGTTTACTTACTTTAATGACAAGAGAACGAACCTGTTTTTCGCGTCAAACCAACTCCATAAGAAGAGGATCCCCAGCAGCCATTACCCGAATAAGCTTGATGAATTCTTGTTCGGTTGACACACTCCATGGATGAATAGCCGGAGCTTGAGCGGAGTACAAGGTAGTGTTTGCGGATGGTGGTTTCTTTTTATAAATTATTGTATTGAAGATTGGGTCAAAGTTCTGAGGTGAATCCATCGATAGAAAGAACATCGGGATTGCAACTTTGTGATGGATCTCTAAATTGCCTACCAAAGCAACTAAGTCGATGAAATCCTCCACGTATCTCCTTGGAACAAAGAATAGCTCGGAACTGCATACAATAAAGTCTTCATGGCTCTTTGCGGCTTCTTTGTAGTTTACTTGGAAGTGCGCGGGCATAGACTCGACAACCTTTTTTACCATTTCTCCTTGTTTAGAAAACCAATCACCATTTTTGGTAGAGACGGGAGTCCACGACTTTGACACCTGACAAAGATCAAGTTTGTTGGATATAAATAACAAAGAAAGACGGTAGATTCAATAACAGCGGAAAACAAGTAGGATAACTGGAATAGTTGCAAGCTTGTAACCCTAATAGTGAAACGGAAATTTTGATCCGATTACGAAAATCAAAAAGTAAAACATAGAGAAAGTAAAGCTATAAGATTCTTCTTAGGATGTTCGTAATATGTCACATGATTCAGTAATCTCTTTGCGAATCGCAAATCAGAAAAAGCGAATTACGATCGGTTTTGGGCTATTTTAAGGTCATTTTGAGTGGATTACGAATTCAAAAAGCGAATTATATTACACTGGTTTGTATAGTTTACAAATTCAACCAACGTCAAATAGATGAGAGATACTAGATACAGTCGCTCCTAAAATTCTCGCATTGGAAATGCAAAATCAGTGCAATGTTAAAATTGGTTGAGTCAATCTTCTCCCCACAAGTTTAGTCGAAGAAAATATTGCAACAACAGAAATCTCCAGTTCATGTTACCTTGTTAGTGATCCATAGCTTATCCTTATCAGCCTGTACTAGATTCCAGTAATTAAGGATAGTATTATCTTGGAGAAAAAGAAATCCCTCTGCACTTGAGTATCGATTCAGTATCTTAGGAAGTTGCCTGTGAACCAAATGGATAATGTAGTCAATAAAACGGTCGTTATAACTAATGTTCAGTACATTTTGTTTACTATAAAGTCAATATCAGCTATATAGTATCAGCGCGTCTCATTAGCGGCTGTCTCAATATTAGGACGCCGCATGAGACAGCCCACTATAACCACATACCGCTTAAAAGCGCTCACATGTAGCTAAAAATCCGTCACATATAGCTTAAAACTAAACACATACGGTTTAAAATCATATGTAGTTTTAAATCAATCACATAGAACTTAAAATTGACCAAATAGTGCTTACATTGACCTCTTCATGCTTCTTTAATTAAATGAGAATAATTATCTATTAGTGGAAAAATTATATAGTAATAATCATCACTTACACTTCAATAATGATTACATATGCCTTAAGAATGTACACATAAATGGTAAAATGAAACAAATAGTATAAACTTACATCTACAAAACCAATCGCATATAGATTAAAAGTAATCACACATATATTAAAACCAGTCTTATACAGCTTGGACTCGTCCTATTAAAATTATTCCAGTTATTCTACTTGTTTTCTGCTGTTTTGAACGCCTCTATGCACGCTCTCTTCCTATCTTGGTGTTTCACCTTCGTTTAGAATTTTTCCCTTCTATGTTTTCCATAATATATATACTCTTTCCTCTTCCTTTTCTATTTGTAATATTAAAAATATTTTTGACTAGACATGTTTCTAAATCTTTGCTGATAGAGAAATACTTTCTTTGTCCGTTTGAGTTTGTACCATATGACTCAAAACTCTCTCACAAATGTGGAGTATATGGTAAACTCAAAGGGATAGAGGGAGTATGTACATTAAAATCTTGCGTAACTTTGCTGAGGCAGGATGAATAACGGATTAAGTCGGTGTTTCTTGTGGTTTCTCTCAAGAAAGCATCAGCATTCTAAGTCTAAGTCAAAACTCATATGGGCTGTTGTGGGGAAATGAAGTGACCTTCAACAATTAAACCGGAATTCTCGTTTGCCAATCTAATCACATAGGGAAAAGCGATACTTGTCCAAGATTTCTCAATGTAAAGTGAATGAATTAGTGATATTAATACCCTAAACTCAAAAAAAAAAACATTCAGAAATACAATTAAACACTCAGTTCCAGCAGATAAAGATAAACAAGAAAAATCCACTTCAATCTGATAGACAGCCATTACCAGATAAATTGAAACAAACGATGCATGAATACGAGAGTAACTTACTTGTAGACGTAATCCAACTGGCCTTGATCAACAGCAAGATCTTGATTCTTTTCCGAAGACAAAATTATAACAGTTTTGAAGATTCTACCATAAAGTAATCTCCATTCCAAGGCAGTATGTTCAACAGGGCCGCTGCAGAACATAACTAGCACAACATTTCCAAAGTTCTTCCTCCAACGAATCAAGTTTCCAATTTCATAGTTCACGCTACCTATCTCCTCAACCCCAAGGTGCACTGATGGCAACTTTTTCGGAACAAATTCCTTTCTATCACCATGACCAATAGATGCTCGAGGGCGATCAATCTCCAAAGACATTAGCCTTGGTTGCTGGTAACCAACCGCAAGCAAGTCTTGAAGCCAAGCAGCTGTAAATTTCACATCTTTTTCGGTCCAAAATCTTTCTTCTGCCATAGCAAAACTCAGTTCCAAAATCTTTTCAAATAACCTGTTCTTGTGTGATCTCCATGAAACCAAAAACTTAACTAGACGACCGACATTCACATGTAGATCTTTCTCCTCCGAAAAAGGGTACGATTCAGTTTTATCATATCTATGAACAGTGGGAGGGTAAACAACCACAAAACCTCCAATTTCCCACAAAAGCCTCTGAGCCCAATAACCTCTCAAGACATCGGAAGCCATAGTACTAACAGAAACAGGAAGCATCAAACCCCAGAATGCCGAAGTATGATAAAGCGAATTGAAAGAATTCAGAGGCGCCATAATACCCTGCGGTAGTGCAACCTTGGGAGCCTTCTCATCAAACCTAATATCAAATGAATCAAAGCTTGATTTCCTCGTAAAATAGAAAACCGAATCAACATCAGGCAAACCATTAGAAATGCCCTGCTGGATAAACTGCTTCCCCCCAAACACTTCAGTATAGTATTCCTCATGCCCAATTTCACCCACATTTTCAAGTGGCAATCCCCTAGGCCAAACAGACCGTTGCCCGAAATGTACATAAGGGTTAACAACCGTTCGATTTGGATTCTCATGAGTATACTGCAATATAATCTCTTGCCTAGCTTGTTCCCCCATCAATTCCACATCAAAATGTTTCCCTATATCCCCATCAATCACAACCCCTCTATTATCAGCATCAAAAATCTTAGTAGCACCATGTTGAATAGCAAACAAATATCCAACACTTTTCCTGACATATGAACCATAAGGCAAGTAATTCAAAACTCTATAACCCAACTTTGATTGCATATCAAAAGACAAAAAAATAGCACCTTTAAGGTCCCAATCAGAAGGGGTTCTTGAATTACCAATTGCAAGAACCTGCCACCCTTTAATCTTCACCAATGCCCTAATCGAATCCGTGGGATAATCCGAAACAGATACAATAATCCATCTTTCAGAGTGAAAATTTGCATATGGAGTGACTTTATCATTGATAGGTGTAATTGAATTCCAATCAATTTTAGGTAAATGAATAGTTTCAAGATCTGTAGTTCGAGTCTCAAAACAAAGTAGTGCAGCAGTATCACCAACATTTCTAAGGAAGAAAAGGGCAGCAATTGTAGCAAGTAATACTAAAATTGTAACAATTTTATACAGATTTTCAGATACCCATGTTGAAAAATCAAGGTTTTTAGACTCAGAAAAACGATTAGGATGTAAAGTCGGCAGATTTCTAACCTGGGATTTTGTTTGATTTGCTGGATTTGATGAACCCTTTGTGGGTAATGGATCTTGAACTAACATTTGAACAAATCAACCCCAAATAAACCCTAATTCCTCCAAATTTGGACTCTTTTTGACAATACAACTTGACTTGACCCCTTATAATTCCGACAATTGAGAGATTCTGATAATAAATTGATTTTAAATTGAGCTTATATTGCAAGATTTGTAGAGAATAGAATGTAAATGAAAGGATTGGTTGGTGGGTTAGAAGAGATGTCTTGATCTATGGTGGTTTAGCTCTAGCTTTTTCTGTTTCTTTGATCCGCAAAAAAGTGTATGTTTTGATTAATCAAATCATTTGGGAATTTTTATTACTGCTATTGAAGTTTGTTTGTTTGTTTGTTTGTGAATTTAATTTAATATATTATAATATGATTTATGACAATTAATATAGAAGTAAATAATTGTATTGCAAACTGGCACTGGCACTTCTAGTTGTACTGACTGAGGTATTGATGGTGCTACACTGCTAGTCTGCTACTCTCCATCTCATGTGCATAGAATTAGCAACATTTAAATTCTCTCCATGCAAATTTTTTCGCAAAAAAGTCTAGTATGAATTTAATCCACACTAATATTAGTGTGGATTAATATTTATATTTTTTCCGCTTTACTCTTTTATTTTTATGCTTCACTTCACTCTTATACTCTTACATTCAACTTCACTCCATTCCACTCTTAAAAAGTTAAAAAATTTAAACAAATTAAAATTATTAAAATTAAAAATTGAAAAAGTAAAAATTAAAATTTTAAAAATTTAAAAGGAGACACAAGATGCACACACTTTATAAGCCAAGGTGATGCATAACATCCCAAAACCATATGACAATGGGAAGAAGAACTCCAATAACTTATAAAGTGTGCACACCATCTTAAATTTGTTGATGTGGGATAAAACATCCCAACAAAAATAGGAGTGTTAAAACTTGATCCACAATATTTTAGTGTGCACTAAGTCCACACAAGAATTTCTTGTGTATCGCAAACTAGGGGAGAATTGTTTATATCCTTTATCTGGTCGTCAAACCTTTAGAGAATCATTTGTCCTATTTTGAGATGTGTTATTTAAAATTGAGAAAGGCAAACGGGAAATGAATGGGTAGAGAATTGTCTACATAAACATGTGTAGGAAATTGGATGAAACAATTAAAATTAGTATGCAAGTGTTATTGAATGACATAAACATTCCAGATACGTTTAACTTGAGGACCATAATCTAGTTGGCTAATTGAAGTAATGTCTATACATATAAATCGTTAGGGTTATTAATACAAATACTATTTTTTCCATCATGAAATAAGTTATCATTTATCATCCTACTCAGTGTGTCCCGCTTATAGAAAAACTATGAACAGGGTCTGGGGAGGGAAGGAAGGCGGCAACTCATACCCATAAAGGAAAGCGCGACCAAAGGAGTCCTCCGACTCGAGAAAGATAATAAGACGTAGCTACCCGGAAAAGATAAATTAAATGCATATAACTAAAATAAATAAGTAGATACAACTACAAAACAAAACAAAAATGAATACGAAACTAATAATAAAAGAAACAAGAGAAGCAAGATGACAAGAACACCCAAAGGTTACCTAAGTGGACATCAGTAGTCTAAAACATGGATAAGGCATCTCCAACTACCCCTATTCCTAGTCAGGTCCTCAGAAAAGTTTAACTCATATAAGTCAACTCTTATTTGCTCATCCCAAGTTCTCCTGAATCTTTCTCGATTCTTCTTACCTTCTACTATAATGTTAATTCAATTAGTATGTGACAATTATTTTGAGCTAATTCAATTACTAATAATTTGGAAGAGGATTTATTATATTTTGTTAACCAAACTCTTTTATACGTATCATTTGCTCTATTATTTCTCATTTAATGATTGTTTGATAGTATATTGTTTTGTGACATAAATAAAAATCAATATCTAAAATATAGATTTTAAAATTTTAATTTTCTTGACATCCTGATACTAATCAATTGTGTCACACAAGATTGGCGTCGCACGCCCGTATATTAATACTTGGTGCCATACAAAAGGTTGTGGAATGTGGACTACTTGTGTTGTGGCCCATATTTCTAGCTTTGGGACTGGTACGCTTAGATATAACGCCTAAGAAACGATACTAAATGAAGATGCCGCCCTATGTTCAATGTTGTGCTGCTTAATCAAATTAAAGCTGGTCTTGGACGAAACGGCTTCATAAAGAGACTATCAATTTAGGCCGATCCGATTCACGCGTGTAACAACCTGGGCATTTTTTTTTTTCATTTTTAGGGCATTTTTCAATTTTGATCTTAAAGGTATCAATTTTTAAAATTGATACCTTTAAGATCAAAATTGATAAATGCCCAGAAAATTAAAATATTGTTACATGCGCGAATTGAGCTGGCCCAAATTAAAGGTCTTATAATGAGACCGTCTCGAGTTTTTGTGATCAAGTTAACACCCAAATATACTTTGGGCCACTTAGAATGTGACATCCAAGGCGCAATATGTGTCACACATTCAAAATGACGCCAAATAATAAAGCTCTAGATGTGTTACAAGTGACGCCCATATATGAATTATATTGCTGCGTAAAGTTTTATTTTGTCGTCAATAATATAGGCAACATTGGTACGAGCCACACAATTTTTGTTGCCCAAAACCATTTTTCTGTAGTGCACTATGTAATGGTCCATTACAAGGTTTGAGATTTGTCCCACATCACATGTGTATGTAATTGGTGCGGGATTTATAGGCAAATGAGCTATCTCATCTAATAGGCTAGTCTTTTGGCAAATCGACTCTCTCACATAATAGACTAGTCTTTTAGGTGAGCTCTCCTGTTTATCCTATATCACACTGATAATTCATTAAAACCCAAATCACTTTAACCTTATAGAGATCACAATTGGGCTTACTAATATGATGATTATAATAATACATAATTCATCTAGACACTTGTTCAATATTGGATGATTGATCACAACATCAAACCGTACAAACTCAAAGGGAAAGAGAGAATGTAACAAATACTATTCATTATTAGCAAAGACGATTTATAAAAAGAAAATTACATTGTCAAAAACTACTTAAGTAATATATGTGTGACTCTCATAGCCGATAGGTTATTATAGTGAATATCTTCGTTAAAATAGATTTGATAATCTCACACATCCATCTAAAATCATTTAATAATATTAATAATAATCAATATAAGACCTATCAATCTTTTTTAGTTAAAATTAAGGTTTCAGGGGTATAATTTTCGACTTATTTGAGAGGCACAACGCTAACATCATCCAAGATAGGACCACACATTTGTCCAAAGTCTTGGATAATAGTATGGTAATATGCACTCCAAAATGTAATTCTAGTTCTATATGAAATAGCTTTAAACTTAAGACTAGCTTTAGTGAAACTGCCCTTTCCATGAGATTCATGGTGTACTTTAACATTGTCCATAGCAGCAAATGCTTCAACAACCATTGATCCAAGACAACCATATTCAGCATCTCCAATTGTGAAGGTAAGGAGGTAGGATTGGCTAGGTTTTGTTCTTATGATTTGAGCAATTGCACTTTCTCTTCCTCCGACTAGCTCAATAGCTGCGGATCCTGAAGATACGAAAAAATGTGCTGAATCGACGTATTTGACGGGTTTGAGTGATTCAATTATCCATCCTGGAAGAGGGGATACTACGTCTTGTGAATGTGGGGGGAGAAGTACCCCCGTTGAGAAATTGTTGAATACGTGAGGACCGATTTCAAAGTCTCCGTTTTTTATTAGATTTCCTCCTGTAAAATTTTGTAATATTAGAATGAATATAAACCGACCTAAAATATGTCGTATATTCACTACAAAAAGAAAACTTCTGAAGATAATAAGTTCTGTCGTATGTATTAAGGGAAACTAATGAAAAGTACCCAAGGATTGTCCCACAATTATTGGCGTTAATGCAAGATTTATATAAGAGGAGAGTCGACTACTCAAAAATATGATAAAATTTTCTCAAATCCATATAATAGTGAGAGTAACTCAATCAGCTTATATGTAAATCAACATCTCACAAAGTCACCGAGGTGGAATTGTGGCATTTGTTGGACATCCAAAGTGACGCCCCAACTTACAATTATAGTGGGCCACTTAGGTTATGACCCCAAAGTGTCTTTTTGGGCCACGTAACAAAAAGGTAACGCCTTAATCAACCTTTCAAAAGCAATTAAACACTTTCTAAATATATTAGGAATATTAATTATAACTTTTCTTATTGAAAATGTGCGTCAATAATAAGCCCAATTAATTATATGAACTAAACTAAACATAATTTCATGAATCCTTATTTTTTGTTCATTTGCTAATCAATACTCCTACCATACTAATTTTTTTATTTGGAGCATACTAGAGAATCCCCATAGCTTATTGACAAAGGGGAAAAGATATTAATTAAGGTAAGCATCGAATTCCGAAAAAAATAACAATTATCAATCACTAGGCAAATTTATAATTCTAAAAGCCACGACACCAATCTTATTTATCTTAACTTATTTTTATCAAACTAATTAAACTTATTTTAGTTACAGTGAAGTACTAAAGTTAATATATTTATCAATAATTTGTGATTTACACCTTTAAAGTTTAGGACTATTGCGAATCACATCCTTAATGTTTGTATTTTGTGACTTACAGTTATCAAAGTATTAAAGTTTAAAATATTTAGGTCAAATCACAGAATTCCGACCAGTTGACCTAAATTTCCGACCACTAAAATGCTCGAAATTCTATAATTTAGAAAAAAAAACTATTTTTATAAAAGGCAATCTCCTAATGAAGCCACTTCATAAATAAAATGCGTGCGTCTGATAAAAAGACTGTCTGACAAGATATAGACTATGAGTACTAATTACCTGTTGATTTGGGAAGTGGGTCCATCTGTTTAATAGCTATAGCATCCAACAATGGCCCACAAGTAGGATCTTCTTGAATACCAGGATTATAGAATGAAAGCTTCACAATATTAGATTTAGCTTGAAAAGCCCAAGCATAAGTATCTCCACCATTACTACTATATAAAGTTTGAATAGGTAAATCAGCTTTTTCTGTATAAGCTGAAACTTCTAGAACCTCATCTTCTACACATGTTTTTGTTGCACTAAATGTGACTGAATAAAATGTACCCTTTTTAACCCTTAAATATTGGGATATGGAAGCTTGATTCCCTAGTCTTATTGCGTGGACCCCACGGGGAACCGGAAAATAAAAACCACCCGGTTGGGGTCCACCGGAAATGTACTGTACTAGGCCTTTTTTTACCCATTTTGGTAGCGAGTATTTTCCTATGATTACCTTGTTCTTCATGTTTGATGCCTTTGGTCCTTGCTCAAAGTTGCCATTTGGGAGGAGACCTATAATAAAGATTGTTTATGTTAGTTAGCTGATAAACTTGTTAATGGGCTTGTACACAATTAGATTCGTAAGAGAGAAGAGTTGGTGGCATACAAATTCGATGAGGTTCCATCCTAAAAACAAATAGTATTAGGAGGAGTTGCCCATCAACTATATATGTTAGTCAACTTCTCTTTAATTTATCAATGTGAAATTACACGCGGGTTATTTTCCAACACTAACTCTAAAAATGCACATAATTAAAAACAAAATGTTGCAAACTCGATTGGACAGACACATGAGAGTATATGAGAGTGGTAAGGAAATAAGAATGGGTGCACCATTGTTTCCAATGATGTATAAAAAGCCGGTTTTGTAGATGTGTGTTGGTTGGAGCTGTAAATTGTAATTGTTGGTTGGTTGATTAACGATTTCAAGAGATGTTTGGTAAAAAGATAATTGTTGATTGTTGGTTAAAATAGGTTAAAAATCAAAAATAAATAAAAAGAGCTATGGGTGCATTTGTTGTCTTGTTTTTAGTTTTCAATTTTTTTAAAAACTAAAAACAAAGGTAGGAAACCTGAAAAATTGAATTTTTACTTTGTAGTTGTCAGTTTTCAAAACCATCATGTGTTTTAATTTTAATGTATGATGAATATGATGACTATTTTTTTCTTCATTATAGGACAAATATCATATGACTTTGAAAATAAAAAAAATTATAAAATCAAAAATAAAAAACCACAATTTATCGAATAGGTCCTATATTTTTTTATGGCTTAAAAAATCATTTTCTAAGGTGACTTAACAACCATTTACTAAATATTTTTTATTATATAACCAATAAAAAGGTCAAAAATGAAAAGTAAAATTTTTAAGAAAGCTAATAAAAAAATCATTTACAGAAACAATATATAACTATATGAGTATACAATTTACATACATCATATATGCACAAATGGAGGAAAAGCATGATCATATAACGAGTAAAAATAGAAAATATAAGGCAAACTCACCATCTAAAGGAGCAGTGTTGAGTACTGATGAAACAACAAGATAATTGCTACTGCATATCATAAAAAAGAGCACTAAAAACCAAAGAGAAAAACCCATGTTTTTTTTTTTTTTTTTTTTTTTTTTGAGTTTGTTTAGAATGTGTTTGCAATTAAAGGGTGAGAATGGTACAATAAATACAAGTACAATACGTATTACTACGGATTCTTGCATTCAATGTCAAAATAATGCTACCCATGAGACCTGTCCCACCATTTTTGCAATTCCTAGGCTTTCATTAACATATATAAAAAAAAACATTTTAAACTAGTTCCTTAATTAATTTGTATAAAAAAAACAAATCTTGTATGAGACCGTCTTATTATAAGACGAGTCTATACAAGCAATCTATTGGTAAAAAGATATAAAAAAAATGAAATTTAAATTGTACATGGCAATAGTTTTTTTTTTAAGAGTTTGGACTGACACAATTTTCTTTAAAAGAAAATAAAAGGTAAAGGTTGAATTTTTCAAACCGATATAAAATGTAAGATTTTTAAAAGACACATCTAAGGGTAAAATTTTTAAAAGTAAATTTTAAAAAATAAATAGATAAATATTCAAAAATCATATTCCCTCCGTTCTTTTAAGTTCTTCCACTTTACTATAACGGGTAGTTTTATAAGTTCTTTCACTTTAGAATACTTTCTATTTTTAGAAAATTTTTATCCCACTTTTAACCCTTAAAATCCCCCTTTTTCTTTTATTTATAATTATTTTCTCTCTCATACTTTCAATACAATTATTACTTCACACTACTATTTAATTAAAATAATACCTACTACAACCAAAGATTCTCTTTTTCTTAATATGTGTGAAAAACCTAAAGTGAAATAACTTAAAAGAACGAAGGGAGTAATAAATTTATCAGTTATTTTTGTGAGAAACAATCTCTCAGAGTGACTGTCTCAAAATAAGACATCCCCGTTCTTATTTCTTCTTTAATTTGTGATAATTACGTTATTTAGCCCATTTATATAATGCGTCTTTTGGAAAGACCCTCTCTTAGTATTTAAGATAAACAATGCATAAAAATACTTCAATTGCTCTCACGGTCAAACGAAATTTCTATCCTCAAAAGTGGTAAATCGTCTATGAGCAAAATAACCCAAAAATTTACACAATCATTAAAGATCACCACTCCTATTTTAATGAATTAACGATATTGCCTCTAGACTATAATAATAATAATAATGACAATAAAAATAATAATGATGATAATAAAAATAAAAATAATAACAACAATAATAATAAAAAAAATAATAATAAAAATAATATTTTTAAAAAAAATTTAAAGGGGTGAGTCGCACAAAACCCGCGACTCGGCCGCGCTCAGTCGCACATGAGTCGCAGGTTTTGTGCGACTCACCCCTTTAATTTTTTTTATTTTTTTTAAATTATTATTATTATTATTATTATTATTATTATTATTATTATTATTTAATTATTATTATTATTATTATTATTATTATTATTATCATTATTGTTATTATTTTTATTTTTATTATCATTATTATTATTTTTATTATCATTATTATTATTATTATTATTATTATTATTATTATTATTATTGTTATTATTATTATTATTATTATTATTATTATTTATTTTAAATATTATTTTATTTTTATTATCATTATTATTATTATTATTATTTTTATAATAATAATAATAATAATAATAATAATAATAATAATTATTATTATTATTATTATTATTATTATTATTATTATTATTATTATTATTATTTAAATTGTTTTTTTTATATTATTATTATTATTATTATTATTATTATGATTGTTATTTTAAGTCTAGGGGTATTTTTGTCATTTCAGTAATATAGGGGTGATGATAAAATAAAAAGGGTGGCGATTTTTAGCAATACTCAAAATTTAACCCCACCATTATTTATTGATGTTTTTATTTGTCATTTAAAAGTGTTTTATTTGTTACTTTTATAAATGTGCTTTCTATTTATATCACAAATTTTAAATAAAAAAACTTTATTTATCCCCATTTAAATATTTTTATAATGCTTTTGGTTCTCACATATCTTTTACTAACTTTATTTTAACATTTTTATATTCCTTATGATCTTCATATATATTCTACAAACTTTATAAAACATTTTTTATTAGTTGTAGTCCACATATTTTTCCACTAACTTTCTTTTAATATTTTTTAAATTTTTTTGGTCTCCACTTTCTTCCATCTAATTTATTATACAATTAAATAATAAATCCATTATTTAAAATATCATATTTCTCTTGATTCCTATGAATATTTTCGGTGGAAATTTCAATAGGGAACGAAGAGAGTGTCATCATCATTATCATACTCAGTGTATTTCGCTCATAGAAAATTATGGTCAGGGTCTGAGGAGGGAAGAAGACGGCAGTTCACACTCATAGATGAGAGTGTCGTCAAAGAGTCCCTCGACTCTAGAAAGATCTTCAAAGAGAGAAAAACATACAACTTAGAATGACTTATAAAGTGTAATTTTTAAAAATTAGTGTAATGTAGAGAAATTAGTAATCTAAACATATAAATCGTGCAAGTGTAATTTTTCGAAAAATTACTAATCCTTTATGCAGGCGGAAAAAGCGAAAAGATTTTATATAAGACGGTCTCATCATGAGACGAGTTTATAATTAACTTATTTTTTAATTAATTATTTTAAAATTATAAATAAATCACCTTTAAAGTTATAAATAATTACTTTAAAACGATAAATTTACATTATAAACATAGTGTTATATATTGTATTACTATAAGTGTGTGCCATTGAAAATTTGGGGACCGCGACAATAGATTCCATTATCAATCAATATTCATTAAAAAATAAAATACTTGCTTCCTTTGTACTGTTATTAAGCTTTGACCTGAGTGTAAGCTTAGATCTATAACTCTAAGCATCATGCACATGGTTTCATGAAGTTTTGCAGGCAGTTGATAAGGCTGGTATTATTATCAGATGACTAATTGTATTTTTATGTTTTAACACAAGCAATCTGAGTAGCTACTTATTCCGTATTCTTTAATTAAAACTTACATCTCTTCTAAACATATCTTATCATAATTAAATTTTATCTCAGTTAAAATAAATGTCATATGTTTATTTTAAGTAAGATTTGTGGTTGGATTCTCACCCAACCTTTCCCCCTCCCTTCTGTTAGCCTAAATTGTAATAAATGCTGAAATGAGTTATCTCACATCGATAAATTAAAAATGATCTGCACACTTTATAGGTTATTGGAGTTTTTCTTCCTATTATCATACGATTTTGAAATGGTATATATCTTCTTGACTTATGACGTGTGTGCACCTTGTATTTTTCTGTTAATATAATCATATTTACAATCAATCAAGCCTAATATACAATAAAATTTACTTAATCTTATCAATAATATGCTTGGTTTTTATCACTTATTCATATCTAACAAGTAAGACTTTACTTAAGACAAGGATTTAGAAAACTTTACAAAGGTTAATAAATTTAAATAAATAAACTCAAAATAATAGAGTTTATGATCTGGTTGACACAGTTAACGGCGCGAATTTAGATTTTATATTAAGTGGATTAAAAGATCAATAAGGAAGTCAAATTAAAGTCATCTTAGTATTTTTAGTCTTCTATAAAAGATCAAATGTTTAACGAAAACAGAAAAAAGAATATCGTGAGTCTTTACCTAATTAGAAAAGTCAAGTAATAAATGCCAAAACTTTAGGCTAAAAACAAAAAATAAAATATTGGAACGAAAATTTAAACTAAATTTTAAAATAAAATCAAAACCTAAGTGACAAGTATCGTCTTTTCCAGATAATATGTCTTAAGATCAAATTTCATCTAATACTTCTCTTGTCGCAATCTACTCTTTGATCTAAAATAACAAATAATTGAGATTAATTTTAACAGGCTTCTTTGTTATTTAAAAAATTAAATATATAACAATTTCAAGAATAGATTAAGTTTTAAATTAGTTAATGAGTTTTAATTAATGAGAGTACTAAGAAATTAGAAGTGTTTTGAGTTGAAGCAATCTGCAATCAGCACCAAGTATTATTTATAATCAGATCTAGAATTGGCTAGTGGTAATAAATTATCTCTTGTGGAATATTATAATTTGTACATGCATCCATGTGCACTTGATAGCTTTCTTGGCGCCGCGTCTTAAGCTTAAACAAATTCAAATACGTACCATTGTACCAATGTACCATACTAATTGCATAATTTGAGAATTGCTGAACCTTGCGTTTTTTGGAGCATGTACGTATAATTTTTGCCATTTAAGATTTTGGGTTTCGCTTTCTACGGTGTTTGCTCTTTTATAGTCTTATTTTTTTCTCGGCCTAAATATTATGTAATATAAAATTGCACAAATTAAAAATCTTAAGCCCTAGGGTTTGAAACAAATCCTACATTTTATTTGTTATATATATAATAAATGGATTATTTCACACACACAACACACAACACACAACACACAACACACACAGACACAGACACAGTTATATACATAAAAGTTCAAATCTAGATATGAGTTTAGTTTTGAAAATTTGTATATAGCAATGATATTGAGAGGTTGAAATTCCAATCCCTACAATTAAATTTGCAAGAACATTAATCATTTGTGTGTAGCAAAAATAATTACTATATAAATGATACTCCCTCCGTTCTTTTTTGATATTCCATTTTTAGATTTTTCACACATATTAAGGAAGATATAATCTTTGGGTTGTAGTGGGTATTATTTTAATTAAATAGTAGTGTGAAGTAATGATTGTATTGGAAGTAGTGGGTATTATTTTAATTAAATAGTGGTGTTAAGTAATGATTGTATTGAAAGTATGAGGTTGTAGTGGGTATTATTTTAATTAAATAGTGGTGTAAGTAATGATTGTATTGAAAGTATGAGAGAGAAAATAATTATAAATAAAAAAAAAGGGGTACATTAAAAGAAAAGAAGGGATTTAAGGGGTAAAAGTGGGATAAAAACTTTCTAAATATAGAAAGTATTCTAAAGTGGAAGAACTTATAAAACTACCCGTTATAGTAAAGTGGAAGAACTTAAAAGAACGGAGGGAGTATATATTTACTAGTTAATAATTATTATATAGTTATAAAATAATTGTAATTTAAATATTATATACTTCCTTCGTCCCATATACAGTAGTATTTTCTTAAAATATTTAAAATAATAGGTTGAAATTCCTATTCCTACAATTAAATGGTATTTTCTACACATATGACAATAAATATATGTAAATGGTATAGTCGATTTTAAATCTACTGCATGTTTATAAACAACTTATTCATAATAATAAGCTGTTTAAATTAGCTAATTTACTAAATATTTGCCTTTTAGATGATTTGACTATTTAACCCTCTATTTGTATCAAAATAAGCTATAATTACCCAATAAACTATTTTGACAAGTACTTCTTAATTAATACCCATAACAACCTTAATTATAGACATGATAATTATTTCACTACTTGAAACCTCAAAACACATAACTCGAGCAACATAAACGTACACCTCATTTAGTCATTTACAATTAATTAGGGAGCAATAACAAGTCTAACATCATCCAACACAGGCCCACACAAATGTGCAAAATCATACAATTTAGTACGATAAAATGAACTCCAAAATGTAATACTAGTTCTATTAGACACAGCTTTAATTAAACCTCAAAATTGCATGCTTTACATCCCCATTTGCATGAGATTCATGTCTAACTTTCACATTCTCCATTGCTGCAAATGCTTCAACCACCATTGTTCCATTACACTCATTTCTAGCATCTCCAATGGTGAATGTAAGAAGGTAGAATTTGTTAGGTATTGTTCTTACGATTTGAGCTATGGAGCTTTCTCTTCCTCCTACTAATTCAATGGCATAAGATTTTGATGGGATAAAGAATTGGTTAGTTTGAGTCTATGTATTTTACTGCTTTGTGGGAATCAATGATCCATCCTGGGAGTGGAGATATGGCATCTAATGATTGTGGAGCAAGAAGAACACCCGTTGAGAATTTCTCGAATACATGGGGCCCACTTTCGATGTTTCCATTTTTTATTAAGTTGCCTACAAAAAAAATTGTCAAATTTAATTATTAAAACTAATTGAACCAAGTACATATATATATATATATATATATATTATTAGAGTACATAACATATCTTGGGCCTTAATCATAAGTTTAAGTTGATGGTTGAGGCCCCATAATATATTATATACTCTAACACGCCCCCTCACACGAGAATCTTTGCGCTAGAATTGTGAATGCAGCATATGACCTTCTCATACTTGACATTAAATATTTTTCTCACCCTTTAAATGAGGGGTAGTTGAAATTTAAACTTGTGACTTTTTGTAACGCAAGCTGTAATACCATGTCAGGAACCAACTCAACTAAAAGCTTAAACTTATTAAGTCTCATCATATGATATATGTTTTATCACTTTCTCTCACGCAAAAGTCCTTTACATTATAAATGTTTACAATACATTACATGTTCTTTCCAAATGTGACGTTAAATATTATGTAGACCCTCTGATACTTAATTTAAATGTTACCTGGTAGCCATGTGTTATATATATTCTATCAAATTCTTTAAAAGTCGATTTGACATAGTATTTAATATATAATGGACTTTTATTTTATCCATCAACTTATGCTTTTGGTCGGTTAAGATGAATCTTTAATATGGTATTAGAAGTCAACATGATAGATGACTCAGGACCGATTGTTATTTGCTTCTCATTTTATGTGAACATGCAACACTAAATATGAAGAGAACATAAGGTGCAGCTCTAATCATAGAATGAGGTATACAACAATCACCTAATAAATCTTTTTGTTAAGATAATTCTTTAACAATACTACTATAAATTAAATTCTCATTTGAAAAAGGGTTAATAAGTGAAATTACTTATTGGTTTAGGAAGAGGTAGCGTTTCCTTGATAGCAATAGCATGCAAAGTGGAACCCACCTGGCTGGGGTCCACCTGATATGTATTCTACTAAACCTTCTTTTACCCATTTGGGTAGGGAGTATTTCCCTATTTTTACCTTGTTTCTTAGGTTTGATGGCTTTGGACTTTTTTCAAAGTTTCCATTTGGTAGAAGCCCTACATAGAAAAATTTTTAAATGAAGTAATAGTTATTACTTCTACCCATTCACTTTATAGTCTCATTTGATTTTGAGAAATTTTATATGGTAATTTTAAATTTGACATTTTTACGTGGTAGATAAATATTTTTTAATTCACGTGGTGATCTTTACTTTTTATTTTTTCCACGTGGTAGACAAAAGGAAAGTTTTATTATTAACTTAATGCTATTTTTACACAACGTAATGATATTGTTTTTCAATAAACAAACGTCGTAATCACCCTATTGATCACATATTTCGAAACCCAGTTGAAATAAATACTAGTGTAACTAAAAACTTAACATTTTGTCTACCACATGGAAAAATTGGAAGTTCAAGGTTACCAAGTGAATTTAAAAAACATTTTTTGAAAAACCAAAAACTCAGGATTATCACATGAAATTTTCCTTTGATTTTTAACACTGTTAATTAATCACTCTTAACTTGTATTTAATGGGACATCAATAAGTTATGACATAATCAAGTGCGATCTTGTTTGATTTCGTTTCAATGCAAAGATCATCAAGATCAACTTTTTACAATTTTTAATTATGCAAAATTAGCGCTAGATATTAATGATAAAATTATTACATTGAAAAATATATCCAGTCAATGGAACAATTAAGATCAATAGAAGAAAGTACTAGCTAATCGTAAACAATAAGCATGGTTAGGGATGGTAGATATAATAACATTATATGGATTTTACACTGCATCTGTTCTAATTTAAAAATGTTTCACATTACAATAAATTAAGTGAATAGTAAGTGATCTATATAAACATAAAAAGTCTTATCCACTAGAAGTAAAAAGGCTAATAAAATTAATATTACTCAATTTTTACGGTTTTTAAGAATTTTATATAAACCTCTATTAGCCTGCTGATTTATATTCAATATTTGATCGACTCTTTTTTATAAAATTTGTTTTTTCTCCATCAACGTATCTAATATATTATTAATAAATCACGCTAAATCTGTGTATTAGCAAACCAAAAAAAAAAGTTCATATAATACAATTGATGTAAAACTCACCATCTTTAGGAGCGATGTTGACTGGAGTAGCAATATAACCGCGACTGCTTATCATGAATAAAAGCACCATGATACAAAGATGATGTAATGTACCCATTTTTTCATGAGAAAGATGTTAAATTAGGCTGGACTTATTATGAATGCCAGCATATTAACGGGGGGACACAAGTGCACACACTTCATAAGCCAAGGAGATATATACCATCCCAAAACCATATGGCAATGGGAAGAAGATCTCTAATAGCTTATAAAGTGTGTACACCATTTTCAATTTATCGATGTGGGATAACTCATCCCAACACCCCCCTCACATGCGAACCCCCGTCAAGTTCGCATGTGGGAGTAATCAATTAGGGTAGGAACGCCATTCTTTTCGAACCTACCATTTTTAAATTGTTGATCGAACCATCGGCTCGGATACCATGTCAAGAGACCAACTCAACCAAAAGCTTAAGCTGATGGTTGAGGCCCCAAGATATGTTATATACTCTAACAAAAGATAGGAACCCAAAATCTACAAATATAATGAATCAATGAGATTAAAGATTATATAATAGAGTCTCTGTCCCTTTAAGATTACACCATATATATATATATATATATATATATATATATATATATATATATATATATATTAATAATTAAGTATAAAAGTTTTTTAATTTATTTGATGTAAATTTAATAGGAAAGAAAAAATATATAAACCTATACAATACTGGCATTAATGTGGTACATGCTTCCACGTTGTGTGTCCACTAAATTAGCCTTATATTAATATTCTAAATTCATCTAAAAAAGAGTTAGAAAAACAATTATGTGTTTGAGAAAGAAGTAGGATTTGTTAAATTACGCAAGACTTTTTAAATGTCAAGTAGTAGCCGGGTATTTGACTAAAATCTATTAGCACATTTAATTAGTCAACTCTCTTTTTCTCTCCCCTAGTGTAATGAAGGAAGACTTTCATGTTACATTAACTTGAGCTACGTTACAAGTGTATAGTATAGCACATTCTTTGGTGCTTAAAGCTACTATATTAACTTGGCACTACCAAATTAGGTAACAATCATTACAAATTTCATTACCCTAAAATTATTAAGTGACTATCATGTAAGGTGAAATTTAAGAGGATCATACGAATGTAACATTTATCCTTGAAAATGATAAAGTTAATAACAAAGCTGTTTTCGATCAACCCTTGATAGTAAATATTATGTGCAACTTTAAATAAATAAGAATTGCACATTAATTAATTAGTCATTTTACTTTGATGAGAAACATCAATCTCAATATGAGACTTTCTCATTTATAACTTAAAAATAACCGAATTAAATGAGCCCTTTATTGTAAAATTGTGAGAAACAGCGTAAGCTAAAAAATAAAAATAATATGAATTATAGAATGAATTTTATCGTGAGAAATAACAATCTCAGTATGAACTATGAAGTATGTCCAAATATAAGTCTGAACTAATCGAATTCACAAATTACAAACGAGCTCTTTATTTTGAAATCAATCATGAACAACAACGGTCTCTAAACATGGACCGGCTAAAAAGGTAGTTCAAAGGTTGTAAGCCCCGTTCAGTTAGGCACACAAGGCCCAAGTGAATAACTGTATTTGTTCAGCCAGAATTGCTTTCGCAGGAAACCATAAGGGCTCCACACATGTCTCAGCCCAGTTTCACACGAATGTGAATCAAAGTTTCCCTCGTAAAGAAATACTCGTTTCCGAGGCCCATATCTCTATGGTAAACGGCCCGGGGACTTTCCTGGGCTTTGACTGCCCGTCTATAGCCCATTCACTTCAACCTTCAAACCTGAGTAACCATTATAATTCGCAGAGCTATATAAAACTTTCAAATCTAACTTCAACTTTCGATGTGGGACAAGATTATGAACCTATAAAATAATTTATCTTTTTATCTTTTTGAGTTATTATTAGGTTGATTTGAGTCAAGTGTTTTGGGATAGTTTAAAATCTATATATCCACATCGATTTTTATATAATTTTAATTTCATCCACAAATTTATATTTTGTATATATCTATTTATAATAATAACTTTATAATTTTCTTTTAATTTCATTTACAAATTTATTTTCTTCTATTATATCGTTTATAGATGTATATTTTTCATCATCTATTTATTTTATTTGTTCTTCCGAAAGTAACCTTGCTTTATTAAAGCAACATGATCAAGTTTATATTTTTTTTCTTTTGAATTTGATACAAAAGAATAGAGTTACTTTTTTTTCCTTTTAATGGCTTGTTTGGTTATCGGTACTAATTGATAGCAATGAAAATGACTTGTTAATTTTTACTTACTTTTTAAAGAAAAATATATATACAGTCGTAAAGGCTATATATACATAAGAAAAAATCTTGTATTTTTTAATGTAATTTAATATTATTTTTACTTTGAAAACATAAAAGTTTAATTATACTTTATTAGTTTATTATTTATTCTTTCTTGAAAATATAAAATAACTATAAAATTTTAATTATTTCCAATTTTTATATTAGATTCTCTCAAAAAGTTAAAATTATTATTAACAAAAAGAATTAGTTAGTTTTTATTTAGAACCCTTAAACACATATTCATGTCATATATGATGTACAATTTCGACTTACATAAGGTATAAGTATTTATTTATTAAGTAACTTCGAAATTATTTTTTTTTTCTTGTTAACTAACGGTTTTTAGGAAACAAAGGCATGAATTGTAAGATAACTGGCTCGTTTTTGATTGGAGCAAGTATATTATTTTTCTAAGTAAATTGCTTTTAAAAATATAATCATGATTTTGATGGACATATAATTATATATATTCATATGGGAAAATTTTTAAAATAAAAGATGAGAATTTTAAAATCCATAAAAAGCGAAATTTCTAAAATTAATATTACCTTCGTTCTGAAATATGCAACTAATAGTGACATATTAAATTATATTTTTAGAACATAAAAAAATTAAAAAGAAAATAATGATTTGGATCAGTGACATGATTTGTCAATAGTTTTGCCGAATTGCAATTTAAAAAAAGCGAATTATGATAGATTTTAGTCTATTTTTAAACCATTTAAACAAATTACAAATTCTAAAAAAAACTAACTAGCGAATTATATTTCACTCATTTAGATGAAAAACAGGAGTGACAGGAATGGATGATTTTCTGAAAGAATTCTTCCCAAAAGTGTACACAAGAAAGCACCATGCTGAAGAAAGCAATTACTGCAAATTTAATGATCAATATCTTCAGCTATTTAGATCCTCTTTATATCTGTCAGCACTTGTTTCAAGTTTGGTAGCATCAAAAGTGTGCACAATCTATGGAAGGAAACCTGCCATTTTTATTTCATCTGTGTTTTTCTTGATGGGTTCTACTTTAAGTGCACTTTTTCTCTATCTTTGTATGGTCATTATTGGTAGACTTCTCATGGGTGTTGGCATCGGTTTTGGTAACGAGGTAAGTGTTATAGTAACATATCCTAGGATCTCAATTATCACCTTAAGTTTTTAGTTGAGTTTGTTTCATGACATGATGCTAGAAGCCAACATGACAAGAGGTTACAGGTTCAAATTTCGGGTTCAAATTTCAATCTCCCCTCATTTAAAGTAGAATATTTAGATCTAGGTATGAGGAGGGTCTATGCCGCATCCTCACTTCTAGCCCAAATGGGTGTCGCGTGATGAGGCGAGTTAAATTATATACATATCCTAGTGCCTCAACCATTAGCTTAAGCTTTTGGTTGAGTTGGTTTCATGACATGGTATTAGAAGCCAACACGACAAAAGGTCACGGATTCAAATCTCAACCACCCCTCATTTAAAGTGGAGTATTTAGCATCAGGTATGAGGAGGCTCTATGCTGCATCCATACTTCTAGGTTCTAGTCCAAATGGCTCTCATTTGAGGGGCATTTTAGAGTATATAACATATCGTAGGGCCTCAACCATCACTCCAACAGCTTAAGCTTTTGGTTGAGTTGGTTTCTTGATAGTATGTTTCTTTCCTATTGTCGCGTAGCTGTGTGGGTAGCTGTTAGCTGTTCGTAAACTAAATATGACTTGTAACAATGCAGGCAGTACCCTTGTTTCTATCAGAAATAGCACCAGTTCAATACAGAGGAGCAATAAACATTCTATTCCAACTTCTAATCACAATAGGAATACTAATAGCTAACCTTATAGAGTTTGCAACCTTAAACTTACACCCAATAGAATGGAGGGTATCCCTTGGCTTAGCCATAGTTCCAGCTATCTTGCTACTAGTTGGCTCGATTATCATAACCGAAACTCCTACAAGTTTAATCGAGAGAAATTGATACGAAGAGGGTCGAGAATCTCTAAGAAGAATCAGGGGAATCGACAATGTAGAAACCGAGTATGAACAGATTAAGGAAGCTTGTGAGCAAGCTAAGTTGGTTAAGCATCCTTACAAGGAATTAAGGAAAAAGAAGAGTGTTCCTCCTCTTGTAATTGGGGTATTAATGCAAGTTATCCAACAAATGACAGGGATGAATGCCATAATGTTTTATGTTCCTGTTTTGTTCCAAACTGTTGGGTTTAAGAGTAATGGTTCACTTCTTTCAGCTGTCATTATTGGGCTTGTTAATGTGTTAAGTAACTTGGTTTCTATTTATGGAGTTGATAGGTTTGGAAGAAAGGTTTTGCTTCTTCAAGCTTGTGTTCAAATGTTTATTTGCCAGGTACTTTCTAATTTTCTTTCCCTATATGGAAACTTAGCTTGTATTGTGTGGTAAGGGTGTTATCGACTAGCAAATCAGTCAATACTTTCAGGTGGTCAAACCAGCCAACAATTCCAACCAACAATCATTTGCCCGAAAGATTCGCATTTATCTCTTTTCTTTCCATATATGGTTGTCGGTTCTATGAAATTAAGTAGAGCTGTTGAATCGGTTGGGCTCGACTCAACGAGTAATATGTGGTAAGGGTATTATCGACTAGTAAGTCGGTCAATACTTTCAGGTGGTCAAACCAGCTAACAATTTCAGCTTTTCACTGCATGAATCTCTCTTTTTAAGGACCATTCTCAAGCCGAGGGACTCTATGACCGCATCCTCTTTAATGGGTATAGGTTGTCGTCTTCCTTTTCTCCCCAGATTCTAGTCATAGACTCCTATGAATGGAATACACTAAGTACTTTGATGATGATGATTCAAATATATTACTTTTCTTTATGTAACATTATCAAATTGGTTATTTTACTGATTCCTTTTTGTGATTAAATGAATGCAGATAACAATAGGAATTATTCTGATAGTGAAGTTGACAGAAAAGCAGCAGCAATGTTAGTAGTACTATTAACATGCTTATTTGTGATGTCCTTTGCATGGTCATGGGGTCCACTAGGATAGTTAATACCAAGTGAAATTTTCCCAATTGAGACAAGAACATTAGGATTTGCATTTGCAGTGAGTTCAAACATGTTGTTTACCTTCCTAATTGCTCAAGCATTCTTATCAATGCTATGCCATATGAGAGCTTACATCTTCATCTTCTTCTCGGTGTGGATCATTGTCATGGAAATCTTCGTGGTTTTCCTCTTGCCCGAGACTAAAGGTGTTCCTTCCGATGCTTTTGTGGATCGAGTTTGGAAGAAACATCCTGTTTGGAGGAAGTTTATGGATAGTGATGATCAGAATCAGGTTTCTCAGGCTTAGGAATTGTGTTAACCAAGTTTTTTTTTATTTATTGTTTAGGATTAGTTACCTCTTGATCTTTTCTATGTCTCATTGGTATTATAATGTGTTTCATTTTCATTACTAAAAGATTTTCACAAATTCAAGTTATAGTAATATCAAATAGAAGTATATTTTACAGCTTCTACCATCAACTTAACCTTTTTATTAAATTCTTAACATGCTATTAAAAGCAAGTGAATAAAAGGTCATAGGTTCAAATTTCATCAATCTCTTATTTCAGGTGGAATAATTAGTGCCCAATATGAGGAGCCTAGTGATATTATATATGTATTCAATAGCTTCAACTAGAGGTGTTCAAAACATGGTATCAGTATTTAAGGTAAAGATGGCAGCAACAGTATTGTTTTCTTAAATTAGTAATTGGCAAAAAAAGTCGCGATAATATTCAAATCTACCAAACTTTAAGACTATAATTGGCAAAAAAAACATCCAAAACAATTCACTTTTTCATAAATTTTCAGGCAAATATACACAATCAAGTTCTTCTTGTTTCTGCTATTCCATATATAGAAAGCATTTGGTGCCAACAACAATAATTTGATCATAAATTGTTTCTTTTTTTACAAAATGGAAACTGAAACTGTACTGTAATCTACAGACTCAAAAAATCCCATAAGATACATGTATGCAGTAACTGCTTACAAAAAAAAAGGAATGAAATGAATTTTTGGAATCTCTGCTTCACAAGTAGCTGATTGATCCTATAACTACTTTGTCCGCAACGCCTGTTGTGTGCGGCATAGATATTTTTTACGGTTTTTCTATAACATTCGAATGTCTCGTACTATTTTTCAATCAACACCCCGCGGATTTTAAGAAGTTGTCGTAAGGACATGTAGTCGGAAGCCTAAACTGATGTGGCTGATGTTGGTGTTCTGTTGCACATAACAAGGGTACGGGACTAAAAGGTGGCGGTGTTGTGCACACGGGGATTGTAAAGTTCTCGTCAAGGAAAGGGTTTCCTGTCTGCATCATATATCAAAATGAGTCGTTAAATCATGTGCATTTCTTATCTGTCTCGATGGGAGCCAATTTTGGCTTGGGGGTAATGGAAGGATGTTGTATCATGTTTTTCGAGTCATGCTAAGAACAAAACATTAAATGGTTTCATACGATGCTCTTTTATCGACATGATGGGCAAATAAGGTTTTGAAGTCAACAAATTGTATGTTTACCTGTAAATAAGGTGCTGTGTTTGTCGGTTGAAGGTCGACATTTTGTATGCATAGGCTGAATAAGTTTTCTTGTTGCACTGTCATCAAACTGGACATCTTCTGCTGCTTACCCATCAAAAGAGCTTCACAATGACTGGCCATTTCTTTGTAAGGCAAATCAGGGGCGGTCGAAACAGAAAATCTTCCTACTTGTTGAGCTGTGTCCACGACCTGCACGAAAAAGAATGAGAAATAGAATTATGCTCAAAAATGAATCATGCTTACAAGTCACAAGACAAATGATGCATATGAATGCTGGTTATCGATAGATGAAAATACAAGTTCGACTTTGAACTTCCATTATTTGTCTAGCGTTAATTCCAAAACCCGAAACCAGTGAGGATGATAAAAAGTTGGAACTCAGGGGAGTGAGGAAGACCGAAGATGCCTAAAGGGCAGGGCTGGAAAAGAATATGAAAGATTTAGATTTACAGTTGAGACGGTGGAAAATCGAAATGAATGGACAAGAAGAATTCAGTTGGGCGACTTAAAACTGATCTATTGGTTCATGTAGCCAACTCTAATCTTTTGGGTTAAGACTTTGACATTGTTGTTGTTGCATCAAACTGCAAAACCCAACTATCTTAGGGAGGATGGGTGGAAGCCCAAGCTTTCTTTCTACTCTTTATGAACATTCTATTCTTAGATACTAACATTGTTGCCTTCTCACAATGGAAAGACTAAACCCGCTTAACTACAATCATACAAGATCGATCATTGGTACTTTGCTAATAACATTCGATATTTAAGCTTTCTGTTGGGGGGTTCAAATACACTTGAGCGATAGATTGTTAAGTATACAATAACTCAAGAAAATCATTATCATCGACTTTGACATCGAGAAACTTCAAGTAAAAAGAAGAGAACATACTGATTCCAGAAGTTGATTGACACTCAAGAGACTAGCATTCTCTACAGTCAGTAATAACTCCGGCTTAGGCTGTTTATGACTCGTTAAATCGTCATCAATCGTAAAGAGAGGAATAGTCTGAACAAGCAAACACGACACAAAGTTAGTCCTCGTGCTATTTCAAATAAACGCGGTATCTAAGACTAGCAAATACGTATAGTCAGCTGTGAAGAGTCGTTACTTCGTCATGGCATACACTTTGTCGAGGATCTAGCTCGTATATTTTGGAAGGATTCTCGAACATCTGCGCTCCTAGAGGACACACATCGTCTGGCAGAAATTCACTAAGCAATTGCTCCTTTACATTGCACATGTCAGCCTGATTAAACGATCCACAAGTCATTATTAGGTCGCAAGTGACAGCACAAAGCGTTTAATGTCTCTTATTTTAACTTACGTCCGTCATCTTTTCAAGACTTTTTAGAATTTCAGAAGCAAAGGATTCCCTGGTTTGGTCCTCAGAGATTATGATTTCTAATAGATATCGTTGAGCAGAACTATCATCCTCTTTGGATCCAAATTGTATAGAAGCATTCTTATTGACAGCCTGCAATTTGCTGTCTCCAACCAAACTTAGAAATGGATCAATCTGGAAACCGAGAAAATGATTACATCAGCATCCTGACCGCCCTCCATTTACATGCATCATCATCATCATACCCAGTATATCCCGCTCATAGGAAACTATGAACAGAGTCTGCAGAGGGAAAGGAGGCGGCAACCATACCCATAAAAGAGGATGCTGCTAAAGAGTCTCTCCATTTACGTGCATATATAATGAGTAAAAGGAAACAGTATCAGAGAATTCGACACTGCATCTTGGTCACAACATTTAACTATATGGTAATATGATTAAACTACAATCATATAATGGCCTACCGATTTGTTGTTAAGTGTTGCCTTGGCACAAGAGATAAGCGAAGGGATATCGTAAGCTTTTGCTGAAAAAATGATCATTGCTGTGGCCAAAGTGAAGAGTGATCGACAACGTGATGGTGAAAGGGGCCCTGCACCAGAAATACAGTATCGAAGATGTATATGAGACTTTCATCCATACTCTATCCCGCCTCCAAGAATGCAGTGTAACATAATGCACTAGCTAATTCGCGATTTGCTCAAATTTGCCCAAGAATAGCCCAAAACCGACCATAATTTGCTTTTTAAATGGTTCTTTTTCATCCAATTTTATCATTCGACGGGGAAATTAAAGTATAACAAACCAAAACGGATTAAGCAAGGTCAAGACATAAATGGTTACCTCCTTCTGCTAGAGAAATGCCTCGCAAGGAAAATGAAAGCTGGAAACTTCGAACAAGTGCCTCTTGACCAGAGCTCTATGATCCAGGAAAGGTTAATCAAAAGAGTTAAAGGGAAGAAAAAATAATATGTTTAGAAACATGAACAGACAGTGAAAAGAATATGTGCCAAAAATAGTATGTTCCGTAAATCACCTTGGCACGAGAAAACAGCAAAACCAGGCTGTATGTATGAGCAATTGCCTCATAATTCTCGGGTGTATTTTCAGGAGAGATCGATTGAGCCCAAATTGACGACAAAACAAGAATGATCTGACGGCTACTCAGCCTGAGAGAGCATCCTGCCTGTATAAACAGTAGAAACAATTATCACTCATCAAATTGAATACATACTTAACAAATCAACTTCATTGGCTTGACATGCCTAATCAAAAACTGTA
Source organism: Amaranthus tricolor (assembly GCF_026212465.1). Taxonomy (NCBI): domain Eukaryota; kingdom Viridiplantae; phylum Streptophyta; class Magnoliopsida; order Caryophyllales; family Amaranthaceae; genus Amaranthus; species Amaranthus tricolor. The sequence goes on from NC_080056.1 coordinate 2,152,153, forward strand.
TAAGAGCCTTGCAAAATGCAGCCGGTCACTTGAGAGACCGTTTCTCTGGGAGTTGTCTTTCAGGTCCAGCCCATTAAAGCTTAATGCCTACTTACTGAATTGTTAATGCCTACTTACATCATCCTTAATGTCTACTTACCGTATCCTTAATGCCTACTTACAATATCCTTAATGCCCACCGAGTAACTTACTCTACATTTTCCTTTATAGGCCAACAAAATAAGTGACGATCTCTCAAACAAACCGTCTCTCACATGAATTTGTGTGCAAAATGTAAAATGCTAATCGAGTTTCTCAGGCATTCAGCAAAGCAAGAGAAAGACAGAATGAAAAATAAATAGATTGAACTTACCACTTCCTTGTTCAAGTTTCCTAGAGAATTTCCCTCGGGTGGTACTACATGCATTGGGGTCCTGGTACTCGGTGCTCGACTATAAGATGACTTCAACCTATTGAGCATCCCACCATTATTGTTTCCCACCTCAATAGGAATGTTCGCTTTACTACCTGATTTGTCCTTCCTTAACTTCTCAAACAGCGCAGCGGAGGATGAAAAAACCGAGACAGTTCTAGAAAGAGACCTCGGAATATGAGCAGCCTTTCCAGACATAGGCAGAGCTGAAATTTGACGAGGAGCTACTGATGATGGTACAAGAACAACAGAGAATATACGGTGAGCCACAACTCTAGTTTCATGATCTTTATGGACCATTGCTGGAAGCAATCGGTGAAACAAAGCCTCTGGAAATGCCTGAAGACATAGAAAATAAATAAAATTGACAAATTCATTAAATATTTGAGAAATCAATGAACAAAATTGTTTCCAGACAAAACAGCTTTTCTTGCCTTGTTCTGATATGAAACATTTGGTAAGGGAGCAATAATTTGTGCAGTTCGGAACACTGCAAGTAGTGTAGTCCTGGCTATAACTGTAATACTGGAAATATTTTCTAGCATGACAGCCATAATATCAAGAATCGGACCTGCGTCTCCAACCTGTTAACAATAGCCAAGACTTCAAATTATCAAAATTCTTCAATAGAACATCCCAATCCCATTAAGTGGCTCCCACCAAGGCGGGGTTTCAAGGGGTCACATGTAAGCAATCTTACCATAAAAAGAGGTGTTCAATGGGCCAGATCCCATTTTGAGCCCTTATCCGGCCCGTTTTAGAAGGATCTTGCAAGGGCGGGGCCAAAATGGGCTCTACTATAATTAAAATAAAGTGGGCTATAAAAGGACATAAATGAACCTTTGTAAATAGCATAATTAATGTATGATTCAAATATTATAAATGGCAATGTCAATGGGGATTGTTAACATTTTATTCAATTAAATTATTATAAATGATAAATTTAATTGTTTTAAATTAATAAATGAGGATTAAAATAATTTTTAGTAATAAAAATGGGTCCGGCCGGGCTTTTCTAAAAAGTCCGGCCTATTTAAAGCCTATATTAAGTTTTAAGGGCCCTTATCCAGCCCATTGAACACCCCTAGTGATAACAAAGAGAATGTTTCCGATTGACTTTTTGTAGCAAACATTACCGACAACTTTGCATAAATAAGAAATGCACATGATTAGTGAGGAAATATACCTTTTGGGTTATTTGCACGAGGCAATCATCTACTAATTGTTTAAACCTTCTGTTATATTTGATAACCTCAGAACCAAGGTTAGAATCATCAAGTGAGCTATGAATGCTTTTGCGCAAATGTCTCATAACATCACTTATAGCACCAAGCAAAGCAACAGAAGGCTCGACTTCTGCTTGCTCGGCCAGGGTGGTAGTGACTTCAATAATGTCCAACTGCATATCGGGTTGTTTAAGTACGTTTTTATGATCCAAATGCTTGATCAATATCGACAACAAAAAGTGCGAACTATGACCTGTGAAAATTTCCATCAAAGCTATAGTCAATCTATCATCTTGAAATGATTTACACAATGAATCGAGAGATAAGTGATGTTTACCAAATGTTTCCATCACTTCTTGCATATCCTTCAAAACAGGACTAGCAACCCCATATTTTGGAGACCATAAACATCCGTTGTCAAAATAACGAAACAAGGATTCCAAAACACGTCTTGTGGTGGTAGCCTCCGTGCCTAGCTTAGCCATGTTGTACAGACAAACCCTTGACCAAAAACCCGGGTTTTGGGCTACTTCCCTGCCAAAGGGAAAAATCTATATCTGTGAGTGAAAGAACTCATTATAAAAAGGATGACACGGAGAGAAAGATTTGTGCAAAATATTTACTCTGACACATTTAATTCCCCCTTAGAATTTACAACCCCTGCCCAAGTAGGAATCTTTAAAATATCATTTGAAGCTGCATTATGACCCTGTTCATTTTGCACCTCTTGCACCCATCCCTGCTTCCCTGTGTCATCCCCTGTGTTCTTCTGAGGGGCTGTGTAGTTTTCCAAGACTACTGAAACAACCTGTGTAGGAAAAAAGGAAGTTGTAAAAATGAGTGATTAGTTATGAAGCATTCGAAGAACTCAAATAAAGATAAAGGCTCGGTTAATGCTCATTAAGAGGTGTTCATTCGGGCTGTGGGGTTGATTTTGGGTTAGGTATTTCGGGTCTGTTTGAAATCGGGTTTTGTGTCCATATTTTTTATATGATTGTAAATCATTTTTGAAGTCGGGTAAAATCGGGTTCAGTTACAAGGTCGGGTAAATTTCAGGTCATTGGGTCTGTTTTGATCACCTCTAGCTCATTAGTTCCAGTTTTAGCTTCTACATCCCCCCAAAGCTATTTATGGTAAGATAATAATGCAATATGCAAAATTACTTTTTACCAAATGTGAAATTTGAAAGGCAAGAGGATAAATAAGTACAGAAGTACAGAAGAATGGAAAGAATTCCAATTTACTTACATTATCAAATTCAGCTAGCATATGGGAATGTTCACCCATGAACCAAATCTGCAAAAGTTACAAGCACAAAAGTTACATTATCAAATTTAGCACCAGCCATATAAGTACTCTTCACAAAGCTGAAAAATCAGCGGGCCCCAATAAGCGGCTTGTTTGGTTTTGATATTAAATGGTGGGAATGTTAGTGAAATTATAATTTAGGTGGAAAATATTGGGAATGCGGTTTTAGGTGGTAATGGAAAATTGTGAAGAAAAATACTTCTTTCGGGATGAGCCTCATTAAGGGAATAAAACAACAAATTTCATAAAAATTCACACTAAAATTCATTCTTATTACCACCATTTGAAACCAATAACTAAATGGTACGAAGATGCAAAAGTTCTAGCACAAAGGAATAACTAAATTGCGCAAAATCACCATTGCAGAAAGAGTCTGCAGTCCAGCTGCTCGAAGACGAAATCCTCTCTCCTCTTCCCCTACTTCTTGTGCTAGCAAACAAAGCTTTGGAATAAAGTCTTCTAAATTGAAGATGTAAGTCCCATCTTTCTGAACTCAAATAACCAAACAGAATAACGACATTTATATGCGTAAGATATGAAAAATAATGAATTTCATCGAACTTCGATAACTGATATACGAAAAATAGTGAGAAGAAAAATGAATACTCACTATAATACATACCTGGTTGTTAACAAAAACAAATAGAGTCTGGCATCCTATAACCCGTAATTCATCCTGTCCTGTCTGATCCAACAAAATGTGCATGATACTTAGCAAACTGTTTGCAAACAAAGGCCTGCAAAGTAGAAAGTCAGAAACATTGAGGATCAGCATAGCAAAAGCAAGGTCGCATTGTTTCAGGCAGGTTGTAAAGGTTTTCACATTTACCGAATCAATACTACCCTCACCGTAAAGGTGTAAAAACCCGTATTTTAGGCTGGTTGAAGAAATATCTCATGGTCTTGACCAATATTTGGTGGTATGAAAACCCCATTAACCCACTTAGGGCCTCAATGTGACTCTTAATAGAAAGGAAAGATCACATTGCTACACTTAATAAGTGTACGTGGAACCAATCAGTGAACCAAGAAAATCTTTTCAAATTATTGCGACAGATATAACAAGTCGTGCATCATAATCGTGCGAAATGGCATAACAAGTCATGCAGCCACTTGACATCATTTCAAATTATTGTGACACTTCGAATGAAAAAGACATCATATTCACCGAAAAACCATAATCTTCAGACCAAAGAACATGTAATATTGGCTTACATTTGATCTTTACAAGAGACCAATAATCTTCGGTAGATAGACATGACAATTTTCACAGCATTATAATTCTGATTTCGCAATTCTTTGTAACACCGCTGCTCAAGATTATTTGTGATCTGACAAACAGAATACAGTGATCAGTGAAACATCGAGCATCACAATACAGAAAGCAGGTAGACAGCATGTGATTACTTATCTGTTAAAAATGATCAACAAATATGCAGGAGTAAAATACGAGAAAGTGAAAGCAGGCAGTGCTCAGTGAAACATCAATCATCAAAATATACACCTAAAAGCAGCAGAATACACGCAGAGAAGCGCATAACTAGACGAAAAGGGCAGGCACAAATTTAAAAGATAAAGCACCTTTGGAACACGCAGAGGATTTTTTGCACCATATTCACAAAGTTTCCCAATCATCCGATCATTTGGTCCTTCATCCTATCAAAAAAAAGTTTATGGTAATATGACTATATGAGACACAATCCAGAAAGAACAGACAAATAACTATAATTACCCTTTGAGCCAATTCTAAGCATTGCAGACATCACATAACATCTTCAATGATGAACAACAAACCAAGTAAGTTAAAAGTCGTATAAGCAGCAAAGTCCTCAAGAGAGTAAACACAAATCCTGCTAATGAGGAGCAGGACAGCCATTCTTAACATGTACAGAATATAGAAATAAGCAAACTAAAACATAGCAGAAGGATATTTCTTTTGCACTGTCACTTCATAATGACAATGTTTATCCCCACTAATTCTATTCAATTTGTTGTCAATTAAATTTCCAATCTCTATTTCCAATAATAGCATACATAATGTAATCATCCAAGAAAAAGCTCATTCGATTGTTACCACCGTGATTAGTTCTCCTCAACCGTCAGTCACAACACACCTATAAGGCCTTAAGAAGCTATCACATGATGTGTGTAATCAAATTAGGTTCTTAATCGATTATATTCTAAAATTAATCTAGTATTAATTCAAGGTAAGATGAATTGGTTCCGTAATATAATGGCATGATGATTGAGAAAATAAATTGTGCTATACTCGAGCACAAATTCTCGTATGAGACGATGACATTCTAAACCCTACCACATGACAGTCAGTCATGACATCCTAGAGAACAAATGGTTCCATATCTCTATGAGACAATGCTCAGTATTCGTTCAAGCAATGTCAGTAAACACATCAGTTCACCCGAGTGACAAGCATTGTGGAATAATGCTACAACCATCGGTTTAGGATTAAAGCTTTAGCATTATTGTAGTTGTAGCCTCACAGTCAAAAAACCATTAGTCTTATAAATTAAAACAATGATCACAAACATTAATATGAATTCAATAGAAAATTTTACAACAAAAGAAGAATAAATTGACCCATAAAAGCAAAAAATGCATAAACCTGACCTGGGTTTTGGGAAAAATATCTGCAATCAATTTCTTGTACCTCTTAACAGGCTGCCTCGACCTCGCCCTAAGAGCAGGACAGAAGAAACAAAGACTACCGCATGCTGGCAAAACTTGCCTTGATATAACCCCAGAAACAACACTCATATTTATTCACAAAATCCCACCAATATTTATTTACAATTTACAAAAAACAAGAAAATCAAATCTTTCTTTTTCCTTGATATTCTTCCCACATTAAGATTAAAAAATCTCAAAATCAAAATTGGGTATTTCTTGCTCTCCAGAACCAGCCTACATTTAAGAAAATTATGGGTCAATTCATCATTTAAATCAATACAATAACTCAAATTGAATGCACAAAATTGAAAAACTTATCATTTGGGTCAATCCAATTTCAAAAAAAAAATAAAAAAAGGAAAATTAAATTTAAAAAAAAGGAAATAAAAATGGGTTACCTCAGGATCGATGCTTGAAGAAGCAGGAAACCAAGGCTGGAATGCTGTCAACACTGAACCAAAAATGCATCAATTTTTCTGGAAATTCATGAGCAGCGAATTTTATGATCTTCTTCTTTGTCTTGAATAAATAAATAAATAAATAGAATCTTTAATTTAATTTCATAAAAGAATAGAACTTTCTATTCTATATAATATGAAAGCGATCAAATTTTTTTTTTCCAATGGTCTGTCTTTCTCCTGGTAAGCAGAGAAATGATCTGCCATTTTTGTATGTTTTTACAATATTTTCCATCATATTGGCACAGTAATTGAACCGTTACATTTTTTTTATTAAAAAAAGTTTCTGTTAAGTGTCCCTTTTTGGATTATTGTAATGATGATTGGTGAAATGGTTCTTCCAAATTCCAATATGAAAATGTCAAATTATTTCAACGTCTAAATTTGTCCTTCATACTAGTCAACCTTTCAATATTTTCAAGTATGGCCAAGCTAAGTGGATATAAAAGGGCAAGATTTCATACCCATCACTTATGACGATAAGATCCACCAATTCATATTTATGCCCGATCCAATTAGAATGAATGTGGTGCAATTCCCACGAAGTTTCGAAAAAAGTTTTTGTAGGCTTATTTACACTAAAATAGTTGTACAGTGCTAATGGACATGTAGAAGGACTATGAATTAAAGGAGTGAAGCAAAAAGTATTAAAGTAGGGTCAAGTATGAAGAATGAAACACAATAAAATTAGTCAACGCTAATTTTAGATTAGACTTTTCACAAATGTTAAAATCTCAAGGGCAAAACTATAAAACAAATTAAACCTACAATCTAATAACCTAAATTTCATCTTCTGGGAGAATCTATTACAGCTATTTAATTTTGCTATAGTTAAATACAAAGGTGTTGATTAGGGTCATTAATTGAATCGATTTTATGTCAGATATTTCGAATCAGTTTAAAATCGAGTTTTATGCCCACAATAATTTTTACATAAATTTATATTTATTATAAAGTCAAATTCAATTATAAAGTCAGATATATACCGAATTCTCACATATGTTATAAATGCCCTCTTAGTTGAATGTTACAAGTTGAAGCACGGACAGGTAGACTCATTCAAGTAAAGGGAAACAGCATGATCCTGCAGCAATGATCATCATCAATACTGCATATTAAATAATTGTTGTTCACATAGAATTGTGATTACTTTTGGGACATCACATTATTTGCCTTATGTATAGAGTTGGAGTATGGCACTTTAATTATCATTATACACTAAACTAATATATACTAGTTATTATTATGTGTAAACTAAGCTCTCTAGCTTTTACTTCAAAGAATCAAAATAATTTGATAATTTACGCAAATGTATTATTATTTATAACAAAAAATCAGTTACTTTAAAATTATGACTTAATTCATAAATTTAATAAAAATCAATTGAGATCGATAAGTCTGAGGTACGTATTATACAAATGTGGAAATGAATTGCACTTATGAAATAGGTTTTAGTGGTGGCAGATTTAAAACACATCAAATAATGTAAATAATATTTTAAAAATGTGCTTAATAATTTTTGAACCCTAATTAATGCTAACATATAGCAAAACTCTTACCAACTTAACCAGCACATTCATTAATATCTTAAAATATATGATTTTATATAAGTTGAATGTTGTCAGTTGACATCATTGACTGAGCATAGATTCGACCCTGGGTTTTTGCCCTATAAATTTAAAGCTTAGGTTGCCAAAGAGCAAACAAATCCTTACATATACCATAAAATTATCTCTTATGATAACTTGAAGACTAGTGCTAAACTTACAATTGCTGAACTCAACACTGATGACTCATCTATTTTCCTACGCCATCAATCAACGACTTCTTCTGTTTTGTAGCTAGGTCTAGGTGACTCGATCGACAAGTGACTATGGAAGCCCCCTTACGGTAGAATGTTGCATATGGCTAGTGGCACATGTTGCTCGTCGCAGATCCCTTGCCCTAAGAGCCTGCACATGATGAGAAAAGTGGCTAGAACTTCTAACATAGCCATCAATCTGCATATAACGAAGAAATTCCTTCTTTTGATCAATTCATCTCATAGCCGCATTTCATTATTTGCAGCTGTACATAGTTAGACAACATCGTCGTTGGAACATCTTGTGGTATCTTTATCGCATATTTACGGACACCTTTGAACAGCCATCCAGTTTCTGTTTTGCTGTAGTATTCGCATCAGCGGCCAGAATATGTCTAAGCTATTAAACCCTTTTGAAGCCTGTACCAAATGTGAATAACAGATGAAAGTTTTATAAACTGTAGCATGGGTCGAATTTATGGGTACAGAAGAACTAGAATAGAGCAAATTACCTCCACAGTAAAGGATGCCCATTTGTTATATCGATTTTCCATGACTCCTTCCAATATTGTCAATTTCAATTTGTGCATGACTTCCGCCATATCAAAGAAGACACCCTCATCATTGCACACCATCTGCTCCGAAAGGTAAGAAAAGTGCAATCAGAAAACCAAAAAAATTGATTCGAAAACAATTTGGTCTATTAGAAACAGTTTTACTTCTATATGGTACCGGTACAATCAACATTCCATTACCGCAATGCCACTTTTGTCTCCCGCCTAGGCGGGGCTCAACTGGAGGTTCGGATGTATGCAACCTTACCTTTGTGATAATAAAGTGATAGTTTATAATTGATTCTTAATAGCAAACATCAATTACAACTATACCTGTATCAAAAATTGACCAGAGTGCTCCAAATCTTTCACAATGATAGGACACGATTCAGAATCGTTTTTAACGTCTCCATTCTTTGACATTTTATCAGAAACGACCTGCAACATTGTTGAAAGTTCAAACATATCATTTACGGGGTTGTAATAACAATTTTTCAAAGGAGGTTAGGGCCAAGGGAAGAATCTTATTTTTGCAAAATCAGCAACAGAGCAGCTCCAGAGATACTTCTGAAGTTTAGAACTTGAAACTAGGCACCCACTTCCCAGCTTCAGCCAGTTGCAAATTATAACGACTTCCCACGATCATGATCCCATCAGAGACATCAAAACTTGATAATGATAAAGCAGGCAATTAAAGTAGAGTCTGAAGCCTGCTCATAGTGTTATCAAGATACATAAATCAAAAGCTTTTTAATGCATAAAACTTTAAGGAGTTGTGTACCTTTTGATCCTTAATATTCTTCACTTTCTCGGCATGTTCACTCACTGTTTTTAAGAACTTCATATGCTTTGTAGCCTGATCTAGCAGCCCGTCAATGCTACTCTGAAAAAACAAAATTTCAAATCTCGGGTTCATAAAGAAAAAACCATAGCAACAAGTATAATAAGAAAAGGTAACGGGTGAAACTCACTTTTTCACCATCCGGGACCAACATGCGCAACTCCTTGAGCCGGTCTTGAATGAGTTGTCTATCTCGTGGCCTCGATCTACCGCCATTTTTGGGTTTTTCTTTGCCCTTTGTAAGTTTAGGCGTCTTGGCATTCTTACCAAGCAGCTCGTAACTGCAGTGTGGTCGTTGGTCATCTTTAATAATTGCACTTTCCAAGCTCTCGAATGATGAAGGTGAAGGTAGCAATTCAGAAAAAATGCTTTGATTCTCCAATAGAGTATCGAATTGCCCTTGAACAGACACAATATCATGCTTTCTGACGGAAGCAGTAGCTTCACATGAATCCTGAAACTGAATGAGAGGAGTTTTTTCTTTTAAGGAGGTTATGGATTTACTGATATTGCACTGATTAGAGTATGATTTAGCCAACACATCTTCCAATAGATATTCTTGTTCAAAATCTTCATCCAAAGGTCGACAAAATTCTAACATTAATGAACCAAAAACATTTTTATCAGAGTATGCATTTTCCGGGCTAGAGTTCCGTGAATCCCTATCATCATTTAAACGGAAAGCCGGCACAAGTGCTCCTTGTAGTTCATAATCTCTTGGGAACTCTTTGAAATTTTTGCTTTCATTTAGACTTCCTGCAGATATTGGTGAATATTTCTCTTGTTCAGAGACGAAATCAGTGTCTATCTCATCAAAGTTTGGTGTTTGAGTATCATAATATTGCTCTTCAAGGCAAGAAAGCATCCACATTTCCGTTGCCTCTGGTATATCAGCAGAAACAAACTCATTTAGCACATCTGGCTCACCATTAATATCCGAGTAAGGATAAAATACATTCTGATCATCTATTAAGAACGGAAAGTCCTCCAATTGAAAATTTCCAAACATGGATGGAACTAGTTGACAAGCAGTTGGTAATTCATTTTCAAGGAATTTGGTAAGATTTATATCTGTATTTTGATATTCTGCTTGTTCAATATTGTTGTAAAAGAAAGATGTCTGATCAGTATTTTCGGGTTCTGGTCTACGATTTGAAGAGAAAATAGGGGGGGGATCGTTGTGATTGGGAAAGGGACTAATTGTTGCACAAGCGAGAGTGAAGAAAATATCTCTAATATCCGCGCCTATGGCCAGACTTTCACCAACCTATTAAGTTCACAAAAAAAAAAGGTATTATTTCTTATGCGTGAAAGAAATAAAATCCTAAACGAAAGCAATATGGATGGAAAAATTATGAATGAAGGTTCTTCAACTTTGTGTTCCTTAACACAAGAGAAATGATTTGTATAGACTATTCTTAATTTTTCATGTAATTGTTGGATTTTCTGGTTAAACAATCTTAATAATCATTCACCTTTACAAATGATCCCACTTGCAGAACTCCATATGGTAAAACAGGTGCTAGTAGTGTGGTCTGCAGGGAAAGGAAAAAAAAAATCGGTAAATCCAAGACGTCAACAAAAGTATTACCAATTGGAACTAGAATCAGAAACAAGTAGTTCAAAATAGCTTAATTCACATCAATTTAGTTCAAGCCACATATATTAGATTGTGTAATCAGTTAAGGATCAAATTTTCCAGCATACTTGCAATCATAATCTACGTCTTGTAGAAAATAAAAGAGGTCATTGTTGGTGTTATACTAAGCAATATGTGGTGGTACCATTGATTTATAGAAATATTTCATTACCTCAACGTCATTAAGCAGTTCCCACCTAGGCAATGTTTGGAGGGTCGGATGTACGAAGTCACAACCTTGCCCTTGTAATAACAAAAAGGTTGTTTCCAATTAACCCATAATAGAAAACATCAACAACTTCACATAAATAAGAAGTGTGCATCATTATAAGTCATTTTTATTGTAGTACATTATCTAAAAGCTCTAAATCTTTGTCTAAGTTGAGAATGGACAATGTACTGGTGATAGACCCAGTGGGATATTCTTGTCGTGACCCTGGGAAAGCTATGATTCTGCGTCTGATGGGTTTGTCGATGCAATTCTAACAAGCCTAAGAGTTTAATTTCCAGCTGAAGAAATCATTTCACCTTGATTCCAGCTGCTATAGGAAGAAGCCACTCATTTGCATCCTGCTAACAGAAAAGGCTGCAGTTGTAAGTACACAAAATCATTGTCATGCACATCTAAATAAAAGATCAAAGCTTACCCCCAAAAAAGAAATGATTTCAGCGTTATCTGAATGAATCCAAATATCACTCTCAGCAAGTGCCACTCTTCCAACCATCCTGGTGAAACGAACAAGATAAAATGAATGTGGGTGTGCTCTCTTGACTCCATAGAATTAGTATTCATATTTGACAAAGATTAATATTTAAGTTAGGCGTGAACTATGAAAGGAAATCTCTAGTATATCCTATATAATTCGGTTTTGGAAAGCTTCCTTAATATGCGTAATTAGAAGTATTTTGCAGTATGTGCATCTAATGTACATTTTTAGTATAGATTGAGTTCATTGGTAAAGTTCAAATGCTTGTTTATTTCACAAATGAGCACAAATGCACATTACAAACTAAAGGTGCACTCAGATGCAAGCTACTATTTTAATATTATAGTTAGCTAATTACTCAAGACAGCTTCTTCCATACAATAAAATTTCAATGGATTGAGCCCATTGCATGTTGTAGGACTTGTTCCACGTCGGTTATGTCGAAAATTGATGACGAATTTATAGATGAAATGATAGTCATCATCTAATAGGCTATATCTTTCTAGATTAGCTCTCCCATTTGTATAGCATCGGTATCAAAGCCAATTTAGATTGGTGGCCAAACGAAGTAGTGGCCGTGCTTAATCTTGATGTGACCAACGTGGTAGTTACCAATGTATCCATGACCAACGAGAATATTAGGCCTTGTGGGGATCAATTGTGTGGGAAACTAATGAAGGATTTATATATCAAATGGGCTCACTCACTTGATAGATTATTATATTGGGATGAGTTCTTCAGTTTGATCAATTATAAAATATGATCAACGAAAGAAGGTAGAATAATTTTTCATATACAAATCAATTTTCAAGAAGGCCAAAACTACTTTGGATTTAGATTACAATAGAGTATCTTAAAATGACTCATTAAATCATGTACACTTCTTATTTATATTAAGGTACAAACGATATCTTCTACCTAGAGTCAACCAAAAATAACCTCTTTGTTATCACTAACATGAGTAAAGATGTGTAAATTTGAATACATTGGGGTAATGAAATATTTTTTGATCCACCAAAGCATACCATGCGTAACTATATTAGGCGTAATACGATGTAATAAGATGTAATAACAGATTAGGGCAAGATTTAAGTTGATTGAATGTTTAACTTATTGGAACTTATTGACCTTATCGAAATTTATTTTAAAACTTATTTCTCATAAAATTAGTTATCTTTAAGGTGGCATAGAAAACCAAGTGTAAGAAGAGTTTATTACAAAAAAAAAAAAAAAAAAAAAAAAAAAAAAAAAAAAGCTCTATCCTTTAAGTAGTTGTTTATCCTCCAATAAAAAAGTAAATGTATATAGTTCAAACCAAGGTGACCATACCAGGAAAAGGTCTCAAAGAAAAAATAGAAAGGTGAATTTAGGAGTATCTAGAAAAATAAGAGGGTATGTAACAAAGTTGTTGATCTTGAAAATAAGGTATATACCAAAGTAGCTAATAAGTTCCCACAAGGTCAATTAAAAAATAGAAGTAAAACTTATAATAGAAGTAGATTTTGTATGGTACTTTTATTTTTAGTAATTAATAAAAGTAAAATAGAAGTAAAGCATTAACATATATTGAATATTGGCAGTCAAAAGTTTCAAACATTGATCATAAAAGTCAATATTACAAGAAAAAAACTAAGAGATGAAGTAGTAAGGCTAGGTCAAAGATGTACCCTTCCCCTTGCAGATATTGACTATGTGACATAGCAGCAATTGCAGAACAAAGAGGACATCTCAGGAAATGTACATCATCAAAGTTTGTTCCAAGTCCAGATGTTATAAAAGCTTCTTGCATAGAATTGCATACTTGTCTTGGAAGTTGTGACTTTTGGGAGTCACAATCACAATACCCATCTTCATACATGAAAAACCTGATGAAAGCAGCTGACTGTTATTGTGATTTGTGATACTAAAGGAGTTGACTTTAACAAAAGAAATAAGCTAAATATAGTAATTATAGTTAGAATTATTGTGGAAAGACTAAACATGATTAAAATAAATTCTTGTAAATGTTTTCAATTACAGTTATTAAGCAATGGATTAACATATGGAAATGCTATTCATATCTCTAAGGATTACTTGCAAGAAACAAAAAGTATAAATATTCAACATAAATCAAACATTAACTACTCCTACTGTTAGAGTATATAACATATCCTGGGGCTTCAACCAAAAGCTTAGTTGGTTCCTTGCATGGTATCAGAAGCCAATGTGACAAAAGGTCACGGGTTCGAATCTCAACCACCCCTCATTCAAAGTGGAATATTGAGCACCATGTATGAGGAGAACATGTGTTGCATCCACACTTCTAGCCCAAAGGGCTCTCGTGTGAGGGGGCGTGTTAGAGTATATAACATATCCTGGGGCTTCAACCATCAGCTTAAGCTTTTGGTTGAGTTGGTTCCACCTACATCAAATTACACGAACTTTTGTCATGAATCCCGAAACTTCTTCTTTATGTAAAATTACATATGATGTTTTCTATCAAGGATCCAATCAATAATAACCTTTTTTGTTATTACATGAGTAAGGTTGCGTACATTTAATCTCTAAACCCTAACTAGGTGAGAGCACATAATGTCATTAGGGTAAAGAAATTTTTAACCCGATAGAAGACAGCATGTTACCTGAGATTGTCAAATTGATGAAGCTTCCAAAACACTGCATAGCTCCATTGTGAATCAGTGCATATATGATTCAGCAACTGCCTTAATGTAACAGTTTCCATCTACCCAGATCTGAAATTAAAAGACTTTTGTGAACAAAACTCAAAATTTATTCTAGAATATCCATTAGATGCTTAGTTTAGGAAAAATAAGTTTATAAGTAAATTCTTAGGTGAAAAATAGTGCAAATTAATGATAAGAAATCTATCTCTTGATCATGAACAAAACAGACTATTATTTCATTCTTTTAATTTTCATATAAGATATACTTTAAACTAACACTATTACAAAAACCTAACAATTATATATCATTCAAGATCTAAGAAATAACATTTTCTTCAGACAGGAGTCATAGAAAGAGGTAAAAAATTAGTTTCAATATTATCACTAAAAAAATAATTTGAGTCTTAGCAAAATCAAGATCAAGATTACATTTATACAAATTTCATATATGATCAATTTGTGTTGCATAATTTACTCAACTTTCTCCAAGTCAATGGTCTGAGAACCCGTTTGCAATTACTCACACAAGCATATACAAACTATAAATAGATATATTCATATATCCTTCTTGAGTTATATATATATATATATATATATATAGATATAGATATACTTCATAATCCTTGATATTATAACAGAAGAAAAACTAACTAGTAAAAGCTATATTAGATCAAAGTTTTCGGGTGTTATATAGCAAATTCAAAGGAACGAAGGGAGTAAATAGTAGAAGAGCAGAAAATATGGAGTTTGGTTTACCTGAGTAGAAAAGGAACAGGCTGACAATTTTGTAGAACCAGAAACAGTTTAATAAAAAAAGAAAGTAAATAAGAGGAAGAAAAAGGTTGATGGGGTAGATCTTGTAGTGATTTATTCCGTTTATATAGAATAGAAAAGACATGTCTTATACAGGTATGCTTTCTTCTTATAGGCTTAAATTTTCTTTTTACTTGTATTTAAAAGTAAAAACAGCTATGCTTGCGGTTTCATATCGCCCCTTTTCTTCCTTCAAGTTCCACTAAATTGTATTATATTGGTCTGGTTGTTTGTGTTAGTGGACACATCTTTGTGGTTTTTTTAATAAGTATGATGATGTGTCATGCAGCTAATCTAGACTCTTGGACTTTGTCTTTTCTATCCAACTAGGAGTATTTTATTCCCAATACTTAATCTGATTATGCTCATATCAACCAACTAATAGTAAAAACTCAATTGTTTAGCATTAGCCAATCAAATATATCATGTGGGTCCAGGCTATTAACTATAGAAAAACAGAAAAAACTAAAACAAATACAAAGTGTAAACTGATTCACAAGAGGAATCATGACAAGGACTGAGAGAATCAGCAATCAAAGATGATCCTGAACCCACACAATATACAATTAAACTCTTGAAGCTCTGTCTTTTCATCTTACCCCAATTACCAATGTTAAATTCTGGACAAACATGGATACAACATATTGAAATTTCATTTAGACTATCAAAATGATTAACTTTTATAAAATAGTCCTATACAACACTTTGTGACATACTTATCTTGTTCCTTGAACACAACCAAATCCTTGATATTCAATTATAATGAACTATATTAACATGACTCATTAAAGCATATGTACTTTTAGTTTATGTGAAATTGCAGATATGTTTACTATTAAGGGTCAAGCGGAAACAACCTCTTTGTTATCAAAAACAAGAGTAACATTGCATACATCCGACCTCCCAACCCCACTTTAGTAGGAGCCACTTAATGGCACTATGGCAATGAAACGTTGTATCTTGTTTTCTCTAATATGGCTTACATTTGATAGAATTATAGGTCATTTTATCATCCAATCAGATAGTCCTACATCTACCCACTAAGTTATCTACCCAGCTAGATGGCATGTGAAGTGACATTTTAGATGGCACAAGAGGTGGCAGCTTAATAGAGACAACAATGTCAGCCTTAATAAACAAAACACATCAACCCAGAAATTATCGCCAACAACATTTATTTGACCCTATTTTAACAGTAATAGTGACTTACATCAACCAATACTCTACATTTAAAAACATATAGGAAGTGGGACAATCAGTACTCGTACCTTTTTAACTTTTAGGATCGTGAGTCATAAAACTATATACCACCTATGAAGATTTAAAACTGCATTCAAAGTTCATACTCAAGAAAATAATCTTAAGAGTTAAGAAAATAGTGGAGACATCAATTACAGATTACCACAATAGTTCTACTAGGTTGTATTCGGGAACAAATAATTCATTTCAAATTGTAAATAGAATTTGAGAATGATAAGGTTTGGAAATTTATTCTTAAATTCTCAACTTTGACTACATTCAAAACAATGGTAAAATTGGCTCAAGTCTAAATTTGATTTTTTTTTTTTTTATTTGTCAAACACTTAACTTGAGTAAATTCTACATTTACAAATGAAATTATCATTCCCAAATATAGCACTAACGAATGCATAATCGATACAACAACTTACGAAGACATAAACTAGAATACATTCAATTAAATTTCCATTCTTTTTTATATATGTCCAATGTACACTTTGAATTTGTAATTTATAGAAAACATATGAAGAAGAGGTAAAAAATCTTTCTGATGTCAATACAAAATGGACCTTAATACATATGTTCTCTAACCCAAAAATGGGATCCCAAAATCAGCATAAATTACTATGCATTAACAACTTTACAACCATTCAAAACATGATCAGATCAACCTCAAGAGACAAGAATATGAAAGTAAGGAAAAGAAGGAACCTTTCTAAGCCCTTGAAGTACCTCCATGATCCTTCTCAACATGGTTAACTAGAGCCACGGGATCCTTAAATCCTCTGCTGCATTTAGGGCATACATCGATTGACAACTTCTTAACACTATGGCGGTTATTACTTCTTTCATGAACTTTTTTCACATGCTCTACAAGGGCTGTAATTGATGCAAACCTCAAGTTGCACTGTGGGCACACTTCCTGTCCCCCAGGTCCACCAGTGCTTGTGCTACTTTTACTGCATTGCCCCACCTGAAGTGCCTGATTAAATTCACTACTCAATTTAGCTATTCCTGCTTCAGCTGAGGCTCGTGCTGATGAAGCAGCATTTAAAAACCAGGACCACACTGACGATGATGATTGGACTGGTGCTCTATTGGGCCGTGCCACTTCCATTTTACTTCTGCTATTCAAGAGGCCCATGAATGGAATCCCAGTGCTGGCTTTTGGGGGGCCATCACACTTGTGGTCAGGCCCAAATCGATGTTTCAAGCAGTGATCGGTGGTACAGTCTTTGCATTTGATTGTATTAGAGAACACAAGAATTTCCTTGCAGCCAACAACAGGGCATTTTCTCTTCTTAGTTACTTTCTCATAATTTGATGGGTCGCATACAGTGTTGACATGAGACTCCCAAGAGATATTTGGGTCTTCATCGGGAATCAAGCGAACTCCTTTAGCACAAAGTGGGAAAATGAAGACAGTGACACCTTGGTGGTCAGCATGAGGACATTGGTGCTGCTTATAGCTTCGATGCTCAAGGCAGAATACCTAGAAGAAAAATCAAAATCAATAGGTTAAGCATCAATGTAGACACCGAGTTGCTAAGCACATAATGTCCGCTAAAACATAAATTGAGTCCAAAATCTAGGGGAATATGCACAAATCCATACAATTGATCTCATAAGCATATTGTTTTGCCACAGTTGTGAGACCATCAACACAAGTAAACAAAGATGGAGATCAAACAAGCTTAATTTGTATAAATTAAAGAAAAAAGAAACTCACAATAGGAAATAAGCTGTAATAAAAGGCCATGAATTGGAATCCAGACTTTTGAAAAGCAGTTATTCCAATTCCAGTTAAAAAGAAATAGTTGGACCCATAATTCTTAATGCAGATCAATAAGAATACTGCATTGACAAGTGAAAGGCTATCTGACAAACGGTTCTCTATCAAACCACTGACAGAAGGGCTCTATTGTAACACCACTTCTGTTGTGGGTCCCTCTTGCTCCTCTCATAGAGGTTCCGTAGAGAACCGCTCTCCATTTAACCTTTTCCCATTAACAAGTTTTTCAATCGACTAGTCACTTTATGTAGAGAGTAACTCATAGACGTATAAACAAAGCATGGTAATTATTTGATTGTTGTATAAAGATGTCAATGCCTGCCTGAAAAGGAAGTAGTGACTTATACCGATGACTTGTGACTTATTACTAGTGAGTAGTTAAAGCAAAGATATTCAAAGATAAATCTGCTCAAAATAACAAATAATTATCCGAATCTTATACACGTATAAATTCAAACAACCCATGATAATCTATTCTGCGAGGGGCTAGTTAAACATGAAAACCGAAAAGAGGTATGGTGAAACCAACTCCAATGATAGGCCACCAGTAATATTTCTTGAACTTACTAGAGACAAAAATACTTAAGGCATGTCTAAAAGGCATTATGACATTGGGATCTAGGATTTCAGATTGTGCCCTTGATCAAGTCATAATGTCATATTAAGACAACAAATCCATATAGCTGATTCCACTCAAGTAAAACAAAGAAACAACTTAAACTCATTTGGTTCTAGTGAATAAAACCATCTTAGAAATCATAGGTCAGGACAAAGAAGCAAAGTTTCTTTCATACACCAACAACTCATGTTGATTCAATATAGCAATGTGCTACAAATTAACATATTAACCAAATGCTAACTTTAGCTTTTTTTAGTTCAACCTATGACAAGACTCAAGGTGGCCATCACTACCACTTACAAACCTACAGAGGATGGGGTTATGTAGGAACTTCAGAACTAAAGCTCCTCCAAATAAGTATTAATACATAATATCAGTATCACTTCTACTAACAATCCTACAACTTAACAAGGCATAAATACAAATCCTATTCTCCCATCACAGTGTCTCATTCCAGGGGCGGATCTAGTATATTGCAATGCTGTCAATTGACAGCATATTATTTTGGTAGATCACATGGTAATACACATTGTCATACATTGAATAGGGTATATATTTTATATGTTATATGAGCATTTTAAAATGATTTCACCAATGAAGGTGTCAACTGTCACCGTTGACTTAAAGGCTATTGGTCCGAGTACTAAAGCACATTTTCCAGCAATACAGGGTAAAATTTGCCTGTATTATCTGCCTTCTTTTGGAAAAATTATGCGAACGGTCTGGTACAACTGTACAACAAATTCAGCATTTTTCAATTTTAACAATATTTACATACTACAAACACAATAGAACAACAAAAGGGAAATAGGAAATATCACTCACAAATCCTAACAATTCAACACTACTGCACCCTCCACACAAAAAAATCCACAACAAATCAAAGATTAAAAGAACAAATCACTTCTTACAATCAATCAAAATCCCAAAACAGATAAAATTATGCATCAATATTAAAAACCCAGATTTTTATTTCAAGATTAAAAGAGATAAAAAAAACCTGATTACAGCGGTCGCAAGTGAAAGGGAGGAAATCAATTTGCTTACAATCATCACCAGAACAATGTTTTCCAAGATTTGGAAATGCAGGTGTTCCCATATGTTACCTCGTCAAAAAATAATGAATTGTACCAATTTATTTGTTGTCTCGTACTAAAATCAATGGAAATTCGAGTAAGAATTCTGCAATTTTAATGATTTGAAAACAGAGTAAGTTCAAGAAAATGGAAAAATGGAGTGGGAACTGAAGAGGGTTTTTAAAAAAAACAGAACTTAAGGCGGCGTAAATCGGGAATTGGATTCCTCCGACGAATTCCCGATTCCGCGTATAAACGGAGGAGAGGATCCAGGAATAGGAGGAAGAAAAGTCCTTGTTTTGGCCTTTCGGTTGATCAATTCAACCACTGCATTTTTTTTTAAAAAACAAAACCTGGAACATTAAAGTCAAGGCTAAAAGCTCTTGGAAAAAGAATTTATGAAGATTTTCTTGTCAGTTAATTCTGTTTCTCATCCAGCAATAGAATGTGCAAGGATGTTGCCATTATGAGCAACAAAACTACAATAAAACCCATCCAACCTAGATATATGTGAAATAATACAATCATAAAGCAAATGAATGGGAGAAAGGCCGAACACCCTTTTATCAATGGCTCTAATCACATTCATAACGTCGCCTTCTAGATGAACAAGGCAATAACCGAACCGGATAGCAATCTTCAAACCAAAAAGAGCTGCAGCAGCCTCACTAATCTCAGGGGATCATAAAGCCTTTACCTGTCGAATACCAACCAACAAGAGTTTACCCAAATTGTCCCTAACAACCTCACCCAATCCTCGATGAGTCCTATGAGAGACATGGGCATCAAAGTTAATCTTCACCGAAGAATCAAGAGGGGGCCTCCAAGAACTAAATCTCAAGAGGTGATCACGGGGAGGAATAAGAACCTTTGTAGCATAAGCATATTGTGAAATTTAGTCGCTAAGCTCTGCATTTGTATCTTCGTGGAAAATACTTTTTAATTTTTCTTAGTTTTTAAGATAATTTTTAACTTTAATATATAAAAAAAAATTTAACTTTAATATATAAAAATAACTTTTAACTTTAATATATAAAAATATGCATCATAACAAATTCGAAAAAAGAAAAATCATACTTTTTTTAATTAAAAAAACTATACTTAGACAAATCTTACTAAAAAGATTTAAATTTTACTCACTTTGTTTCATTATAATTGTTATATCTGATTTTTTATGCAAATTAATATATTATTTTGATAATTTATTATGAGATTTTGATAACAAAAATACGTAAAAGTTATAATAGTCATAAATTATTATAAATTAAATGAATTATAGTTGAATAGTTGCTCTTTCGTACATTTGAGTTTACACTATATGATTTAAATAACTCACCTATCTTTGAATCATGTGGTGCTTTCTCAAGAAATAGAGAGAATATAATACTAATTTGTCTTGATAGAATTAAATCAAAGAGATAGAAGGGGATTTTTAAGAAAGTGCTAATAAATAAAAAGATAAAATAAATTGTGTAGATGAAATTAAAAGAGAGTTAAAATATATAAGTGAAATTAAAAAAAATAGTGAAACATTATCCAAAAATAAAAACAATTCAAATAAAGTGAAACGAATTAAAATGAAAAATATTTTTAATTTAATAAAACAAAGGAAGTACTATCATCATAAACTTAGGAATAAGATTAGAGTCAAGCGGGGAATTAAACGTGTGGGTTAATGTTAGATGTCCAACTACTCTCAAACTTTTAAGGCATACTTGATACTTGTATGAGCTACTTTACCAAATCAACTAAGAAGTTCAATATGAGAAGTACGTTTTAGCTATTTGCCTTTGTCATCTCAATCAAATTCATTTGAACTCATATATTCCATAAATGTATTCTAAACCATTTTACATCAAGTTGACCCATAATTTGTCAAAAGAATAAAATCAAAACCCATTAGTTCAAACTCTATAAGTTTTAATGTGAGTCTAAAATCTTCAAACTCCATATTATAAATAAATTGAGTATAACTATAACTATGTAATCCTTAAAGATCGTCAGTCTTTTAAAACCTCATATATCACCAATCATCATCCTTACCTCTTATCACCAATAGGAATAATTCCTTAAATGAAGGAATATGTGGGACATACATACTAGTAAAAAAAAAAAAAAAAAAAAAAAAACAAAACGAACAATAATCACATTTTAAAAGAAAAAAAAAACCTAAGCCAACATGAAAAGGTAATATACTACCTTACACCATAATCCTTTAAACATTCATTTTAGAGGATCCTTTTAGTGCATCTCTCTTTATCTACTTCCCATTGTTCTCAACACTCCAAAAAATCCACATTTTTCATACTACTAGTCTACTACTATTTCACACCATACATATAATTTAATTTTAATAATGTCAAGAAATGCAAATAAATGGTTAACAATTGTAAGAAGATGGGAAAGCAATGATGAACTACCACCAATAGTGGGTCCACCACCACCGCGGGTGGTGGTGGACACCGAGCGGTACAACACCCGCTCAATAGAGACACTAGTGGTTGTATTGGCGGTGATAACAATCGTAGCAGTGATAGCAGGGATCATTGCACGTGTGTGCGGAGGAAGACACCTTGGTGGGAGTGAAGAACATGATATTGAAGGTTGGGTGGAAAGGAATTGTAGGAGTTGCCTCGATAGCGGTCTTCCTCCTCCTCCTTCACCATCACCATCACCATCACCATCACCATCAGACGCAAAGCCAGAAAATAAAAGTTAAAATGGCATTAATACAAGATCTTGTAAGTTTTTTTTATTTTTTTTATTTTTCTTTTATGGTTGGGTGTGGTGAGAAATATTATGTAGATTTGCAATTTGAATTTAAAGGAATGTTTGTAGCTTATTATAACTATTTTTAAGCTAGTGAGACAAATTTCAAGATTCATACCATGTGGCATGAATACAAGATACTACTAATTATAAGGCCACATTTTATTATATTAGTTGTGTCTTAAATTTTTCTAATACTCTTATTATAGAGGTGTAAATGATTGTATTTGCTAAATTTCCTATTCACCGGAATATAAAATTAACTACATAGAAGTATTTCATTGTTAATCAAACAAATTTATAATAGCCAGTTAGTAATTTTCGTTTTCTTATTGTAGAAAAATAATTCTATATGATCCCACATCGAAGAATTAGAGTGAAGTTGAATAACATATAAGCTTAAACTTCATATTATGCCAATCGGTCTTACAATAGAGTCTAATTAAATTTGTATACAGTCAACTCTCCTTCCTATGTGAATTTTATTGTGTGCAAGCCTCATAAAATATTTATGATGATCTGAAGATTGATAACAATTCCAAGCACTTTCATTTGAAAAACGAGGATGCTTTATCAAAGTTATTAGTGCCACACAGGTGTTGGTTGGCAATTAGTCAACTAATCCAGTCAGATAATCTGACCGTTAAGGGGGGCCCACAACAAAAGAAGAAACAGGAAAAACGGGAGCATTGAAGGATCTTTGAGCCAACATCAACAATTCTCCGCTAATGTATGATGATTAGTCCTCATTAGAATTTTCTTTTTACAACTTTAGATTTAGATATTCATACAAAAAAGATACACATTTACTCCCGATTATTTTTTTATTTATCTATAAAAAATTAATATAATAAAATCTTTTAAATTCTTAACTTAATTTAGCTTTAAATTAGTTTAGAAAAATAAAGTGTCCTATAATCAATTATAACCCTATTGAATTAGTCAAATTAATCGGTATAACTTGAGCTCAATCCATTTAACATTATACTGTAATGAAACAAATCAAAGTATATATATATTCCCTAACTTCACGATGCTCCTAGTAGAATCTGATCCCACAACCCCTCGATTGTAAGACATTAACCTTAAAAATAGGCCGTAATAACTAGACCGTAATAACAAACAACCTCTTATGTAAAAGAAAGCACTAATATTCTCGTCATTGTAATCATACTCAGAATCTTCTGTTCATAAAAGTTATGATTACAATTTTGAGAAGAACTAGACCGTAGACGATCAAAGAAGATAAATACGTTGTGAGAATCAAAAAAAAAAAAAAAAAAGTTGCTTATGGCCTTTGGTGATTAATCTTAAAGATAAACAATTTCATACAATCATATACTCAAGTGTAGTATACAGTACAACAGAGACCATCAGGAAACTGGTATTTAAATTTTACTGTGATGAAAAAAATTAAAAAAATATACTACTAAAACTCCATGGCTTCTTAGCTCCTAATGGCCAAAATCATACAAATACAATAATTTATCAACTATGAAAAGAGGCGGCTAATTTCCTAATAATACACTTAACTGCTCGGTACGCAAAAACGGGAGGCTATAATATATGTGCTCAAAACAGTCTATACATATAATAACTTCAGGCATATCGATGGCAAATTTAGATCCAATGACCAATAACTCCGACATGATATCGAACCAGTCTAGCAATTTATTCCGCATTGTTCAATGTCAGGACCAGTCACTCGGGTGGTAAACGGATCAACCCTAACCCATAATAAGGAGAAGATGGACGCAAGGAGAATAGACCAAACAACAACGATGGTAGGAGTTCGGTTCTGGCGTCCCATGAGACCCTTGAGGAAAGGATAAAGATGGATGATCACCCAAAATGCGAAGAACAGTTTACCGAAGAGAGGACCCCAGGATTGGTATCCACTGTTGATAGCATAGGAGATTCCAGCAACCACTCCGACGAGGTTTATGATGAGAAGAGTAGTTGGTGGGATGAGTAGAGTTGTCCATTTGAACATGTAAAGCTCAGCAAAATCCCCATCTTCGTCTGATGCTTTGGAAGTGACGGTAAAGTTGGTATCGATTCCAGCAAGAACTTTGAGCAAACCTTGGAAAACAGCGAATAAATGGGCGGAAACTCCTCCAATAACCCAAAATTGCTCATTTCTCCACCATTCATCGATCCCCACACCACTCCATCTCATTTCTAGTATACCGGTGGCAAAGATGGAAAGAAAGAGCGACAAAAACCAAATACTAGCCAAGTTACTAATCTGCAATTAAAAAAAAAAATGGTTTGTCAAAAACGAGAAAAGTAGAAGCTCGAGCATCATATACCAAAATTTTCCCCTACTTTCATCCTAAATGACCGTTTTGTAGTTTTTGCAGTCTTCAAACAATTTTAAATGTACTTTCTCGCAAACTATTTGGAATAACTTTCCCCTTTTAAATTTTTGTTCATAACCAGTGTAACCCAATTCGCTTGCTAATTCACTTTTTAAATTTGCGATTCGCTCAAATTCGCCCGAGAATAGCCCAAAACAGACCATAATTCGCTTATTTCGATTCGCGAGAAAATTAGCGAATCATGTGACACTGTTCATAACCAATGTTGCACAAATTGGAATATCATAAAGAGTCAAAGATCACCATAATTTTGAAAGGGAAAACTACAAGTTTTGGTAGTTTGGCCTAAAGTTAGAACAACAGAGTATAACGTAAGACGGGGGAAGTGATGCGTCAATCGAATTATGTTACCTGTGGAATAATGAACTTTCCAGTAAGGAGACAGACAGCTGGTAAGGTACAATATGCAAGAAGGGGAATAGATGTGAGTGGGTAAATTGTGGTGTTGACATAAGCAAATCTCTCGAGCCATTTCAACCGTCCACCATAACCATACCACAAGGGACAGTGACGACTGAAAAGAATTTCAACGGAACCTAAAGCCCACCGAAGCACCTGATTCAAACGATCAGACAAGTTGATAGGAGCAGATCCCTTAAAAGCTGGACGCTTAGGTATACAATAGATTGATCGCCATCCCCTAGCGTGCATCTTAAATCCTGTAAGAATATCTTCTGTAACGGAACCATAAATCCAGCCGATCTGCACGGAAGTAACGATCAATGATAAGTTAGTCAGTTGATGCACAAAAAATGATGAAAGCAGGAGACAGATAAAAATGAAGGAGGATGAAGCGACATACTTCAGCTCCCCACTCGGTCTTGTCCTCGTACCCACAACTGATAACGTGAATAGCTTCTTTCAAGAGGGTGTCAGGAGTTGCAGACTGTGGAACACCTCCATTTTCCATCAGAGTAGAAGCCACAAATACTTCCGACTGACCGAACCTTTTCTCCAAGCTCATTTGAGACATAAGTAGTGACTTCTCATCATCAAATCCAGCACCTAACACAACAGAGATTAAGATTTTGCTACACGTGGAAAAGGCTCAAGTAGAATTATAGGAAAGGCATTGATCACAGTCCTCGCTCCTCACTAGAGGTGTTCAACGGGCCGGGGCGAGACGGTTCGGGTCAAAATTTAAATGGGGCGGGGTGGATCAAAGCCTGTTTAAACCCGACCCACTTTGACTTGTTTTTTAAATGTGTATATAACAGTTTTTTATTCTACTTTATGGCCCGTTTGGTCGACCCACCTATGTATATAATAATATCGTATAATAATATTTTTAAAAAGTGGTAAACTTTTTTTAGCAACCAATTCTTATAATAATCCTACCCGGCCCAGCCCGACCCTTTACACCAAGTCCAGTCAATGGCCCGACCATTATTGACCCAACCCGCTAATGGGTTCATTAAAATGTGACCCGACCCGACCTGTTAAACACCTCTACTCCTCCACTAATACATTACCCTGGTAACACAATTTATGAGAAGTCTTTATGTAAATTATGTAGAGATGTTTTCAAAATGACAGTATTCACCTCACTGTCGCACATCAAATATTTTTTTCTTTCCCTCTATACACTTGATGCAAAGGTTAAATATTTTTTTTTCCTTCTTATTTGTGTGCCACTACTTCATAGTAGCATATATTTTTAAAAAGGAACTATGATCTCAAACAAAACGAGCGACTTTTCACTAAACATAACTAAAAAAACAATGAATTTGAACAATACAGGTTAAATATTGACGAAAATAAATTAAATGAACGAACTACAATACCTTCAACACCTTCCTCGATATCTTCCAGATTGAAAATTGGTATGGTAGGGTCGGCATGTTTATTCGCTTTCTTTTTGGAGTCTTTTTTGCTTGATTTCTTTCTAGAACCACCAAAACACGAAGAGAAAATTCCTTTCTTCTTGGGCTTTGGCTTAACAGGAGGCTCATAACCATATAAAGCTGTTCTGTTGAAGACACATCCTGTACCCACATAAACAGGACCTTGGATACCGTCCAAACCTCTCAAGTTGATCTAATATATAAAAAGGTAGAAGTTTGGGCAGAGAGTAAGAAACACGAAGATAAAACAATAACAAATAGCATCAAAAATACACGATGTAATAATACTCACATCGAAGAAGACAGTGTTACGGTTAGCATATCTATCATTTTTATCAATTCCATCGAACCTTTGTGGAAATTGGACATAGCAAACATATTTCCCGAGGTTTGGATCCATCATAAAGCACATAGCTTCCCTCAAAGCTTTACTATTGTTTATGTAATGATCACAATCAAGATTCAATAGAAATGGACCATTTGTGAGCACGGCTGAGACACGAACCTGCAGGGGGAATAAACTGAAGACATAAAATACACATCCCAGAAGGAAGAAAGAAGGGAACTGAGGTTAAGTGGGTGACTACTTACAAGAGCATTCATAGCACCGGCTTTTTTGTGATGCTGAAACCCAGGACGTTTCTCACGAGATACATAAACCAAACGTGGAAGTTCATTACCTTCTGTATCAAGTCCTCCACTCTGGCCTAAGAAAACCTGCAGGAAACACCCATATAATTTATGAAACTAAAGTAGATGGAGGGGCAACTAAACAACAGTTTTAAACAACAACTTCCACACCTTAACTTAAAGTTACTTGGACTCAAGTATCGATGCCGGATGTTGGTACGTGTCCAAGTGTTGGATACGTCTAAATATTCAATTTTACGCCTAAAATGAAGTGCCTAAGTGTAGTGTCATATTAATGTCCGAGTATCAAGGATCGGACGCGGGTACGTGACGCAAAATCAAGAGTCCGAGTAACATAGCCTTAACTAACATCAACCTCAAAAAAGCTAACTAGAAGTTCAACCCCAATCCTGACAGCACAATAGAATCCGAGGCTTTCCAACCATATAAAGTAAAGCAGACAGAACCCTTCTGCTGCTAAAGTTAACGTATGTTTACAACAGTATAACATCTTTCAGCAATAAACCCGTGAGAAGAACAGGAAGAAAAGTTGGCCACTAGACTTAAATAATTTAGACATCTTTGTAAAACTACCCCATACAATCCAAAACTTTGTTTTTCATTGGAAAAAGATTAAAATTTTCTTCTGCCTGATTATCTTCTCACTGATGGAACTCATAAGTGAAGAGTGTGTTCACTTCAAGGTGCTCAAAACAAGATGTAATAACCCTAAAAATTGTTACAACTTACAAGGAGAAGTGAAAGCATAATTTTCCTCTCCGGAATAGTTTGTTTAGTTTCTTCTCTTGTAGGGGTACAATTTCAACAAGCCTTGGGATTTTAATAAGCTTCATATTCAACTATTTAAGTTAATTCCAGTGAATAAGTTAAGACAAACCTGTATCATTCCTGGATGGTCCCTGGTATTGTTTCCAGGCCAAGGAGTCCCATCTTGCATGACCCATCCTTCCTCTGGGACCTTTTGTGCCTTGGCAACGAGGCCATTGATACGGATTTTAAACTCTTCATATTCTCTCTGCAGGGAAAATAATCAAGAAAACCTATCATGTAAAGCAAAATTAACAATCAAAATGCAAAACCTTGAACATGGGAAATGTTATTCTTACCTTCATAGCCCTGCGATCTTTCACAAAAGTAGTCTGAACTTTATCTTTGAGGTAGTCGATCTTTTGAGCAAAATACCATTCTGGAGCTCGTGGCTCAATTTCATATTTTTTACAGAAAGGAACCCATTTTCTTGCAAATTCTGATGTCTCCGAAAGAGCTTCAAATGTCAGCATAGCTGCTCCATCGTCAGAGACGTAGCAAGAAACTTTGTCAACAGGATAGTCAACTGCAAGAATGGATAGCACAGTATTGGCAGTGACAAGAGGAGGTTCCTTCAACGGGTCCACAGTACTGACGAAAATATCAACGGCGGCCAGCTGTGATGGTTCCCCTTCACGATCATACCTTTACAAAGAGATAAGTGAACCGTAAGAACTAGAATTATATCATAAAATTCTATAATAAAGCTGTAGAGAACATAAATCATGAAGCTTATACAAAGTCAGCATGGTACCTGAGTGACAGCCTGTCAAGATAAGTTTCACGATTGATAGGAAGCCACTTAGGAAACTGATCCAGAATCCAAGATATTGCAAACCATATCTCACAAATGACGGAAATCAACCACAAAGGATAGGCATTTGGCACTGGGTTTGTAATACGGTAGTGCAAGAAAAGACCAAGAACAGCAAGTCGCAGAACGATCACCATCCTATATGGGTTAATTCTGGATGAAGGAATGGGAACCTTCCTTGACAACGGTTGGCGAGTTTCATCATTTCTGCATTTATCAAGTGAAGGAAAACATAATTCAGCAAACAACATCCGACATCAGTAGAACTGAATTTGTGATCTTGATTGATGACACTAAAAACAGGCACAGAAAACCTATAAAAACAATGCCAACGAGAAAACTCACAATAGTGGGTCGTCCATAGCAATATCAGTGCTAGCGTCCAAATCATGAGCAAACCTTCCCTCGGAAGGTGCATGACTAACACTTGGAGGACCTGTACTCTTCTCTTGCTTCATTTTCCAACCATCAATCCTTTCTTTCCAAGCTACATTTCCAAATCCAGGAGAAGCGAATTCCCTTGACAATCTAATATTTGCTGCAAACAAAATTATTCCGCAAAAATGTAAACACATTATACAACAAAGCACATCATATCACATTCCATCTCCCCAATGCCATCAAGTAGCTCCCACCTAGGTGGAGTTTGATGATTCGGATGTACGCAATCTTATCCTTATTAATGATAAGGATATTAACGATAACAAAGAGGAGATTGTTTCCGAGTACCCTTGGCAGCAAACATCATCAGCAACTTCACATGAATACGAAATTCACATAATTTAATGAGCCATTTTTGCAAAGCACATGATTTGACAACAAATTTCGGAAACGTAAGCTATTATCATTACCTCCGGTGCTGGCTCCAGGCGAAGGCATGGAGTAACGTTCCGGGGATGCAGCTGATAGGTCTCCAGAAATCTAAGCAGCATCATAAAACACTCCATCAGCATAATAAGCCATTCAACAAAAACAAAGCACACAAAGTCAAAAGTATACAAGTCTAAATACCGTGCGCCCACTTGGCAGCCGAGGAATATGGCTCATAGGAACCTCTTTATCATAGCTAGGGGGACCAAGCTCCCCTGATTGTCCATTGTTCATATGCCAACCAAGCATTCTCTCCTGAGGCTTCTTCGAGATTGCATTACCCGTTGGCTCATTGATGTCACTGAAATCGTCAACATCATAACCTTCAACCTTGTCCCCGTGAATTGCAGGACTACCTGTACATAAGAACCAAGGCCATCATTTTCTAACACTAATTTCATGACAATAAGAGATACCAAAACGTTAATTCGACCCACCTTTTAGCCGCTTGTATCTTGTCTTGCATTGTGGACAAGATTGATTGCCATCTTTCCGCTCATACTCGTAACAAGGACGACAAACAGGGAAGGCACAAACATCACAGGCAACAAAAGGCTCTCCATCTACATTTGTGCCAATTTTATCACTACAGATCTGACAGACTTGTTCACCTATCTGGTTTCCATATTTAAGCTAGAAAAACAGAACCAATTCAGAATTAATAAGAACCCAATTAAACACAAATCAATTTTCATTACCAGATCCATAGAATTATGAAGCATGAACAAGTTTTGCCAAGCAAGAGTCAAGGGTTTCGTTGATCACAGTATGAATAGTAGGATTCAAGCTTAATCACATAAATCCAGTCATCCAATCATCATAATAATCACTTAAATCACATCTGATTCTAAAATCACTTCACTGATTGTTGATGGGTTGAACTACAATTGATTCAGATTTCACACCCAGGTACATAATTCAGCAAAATCAAAGCTACTAGTGATTCAGACATTCAGTTTAAGTTACAATATTTCTAAAATTTCTGAAAATCCAGATCAACTTAAATTGTAGTACTATTCATTTCTAGTAGTAATAATCTTTTTTAAAAATCAGAAAATCCCATAATCATCCAAGATAAGGAAGGCAATTGAGCAATCCCTAAAAACTAAAAATCAATAACAGATAATTAAAATATGAAATGTTGATGAATGGGAATTCTATTTTAACAAAATCAAAAGCAAAAGGAAATACTAACCCCATGTTCTGATTCCTCCATTATCACTGAATCTGTAATCAGAAGCAAGATCTAAAAAAACCCAGATGAATTCAATCAATCCTCATTAACCCCAATAAGATTAAGGATAGATTAAGATCCAGAAACTCAAAGAAAGAATATTCAGTGTAAAATAGTGTCGGCAGTCCAATGTAGCCGACCTTCCCCCAAAGAGAGAGAGTTAGATAGAAGAGGAATAGGGGACAGAGAGTAATGTAGGGAAGTAAGGAAAGAAGATTATTATTGAAGAAATATTTGTTGGAATGAATTTAATTATTGCATCGAAAATCACACCGACAGAGAGAGAGAGAGAGAGAGTGAGGATTTTTGGATTTTTTCAGTAGACAGTAGAAGTAAAAAATAATGACAACCCAGTAGTAGAAAATAAATTATTAATCCATTTTTGGTCATTCATTTGGGTGTGGAGCAAGTTTTTACTCAGATAATCTCGAATTTTCTTATGATGAGAAAATGAGATAATTAGATAAAAAAATCAAAATTTTAAGATATTTATGAAAGGTAACATTTGTTTTTCGTGATAAAACTTAATTTTTAAATATTCTAAAATATAATAACCGGATAAGATGGGAGTGACACATAAAGATTTTTGGGTGATTCTTTTGTTTTTACTCATAAGCTTGGGAATTTATTAAAGGGAAATTGTACATGGTAGCATCCAACACTTTTTTAAGAAAATTCCACATGGTAGCATCCAGTTTATACACAAACTAATTGTCGTAGCATTTTCGATTAAGTTCTTGTTAATTTCCGTTTAATTCATCATTTTGTATGTTTTTTCCACATGTTAGCATCCACTATTTTAACGTTTAATTCACCAATTTAATATTTAATTCATTAACGCCCATAAATGTTGTAATAATTTTGCTTTCATTCAAATTGTTGGCATTATAAAGTTCAAAAGGTAAATAGTCAAGCACTAATACTAATACATATTTATTTCAAGCACTGGTACATATGTTCACAGTTCAAAAACTATTATTATCAAACTTCAAAGTTGCATATCAATAGTTCAAAAGGTGTCTTCCAAGCACTAATACGTATTTACTTAATTAGCACTAATACATATTTACTTCAAGCACTAGTACATATGATCACAGTTCAAAAACTACTGTTATCAAAGTTCAAAGTTGCATATCTAGCACTAAGACGTATTTACATAACTATATTTGGAATGCTTTTGAAGATGATGGCGTAGAAATCGTCCTTTTATCCTTCTTTTGTTTAGCCGTCAATCCACCCTTGCAAGTCTTCACATTATGTTCAAACTCCTTGCATCTACTACAGTTCACGGTCTTAGACATTTTCCCCTCTCATTCTTCGTCTGCTTCCCTCTTTCTATTCTTTGTAGGTTTTTCAATTGCTCACTTCATCATTGGTGGCTTAATTAGTGGGAACTACATTTTTGGCTAATGCCCAGGGTCTAGAATAGATCTAATAGTGCTTGCATATGTCTGCTTGTACATTTTGCAACTGTACCAATCACTGCAAAACCTTATGGATCTTGGCTTGAATGTAGGATGGCCCTCACAACATGTGGGAATCCAATCAACAAATCAACAATTTAAAAAGCCCTAATTCATTATTGAATTCAAACCTCAAGTTTATTAACACTTTATAGAAGAAAAAAAAAACTAACAAAACCAACAAAAAAAAAATCTGCCATGGTCCAATCAACCTATCAACAAACAAAATAAAGGAGGAAGGAAGAAAAAATACTAGTGTTCATTCGCCAGTAATTTCAACAAATACAATAAACCAACACAATACTAATCAACCTATCAACTTTATTGAAGGTAATTGTCAATACAATTCATTTGCAATCGCAACTAATTGTATTCATTTGTCAAAACAATTCATTTTCAATCGCAATAAAATAACAGCAGCATGTATTCATTTGTCAAAAAATTCATTTGCAATTGCAACAGCATGTATTCGCTTGTGACTTTGAAATCGCAACTAATTGTCAAAACAATTCAAGCAATTCGAAGGTAACTGTCAAAATCCTATTTTCTACATGTATTCATTTGCAACAAATACAGAAAAGGAAGAAAGAAGAAAGGTACCTGTGAAATCGTAGAGATGGCCGATGGTGCAGCTGTGTTCGCAGAGGTGGCCGGTGAAATCGAATAAGGAAGATGGCCGGTGAAATCGAAGAAGAAAGATGCCCGGTGAAATCGCAGTGAACTTCGAAGGAGGAAGGAGGAATGAATGAACATGGCAGAGAAGGCAGTCTAATTTCGAAATTATATGGGTATAACGGTCGATAAACGTTTTTTGACGTTTAAGGCTACGGAAAATTTAAATGCAAGGGTTGGAAGCTATCATGTGAAATTTTCTTAAAAATAACATTTTATGAAAGTTCGATGCTACCATGTGGAATTTTTCTTTTATTAAATGGGGTATTGGATATAGATAGAGGTGTTTAAAATAGATTTGATTACCTGATTTTATAATCGAATTCGATTCGACCCGACTTGAAAATAAATTTATAGTTATGTAAATCTCGATGTGGACAAGACATCTGATTTTAAATCGACTCGAAACATCCTATCTGAAATCCATCTGACAACCCGAATAAACACCTCTAGTATTTGGTGAAAAATGGCACTAAAATAAATTGGTCTTGTTAGAATAGGACATTTACTCATTTGGTTGACTTTTTACTTTTATTATGTTTTGTTTACATAGTTACAAAAATTAATAGGTGGATGGCTTTTAACAATGATAAAAAATACTCTATCTAATCTGACTGTAATCTCCTTTAATAGAGAATAACT
Source organism: Amaranthus tricolor (assembly GCF_026212465.1). Lineage (NCBI taxonomy): Eukaryota > Viridiplantae > Streptophyta > Magnoliopsida > Caryophyllales > Amaranthaceae > Amaranthus > Amaranthus tricolor. The sequence continues at coordinate 2,186,136 of NC_080056.1, forward strand.
TGTCGTCTCATCTCTAGTCTTTGGACCTTGATATATCCTTCATGACCAGGATATATTATTAAGTATGAATATATGATGATCGTGAAAAACATCTAAGAAAACACTCATCTAGTCAAATAAGTCTGAGTAAATCAGAAGTCATTTTTCAAACGATTTTATTATCAAGCTTATAGGTGTACATTTGAGTCATCGGGTCAGATGTTGGGGTCAATTAAAAATCGGTTTTTGAATTCATATTGGTTTTTACATAATTGTAAATCAAATTTTAAAGTTAGTTCTAATCGAATTCGATTATAAGATTGGATAATATCGTATTGTCAGATATGCTAAACACCTCTAATCAAGCCATTTTTGAGGATTCATTATTTGTTGAGCACATTTTTTACTCGTATATATATCATATAAAGAAATTCCATGTAGTAGCATCGAACTTTCATGAAACGCTAATGGTAGCACTTTTGTAAGATTTTTTCACATGGTAGCATCTTGTTCATGCCTTGTCCAACTGCTGTAGCATTTTCTGTTAAATTCTTGTCATTTTCCACTTAATTCGCCATTTTGACGTTTCTACCTTTATTAAATGTTGGTTCTTGTCTTTGTAATTTGCCCTAAGCATTTGAAAGCGTTAATAAATTAAATGGTGAATTAAAAGTCAAAATAGTGAAATAAACATTTGAGAACATAAAAATGGTTCAGAGCAAATTATAAATACAAGAACCAACACTTAATAAGTGTAGAAATGTCAAAATGGTAAATAAAACGGAAATTGACAAGAATTTAACGGAAAATGCGACGACAGTTAGATAAGGCATAAGCTGGATACTACCATGTGAAAAAATCTTACAAAAGTGCTACAACTGGCGTTTCATGAAAGTTCGATGTTACCACGTGAAATTTCCCTATAATATGATATGATATACTCATGAAATTTATTCATCCTGTGAGTATTGATGAATATGGCACATAAGAGGGACTACTTTACTCCTTCGTCTCTTTATATTTCCTACTGAAAATTACATATATATTTTCCCTTTGTTGCACTTATTTTGTATTAATTATTATTTTCATTTATTTTACCCATTTTGTATTATTTTTATTTTTTGACAATGATCCATCATTTTATTTAATCTTATTCGTATATATTATCTCCTTTTCATTTTATTTACATAATTTATTATTTACCTTCATTTATTATTAATATTTATTTTTTCTTAAAAATCATAATTTTTCTTTTTGATCCTAATTGACCCGAACAAAGGAAGTAAACAAAGGAGTACCTATGTGGAGATGAAAAGTGATTGGTATGAGATTCAGCCGTCAACCCTTTCGGTTCAAGTATCATTTTCAGTCCAGTTATCATTCTAGCCCTAGTTGTTAGCAATTAGCATCAACTTAGCTGGCATTTTCCATGCATAGTCATTTTGGTTGATTTTTAGTTTTTATTGTTTGGTTAATCAAACAGTTTAAAAAACGCATTTGATAAATATTTTTTAATTTGCTAAAAAGTTAATTTTTAAGTTAAAATAAAAAATCTAACTTTATTTGCTTTTATCATTAATATTAATTCGCTTTTTCTCTAATAAACAATCAACGGTCAATACATAATTTGTCAAACACCCCATATAAGCAACCTTTAGGTTTTAGTTTAAAAGTCGGTTTTTCAATTAGTTTAAAGTTATTTATTAAATGCTTTATTGGTTGTTGACCAACTAAAAGTCAAAATCCAAAAACTAATTAAAAAAAAAGCTCATTGCTTAATTCTTAACACCCTCATTGTTTACGCACTTCCACTTCTTTATGGGTTTGTCTAGGAACTGGCTTTTGATCTACTTTTTTTTTTTTTGTTAATTTGTGTTTTTTGACTTTTTAATTAGCTTATTAATATTGTTTTATAACGGAATTAGTCTTATAATTACATTTATACCCTTGCTTTATCTACCACATCCCACCTAATATTGGCCTAATCCTTAATTTCTTATCCTCATCTTCCCCATTCTTCTATGTAAAATCAACTAATAAAATTAATTAAAACTTTTAGCTGGTTAAATTAGCCAACAAATGACTTTAAGATAACAACTTTAACCAACAATATTTACCCAACAAATTCAATATGCCTATTTCTTTTTCACTTAAGTATTTTTCAACCATGATTTTGCTCCATAATTTTTGGTTTATGTTTTTTAATTTGAAAAAAAAATTACAAAGAATACAATCGAATTTTTTTAAAGTGATATTCTTTGTGACACATCAACTCATAAAAAAAAATATTCTTTTTTCTTCAATTACAATTTAAGTAATATATGATTATGGTAATCTTTTATATGATCCGCATTAATCTAATGTATTACTTTAAATTTTGATATACTCTTTATTTATGTAGAGTATAAGAAAAATTATAAGCGGACGATACTATCAAAGTACACGTCATAAATCAATTAATAAATATCACAGGCAACTACGTTTTTCTTATAAATTGAGAATAAGAACGAAATAATATCAATAAATCATATAGTATATATTATTATTATTATTATTTAGATATAAATCGAAAGTATTACATAATTAATTTGATAAATATTTAATACCAATGTTAGTCTAGTAATTTTTTCAATTCAATTAATGAATCAAATAATAAATATTTGTAATTTCCCTAAAATAATGATCTTGAATAAGTAGCTGAGCATTGAGGAGAAACATCAATCATCTTGTTCAATTGTACATTATTACACGTAGCTTCAGCAATTTTGTCACCTTCACAACTATTAATCTTAATATTCTCCATTGTAATATCTTCACATGGATATTTTTCACTGCAATTAAATATAACTGCCTTTTCTGATGAACTCGTTCCTGCTATGTTTTCGTACACCACATCTTTCACTTGTACCGCAGATTCCTACACAAAATAGATAAGAGCATAAATTATTAGTTCCTTCTATTCAGCTTATGTGTCCCATTTTCTTTTATGGTCAAGTCACCTTAATTGTTCCATTACTATTTTTGATATGGGTTTTTGACTTTTATACCCTTAGTAGTTTTATCCTATTTTCAATTATACCTTTCATTATCCATACTAATTTTCCTTCCTTACATTAAAAACCCATAATACCACTCTCTTTCCTATCCTTAGGGTCCCACTTTTGACTCTTCTTAAAATCCGTTAAAAGTCAAATGGGACTCCTAAGGTAAATAGGAGGGAGTAATAAATATATAAAAAAATCAAATTATATAATTATATCATAAAAAAGTATCGGAAACTAATTAGGAAATTTTTTTAAAAATAAATTAATATTTGTTCGATCGACTGAAAATAAACTCATATATTATTTCTTTATTAATAAATCCAACAATTATGTATAAAAAATAAATAAACTTATTGTTCATAACCATCTTTAAATCTTCTTTGTAAGTCAAGAATCGGGAATAAACAATAATTGAGTTTATTTTCAACAACTATCTCGAATAGGTGAATTTATTCAAAAGTAAACAATAGTTAAATTTATTTTCAGCAAATTTAGTAATAAATATTGATTTATTTATGACAAATTTTCGTATAAATTACTCCCTCTGTTTCTCATATGTTTTTCCCAATCACTTTTTTACAGATCTCAGTGTAAACTTAAAATCAAATAATTTTTATTGTGAGTTTTTAAAAATTCTAAATAGTTAATATTTTTAATGTATATATTGAGACGAATCTAACAAAATCCCACATAAATATATTTTTTCTTATAAATGTATGAGGAATCATAGTTAAAACAATAATTCATAGACTCATACAAAAACAAACGGAGTATCATGTTTTGTGGAGCTTAATAGGACACCGAGTCCGCCCTTGCTTGTAAACAAACAATATAATATAAGATTATTAATTTAATATGTAATTAGTGTATTATACCTGTTTTTTGCACGGTTCATCTTGGTCGCAGTAGTTTTGGTCTATAATTATGGGGTTGTCTACATTGGACAACTTTATGTTTCTGAATATGATGTTACTTGCAACTCCTGATCCTCCCTGAAATGTTATTTCACATTAAAACAGAAAATATCTGGGAAAACAAATGTTAAGGTATATAATATATTTTGGGTCTCAACCATTAATTTTGTTAGAAAATATAATGTTTAGGGGGCTTAACCATCAGCTCAAACTTTTAGTTGAGTTGGTATCAGTGTTATCATGACAAGAGGTCACGGGTTCAAATCTCATCTACGCTTTATTTTAGGTTTGGTGCTGAGGGTGCGCATCCACATTTCTAGCCCAAAGGGCTCTCGTACGAGAAATCATGTTAGAGTATATAACATTTTATAGGGTCTCAACTATAAATTTAAACTTTTAGTTGAGTTGATTGGTTGACAATAAAAATGCCCTTAATATTTAAGGAGTGCTCTGTATACATTAAAGAGATTCTTTTCATTATTAGATAAGAAATATAAACAACGTATATAACATTTCTATATACATTAAAGTGTCAAAACAATTTTGAATAAAATGAAAGTTACTTCACCTGCCAAGTCTTAATTCTTAGTCCATTAGTAGTATTAGAAAGTGTAGCTCCATCTACAATTATATCTGAAACATGAGCTTCAGAATTGTTGTCACCCAGGCTTCCAATACTGCATCATCATATAAAACACAACCCAAAATAAATTAAGAAAAATATTATTAGTTGATCAAATTTTTGTGAAAATATTAAGCGTATATTTCTAACTGTCATAAGAAATATATAAACTCTTGGGTTAGATTAATGGTTGGGAGTTTTTCTTTCACATTCACCGCCTACTGAAAAAAATAATTTTCTTTTACCTTTACACGTATATTTATTTAAATCGTAATATTTTATTATTAGTTATTTTTATTATTTTTTTTAACGTATGTAAGGAACAAATTAAAACTAGAAAAACTATAGTCTATATATTTTCATACCTGATACCATGGCCAGGTCCACAGGTAATGTTTGTAGCTCGAACTGAATGAGACCCATCCTCAATAGAAATGCAATCATCACCTTTCATTTTCAATTTTGTCAAATATATCATATTACGATTATACCCGTGCTATGCACGGTAGGGTTCATTTTTATTTTTACAAATTGTTTGTGTTTATAAAATATAGGACCATTGACAAAATTAGTTTAGCAAAGTCCTCAAATAAAATTTTTTACCACCTCTTGAATATGTTTGATAATTATCAATTAAGCAATAGCAAATTTATATTAAATGTAATCATAATACATAATAAAACTTAAAGTGTTAATGTTGTTACTCTTGAATAGATATTATGATTAAATATTTCTCATAAACTGGATGCTAAAATTAGATTTCATAAGCATAAGAAGTTGTTACATGTATTTTTTGTTTGTGTAATACAAAAAAAGAGTATCTTTGATGACTGTTTATTGTAAATTTATAAGATTAGATAAGATTGCATGAGTTACTCTCAATATGTTACTCTAACTTTATTTCTCAAACTTTTCACCTTCTCTAATAAACTCACACTTTACATTGCATTACATTAGGGAATATGAAGAGAGGAGTTACTTTTTAACATTATTTAGTCTCATTATTTATGGGTTAGAAACCAAAAATAGACATTATTAATATCAGTATTTCAATTAACATTAATGTGAATTTGTGGAGTTTATATCATTACTATATATATATATATATATATATATATATATATATATATATATATATATATATATATATATATATATATATATATATATATATATATATATATATAGCTTTGTAAAGTGACACTTGTCACAAAATACTTATGAATTAGTAAATTGTATGATGTTATTTTCAAATTTGTAAGATTAATCAATAATTAATCTACTGATTAATTAAATTCTTTCCAAAAATTAATTGTTTTCTTTTATATTAAGAATCAATCAAAGAATATTCTCTCTAATTAATACCTTCTAAATTATCATTTTTGACATCTTAAATTAATTAACACGTTATTTTCATAATTTTGAGTTCATTTTGAAACCGATTAGTCAAAAAAGTCAAGTTCGATTTAAATGTCAGATGCATATCAGGTCATCGGAAAAGTCAAATTTTGTTTCAATGTCGGGCACTCGGGTGCATACATTCTAAGTCATCAAATTTGTTTTAGACACCTCTAGTATAATATATTATATATTATTTAAGTGTACAATTATATTAAAAAAAATCTTTTTTACTAACCTGTTCCGATAAAAGTGTTTGTAACATCAATATTTTGGGTGTTTGTTATATGTATGCCATCAGTATTAGGGCTATTCCCTGGAGCAGCCACTTTAAGACTTGAAGCTTTAACGTAATTGCAACTATTAAATGTTACATGCATTTGCTGCGCATTTTGGATATTCAACTCCTTCACTACCAAATTTTTGCATCTAGAAAATTCTAGAGCCTGCAAATATACAAATTAATATAATAATTAATATTTTATTTGAATTTAAAGAATATAATAATATAAATAACCCATAAACAAATAAATAAATATGAGAGTGGACAGTATATAATTAAGCCAAGGAATTGAATCTTACTGTTGGCGCATGTTTGCAGGGCTGCAAATAAGAAACGTATAAAAAAAAAATAAGTTAGTCATATTTTCTAAATTTTAAAAATAATAAAAATATCAATATTTATTGGAGAAATAATATATATTCATATCTAAATAAAAATTAGGAAAAATTGTTGAAAACTATTTAGAAAAACATCACTTTTGTGAAAAACTACCTAGAACAAATTTTTTTGTCAAAAAACACCAAAAAAATTTATTTTGTTTGTCAAAAGATACCTACTAACAGAACAGTTAGAATTTTCGAGTTTTCGATGTGCAGGTCATGTGGCCATTAAAAAGCTCCATTAAAGCAACTTTCTCATCCTCTTTCTCATTCAACCAATAAAAACTCTAGGTTCTTCACCATTAAAGGACGCCATTATTATTGTGGTCTTTGAAAATGACGCCTTAAAATCCAGCTTCAACACAAACAGTAGGTTTTGAAATTACTTCTCCTCCTTTTTTAATTATTGTTCGAAAATTCCATATTAATTCAAAGAGGGTCTTTGAAACAAATTAAATGGAAGGAGAAGGGCATTCATGGCAGCGTTGGGAAGATGAAGAACAATGACTTTCTTCAACATTTTGAAACCCTAAGTTTAAGTTAACGTTTTTTTTCTCTGTTTGTTTTGTGGAAAGTGGGTATTGGGAACTCACGTGCTTATTCTAACATTTGCATTTATTTATTTTTTTCGTGAAATTATGAAAATCTAACAGAAGTTCAAACGGTTTTGTTAGTAGGTATCTTTTGACAAACAAAATAAATTTTCTAGGTATTTTTTGACAAAATTTTTTATTTTATGTAGTTTTTCACTAAAATGATATTTTTCTAAGAAGTTTTCAACAATTTCTCATAAAAATTACCGTTTTATATAATCAATTGTCAATGAGACTTATTAAAATCTTACTTAATTATGTTTTTAGTTGTAGCATACTATATTTAAATCACTCATTTATTTCTATGCACTTTTTATTTTTTAGATAGGTATTTCTTTCTATTTACTTTTTACACAGCTTTTAATGTAAATTTTAAACCTTAATATCTCTAAATACGCATAATAAAAAATTATAAAAAATACATAATTAAAAAGTATACATTAAGAGGAATCTAACGAGATTTTAGATGGACATATTTTATTTTTCTAAATATGTGTCAAAAACATTAATTAAATTTCTCACTCCTTAAGTTGGAATATTCCAAATGAGAAGAACATTAGTGAACAGAGGGAGTATAATACTTGCACAAATTCTTTTTGGGAGACGGTCTCTTTAAGAGACCATCTCTAATTGGGCTGACCCAAAAAGGAAAAAATAGAAAAAGTTTCTCGGTATGCTAAGAATATAGTAAGCAGGCATTTAGAATATTGTAAATTCTTAAGTACTTATTCGGTAGGCATTAAGTATATTGTAAGTAGGCATTAAAGATACTATAAATGAACATTAAAATATATATAATAGGTTGGACTTGAGAGCCGATCTCTGTAATATTTGCTACGTACTAATAGTAAGAATTGATAAGAGTTATTGTAGTTATTACCTTCTTTTTATTGATTTTACATGAGTTTTCCCACCATATCTTGCCATTACCGTCAATAACACCATTGCCTTGGACTGATAAATTGTCAATTCCGTCAAAAACTAACCAACGCCTTGTATTTTTTTGATAATCTGACTGATCTGCTGACGCTAAGATGCTTCCAGATATCTATTGCATTGAATTAGGACGGGAAAAAATATAAATATATTTTAATTTAATAATTTGTTGTAATATTTCAAAAAAAATATATATAATAACCTCTATAGTTAAAGCAGTATTGCATGGGCCTGAGAAAGTAATTGGCTTTAGAAGATAGTTTTTGTTGCTTGGTACCAACAACACAGCACCTGAAGTTGCGCAAGCTTTTTTCCAAGCTTTTTTAAATGCCTGCAAAAAGATATTAAAACAATCTTCATGTTGCGTAATTAACATTGAGGATAAAAAAAATATATTTGTCCAAAATAAATAGGAGTAGTTCTAAATATAAATGAGGTAAAAATAAAAAAGTAGTAAAATTGATATAAAAATACTTCATATTTTACGAGAAAGTGTCAAGGAATCAACTCAACCAAAAGTTTAAACTGATAATTGAGCCCCCAAGATAAATTATATATTCTAACACGCCCTCTTGCACCACGAGAGCCAATTGGGCTAGAAGTGTGGATGCACACATACACTGAATATTATACTTTATTGAGAGGTGGTTGAGATTCGAACTCCGTGACCTCGTGTCACGCTGGCTCTAATATGATGTCAAGAAACCAACTCAACCAAAAGCTTAAGCTGGTGGTTGAGACTCCAAGATATGTTATATATTCTAACAGAAAGTATTAGAAAATTTCAGTTGCGATAAAAATGTAAATTAAATATATAGATGCAAATTAAAAAAGTGTGTGAGTCATGATTAAAATAAAAATGAGATAGTATAATTGACAATTAAAAAAAAAAAAGTTGACTAATTCTTTAAGAAAGAAGAATTATTTTTTAAAAAAGTTGACCCTTATAGTAGAAGTAGTAACTAACTTAACAGAAAACTTTTCCACTCATATTGCAGGTTTCGAGATCCAATGAACTATGGAGCTAGCTATATCAATTATCAATTAAGGTAGTTAAGGTGGAAGTTGTATACAAAATAAATATAGTTGCACCAAGGACGAAGGCCAACAACATAAGCGACCTCTTTTGCTAATTTGCTATGTTACCCATATTTGGCATATACCGAACTTTTTTATTACTTTTTTGGGAGATAATGATAAGAAATAGTTTTATAATTTAAGTTTTCTTTTAGTATTTGCTAATGAAAAAGGTTTTTAAAGGTTTTAAATTTACATAATCTGTTTTTAAAGTACTTATTTTTGAGGAAAAAATCTAAGAGATAATGATTATGAATGACAATAAATTAGACCGACTATAGGCGAATTGATTTAGGGGTTGTTTAGGTTCGGTTACAGACTACAACCCCTCTTAACTTTTGAATTTTGCCCTTTTAATGATATAAATTAGCTGTAAGATCAAACTTATATGAATTGGACCCTTAAACAATCATAGTCTAAATTTTTTGTCCGCCTTTATTTTTAGTGTTAGTGTCGCCACTGAATTAGACATGGTCTATAAAAAATAATAAGTAAATATATATTTCTTGGTCGGACAAAGAGAAATCAAACTTTATTTTAATGAATAATGTCAATTTAGAGAATCTGATAAGGATACTTCAGTGAATATAGAGAAGTAATTATATGGATGTTATTAAAAAAATCATTTTATGAATATAAATAATTATAATATAGACAAATATTTTAAAACTGCTCGTTATAGAAAGGTAACCATGATTTTAAAAAGATACATGCATGCAAACATGCAGTAACAGCTAACAAATTTTTTTTTAAATTGGGGTAGATTAGAGATTCCCTTCAAGCAGAAGAAAGTAATTTATCCTTTCTGTAACAAAGGTGAAAGAGAAAGTTTTCAACCATCAAACTAACCCATAGAAGTAATTCGCAGCAACTAACAAGTTATATACCTGAGTATCATCGGAGCTTCCATCTCCCTTAGCTCCAAAATCATCTACATTGAACGTATTATTATTATCATCATCAATAAGAGCTCTTCCTTCTCCATTGTTATTATTCAATGAAAATATATTATTAAAGTAAGACAAATGATTATTATATTCTTGAATTTTGTTATGGAAAAAATGCACGTTTCTTCCATAACATGAGGAAAAATTACACAAGGAAAAAATAATGAGAAGGGAGAATATGGGATGAATTTGTAGGGCCATATGTTGTTTTTTTGGGGTGTTTTTGTTTGTATTTCTTCAAAGGAAAGTGTATGTATGTATTATGTTGGATGTTAGGATGTTAAAACTTTTTTGTAATATTATGGTATGATGGAAATGATTAGCATATTTATAGACTTGAAAAAGGAGGAATATAAATACAAGAATGATCCTTATAGAAACAAATAGAATATAGTCATTTGAATAGGGTTAGCTCCCATAACTATTTAGGTTTATGGATACGGCAATTTTTAGTAGGGCAAATGTAGACGAAAGCAACTCTTGTTAGTTTCAAAATATGCCCATTTTTTGACTTCTTGTTAAGTTTGGATTTTTGATACAACAAGACTTAATTAGCTTATTATCATACACAATTTTTAAGCGGTCTTATGGTGAGATTAATTACTGAAATAGACTAATTATATGAGCACATCTCATGAGGAGACAGTTTCATATAAGACGAGGCGATAATCATATTGTAAATTATATGTGAAACTAGATAAATATTTAAATAAGTATAGTTATCCTTCTTATACTACATAAAAATAGGCATATGTTATTTCAGTGATCATAACAACATATGCTAGCTAAGTCATTTTTAAAAAACAAAGAACTTATGCTAAGTTGTGGATTGCATCGATTATTTAAAAATATTTATTAAGCTTTACAAAGAATATATTAGGAGAACATGTATTGGAGTTATTCTCACCATATATTCTTATCGATCACATTTTTCGCCATTAGTATGGCTAAATAGGTTTTGTTTGAATTAATTCTAAAAATTTTAAATAAATTTTGATTTTATGTTTTTTGGTCAAAATTAAGAAATATATAATTAATGAAAGTGCATGAAAACACACATGAAAATCAAATCAAAATAAACCAAATTAATAATTTGGTTTGTTTATTTTTCTAATTATGGTTGAAAATATTTTATTGAGGTATTTGTTTAAATTTGTGTTGCTATAGCAAAAATCGGACAAATTAAAACCAA